>NC_081380.1:29465950-30215950 GCF_030684315.1 Stegostoma tigrinum
GATGCATTTAATGGATGCAGGGCGAAAGTGGTGAATGGATTAGTTGAAGATATTGAAGAATTCTTCCAGAAAACTATCTCAGGCACAATGGGCTGATGTCCACTTTCTGCACTGTAGAATACTGTGCTAATCTATGAAACTTCCCTTGGAAATACATTTTCTTCATCATGGTTCTTGCCAGCAGCACTGTGAGTGTAACTTTGTCACACAGACTGCAGTGTTTTAAGAAGACGGTTAAACACCACTTTCTGAAGGGCATTCAGGACTGCAGAATAAATGCTGGCCTTGCCACTGATGCTCACATTCCATGAATGAATAAAAAGAAGCCTTCAAACTTAAATCCAAATGAAGGATTTATGTTGTTTAAGATAAATGGTTTAAGGCTCCAATAAATAGAGGACAAAGGATACTCACGTAAACACATCAGCTCATTTGTTACTGAAATAATATCATGCAATTTCAATTCAAAAATGTCTAGTGGTGTGATTAAAACCCTAATTTAATGTCTAGGTTCTGTTGATGACCATACACCGACATAGTTAATGAGCTCATTAGTACCTCTTCATTAAATTTCTTCCCTGATAACTCACCTCCAGCCATTTATTATTCTAGCTCTAAAAGTCACTCCCCTTTGAGACTCTGTAGAGAATATAAGCCTGTCACTTTTCTAACATGTTACACGGAGGCAATCTTGTTAACTTGTCCTTGGTGTATGGTTTAATCAAGTTTAATCTTAGTCAATATAAATAACTCGTTGCATCACAAAATTTGTGTATTTAAGAGCAAAGAAAGACCACAACATTAATCAGTGACTTTAATGAATTAGGTCAGTATTTACGTAGCCATAGCATGTGACCGAACAGCTTCAAACAGCCAGATATTACATTTCCCTTGTTTTCTCAACCTCTGAATAAGCCATTAAATATATCAAATAACTGCCACTGTCTTGTCTTTGCATAAATAAACACTGAAATCTACTGACTCTCTGCTTGCTTTGAACCATTCAAAATCAGAATGAAAACCAACCTACTATGTTGGTGTATGGTCATCAGCAGAACCTAGACATTAAATTAGGGTTTTAATCACACCACTAGACATTTTTGAATTGAAATTGCATGATATTATTTCAGAAACAAATGAGCTGATGAGTTTACGTGAGTATCCTTTGTCCTCTATTTATTGGAGCCTTCAATCTAGGCACTGAGGGCAAGAGGTTGGATGATTGCTATTTGTTTTTGAGTACTATGACTGCCCTCAGAGCTTCAAAATCACATCTACAATGCATGCACACACGTCTAGAACAAATATGTCCAACACTGAAAAAAAATTAACTTGTGCAATGTGGGTGCTGCTGACTGGGACACCATGTATTGCCCATCGCTAGTAGAGAAGGTGGTGATGGTGAGCTGCCTTCCTGAACTGCTACAATCAATATTCATGCATGTATAATTGCATGTGCAATAAGCAAACATTGGAAGTATGCATAGTAACTGAATATGACATCAATCAATGAGCAATGCTGATTTGAGATCATTTTGAAGCTTAATGCCTCAGTTAATATCTCTTTTCAACCTTGTATATTTGAACACACGTTCAGCAGCAGGAAGGACACTCCCACTCATTTAAAAGGATCACAATTACTTACAACTTAGTTATTAGTTGATTTATTCTAGTTTTCCCACTATTCTACAAATCTTTAGTGTTTGCCATAATTGTTTCAATACTAACTTAAATTTGCACAGCATCTTTATTGTAATAACATTTTGCAAATGGAGTCTCAAATAAATGAAAATATGACCTAAGCCAGATCAAAGTGTTGATTTTAGGGGTTTCATGATCACAGTCAGTTAATATAGGCAATTGACAAAATAAAGGAATTTTCTGATTGTTTATTGAGTTTGTTAAAAATCAGCAGTTTAGATATGAAACAATAGTTAATTAGATAAAGAAAGCAACTGTGACAATTGGGGAAAATTCAATAATATATTAGGACAAACAGGCTGCTGCCGCAGAATGTGTTGGTCTCAATAAAGTAATGGGATAGCAGCTTACTCTAGTGCAACCTGTTAGGGAATTCTTCCTTGGTGTCTTATTCCGCTTCTTCTGGTCCATCTGATGAGAACTGCTTGACGTAGAGTGTCCTCTGGGGACCACTCAAAATCAATATCTGCCGACAAGGTCTCATTGATAAGACTGACTGAAAAAGATCTCCCCCCTGCCCTGAGCACTTATTGTTACATCATAAATCTAGAGACAGATTTTTTTTTCTGTCAATCATCTGAACCCTTTTGGCCAATAGCCATGGGACAATTGCTTATGTCAGATTGGCCCCTTACCCACCCTCCATTTGATGGTTAGTTTACATTCCTTCTAAGAACAAAATCTTCTTATTTTGAAAAGTAATGGTCTGATAATAAGATGCATTTGGCACCAGAGAAACCGTTGACACTTGCTCAATGTGCATCATGATCTCTGTGTTTCTATTATTTTTCTCTTCTGTTTTTCCAAGCTATAATTTTGGAAACTTAATTACTGTTGTAATAACGCTTAAATGAGGTCTCATGCTAGACAGTAAGTACTAGGAGAATTCAGTTTTTAAAGGACCCCAATATTCAACTGAGGTAATTAGGTCAGATGACTAAATATTTGATCAAAGAAGTAAGATTTAATAAGTGATTTAAAAGACAGAAGTGAGATTTGGTGATAGAGAGATGCTGGGAGGGAATCCTAGAGCTTAGGGCTGAGGCAGCAGAAGATGTTCCACGAATGATGGCCAATTAAAGTGAATGATAATCAAGAGGGCCAGAATAAGACAAGGTGAAAGCTCAAGTAAAAGCAGAGTGCTGCAGATGCTAATAATCAAATGAAAGCAGAATGTGCTGGACAAACTCAGCAGGTCTGGCAGCATCTGCATAGAGAAAAACTGAGAAAACATTTTGAGTCCAATATGTCTCTTCTTCAGTTTGGAAGATAAAAAGGGTGAGAATTTTAAAATCAAGATATTGTTTGACCAGGACTCACTGTAGATCAGTGAACAAGGTGGTGAAAAAGGAGAGAGATTTGGTGCATTTGAAGACATGTGGCTAACAGAGTTTTCAATGATCTCAACCGTACAACTGTTAAATGCAGTATATCAACCTGAAATGCATTGGAATAGTGGGGTTTGGAGGTAGCAAAGTTGCAAACATCCACAGGAAGTGTCATATGCTGAAGGACCTTTCGCTGACATCAAGATTTCTGCTTTCAGTGTTGTAAAATATCTTTGTGCAGTATATTAACATGATGCTATTTAAAAATTCAACGTAGTTTTATTGGAAATACAACAGCTACCTTGTTCATTTGTTCACATGAGCTTGGTGACAGTGGCTCTTCCAGTTTATTATTTCCTGAGTTATCACTGCGGCGCCTGAGTCATTTGTCATGTTGGAACTCTGTGGCTGTTATTAAGATTGCTTCTAGATGCTTAAATCCCCAGCAGAATTTTGCAGTTTGAAAACCTCTGCTGTTTGATTTCTGAATAATCAGTTGTAATTTGTGTAGATTGCCGGGTGACAGAAACAATTTTCTATTCAGGACTTCAGAAGTAATCTGTTCATAAGGGAGATTAGGGATCTGAGGAGCATGAGAAAGTCTGGAAATGTATCATGATTTTGTTTGGATTTTAACTTTAATTGTCTAAGTCATCATCTCTTGTAGGATCGGCAATGCATTATAGTCAGTCCAGGGACAACTTGGGTCTTTAGGTCAATAAACTTGCTTTACAGAAATTTTTTATTAATGCTTATATGTACTCTTGTTTCCGTAGAATCTCTGTAAAGTAAACCATTACTATTTGTGTATCAAGCTCAAAGTACTAATGAAAACTCCTGGGGAATGAAATTCAACTCATAGTTGCCTATTTTTGGGGCCTAAACATCAGTCTTTGAATCATGTGCAGTAATTGACCAAAGCTGAATTGCATGGGTCACTTCTGTGTTTTTGGCCTTGTAGCGGACGTGTGATACATTTCTACGGGACATTTTGATGTTGCCATTACTGCATCATGGCAGGTGATCTCATGATATAAACATCTCAGTCTCCATCTTATGAAATCACAGTACACTAGACTGAAGGAAACATGTAGAGTACAATTCAGTTGCTAAACTTGAGTCCAGATAATCCTGTGCCTGTGATTGGAGGGTTGAATTTAACCAGAAATCTGCACAATTTTAATGACTCTGAGAGTCATACGGACCCTTCAGTCCAACAATCTATGACGAACATAATCCCAAACTAAATCAGTCCCACCCACCTGCATTTGGTTAACATCATTCTAAACATATCTTATTCATGTACTTATCTAAACATCTTTTCAACATTGCAACTGAACCCACATCCTCTGGAAGTTCATTCCACACACAAACCACTCTCTCTGTAAAAAAAAATTACCTCTTGTGTCTTTTTAAAATCTTTCTCCTGTCACCTTAAAAATTTGTCCCTAGTCTTGAAACCTCTCACTCTAGGGAAAAGACACTTGCTATTCAACTCATTACTTTATAAACCTCTATAAGGTCGCCTCTCAGCCTCTTATGATCCAGTGAAAAATGTCACAGCCTATCCAGTCTTTCCTTATAACTCCAACCCTCCATTCCCGGCAGCATTTCTTCTTAACCCTCTCTAGCTTAAGACTATCCTTCCTGTAACAGGGCAACCATAACTAGACACAGTACTTCAGAAGAGGCCTCACCAGCATCCTGTACAACCTCAACATAACATCCCAACTCCTGTAGTCAAAGGTCTGAACAATTAAGATAAACATGCTCGACACCTTCTTAACCACCTTATCTATTTGTGATTCAACTTCAATGAATTATGTACCTGAACCCTTAAGCCTTTCTGTTTTATAACGTTACCCAAGACCCTACTTTTAATTGTATAAGTCTTGCCTTTATTTATCCAAATTAAACTCCATTTGTCATTCTTCAGTACAGTCTTGTGGAGAGTTTCTGTCAATGAGCGTCAGTGAGTTTTCTCAAGCTATTCTCCCAGCTCACCATATTAGCCATTCCACACCTCTATGATAACTGACTTGTGCTATCACTTTTCTCATCAGAGGTGGAAATACTCACCACTACGGGTGTTCCAGGTGCTAGTACCATTTTTAAAGCTCAGCTTTACACCAGGTCAAGTACTGCCAGCCAGAACCTGCCTTTCATTTTGCACAGAGTGGGAGGGGAACAAAAAAATGCTTCTGACGACACATAGGTGGCACAGTTGGTGTTTCATTGCAAATACAAGTGCGGATTCATCAATGAATGGCTATTTAAGAGCCAAGCTGCATGGGCTATCTGTCCTTGGCATCATCCAGTTCAATCTTAGAACCTGTCTCTTCTAACCCCAATAGCCAGTATAATCAAACATTCTCGCATGTTCAACGTAGGAAAGACTTTAAATGGTTCAAAACATTCACTTTGTTTCAGCAACACCAAAAGTGAAGGAAAAAAATGAAGTAAGGAAAACTGCATTTGCTTCTTGGGACTGTCTGTCTTTCAAGCAGCAACAAATGCAGAGAGTGATCTCTGTACCCATGTCACATCTACTGGAACTGGCTTGCATTTAAATCTTGTCTGGCTTGTTGCACTTGCTCTATCATGGTGAAAGTATTGTTATCCCTGCTCAATGTCTTCAACTTCCTCCTCAGAAGGTTGCGGCCACTCTACCAGTTCTTCAGCCTCCATCATGACCATCTCTGCCTGCTCAGGCTTTACAGAGGTCAGCATGCCAGGATTATGCAGCACACTGTGTCAGAACTATACTGTAAGGACCCCTTAGACTGATCCAAGCATCTTCAGATATCACACATTCACCCCAGTGACCTCATGACGTTGACTAAGCCTTTAAGCTCTTGCTGAGGGCACAAAGTGCAAAAGGGAGAGAGGTGTTGTGAGCATTTGATTAGGCAGTAAGTGAGTGAATGCTGAGAGAACACACAACGAGCCCTGAGGAGCACACTGGTCTAAACTTGGAGTTGAATTCCTATCCCTGCGTTTGAGTGTTCTGGCAATAGCCTTGGAGTGAAGGTGCTAGTGCATTCTAAAGTGTAGCCCTGGAGTGGAGAACTGTATTGTAAGTTGGTCAAAGATGTACTACAAGAGTGGTGAGGTTGACACATGTCTGTTAACAACCTCCATGGATGAGTGTTGCAGGCATTCACTGTCAATGCTGTGAGATGTTAGATGGAGGCCTGGATGGACTAGTGGCAACTGGGAGTTGCTGGGTGCTAATTCTGACATTCCTGTCAGGCATTGTAGCTGCCTAGTTTCTCTGGCTGGTGGCAGAAAGTGAAACTACATTTCAGGGAAGTGAAATTAGGTGATAATGGCTTGCTAGTGCTTCCAAATAGATGCAAATAGGCCTCTTATTGCTCACAAACCAGATTTTCATCTCATCATTCAAATCTTGGTTGGACAATCAGTTTCTGTTTTTCCTTGTGACATTGAGTATTTAAATTTTTGCCACTCTCACCATATAGTCCCAACTGACTTGTTTCAGTTGGGAAAATACATTGTTCAGGAATTTGGGAAAGTTCTGCCCATCGTGTACACATCTAGAGACCAAGTGCTTTAGTAAAAGCAAAGTGAATTCTTCAATACTATGGCCAACATCTTAGTCATATAATATAGGAGTTAACTAGAGTATCACATGACAATATTGAAGATCTGTGGATTTCTAGGTAGTGCCTAATCATGTGTTGTTAACAATTGGTTGCCAATATTTATAGGGTGTCAGGTTGGGATATGGAGGAGCAAGGTAGGATGGAGAAATCCTGGGAAGGTATAAGGTAATTTCATTTTTTTTTTCCTTCTTGCTGCTGCCTGAGCAATTTCTATCTCTTTTAGTGGAGCTTCCAACTTTCCAAAGCTGCTGGCCCTCACATTGGTTCCTCAAAGGGTTACGGAAATGCCTGAAATACAATGCTGGGGAGATTCACAGATCATCAGCAACTGGATCCACATTTCATCCCGACTGAAGTGTAGTTCTTCAGGCAGTAAGATCCCATTTGGCCATCCTAGATTTGCCAACAAAAGAAACTTGTATTCAAAAGCCAGCAGTTCCATGTCTATTTTACTGCCTGGTTCTCCAAGTATCAAGGAACCTGGATAATAGTTGTTAATGTTAAATCAGATTCCCAACACTACTGATTTAAATAAACTAGCAAAGAGGCCCATCTCTCAGGGTGGGATACTTGCACAACACAAACACCACTATGTACATGTATGGATTTAATCACTGTTCTGATGTTTTAAAACACCCTTGACCATCACTAGTCAGAATTAGTTATTGCCAGTAAGGGGCTAATATCAAGGTCTTAATGTTAGTGTAGGTCATATTGGATAAGAGTGATAGTGAATAATTTCGATTTTACAACACCTTTTCAACTGCTACGGACATTTGGTTTTCTTGGCAACAATCTGTAAGTTACCAGCTTGATCGAATATGATTTGCCAATCTGCAATTGCAGAATCTGCGGGTTGATAGGGCAGTAGCACAAGTAATACACCATTCTGGTCTAAACTAGAACGTACAATTCAAATAAATCAAATACAAGTTACTTCATTAGGTTGACTGAGATGCTATTTATGAAAAGTATGGAACACATTTGTAACATTGTTATATTTGCTGTTTACTGAAAATGAAGGAATTTTTAAACTATATTCATGACAACTATAATCATTTTAAAGTTAAACCCAAATTATAACCTTGTTAACATGCATCATTATTGATCCCTTTCTTTGCATTACAGGATTGTAGTCATTAGAGAACAGAAAGCAATTATTTGACCCATCAAGTCCATGTCACCTCTTTGTAGAACAATTCTGACTCCCTTTTACTCATGATTTTTACAAGTAGTTTCCCTCCAGCAGCTTTCCAGTTTCCTTTTGCAAACATTGATCATTTCTGTTTCCCCCTAGTGTTGTATTCAGCGGGTTTCAGATCATTACCTCGTCAAGCTCCCGACTGTATCTTTTGACCAAAACCTGGAACCTTTAGTTCACTAATGATTCAGCTAATAAGAATTGCTTTTCATTGTCTTATCTTACTTGTCATAAACTTGTACGCCTCTATCAAATCTTCTCCGTCTCCTTTGCCTAACTTTGTTGCTAAAATCCCTCATCTTCATAGCCAATCAGGTCAATCTTCTCTGTACCCTCTCAAGGGCTCTATTATTCTTTCTAGAATGGTGAACAACATCAAATGTAATGAATGGAATCTTTCAGGCTCTGAGCAGTGTGAGAAATTTGTGAGGATTGTGTGAGAAGTTAAGTGAGGCCTTTCTTGGCAGGTTAGTGTATTGGGAGCAACAAGCTGCACTTTCCAATTAAGTTTCAAATGTGGAGATAAGATTCTCACTAATGACTGGCAAGAAGCCAATTAATGTGGATTATCAGGCATTATCAACCTCATTAATACTCAGTCACCTCATTGATATGCACTGCCCCAGTGTACCACACAACTGATAGAAACTTGATATTAAGAATTCCAGGTATGAAACTCAACATGGTTACCTAGCTCACTGCTTACTCCTCCGAACCACTTCTTATACCCCAGCTACCAAAAATTCAGGGTTTACTCTATGGGCAGCAGGCACACACCTCAGATGTTGGCAAACCACATATGCCGGCCTCTCCACATTGTCATGGTATATCTCCAAATTGCTACAGTACACTTCTACACTTTACAGCTCCTGCTATTGGAATGCTGCCACATGGATACTTTGTGTACAGGGACAGGCATCCAGCTCAGTTGGTGAGTGTTGGGGAATCAAAATGTATGAAAACTTCAGAGAAACTTTTGGATAATATGGCAGGGTTTGTAGGCAATTCTAACTAAACAAATATTAACTGGGATAGCTTTAATGCGCAACATAGAGAGCGATAATTCTTTCTAATTTACATCCAGGACATATATTTTTAGCCACTACATAGAAAGCCCAACAAGAGTGGGGGCAGTTCTAGACATAATAATCAGAAATGAACATGGGCAGTCACATATGGAGAGGAACTGCTTCAGTATCTGAGGCGAGAAAGTGAAGAAAAGGATGCAAGCTATTGAGGAGCTACCAGGATGAGTTCCATCCCGTAAGAACATGCCTCATATATATTGTTGAACTTGTGAATTTTTTTTTTCTCATTTTCCACTAACAAGGTTGTGACTGTGATTGTGATTGCAGTCAGCTGGAGTTAGAGTATTAATTGCTTGCATATGAATGCAACCTGACTAACACCACTGGGAAGTCTGAACTGCCTGAAACTTTCTGCTATTATAATGCCAAAACTTTAACCAACCATTGGGAGTCTGAGTATTGGCCTCCAGCCCAATTAAGTTGTTCCTCCTGCCTTTTCACCCACTCCAGACTAGCCCAGCAACTTTTCACCAATGTTTCTTAACCTAATGTCAATTTTTTTTGTTGTCCAAGTTGACACTGAAGCTCCTAATCCACAAACCTCAATTTCATTACCCAACTTTTCACATAGTACCCTGTCATGTGTTTCCTTAAAATCTCTACAGATAACATCCACCATCTTTCTCTCGTCAATCTTCCCTGTAATAAAAAGATTTGTCAAGCTTATTAACCAGAACAGCTTGCATTCCCAGCGCATACCAGAGTTCTACCATGTTCAGTTTCACACTCTCTATTGCAGCAAATTGTTTACGCCTTAGCTTCTATTGAGAAGCTCATAGATCCCGTCAGAAAGGTTTACTTTTAAATATGTATGTTGTCGTCTTCAGTCTTTCACAAATAGTGTCACTCAATGAAGATTATTAATTATAATGCTATCCTGTATGGTATAAAACTCCAAACTACTTTGTCTAATCTTGATTAAAAGCCATAGCCACAGAAAAATAATTTAATAAGCTCACTAAAGGAAAACACAGCTGAGGTCGACATATTCTTCTCAATAATGTTTTTGGTGTATAAAGTAGACATACCAGCATCTAGTGGGAAATAAAGACTAAAATATTGACATTCTATAACCAAGGGATTAACAGAACAGCATATTACTTGTTAAATGATAATTGCATCAAAATATAATATTGCGGTATGTCTATGTTCAACAGTTTGGAATCAATGCCTGCAGGGGTCTAGGAAGGTATACTCTGTCACTTCAGGTTTTATTAGTGCATGTATTCAGCCTATGTATGGCAACCCAGAGCAAACCTTGCCTTTAATTAACGGGAATATGCGTGGATCAAAAGGATCATGGAATGGAATAACAAATTAGCTGTGCACTTCTACACGGTGCTGGCTTGTATGTAAATGCATTATTTTCTTAAATAAATACAAAACTCACAGCCATGTTTCGGCTCAGATTATTTTTCTTTATTACTGTATGCTCCAACAGGTCTTGTCCTTGAGATTCAATCGCAGTCATTAGATGTCAATCATGCAGAATGCCCAGGGAGTTTTAAAAAAAATTAGCCTGTCAGTCAGTTTCTTGATAGTCAGGTGTCGTCAGACAATGGTGCACCGATTGAATTGAAACTCACCTTGGGCTAATGCTGCAGTGCGTGAGTGGTGAATCTCAGTCATTGGAAGTGATTTTTGACAAACCACCTTCCATTAGATTTTGTACCCAAGTGATGCACTGCTATGCAACTCTGGCCTTACAACTGCTTTTTTAAACATGCGTGGATTGGAAGTAAGACCTAAATGCTTTTGTTTAACAAGAGTGACAACTGAGGTTGCAAATGCCTTGCAACAGATGGGCAACTAGTTTTGGAAGTATTTAATCTGTATTTGGTTAAATGCTAGGCTTATTTGTGGCATCTAACAATTGTGTTAGTGTTATATAACATTGATATAATGGAGTTTTTAATACATGCAGGAGAAGAAGATATTCATGAACCTTTTTTGCATTGTTCAGATAATGTAATCTCTTCTACCAGAATAAAGATTGATGAAATGGTAAATAAGCTGGTCTGTGAGAAAGGGTTCATCAAACAACATTTTCTTCTGAATGTCCCAGAGCCTAATTAGATCTGTTGGCTAAAAATCCTTTTTAAAATGTCATTGTTTCGCCCGACAGGCACACAAAAAGAACTAAAGAACAATTATCATCGCCCTCTGTCATTGCATCAACACTGAACTCCCAAACCACATGAACCGCAGAGGTCCAAAAAGGTGGCTGATCATCACCAAGTAAAGGGCAACTAGGGATGGACAACAAATGCTGGCCTAGCCAGTCATGAGCCACATCCCCATGAACTGATGAATGGAATATTTTGTGTATCTAATTAGAACAGATTTCTTTGTCTCAAAAGGCATAATTCTGTTACACAATCAGTATTTTAAACTATTCTCTCCAAAGAAAATAATTTAGTCCAAGGAATAATTATAGATAGTATAAGAAAATGTTTTATTTACTCAGTATCCTGTTTTTTGTCAAATATAGGGATTCTTTGGACATAAAGGTAAACATCCATTCCTCACACTGGGTTATATACAAACTAAAGTCTCAACACTGAGAAAATGACTCCTGAACCTTTGCATAAAGTTGATAAGAACTTTCTACAATGTAGAATATGAATGTTTCTATGAACTTTGTGGAAGATAATGGTTGATAGTGCAAAAGAAGACAAAGTCTCTTCTGGTCATGGCAAATGGATCATATCACACGATTCCATCAGCCTAAAAATGCCTGTTGGTGATGTCAGTGGCAATATCATCACTTCTTGCCCTGACTTCTATTTTAGAATAGAATATTAAAGTATTTAACACCGTTCTGACATTGGGAATTGAAGAACACTGCATGAATGCATTGGATAATATCTGCTATTTCTGTCAATAATTGTTTTAGTAAAATTATGTTACAGGTTACTGTAACTGTTAAAGTTGTAAAGAGGTTACCATTAGTGTGTTTATGTGCTGCATTGGTTTGATTATTTATGGATTTTGGTTTGAAAGATCGATGAGAAAACAAATCCAGAAGATGCTCAGGTTTTTAAAAGCAAGGTGAAAATTGTGAAAAACAAAGACAATCCTGGTATTCCTCAATGGTCTGTGAAGAGTAAAAGTGGATAAATCCTAAGAAGCAGCTAGCACATGATAAATGAACAGGTAAATGGAAGTCAGTTAGTTTGGAGAGAGCAAGATTGCTGCTGTGTGGTGAATCCTGTCCAAAAGAGTAATGTTACCAGTAGTGAGCCATTGTCTGTGGTCCTGAAATTTACTGAACTTGCATCTTTCTACCACAATACTCATTTGTTTTCTAAGGTCCATTTTTAGATATCATTAGTTCTAATTGTAATTAAATTGATGTCACTTCTGGTAAAATACTGGCATTAGTCTATGACACAAAAAACAAGCCAGAAATGAAGTTTACTTACCACATGGTGTCTGACAGTTGGAATCCTGCCCATTGCACTCTAAAGAGAACGCAAGGATGCTTTATAAAGCAATTTCAAAAACAATAGCAGGCATTTATGAACAAAGTAACATAATAAACAGATTAATATATAACAAAACAAACCGAGGAACAGAAACAGCAGTCAAATTAGTTTCATTTTTACTGTGAAATAATTGCTGGGATTCCAGTCTCAATTTCAAGTCTATGTAGTTAGGGTTTGGGTTCATGAAAGTGAAATGAACCAAAAAGAAATATTTCCTTTTCCTTCATAACTGAGGTTTGTCCGTTGAATGAATGTGTGGTTATCACACAATGGTGATGGGAATACAAAATACAATAGGTGAATTTCACCACAATAAATAATTCATTATAAAATAAAACAAAGAGCTGCAGATGATGAAAATCTGAAACAAAAACAGTAATTGCATCTGGCTGAACTTTGAAGAAGGGTCACTGTACTCAAAACATTAACTTTGTTATTTCTCCATACAGGCTGCCAAACCTATTGAGTTTCTCCAGCAGTTTCTAAAAAGGATGATATTTGAATGTGAATCAGTAATAACCTTCATGTATAATACACAAATACCATTCCTTTAAAGATATGTCACATGGATGGAGATAACGGCTTCAGCTTTTCTGACGGCGTCTTTCTGTGAAGTAAGTATATGCATGTTCTGTCTGACTGAGGTCTACAAGCTGTGATGTTGCAGTTATTTGTTGAACTTTGTTGACCTCATATGCCATGGACAGAACTTTGGTAGTTTCGCTGACATTGTTTCTTTTCTTGCCCTATCTTCACATGCTGTGGAGCATTTTGTTCTGCTTTGGGTTTCTCTGGGCGATTGGACTTCCTATACATTTTAGCCCAATGACCTCTTATGAAACAAATGTTGTATATGTTTGAAAATGTTGGAGACTGTCTCAGTGAGTGACACAAGCCACACCTCAAACAAGAATTAGATGCGCCACTGAAGCTGTTGTGGGCTGCTGTAGCTGTTGCAAAGTCAAAGATGCTGCTGCCCTGCTACAATTGCTGCTACAAACATTATCTGTCTTTGAGCAGAGCATCGACAATTATCCCATGGGATATTCCAGCTTACTTTTCTGAAGGAATTGATAAGTATTTGCAATGGCCAGTTCCATAATCCTTTCAGCTAAGTTAGCTTTGGTGACATTGTATTTTGTATTGTTGTGTCAACACCTGAATATGAATGGGTTAATCATTTAACCTAAATAAAAACCAAAAGAACTGCAGATGCTGTAAATCAGGAACAAAAACAAAGTTGCTGGCAAAGTTCAGGTCCGACAGCATCTGTGAAGGAAAAAACAGAGTTAACGTTTTGGGTGCGGTGATCCTTCCTCAGAAGTCACATTCTTTTTCCCTTTTTTCTTTGCAGGAACCTTGTTTCTAGCTAGGAGCTAATATGTGTGCCTACTAGCTCCATGATGCAACATTACAATGATAGTTGCCAGTGCAGCCCAAGATGCAGTATTAAAATGCAGAAGCATGAATTGAAAATGTGCCATGAGAGCTCTTAGAGGCTGACATATGTCTGATGCCAATGTCCATGAATGTGGGATGCATGTGGCCAGTGCCCATGAAGCATGCCCTGAGATGTTGGTATTCAATGTCCAAAATGGAAAAGTTCTTTTGGAACATGTGGCAAGCTGGTCACCAGGTACCACTTTGATTTCAATGTCCAGATTGCTTATTGTTGAGCCTGTTTGGTAAGACGTGAAGCTGAATATTAATGAGGTGCATTGTGACATTAATAATGCTTTTATCGAGCTATAATTCTCATCATTCAGTGACTCAGTGCTGTCTAGTGAGAAACTTGCTGCACCACTCTGCAGAGTATTAAAGATGGAGTGAGTTGCTCCCAACATCTAGATGGGCCTCATGTATGTCATCCAATTCTGCCTCAGATCTTACCTTAGCCTATTTTGCTGAGACCCCCTATGAGATTCTACCTAATGTGTACTTCCAGTAAATTCTGGAAACCACTGCTGTTCTGGATGTGAGTTTGCTCGCTGAGCTGGAAGGTTAGTTTTCAGACGTTTTGTCACCATTCTAGGTAACATCATCAGTGAGCCTCCGACGAAGCTTCGTCAGAGGCTCACTGATGATGTTACCTAGAATGGTAACGAAACGTCTGAAAACTAACCTTCCAGCTCAGCGAGCAAACTCACATCCAGAACCTCAACCTGAGCTACAAATCTTCTCAAAACTCGCTACCACGGCTGTCCATTTGCTGTATATAGACCCAAAATGCTGTTAGAGCGGTGTTCCAGGATTTTGGCCTATGCACACTGAAGGATGACAATATATTTACAAATCAGAATGGCTTGAAGGAACAGCTTAATACTACAAGTATCAGCATAGGAATCCATAATAGAAAAGTTAGACATAATTTTACACTGAGGTTGTAAGTGACTTGACACAAAGGTAATCCATCATAGATTGGAAAATTTCACATTGAGGTAGTAGAGTGATTCCCTACTGATGATATGAGAAACATTTGCTCACTTTGCCTCATCCACCATATAGCAAACCTGGCTTATTATTTCAATCAGAGGATGGGAAGGTGTGGAAGTAATATCACTGAACGAATAACCCACAGACCCAGGTGGAACCTTAAAGAGGCCTGAACAACATGACTTTTGGTGAGATTTGTTACAGAATTAGAAATCAAGTTCTGGAAACATGAGTTCAAATCCCACCCTGTTAGCTGGTGAAATTTGAATTCAATAACATCAGGAATTTAACAAAAAAGCTAGTCTAGTGATGACCATGTAAGCAGTGCTGACTTACTAAAAACTCACCTGATTCATTAATGTCCTTTAGGGAAGGAAGTCTGCTGAGCTTAAATGGTCTGGCCTACATGTGATTCCAGACCCACAGTGATGCAGATGACTCTTGACTGTCCTCAGAAATGGCCTAGAGAGCCAATCCATTCAAGGGCAGCTAGATATAGACAATAAATCCCTGCCTTGTCAGCAATACCCACATCTCACACAAGAAGTTAAAAATTCCATTGCCAATGATGACTGTAAAGTCCATTGTCTATGAAAACTCCCAAATGGAGCAGCTTATTTGCAGCTAAGCATAACACAAAGGAAAATAGGAACAACCACATATTCTATTTTAAAGGTATTAATTTTTATTGTAATTGGTTTTAAGGTGAGTTTGAAAGTCTGTGTTTGGCATTCATAACAGTAATAGATAAAAGATGGTACAAATCCAGAATTTGCTGCAGAAGCAAAATTTAACTGGTGATAGTGTAGATCTCACATATCTCATGTATTTTTACATCATTTGTTACTAGTACAAAATACTGTGAAATGCCTATTCCAGAAAATCAATGACAGTATTTGTCCTGTGTCACATGACATTGCTTTAATCATTAAACAGCAATGGAAATGATTCACTGCAAAGGTTAAAAAGAGTATTTGCAGCTTGTACGAGTAATAAAGGATCACTCTCAATGAATCTGAGACGATAATCTAATCCTTAGATTCTGATGACTAACATGAACCACTCTAGCTTTATTTACTGCTTATGAAGTCATCTGATCTAGTTGAGTACAGTATTGATTGCAACTTACTGTCAGGAACCATTGTCCTCTATATTACCAAAAGATCTTGCTTGATTTGAATTCCAACAATACAATTTTCACGAATACTTGCTGCATCATTCTCTTGTTTAATTCTGCAAAAAAAAACTAAATGAGGTTAGTTTGGTTAATTGATCTCAGCCAAATTTTAGGATTAATATTTTTCAAACTGTCTCCATTGACTAAACACATAAAGCTTGTAATAAAAACTCTATATCCCCTGTATGAAACGCAATTGTTAACATGGTGCCCTGTGACAAAATACTTTTCTAGGTCAATAGTCTCGACCTTTGGAATTTAGTCATTGCTATTAGGTTATAATTAGTGTTACTGTCTGCTAAATTGCTGCTTCTTTTGTTTGTTTTAATCTCTATATTTACACTCTCTATGCAGGTACAAGGTTAAATATCAGTGTTTTGTTTTATAAACTTAGAAATTTTGGTTTTAATTTAACTACTTTCAGTCAGGGTGGCAATGGGGATGTGACATTTGAGATGAGAGATAATGGGAACTGCAGATGCTGGAGAATCCAAGATAACAAAGTGCGAAGCTGGATGAACACAGCAGGCCAAGCAGCATCCCAGGAGCACAAAAGCTGACGTTTTGGACCTAGACCCTTCATCAGAGAGGGGGATGGGGAGAGGGTTCTGGAATAAATAGGGAGAGAGGGGGAGGCGGACCGAAGGTGGAGAGTAGAGTATAGTTGGGGAGGTAGGGAGGGGATAGGTCAGTCCAAGGAAGATGGACAGGTCAAGGAGGTGGGATGAGGTGAGTAGGTAGGAGATGGAGGTGCGGCTTGGGGTGGGAGGAAGGGATGGGTGAGACAAAGAACAGGTTAGGGAGGCGGAGACAGGCTGGGCTGGTTGTGTGGCGCAGTGGGGGGAGGGGAGAAACTGGGCTGGTTTTGGGATGCGGTAGGGGAAGGGGAGATTTTGAAGCTTGTGAAGTCCACATTGATACCATTGGGCTGCAGGGTTCCCAAACGGAATATGAGTTGCTGGTACCGGTGTGGCTTCCTCTACATTGGGGAAACCAAGCAGAGGCTTGGGGACCGCTTTGCAGAACACCTCCGCTCAGTTCGCAACAAACAACTGCACCTCCCAGTCGCAAACCATTTCCACTCCCCTCCCATTCTTTAGACGACATGTCCATCACGGGCCTCCTGCACTGCCACAATGATGCCACCTGAAGGTTGCAGGAACAGCAACTCATATTCCGCTTGGGAACCCTGCAGCCCAATGGTATCAATGCGGACTTCACAAGCTTCAAAATCTCCCTTCCCATCACCGCATCCCAAAACCAGCCCAGCTCTTCCCCTCCCCCCACTGCATCCCAAAACCAGTCCAACCTGTCTCCGCCTCCCTGACCTGTTCTTCCTCTGACCCATCCCTTCCTCCCACCTCAAGCCGCACCTCCATCTCCTACCTACTAACCTCATCCCACCTCCTTGACGTGTCCGTCTTCCCTGGACTGACCTATCCCCTCCTTACCTCCCCACCTATACTCTCCCCTCCACCTATCTTCTTTTCTCTCCATCTTCGGTCTGCCTCCCCCTCTCTCCCTATTTATTCCAGTTCCCTCTCCCTATCCCCCTCTCTGAAGGGTCTAGGCCCGAAACATCAGCTTTTGTGCTCCTGAGATGCTGCTTTGCCTACTGTGTTCATCCAGCTTCACACTTTGTTATCTGGGATGTGACATTTGACCCGAAGACACCTTGTGTAGGGAAGGGAAGTTGGGAAGCTATTGAATGGCTCCTGCTGTGCATATGTAAATCTCAGTAAAGACACAGATGCCTTTGGTGTTCTCCCAGTCAAATTAGCCTTCAGCACTTACTCCTCAAGCTCATTCAGAGAGCTGTCAATCAAGCTGCAAAGTGCAGTGCAATGCAGGATAAACTACTGCCTTAGAAGGTTTAGCAGGTGAAAAGAGCGAAACTACAAAATAGAGAACATATCACAAGTTAAATAATTACAGGCTCCATATATTTCATTTTGAAAAGCACAATATTAATTTTCTTACAAGGCCTTGTATTTTACTTTTCTACTTGAGAAGGACTGAAATGTTGAACTTTTAACTTTATTTAATTTTATTTTATTTTGTACCTGGATATTTTGTGCATAAGATGGTGCTGGAATGATGACTTTGTACACTTTTCACTGTACTCTTGTACTTGAGTATATGTGACAATAATACCTAATTCTAATTGTAAATGTATTTTGGATGATTCCAAGACACACCAAATTTAAACTCATTTGTTTTGCAATTAGCAGCAACAAGTTAACTGTTTTTAATCTAGTTGCAACATTTCATGCAGCTCTGATTATTGAAATATAACGACTAAGTTACGAAACAGTCAGCTGTTAGTCGAGCTAACAATTTTTAAACAAGTACGAAAGTTGTTGTTTAAACAATTTTGTTAGCTGCATTCTGTTAATATAAAACTTACAAGTTAATTGTAAATTTAAGAAAATAGCCAAGCTATCCTTTTGATCAAAGATTTACCCTTGTTTATGTTGCAAAATACAGTAGAATCCTGATGAAAAGGCAAATGTAACATGTTTCCGACGACGAGAAATATTTCTCCTTGTTTGCACAGTGACCGAATTCTAAACAGTAAGGAAGTCCTGATCAATGCAATAAGTTACACAGTAACAAGGGAATGTATCGCAACAACTACCGGTGAGGAATTCTCCCTTGGAAAGTGTTGGTCAGTTTTTAAAATCAGGCTGCAGACCTCTATAGGAGAGTAAAACTGAATAGGAACAATGTTAATTAGCATATTCAAGTAATCTCAGACATAGTAAAAACATTAATGAAAGAGCTATACTCATGTGGGCATTGCCCAAAAGAGCAAATCAGGTTTCACTATCAGAAGAAAACCTGGTAATATTTCAATAAAAGCTTTTTTTAAAAAAAAAGCTTTGACAAATGAAAAACTGAACAGTCTTGGTCAAGGGGATCACACCTTGAAGGCCCTCTCAGTGTGCACAATTTCCTCTGGATGAGTAAACACAGTGTAGACTGCGGATGCCCTGGAACACTGGCACAGTACAATGCCAGGTAATGGAGTGGGACCAATGTCAGGAAGGAATGATGTAGTGATTGTAAAAGGTCAACCAGGCAGATCTCATGAGGTCCCTGACTGGGGCTGTAAATCTGATCCAATCGGGCAGCCCTGGCTGACAGATATAAACAGGAGCATCAGAGGTTATGTTCTCACAGAGCTGGCTCTGAGGGAATTGGATCAGCAGGTGACAAGAAAGCTTCAACTTCATTGAAAATTAGGAAAAAAGTTAAAGGGAAGGAGAACTCAAGAGTTGTTAGTAATGGAGGTAATAGGACCCAAAAGGAAGGTGTAAAAACTGGCATAAGGGCACTTTGTTTCTAATGCTCTGAGCATTCAGATAAGGTGGGTGAGTTGACAGTGCAAATCATGGCAAATGGGTATGATTTTGTGGCCATTACAGAGACCTGGTTAGAGGATGGTCATGATCTGGGAGTTGAACATGCAGGGTATCAAAATGTTTGGAAGGACAGACAAGAAGATAAGGGAGGTGGTGTTACTCTATTTTTAATGATGATATCAGGGCGGTAGTGAGAGATGATATAGGTTGTACTGAACAAAAGGTTGGATCCATTTGGGTGGAAATTAGGAATAGCAGGGAGAAGAAGTCACTGATTAGGTGTGGTCTAAAGGCCAGCAAATAATGACATTGTTTATCGCCCGCCCCATAACAATGAAATAGCTAATGCATGTAAAAATGGTACAGCAATTATCATGGGGGATTTTAATCTACACATCGATTGGTCAAATCAGGTTGGTCATGGCAGCTTTGAGAAGGGGTTCATAGAATACATCCGTGATAATTTCCATGAACTATATGTAATGGAATCTATGAGGAAGCAAGCTATCCTAGATCTAGCCCTGTGTAATGAGACAGGAATAATTAATGATCTCACAGTGAGGGGTCCTCTCAGAAGGAGTGATCACAGTATGGTTGAATTTAAAATACAGATGGAGCGAGACAAGGTTAAATCCAGTATCTATGCTCCGTGCTTAAACAAAGGAGACTATGAAGGTAGGAAGAAGGAGTTAGCTAAGATAGAATGGGAGCAAAAACTTTGTGGTGGGTCAATTGAGGAACAGTGGAGGACTTTCAAAATGATTTTTCACAGTGCTCAGCGGAAGTATAGTCCAGTGATAAGGAAGAACTGTAGGAAAAGGGACAGCCAGCCATGGATGTCTAAGGGAATAAAGGAAAGTAAAGAGTAGTGGGAAACTAGTAGAATGGGAAATCTTTAAAGGCCAACAGAAAGCCACAAAAAAAGTTATAAAGAAAAGTAAGATAGATTATGAGAGTAAACTAGGTCAGAATATAAAAACAGGCAGCAAAATTTTCGATAAATATGTAAATCGTAAAAGTGGGGAAGGTAAACATTGGTCCTTCAGAGGATGAGAAGGCCAATATAATAACTGGGAATGAGGAAATAGCTGAGACATTAAACAGCTATTTTGTGTTGGTCTTCATAGTGGAAGACACAAATAACATGCCGAAAACTAATGGCAAGAAGGTTATAGCAGGTGAGGACCTAGAAACTATCATCATCACTAAGGAGGCAGTGCTGGGCAAGCTAATGGGGATAAAGATAAACAAGTCTCCTGGCCCTGATGAAATGCAACCCAGCGTACTAAAAGAGGTGATGAGGGAAATAGCAAATGCACTAATAATTATTTACCAAAATTCACTGGACTCCGGGGTGGTTCCTGCAGATTGGGAAATAGCCAATGTGATGCCATTGTTTAAAAAAGTAAGTAGACAAAAAGCAGGTAACTATAGGCCAGTTAGCGTCACTTCACTAGTGGGGAAAATGCTTGAATCTATCATGAAGGAAGAAATAGCAAGACACCGGAACATAAATTGTCCCATTGGGAATACCCAATGTGGGTTCATGAAGGGTAGGTCATGTTTAACTAATTTGGTGGAATTCTTTGAGGACATTACTTGCATGGTGGACAGTGGGGAACCTGTGGATGTGGTGTATCTGGATTTCCAGAAGGCATTTGACAAGGTGCCACACCTAAGGCTGCTACATATGATAAAGTTGCACGGTATTACAGGTAATGTATTGACGTGGATAGAGGATTGGTTGACGGGTAGAAAGCAAAGAGTAGGGGTAAATGGGTGTTTTTCTGGTTGATGGTCAGTGGCTAGTGGTGTGCCTCAGTGATCAGTGTTGGGACTGCAATTGTTTACAATTTATATAGTTGTTGGAGTTGGGGACTAAGTGTGGTGTGTCAAAATTTGCAGATGACACTAAGATGAGTGTTAGAGCAAAGTGTGCAAAAGACACCAAAAGTCTGCAGAGGGATATAGATAGTCTAAGTGAGTAGGCAAAGGACTGGAAGATGCACCAGACAATGTTGATAAGTGTGAGGTCATCATTTTGGTAGGAATAACAGCAAAATGGACTATGTTTTAAATGGTGTAAAATTGCAGCTCGCTGCTGTGCAGAGACTTTGGTGTCCTTGTGCATGAATCACTAAAAGTAGGATTGCAGGTGCAGCAGGTAATTAAAAAGGGAAATGGAAATTTGTCTGCCATTGCTAGAGGGACGGAGTTTAAAAACAGGGAGGCTATGCTGCAGCTGTACAGGGTCCTGGTGAGGCCACACCTGGAGTACTGTGTGCAGTTTTGGTCTCTCTTCTTGAGAAGAGATAAACTAGCACTGGAGGGGATACAGAGGAGATTCAGTCGGTTGATTCCAGAGTCGAGAGGGTTGGATTATGAGGAGAGACTGAGTTGACTGGGATTATACTCATTGGAATTCAGAAGAATGAGGGGAGATCTTACAGAAACATATCAGATTATGAAGAGAATAGATGAGGTGGAGGCAGGGAGGTTGCTTTTGCTAACAGGCGAAACTCGGACTAGAGGGCATCACTTCAAAATAAAGGGAAGCAGATGTAGGACTGAGGTCAGGAGGAACTTCTTCACTCAAAGTGTTGTGAATCTGTGGAATTCCCTGCCTTGTGAAGTGGTTGAAGCTACCTCACTGAATGTTTTTAAGGCAAGACTAGATAAATATTTGAACAGTAAGGGAATTAAGGGTTTAAGTGGAGCTGAGTCTCAAAAAGATCAGCCATGTTCTTATTGAATGGTGGGGCAGGCTTGAGGGACTGGATGGCCTACTCCTGATCCTGCTCCTAGTTCTTATGTGTCAAGGACTCTCCACATGTAAATACAGGGTGAGTTGGTGACAGGATGCTGGCCTCTGTGGAGGTATTTCAGGTGGGTGCCCATTCTGTTATGGCTGTTGTCAAGGTGACTGCTGTGTTGAACTTTAATGAAATTGTCTCCTTCCAAGGAGTGCCTGGGGTCCTATCTGCTCCTCTGATGCTGCTTGGCCTGCTGTGTTCATCCAGCTCCACACCTTGTTATCTCAGATTCTCCAGTATCAGCAGTTCCCACTATCTCTATTATATTAGACATTTTTATCAAAGAATGCTCTACCTGACCACAGTTTCTTGGGTGATTGTTTGCTGATTCTTCGCTCTAAGCTGTGTTCCCTAGTCATTTTTGTCAGTGGTGCTTTGCTATGCCTTAAGACAAGGAGAGAAGTCAGGTTTCAAGACTACTTAAGTAGGAACAGGAATCAAACCTGCATTATTGGTGTTATGTTGAACCACGTGCTAGCCATAAAGCCAACTGAGCTGACTTTCCTCCCCATGATGATGTAGCTTCCCTGGATTATAATCTTGAAGATTGAAGGCACAAATCCCATACATATTAATGTACATATTAATAATGTAAGTCTGATTGCCTTCATGTAATAAAATACAACTTGTTTAAGAGAATAGCCTTTTCTCGTTAAGATCTACTGGTTGTTTTCCCGTATCACTATAAACCTTGTAGTCAATGAAAGATGATGGTCATGGCAAATAATCCAAACAGCAAGCTAGTACTGGCTGACATCACACAAGAAAATCTAAAGGAAAATGCAATGCAGAGAGGAATTTTAGCAATTTGGCTCATTCATTCCTCCTGGATCCACAAGTTATTGCAATCTATAATTCATTTGCAAATTACTATCATAAATGCACAATAGAAAGGAGGAATGAGTAGAATTATTAATAAACTTTGGTTGTTTTATCCAATTATCACCAAATTCAGATCAGTTTAGTTTAATTTGTCTTCAATAATGCTCATTCACTCTGGGACATGATCATCTGATCATTTTAACAGAATGACCCACATTTCTGTTTCTTTCTAACATTCTCAGCGCACACAGGAATCAGACAATGAGAGTATAGAGTACACATGCTAATACTATGTAAGTGGCAGATTGCCTGTGGCATTGCTTACAGTTACCTTGGGATCTGGAATATGATTTAGAATCATAGAATAAAAGCAGCACATTTGGTCCATTAAACCTATGCTGGTTTTTTGCAAATACAATTTCAGTAAACTCATTTCTTTACCTTTTCTCCATAGCCCTGAACTATTCTCATCATTCAGATATTTATCTAACTCCCTTTTGAAAATAAATAATTTAACAGTAAAACAAGTCTTAACACAATCTTGTCATCTTTTAGATGATCTGCTGACAATCACATTTACAAATAATTCCTATCAGTATTTTTATTGCCTGTGGCAAGGTCGTCTTTTTGTTAGTTTATGTTTACAATGGCTCTTTGCTTATTAATATGCCCCTTTCATTTTTTAAATTATTCTGGCCAAAAAATTAAACTTTTAACATTCACATGTGCATGAACAGTGATTAAAATTGGAGTTGTAATTTGGAATAAAATGCTGCTGATGGGGGCACATGTACACACCAACACACAAGCCTTGATTCTGTATTCATTCGTTCATTGAGTCTCTCAGGACCACCTCCAGGAACTAGCAGGGCACAAATTCAGAATTCATTCATAATGAATACTGAATTTCTTTTCAGAGCTACAAACAAAATTATAAACACGGTGTAGCAAAAGAATACAATGACCTCAAAGGCACAGAACATGGAAAGTCAGGTCTGAGAACTCTGAGACTGCTGCCTTTTTTTTTTCATTTTTTCACTTTGGTTTTCAAGCCTTCCAACAGCAATGTCTCTCTGTCAGTTGCTAGAAAAGGTTGTGTAAAGATTCTGTCCACTGCTGTGATTTGGGAAACAGTTACAAAAGCAGATATCATCATAAAGTCCTTCACTGATCAAATGAAGAACAATAACAACTGATAATAAAATGTGAGGCTGGATGAACACAGCAGGCCAAGCAGCATCTCAGGAGCACAAAAGCTGACGTTTCGGGCCGAGACCCAGCTCTCTGATGAAGGGTCTAGGCCCGAAACGTCAGCTTTTGTGCTCCTGAGATGCTGCTGGGCCTGCTGTGTTCATCCAGCCTCACATTTTATTATCTTGGAATCTCCAGCATCTGCAGTTCCCATTATCTCGAACAATAACAACTGTTCATATTTTGCTTGCAATTCATGAGAAAGGATGTTCAATTACAACTAATTATTTAGACCATTACCTAATTGAATCTGATAGGCATTTAGCATGGATTAATTTAATTTTACTTCATTGTACAAGTATGAAATGCACCTCACTATTAAATATACATTATGAAGTACTTTCCAGTGCTGTATTCACTCATGTGGATCTGCAATTTTCAGTGTTTAATGTACTCCTTCAGAGTTTAAAATAGATCAGAACTGGTACATTCTGAAGAAAACCCCTGTTTTATCATGGCGGCTGTAATATAATGAGATAAGGATTACCTAAAATTAATAAGGAGGATATTGAATATACCTCAATAACAAGATGATATCAGGCAAGCTATAAATGTTGAAATTTTCTCTTCAAAATTGGTTAGAACCACTAACAAATTTATTTTTCTTTTAGGACTATATATTTTCAAACTCAAGCAGCAGTAGAGTTTTTTTTTAATTTTCAGTTACTGACTTCTCTTGATGTGCTTATTCCTCAAAATAGGGAATGAACAAATATCACACAAGACTTTGGAGCAAACACAATACTGTAGCCAGAAAATAGACTCAAACAAATATTACCAACTTTGAAATAACTGAATGTGCAATGAGAGAATTAGACAAAACAAAATGATAAAATTGTTGAATTCTTATTGTTGCTCAGTTAAATCAAGTTTGAAGCTGGTAATAAATTTTGAAAAGTCAGCCATTAGTACTAAATTATATTAGATTTCTGATCTCCCAGGGGTCTGGTCAATGGGTGCTGGAGGTTTCTTTTTAACTCATTCATGGGATGTGAGCATCACTGGTTGACCAGCATTTATCACCCATCTTTGTTCACCCAGATGGCAGTTCAGAGTTAACAGTATTGCTAGGTTAGACCAGTTGAGGATGCCAGATGGTTACATGGTCAGCATTAGGCCAGGTTTCTAACTACAGGTTTTTCTAAAATCAAATTCAAGTTTCACCATCTACTAAAGTGGGATTTGAACTGAAGTACCCAGAATATTAGTTTGGGGTTCTGGAGTACGAGACATATTTCAATACCATAAGGCACTGCCTCCCCTTATCAGATAGAAACGTGTTTACAACTGATATGCAAAATTTCAGCTTTCCAAAGACACATGAGTATAGTCTATTTGTATCTTTGAAGTAGCTTCTTATCGAAGATCTCTGTACATTTGGCTCATTTGTACTGAATGAACCATAAGCTTTCTATCCTTGTAAGATACTCCAATGGGAATATGTAGAACTAAATTTAAAGATACTATTGCTATTTGGATAGAATGAGAATCAGTACCAAAAGGACATAACCACTAGTGATACCCTGTTAGGTCACTGAGCAGATTCATTTATTTACCTTCACATTAAAGAAAGATGACTTTTCTGCTTTAAGTTGCTAATACTAGTGTTAGAAAGTGGATTAATTTAAACAAATCTTACAAGACCAGAAAATATTCATACATTCTCCAAATAATTACAGGCAAAAAGCCTAATTGCACTCTTTGAAAGATAAAGAGACATGAAGTAATTGGCATTGTACAGCAATTGGCACATTAAAGAGATCAAGTTGAATAAGATTTTAATGATTTATTGCTATGTTTGTAGTAATGCTCTGCCAGATTCATGCTTTTCGAGCACCTCTTGTTCATTCCTCCCTGCTGGAGACAATAGGAAGTTAGGCTTGCTGCCAGACCTCTGTCATTGCCATGTGCAATGAAGACCAGAAGGATGTTTGGCTTGGGGAGATACTGCCATATCGGACCATCTTCAGCATGAGCTTACTACCTAACACCTAGTGAATCAGTACCCTAGCTCACAGCCATTGTTGAACAAAAGGAATTGTGACTGAGTAAATATGAATACTATCTTTATTTCAACGTTCAGTAAGTTTAAAAGGAGGACCATGAAGTCCATCTTTAATGTCCTTAGTTGTCCTGAAAGCCGAGGTTTATTCCCTTTAGAATAGTGTGGACTTTGATATTATTTGTTAGAGACGTGCAAAATTGTGTACATGAACCCGAGATGGATTCTGGAGAAAAATTATTGGTTATGCACTGTTAAATGTAAAACAGTTATGCTCCTTCTCATCAAAGTCTTTATTAAAGTTTGTGTTCTGTAATTAGCACACACTAACAGTAGACAGGGAGAGGCCAACTAATCCATCATGCCTAACATAACCATGGTGCCTGGAGCATTGTGTTTAGGCACTCAGCCCTACCCACCATCAGTCATGTTATCTCCTCAAAAAGACAAAATAAAAGTAAAATTATTTCAAGGCTTCTCAGGTGGAATAATTGAGAGGAAATTCTGCTCAAATCCTTTAAGTGTTTGAAATTAGTTTTGGAGACCACAACAGCCATATATTACTTGATATTGCAGCTTGATGAGAAATATTCTGGTCCAGAGCTCACTTGGTATTTATTTTCCACTTGTGGGAATGTGGGCATCCCTGGGGCAGGGGTGGAGGACAGCACTTATTGCCCCTCCCTGGCTGACCTTGAGAAAGCGATGAGCTACCTTTTTGAACCTTCTTGCTTGCTGATAATTTCCACTCACTATATGAGCCATAACATATTCCATAGATCTGCTACCCTCTGGGACAAGTAACGTCTAATTAAGCATTGCCGATCATCTCTTTTCTACCCACCTACAGTCCTGCAACTGGGGGAAGCTAGGTACGTTGCCAGAGCTGACTGCCCAAACTGCAGCATTGATCACCTCATGGAGAAACAAGGTGCAATGGTGTGATCTGGCACGAATGGTATCAGTAACAGCTCACACTGGGTGAGGTTACCATGAAGGACTCCCCTTCCTAACCCCTCTCTTCACCTGAGGCATGGTGGCTCTGAGGTGAAACCACCACCAGTTGTCTCTCTAATGAGAGAGCAGCCTTATGGTTTGGTATAGCTACGGTGACATTACCTTTTAAACATCTTCCATTTCTAATATTAAGGGATAGTTATAGAATTACGGATTCTGAATGGCATATATTCTTCATCAAATTCTGATCAGAATGATCTCCAAATCTCTAACATAGGCAGGCAGCCAGTGTTACTGTCAACTCCATGGGAGAAGGAATAGCAGGAAGGACCATGAACAGAATCTCCCCTCCTTACCTTCCCCAATTTCATCCAGGAATGGATGAAAACTACCTGGAAACTGCAGCCTAATGTTTTAAAATGTAGAGATTTTTAATTTATTTTTAGAGTGCATAACCTCCAAAAGAATTACAGGATTTAAGGAATACCAAATCTGAGTTCTATCACAAACTTTGTCCATGTGAATAACAATAGAGGAAATGATAGTAAAGTAGCCCAGATCTTGCCTTGTTCATTTTCTCATATGCTGGGATATGTGACACAGCAGTGAACAGTAGCATGCTAATAAGTCACCTGGTTTAAACATGTATAAAATTACACGATCACCTTTCTGAGCTCCATTTACGTCGAAATGGTGAATGCTTGTTAACAAAAATTCTGAGTTTAAACTGTGTCAATCAGGTGCGTAATGATTTACTGTTTAACATTAAAAATATTCATTAATTTTTTAATGTAACTCTATCATGTTAAAATGCAGAACACACCACTTCAATGCATAGCTGTGAAGAACATAGCTTAACAGCTCAGATTTCCTCATGTCATGCCTATGAAAAATGATGACTCAATTAAGTATAAAATAGAATGGCAATTTGGGAACATGTGGCAGATCGAAGAATGTTTAAGGAGCAAGCATTGCCAAACTGCCAGATTATTCTCTATATTTTCTAGAAGAAGGGTCCTCTGTCAGTATCTTTTGTTTAATTTAAAAATGTGACATTGTTTCCTTTTTGGCCACAGGTAAGGTCCCAGAGGACTGGAGAATAGTAAATCTCCCACTGTTTAAGAAAGGTAGCAGGGATAATCCTGGAAATTACAGGCCAGTGAGTCTCACGTCAGTGGTAGAGAAATTATTGGAAAAGATTCTCGGGGACAAGGTCTATACTCATTTAGAAGCAAATGAACTTATTAGCAATAGCATGGTTTTGTGTGGGGGAGGTTGTGCCTCACTAACTCGATCGAGTTTTTTCAGGAGGTGACAAAGATGATTGAGAGAAAAGTGGTTGATGTTGTCGACGTGGACTTCAGTAAAGGTCCCTCATGGCAGACTCGTACAGAAGGTGAAGTCACATGGTATCAGGGGTGAGTTGGCAAGCTGGATACAGAACTGGTTTAGTCATAGGAGACAGAGGGCAGGGTTGGAAAGATGTTATTCGGAATGGAGGGTTGTGACTAGTGGTGTTCCACAGGGATCAGTGCTGAGACCTCTCCTGTTTGTGATCTACATAAATGATTTGGAGGAAAATGAAGCAGGTCTAGTTAGTAAGTTTGCGGATGACACAAAGATTGGAGTTGAGGATAGTGAGGAGGATTGTTAGAGGATATAGCAAGATATAGATCAGTGGAGGCCTGGGCAGAAAAATGGCAGATGTAGTTTAATCCAGACAAATGTGAGCTGATGCATTTTGGAAGGTGAGGTACAGATGGAAATTTTATGGCGAATGGCAGAATTCTTAGCAGTACTGATATGCGCGTTACCGAAAGGATGTGGATGCTTTGAACACAGTGCAGAGGAGGTTCACCAGGATATTGCCTTGTGTGGAGGGTGCTAGCTATGAAGAGAGGTTGAGTAGATTAGGATTATTTACATTAAAAAGATGGTGGTTGAGGGGGGACCTGATTGAGGCCTACAAAATCATGAAAGGTATAGATAGGGTGGATAGCTAGAAGCTTTTTCCCAGAGTGGGGGGCTCAATTACTAGGGGTCATGATTTCAAGGTGAGATGGGAAATGTTTAAAGGAGATATGCATGGAAAGTTGTTTACACAGTGGGTCGTGGGTGCCTGGAAAGCATTGCCAGAGGAAGTGGTAGAGGCTGGCACAATAGTGTCATTCAAGATGTATCTGGACAGATACATGAATGGGCAGGGACCAGAGGGATACAGATCCTTGGAAAATAGGCGGCAGGTTTAGTTAGAGGATCTGGATCAGCACAGGCTTGGAGGGCCAAAGGGCCTGTTCCTGTGCTGTAATTTTCTTTGTTCTTTCTTTGTTCTTTGGGGGATCTGGGTGTGCAGGTCCACAAATCATTGAAGTTGGTAGCGCAGGTAAATTAGATAGTTAAAAAGGCCTATGGCATGCTTGCCTTCTTTGGAAGGTGCATTGAGTATAAGGATAGACAGGTATTGCTGCAGCTTTAGAAATTTAGTTAGGCCACACTTGGAATATTGTGTACAGTTCTGGTCACCACACTACCAGAAGGATCTGGATGCTTTGGAGAGGGTGCAGGAAAGGTTTACCAGGATATTGCCTGGCATGGGTGATTTTAGCAATAAAACACCCCATCCCCCACTCTGAGGAAGGGTCTAGGCCCGAAACGTCAGCTTTTGTGCTCCTGAGATGTTGCCTGGCCTGCTGTGTTCATCCAGCCTCACATTTCATTATTATGGTGAATAGACTGGGTTTGTTTTTACTGGAATGTAGGAAGTTGAGGGGTGAGCTAATAGAAGTTTATAAGATTGTGAATGGCATGGATAGAGTGAAAACTATGAGGCACTTTGCCAGGGTGGAGGGGTCAATGATTAGGGGACACAGATTCAAGGTGCAAGGGGCAAGTTTAAGAGATGTGTGAGGCAGGTTTTTCACACAAAGGGTGGTTAGTGCCTCAAACATGTTGCCAGGGAAGGTGGTGGAAGCAGACACAATAGTAGCATTCAAGAAGCACCTGGACGAAGACACAAATAGGAAGGGAATGGAGGGACAGTTTTAGTATGGAAGGGCAAAATATGGCGGCGCAGGCTTGGAGGGCTGAAATGTCGGTTTCTGTGCTGTATTGTTCTTTGCTCTTTGTTCTACCAGTGAAGGAATTGTTTGGAGTCGGTATTCTAAATTAAAAGGGCCAGCATGAGGGGATAGATCTTTTTTTAAAAAAAGGACTATTTAAACATGTCATTGTCAAATTTGAGCTAATCCTTGGAGATCTTAATTAATGTAAAAACTGAAAAAAAATTTGATTGACAAGGTAACCTAGATAAAGAGTACATAGAAAGCTTTTGAAATTGTTTCTGAGAGCAGTACACTCTGGAACCAGCTGGATAGCAGGTTGGTTTTGTGCAAAAGAACAGGATTAATTAATGACATCAGAATAAAGGCACTGCTAGATCACAGTGACCACTATATTAAGTTTTTTACATCCAGTTTGATCTGGACAAAAGTGGGACTAATACTACTATTTTAAACTTAAATAAGGGCAACTGTTTGCGTATGAAATCTAAGCATGTTGCCGTGAACTGCCTTATTAGACAAGGGAGAGATCAATACAGAAGCAGGGACAGACAGTTAAGGAGGTAGTTTAGAATACTCAACATACATATATTCCTGCTATGTAAAGAACAATTCTAAAAGGCAAGACTCTATTTATGGGTAACTAAAGAATTTAAGAAAAGTATCAAGCTTAGGGGAAAAGCATATAATTGCAGAAAGTTCAGTAGCAGTTCAGATCCTTGGCAGAATATAAAGAATGGAAGAGAATGACTGAAAGATTAATCAGGAGCATGAATTTAGAGAAGAGAGAAAGCTAACTAGAAATGTTAAACAGATAGCAAGAATTTTGACAGGTATGTTAAAAAATAAGAAGAAATATACTGAGTAATAGTCTGAAGATTAAAAATGGGATTTAATAGTAAATAATAAAGAAGTAGTGGATCAAATTAACAATTTTTTTCAGTCTTCACTACAAAATAATATGAAAACATTCCAGTAAAAGCTATGTCAGGAGATGTAAGGGAAAGAAGAACTTAGTGAAATTACAATCATGGGGGAAGTAATCCTAAGTAAACTAATAGGACAGAGATGGCAAGAACTGCAGATGCTGGAGTCAGAGAGAACACAGTGTGGAGCTGGAGGAACACAGCAGGTCAGGCAGCATCAGAGGAGCAGGAAAGTTGATGTTGTGGGTTTGGCCCCTTCTTCAGATTACCCAGAAGGGTCCTGACCCAAAATGTCAATTTTCTTGCTCCTCTTATACTGCCTGGCAAACTGATGGGGCTGTGGGCTAACAAGTCCCTGGATCCAAATAGACTTTCTCCCAGGGTCTTAAAAGAGGTGGCTAAAAAGATTGTAGATGTATTGGTGTTAAGTCTCCAAAATGCACTTGATTCTGGAAAAGTTACACTGGAAAAATCAAATACAAAATCTATCATTCAAGAAAGGAAGGAACCAGAAAACAATAAACTATAGGCCGAGATAATAGTGTGAAGCTGGATGAACACAGCAGGCCAAGCGGCATCTCAGGAGCACAAAAGCTGACGTTTCGGGCCTAGACCCTTCATCAGGGTCAAACTATAGGCCAGTCAGCTTAACAGCTGTCTTGGGGAAGGTGCTTGAATCAATCGTTAAGGAGATTATAGATGGGCACGAAGGAAAACTCAGAATAATCAGGCTAAGTCAGCATGGTTTTGCAAAAGGGAAATTATTTTTAACAAATTCATAGAAGCTCTTTCAAGAAGTAACATGTCTTGATTTTAAGACTTTGACATCTTTGACCCGAATTCATTTCAGACAGAGATGTGGACCAATTCCTTTTCTCTCAAACCATGATACTTTGAAATTCTCTTCCCAGATAGGGTGGAGGTGGTTCATTGAATATTTATAAGGCAAAAATAGGTACATTGTCAACTAATAAGGGAGTCACCGGTTATGAAGAGTAAGTTGGAATCTGGAGTCGAGGCCATAATCAGATCAACCAGATCTTGAATGGCGTAGCAGGCTAAACAGGCCTTCTCCTAATACTGCTCCTAAAACATGTACATGTAAGTTTATCCAGTCATTTGACTGTACTTAATGCTATAGAGTCATAAAGTAATAGAGATATAAAGCACAGAAACAGACACTTCAGTACAAATCATCTATGCTGAGTAAATATCTGAAATAAATCTAGTCCCATTTGCCAGCACTTGGCCCATATCCTTCTAGACTTTTGCTTTTCACATACCCATCTAGATTTAAGTGTTGTAATTGCACCAGCTTCTACCACTTCTTCTGGCAGCTCATTCTATACAAACACCACCCTTTGCATGAATAAGTTGTCCCTTAGGTCCCTTTTAAATCTTTCCCTCTCAGCTTAAACCTATGCCCCACCCCAGGGAAAAGACCTTGGCTATTTCACCCTATCCACGCACCTCATCATTTTACAAGCCTCTATCAGATCAGACCTTAGCCTCCAATGCTCCAGGGAAAATAGCCCCAGCCTATTCAGCCTCTCCCTATAGCTCAAACCCTCCAAACCTGGCAACATCCTTAAATCTTTTCTAAGGCCTTTCAAATTTCACAACATCCTTCATATAGTAGGGAGATCAGACCAAAAGTGGCCTAACCAATGTCCTGTACAGCTGCAACATGATTCCCCAACTCCAATACTCAATGCACTGATCAATAAAGGCAAGAATAACAAACATCATCTTCATTATCCCAGCTACCTGCAACTCCACTTTCAAGGTACTATGAACTTGCACTCCAAGGTCTTTTTGTTCAGCAACACTCTCCAGGACCTTATAATTAAGTATATTAGTCCTACCCTGATCTGCCTTCCAAAATGCAGAACCTCACATTTATCTAAAATTAAACTCCATCTGCCACTCCTCAGTCCATTGACTTATTGGTTCATCTAATCAAGATCCCATTGTATCAGAGGTAATTTTGTGTCCACTACACCTCCAATTATGGTGTCATCTACAAACTTACTAACCATATCTCCTATGTTCACATCCAAACCATTTATATAAATGACAAAAAGCAGTGGACCTAGCACCCATCCTTGAGGCACACTGCTGGTCACAGGCTTCCAGACTGAACAGCAACCCTCCATCACCACCCTATGTCTTCTACCTTCAAGCCAGTTCTGCTTCCAAATAGTTAGTGCTCCCTTTGTGCTGTGTGATCGAACCTTGCTAACCAGTCTACCATGAGGAACCCATTGAACACCTTACTGAAGTCCATATAGATCATGTCCACCACTCTGACCTCATCAATCCTCTTTGTTACTTCTTCAAAAAGCTCAATCAAGTTAGTAAGACACAACTTTGCAAGCACAAAGCCATGTTGACTATCCCTAATCAGTCCTTGCCTTTCCAAATACATGTAAATCCTATCCCTCTTGATTCCCTCCAACAACTTGTCCACCACTGATGTCAGGCTCACCGGTCTATAGTTTCCTGGATTTTCCTTACTACTTTTCTTAAATAATGACATCACGTTAGCCACGCTCCAGGCTTCTGACGCCTCACCTGTAGCTTTTGATAATACATATATTTCAAAAAGGGGTCCAGCAAACATTTCCCAAGCTTCTCACAAAGTTTTAGGGTACATCTTATCAGGTTCCAGAGATTTATCCACCGTTGTGTTTCAAGATGCCCAGCACCACCTCCTCTGCAATATAGACATTTTTAAGATGTTGCTATTTATTTACCAATGTTCTTTATCTTCCATATGCTTCTCCAGAGTAAACACTGATGCCAAATACTCATTTAGTATCTCCCCCATCTCCTGCGGTTCCACACATAGGCAGACTTGCTGATCTTTAAGGGGCCCTGTTCTCTCCCTAGTTACCCTTTTGCCCTTAATATATTTGTAGAATCCCTTTGGATTCTACTTAACCTTATTTTCCAAAACTCTTTTATGTCCCCTTTTTGCCCTCCTGGTTTCCTTCTTAAGTATACTCCTACTGCCTTTTTACTCTTCCAGGAATTCACTCGATCTCTGCTGTCTATGTCTAACATATGCTTCCTTCTTATTCTTAACCAAAGCCTCAATTTCGATAGTCATCCAGCATTCCCTACAGCCTTGCTATTCACCCTAACAGGAACAGGCTTGAAATCCATCTGGAAACATAACTATAAGCAGAATAAAATTAGTGGCATGATATTCCCTATCCACAAACTTACTAGTTAGAGATGTATCTATCCATTGATAGCAATATTAATTGTACAATTGTAAAACCTGATTCTCCACTTTTAGTTCTACCTTGTCTTTGCTGCTTAATGCAAGTTCTGTTTAGTGTGAAATAACAATTTACAGGAACATAAGTGTGACCAAGCAACGCAATCTAATCTTCTGCATTACATATCATGTGATTGAAGTGTACTTTAAGTCATGACTGAAATATATTTAACTAATCAGACCCCAATGACCTGTTCAGCTGAATTCTGAATGCCTTAATTGAGAAGTGTCCTCTCTTTATCCTCACATTTTATAGCAGTAGGAAGCAAGCAACTGAAGACAGACAGAGAGATATCTCTGACAGCAAACTCTATATGTTAGCTAGTAACCAGTTAGTAAACCATCAACATTTTCAGTATTATACTATTTGTGCAATTTCCATCTCAACAAAGATGTGCTTTGATCGATTTCTGCCACAGGCTGAACTGCTGACCCAGAACCACTTTTCAAATAGCTGCTGTTTTACCTGAGGCTAACTGTAGTTATGAATTTTATGCTTCCAAGGCACCAGGAAGTGATTACAATGGCATCTCGTTTTTCATTAAATTGAACTGTATGCAGGTGCACTGATTATGAAGGCTTCCAGATTTATTCATTTTTCAGAATCTGAGGAGTAGCTTGCAACCACTTGCATCCCTTCAAGAGTTCCATAGGATGCCATAAAGCTAGTGGACTGTACCCAATCAGTGATCAGCATTCTATTGCATATGCCTCCCATGCCAAGCGTGTAACGTTCTAACCTGCTGCAAACTCTCAGTTCAGTCCATGTTATTTTGAGTTGCTTTATTCCATACTGTGTCTGTGAGCAATGACAGACTTTTGTGCATTTGACTCATATGAAATCCTAGCTCATAGCACGACTGCTTTATCAGCAAACACCTGCACAGTGCAACACTGACAAGGCACAATGCAGCCAACAGAGCAACAACAAAACAGCCGCTGATATACTGAAATTATTATTTAGTACTAGGAAAGATCAGGAGATTCCCTGCTGAATTCAACACTACATAAACTACAAGTCCAAAAGTTAACATCAGCTTTTGTAATTTAAACAGCAGGTATACACAATCAGTATGAACAAGAAAAGGCTTCAGTAGTTACGCATGAATGTACATACTATTTTCATTAAAGAGCATCAAATTCTATGAGAAACAGAGCTAGTGTTGAAGCTGAGAAATGGTGTAATGATAATGTCATTGGACTAGCATTCAGAACCCCAGGCCATAGTTCTGAAGGTGAATCCCATTGAGGCAGACAGTGAAATTTGAATTAAAAAATATTGGACATAAAGACTGGCCCAATGGTGATTAAATAATCACTGGCAATTGTTGTAGAAACCCGTTTGATTCATGTATATCCTTTAGGGAAGGAAATCTGCTGTCCTTACCTAGTCTTGTCTACATGTGACTCCAGATGCACGGCAATGTCGATGATTTTTTAACTGCCCTCTTGGTAATTAGGGATGGACAATAAATGATGGCCTCGCCCACTATGTCTGCAAAATAAACTTTTTAAAAAATAGTTTGAACATATCTGGGACATCCCATGATTTCTCCATTATGGCGGGGATAGATTGCAGGGAAGTTTTTTTGTTTGTTTCGGGGGTATCTGTGTGTTTTCTTCATTCACGGGTTATTCTATGGCTAGAGCTCGGAAATGCTTGAAAGTGGATTTCCCGCATCCACTCCAAACAATCTCCTTCTATACTTGCTGATCTCTATTCCTTCAGGTCTAACCCTAACTTTGCTATCAGACTTACTGATGAGGGTGATGCTGTTGTCATTAGGCAAACAAATCTCTAACTTACAGAGGATGAGTGTCAGCTCTCGGGCAATGGGCTATTTGCCAATCGGCTATGATATCCTATGACTGGTTATTAAGCTATATTTCCCAGAACTGTCACTGACCTCTCTCCTGTCGGAGATCTTCCCTCCACAGTACCCCACCTTAGTATTTCACCAAACTCATGCAGCTTGTTTTATCTCCTTCCCAAAATTACAATTGGACTGTCTTGGCTAATCCACCATTTCAGCTTGTTTCTGCATGACTGATTTTAATTCTTCCTAATGTCACGTTATTTTCTCTCCCCTCATCCTGTCCCTTCCCCCCACCCCATACATTTGTGGTTCTTCTGGCAGCTTTTCAACAATTTCCCATTTCTTGGCCTAAACCACACCCACTTCATTATGGACATCCAATCCCTCTGTATCGTCTACCAGGAAAATCTGAGAGCTCTCCATATCTCAGTCTCCATCTACCATAATTATTCTCTGCCTGGCTGAGCTCTTTCTCCCATTGATCAATTTCTCCTTTAGCACAATGCAGTCTCTTCACTATCAGATCTGTTGATATTCTCCTGTACATTTGTTTTTTCTTTCCAGAGTCTACAGTGTTTTACTTTTGATATGGAAATTGGGGAATCTTGCAGAATAGGCAAAATGTATGATTCTGTCAGTGTTATTACGTCAGGCTGTTGCTTGACCAGTCCTACGTTCAGCTCTCACAATGTCGGGGCAGGTCCCCATATCTGTACAGGAAGTTCATGGCAGGGATATCGAGGCTGAACAGATTTTTTTCACATCCAGGGCCTAGGTCGATGCTGGGTAGACCAGATGATTTTTACTTTTCTTTCATTCTGAAGGAGTTTGATACAAATGAATGACTTCTTAGGTAGAAGGTCAATCATATTGTTGTGGACCCCAAAGTGTAAATAAAACAGATGTCTTTCCCTAAATGATATCAGTGAACCCAATGGGTTTTTGTGACAATTGAACAGTTTAATTGACCCTAATAATGAGAAAATTTTATTTTGTATTTATTTAATCATCTGCATTTCAATTCTACCAGATGTTGTGGCTGGATTGGGGTTTGGATTTTAACTCACGTCTGGAGATAATTTATCCAGGTTTTTATTATGCAGCTAAGAACAGATAGTGATAGCAGCTGCCTGAACTGCAGAATATTACTGTGAAAAAGAAACAGAGTTACTCCTTCACTTCAATTACCCTTTAATTTCAACTTTCTGGTTTATTATTCTATGAGCATAGCCATTATGCTACCATACTTCTAATAAGTAATAAGCATTGAACACTGCAAGGGCAGAGAATGTACTCTAGGGGGACGGCTTCAACATATATCACCATGAGTGGGTTATCAGAATGATTAGCAAAGTGGTTGAGTCCTGAAGGACATAGTGTCTAGATTGTGCTGTAGAAGATGGTGAGAGAAACTACACAAAGGAAAAGCCTACTTGAACTCATCTTCATCAACCTACCTCTTACAGGTCCACCTGTTTGTGACATTTTGTAGGAATGATCACCACTCAGTTCTTGCAGAGACTCAGTTAATGTCTTCATACTGATGATATCCTCTGCTGACATTACATTGTCTTGGATGAGATAAATTCAGATTAGGCCCAGCAGCCATTGTGAGCCATCAGCAGCAGAAATGTATTCCTTCAGCCTTTTACCTCTTGGTCCAGTATATCCCCCACCATAAACATAAGGGACCAACATTGGTCCAATGAGGAGTGGAGGACAAACCACCAGGAACAACACAAGGTATACTGAAACATTATATGTCAACCTGGACCATATACATTTTAGACTGTTCAAACAGGACGATATGAATAAATGTAAGTGATCAGACAACCAATGGATAAGATCAGAACTGTATATTCCTATCACACTTAGCTGTGGTGAACAGTTAATGGGAGGACAAGGATCCCTAAACATCACCACCCTTAATCTTCAATGATAGCACAGCTCAGCAACTAAGTCCAATTGACAAGATGGAAGTGTTTACATCATTTTAGTCAGAAGTACCAATTGGTAGTCCTCAGATCTCCACCAACCCAGCTATCAGTCTCCAGTCAATTTGATTCAGTCAATAGGATACCAACAGTCTTGTGCAATGGATAAAACTAAAGTTAAGCACCACTGTCATTCATCAGCAAGGTGATTGAAGAGGTCACTGACACTGCATTCAAATGGTAATTACTCAACAATAAACTGCTCACTAATGGCCAGTTCTGTAAGGACCACCTGGTTCTTTACACTTATTTATTCCAAGCTTGAATAAATAGCTGAATTCCAAAAATCCATCAAGGACACCAAGGCTATCTAAATGTGACATCAAGGAGTCCTTATGAAATTAATAAGGGGAATAAGGGGAACTCTCTTCTAACTGGACAGAGCTAGCACGGAAAGACTGTTATAGTTGTTTGAACTCCTGGATGCCGTGGCCAGTGCTCTTCAGGGCCACATCTAAGGCCTAACCATTTTCAGTAGCTTCATCAATGCCTGTCTTCCATCATAAGATCTGAAGCTGAGATGTTCCCTAATGTTTACACAATGTGTAATCCTATTTATGCATTCTCAAATAATAGGCATTCCATGCCTACACAAAATGAGACCTGGACAACATGCTGGCTTCAGCTGTTAAGTGTAAAATAAAGTTTATGCCACATCGATGCCAAGCAATGGCCATTTACAATAAGAAAATGTCTAATCACCTCCTTTGACTGCCAACAGCATAACCACTACCAAACCTCACAGAATAAAGATTCCGACATTCACTATTGACCAATGTCTTAACAGGACCAGCCACAAATATTATCAGATGCTGGGTATTCTGCCCCAAGTGACTCACTTCCTGATTCCCCAATGTCTTCCTATCATCTACAAGTCATAAGTCATAGATATTCTCCAGTTGCTTAGATGCATGAAAGAAGTGTTCTTTAAGAGGGAGCCCCAACATTGGCAATTTGTATTCAAGCCAGTCAATGAGACAAAAAAAACTTTCTTTGTGCAGAATATCTGCGGACATTCCCAAAATAGTCTCAGTACACATGTGTAGAACCTTTGTAATACTGCCAGTGACATTGTTCTGTACTATTTGCTAATACTTATTGTGCTTATTTGGCTGCTACCTTTTTTTTAAAACGGCAAAGGGTGCATACACAGAACATTCTGCACACATAACTTTCGGGGGTATCGGGAGACCCAGTTTTCTCTGTGAAGAGTGTTTATTAACTCCTCAGTCTTGCAGCTCCATCCACCCAGCAATCCCAAATATTTCCCTTATACTTTCTCAGTCAATTAAATAATCAGTTAACTCTGTTCACCTGCTTAACTACTTGCTTTATTAACAACCCTCACCTTCCCAAGGGCAATAAACACTGGCCTTACTAGCAAAACCAATATGCCATGTCTGAATAAAAAACATAAAATAAAATGACATGATATAATGTTGCTACTGTTTTATTAATTAACCAAAGTGGTTGTGTGCAATAAATTTAATGTTGTATTTAGTCTTTCCATGCCACAGAGTCTATTTTCCAGTTGGTTTGGTTTAATAAGTTTTCAACAAAGTGTAGTTCCACTTCAGGATTTCTTCCACCACCAAAGATTCCTTTTTAACAAAAATTTATTTGCAAAGGTATTGCTAATGTTTTACCAGTGATCAAAATAGTAGGCACATTTACTTCTTTTTATGTTAAGTTGATGAATCCCTCTGTCAAATACATCCATCTCAAGGTACCTTCTGGTGTTGTTGCAACCAACTGCTGTGCAAAGTTAGCACTGTTGCATAAACCACAAATCCTTATTCCTACCCTGAAGGTATTCTATGAATTTCACAGCATCAAACTACTCATCTGTCTAAGTGCACTCAGCAGGAATGCAGTCCCAGAAGTGACAAGAAAGAATATCAACTTATACAACACCTTTCATGACCTCAACATGCCCCAGAACATTTTACAGTTTTTTCAGGACTTTTCAAGTGTTGTCTTTCAGATGTAGAGAAAAGTGGAAGCCATTTTTTTTGTATAGCAGAGTCTGAAAAACAGCAATTAGAAAGGTGATCAGGAAACTGAAATTACTCCACAGAGGTCAGTATTCTGTTACCAAGTCGCTCTTTATTTATACATGGAGAGTCCTTGACACTGATCCAGCTGTCTCAGAGTGAACAGGATGTCTGACACTCCTGTTTTTAACTGTCAGCCAAGGCTCCCTGATTGGACCAGATTAACAACCCCAATCTGGGAACTCATATTCTATGAGGGTCGCCATGGCTGACCTCATTACAATCTTGACAGAAACCTGATTAAGCAATGTTAGCTAAGGGAATAAATGTAAGTTAGGATTTGGAGAAATATCAGCTCTTCCTCAAATAATTGTTTCCAGGTTTAGAGGATTTGAGCTTTCGGGAGAGACTAAATAGGACTATTTTCCCTGGAGCGTCAGAGGCCGAGGGGCGATGATCTTGAGGTTTATAAAATCATAAGGGACACAGAGGGTGAATAAACAAGGTCTTCTCCTTGGGGTGGGGGAGTCCAAAACTGGAGAGCATAGGTTTAAGGTGATGGCAAAAAGATATAAATGGGACCTAAGGGGCAACTTTTTTACACAGAGGGTAATGGCATGTATGAAATTAGCTGCCAGAGGAAGTGGCAGAAGCTGGTAAAATTACAACATTTAAAAGACATCTAGATGGGTACACAAATAGGAAGGGTTTAGAAAGATAATGGGCCAAATGCTGGCAAATGGGACTATATTTATTTAGGATATCTGGTCAACATGGATGAGTTGGACTGAAGCTTTTGTTTGTATGTTTGTTTCGGTGCTGTACAGCTCTATGTCTCTATGCCTGTACAATTCCATGGAGTTTTCTTTGTTTACCTGAGCTGACAACTGGGACCTCAGTTTAACTGTCCATCTGAAGGACAACACTAAAGCAATCCTTCAGCAACACAGCATGCAGTGAAATGTTCACCTGCTGTAAGTCCGTATAAGGCCCATAATATTCTAATGCAGAGACTTGTATACTGCGACCATGCCAAGACTGACAAACTGCAAACTGGCCATCTTGCAGATTAATATTCAGAGCAGATGGGAATCAATCTGCCCCATAAATTAAGCTACTAAGCAGATTCTAAAGCAATACTCGCAGACCAAATTCAATCGACAGAAAATTTAGCTCTCCTGAAACTTAAAAAGACACTGAGTGTAATCATCTCAGTTTTAATTGCAATCTGGTTGGAATACATCGTGAAACACACTTATACAACATTGAAAATCTTACAAAAACAATGACTTGTGTAAGGTCGGGCACATTGTATTCCGAAACAAAACAAAAATCGCTGGAGAAATTCAGTAGGGCTTGTGGCATTTGTGGAGACAAAGCAGAGTCAACATTTCAGGTCCACTGACCCTTCTTTAGAACTCCAAAGAAATGTCACTGGACCTAAAATTTTGACTCTGCTTTTTCGCCACAGATCCAGTCAGACACGCTGAATTTATCCAGCAATTTCTACGTTTGTTTTAGATTTTCAGCATCTGTAGTTTTTTGGCTTTTTTTGGAATTGTTTTCTGGTTTGGGCAGTTTGCCACACCAGTTCTCCTCTTGCTATTCAGAATCTAAGGCCTATCTAAGATGTGGTAGAGGATAAGTTACTGGTGAAGCTAACTAGAAAAGGAATCTGTCTTACAGAACAATTGCACGATCGGAATAGGAACAGTTTACATTTCCTTGCGAGGCATTATCACCTAGGAACTGTGCAGCACTCATTTGCTCCTCTCAGGAACACATTAGAGAGGTCCAATGTCTCCACTCAGAGGAGGAGGGTCATCACCACATTGGGTGGAGCTTAATGCGACATCAACACTACATTTTCAAAACCACTAACTTATATCCCATTTCTCCTTAAACTCTTTCACCAAAGTTAACCATTATAAATTTATGTTTATAACTACTTTTATGTTACTACTACCTATTTCTGACATGCTGACACTGACTTTTAGCATCTGTTGTTTGGCTTGCTTATCTTTTGCGTTGGCTTGACTCATGCCTCTTTACAGTGTCCACACCTTAAAAATTGAATAGATCCTGCTGCTCTAGATTTGTTCTTCTCCACTCAGATCTGTCTGTGAGTCTCTCTGGTTTTTGCTTCCAATAAAGTTACATTTTTCTTGGACTGTAAAAGATCTGACAAAGTTTTATTAAGAATTCCAACAAGAGTTCTTTTCTTAATGAATTCTTACTTCTAAGTTCCATAACTTCAGTTTTCCATTCTATAGAGACCATTACTGAAATAATCTATAGATTTCCTTGGAAGTAAAACGTTGCTGTTAAATATAGCTTATTGATTTCTTCTTTCCCCTCACGTTGAAGTAATCATCAAAAGCTTTTCTGGTATCAACAAAGGTGTCTGCACTCTCTCTAATATCTTGACAATTAATAACATTTCTGCTGGAGGGAATACTAAAAACTTGTTCAGCCTCAGTTTTAAGGTAGAACCTTACCAGGAATGTTCCTAGGGTGGGCGAGTCCAAAACTAGATGGCATAGGTTTAAGGTCTGAGGAGAAAGACTTAAAAAAGACCTGAGGAATAATCTTTTCAAGCAGAGGGTGGTGAATGTATGGGATGAGCTGCCAGAAGAAGTGATGGAGATGGGTACAATTACAACATTTAAAAGACATCTGGATGGCTATATGAATAGGAAAGGTTTAGAGGGATATGGGCCAAATGCTGGCAAATGGGACTAGGTCAGATTGGGATGTCTGGTCAGTGCAAATGTGTTGGACCAAAGGATCTATTTCCATGCTGTATGGCTCTATGACTTTAAATTAGCTAAGTGCCATTGTTGGTAAATTTCATAAAGGCTTTCTCTCTGTGAGATGTAGCAAACTTTCTTACACTATTGTCTGGAAGTTGTTAACTATGCTCCACACCTATGCTGCCCCACTTGTGATATTTTTCCATCCACTGCAGGCATAAGTCTTGTCATATTCAAAGCTAAGCTGTTCTCCCAGTGGCTGCACAGGACAGTTCATTTTATTTGCCCCAAACATGTTGGACAGAGGGCAATTGCACACAGCTTCATCCTGGAATATCCTGGTAGATGGGAGAGGAGGGGGTGGGGGGTGGGGTGTCCATGCAGTCATTGTCTATGAGCAGTCCCTGAGATGTTGATAACTAATTGAGGTCCTGAGGGGAAAGCAGTGTACTGGAATCGCCAGGTTGCCACTCTGACATTCATGTCAAGAATTGTCACCATTTAGCTTCTATCCGGTGAGTGAGAGAATAGGAAGCTACATGTCAATGAGAATAATGCTATTAATGCATGGTTCTGCATGGAAATAGGTCTTTTGCTGCTCACTGGTGAGAATCATAAGTTATAATTCAACACTTGATTGGAAATGGGACAGTTTACTCTGAACTGTGGGGAAACTCCTCATCTTCAACCTCACACAATTCTCCCAACATTTTCACCAATGCCCATATTATTTTGGAGCTGGAAGGAATCATCTTAATTTTGAAGCAATTTTGTATATTAAGATCTAGCTCCTCCAGAATGTCTAATCTTGTGTCCTGCCTGGTCCACCTCTGACATAAAATCTTTGTGAAAGTAATATTTCTCCTTCTGTTTCTTTGCAATGAACCAATTCATGCTTATTACTGTAAAGCTGTTATAAATCTTGAGCATTTCCATACTGATTATAATCTGCTCTCTTTAAATTTATATTCTCGAATAGTGCCATTTTCAATTCTGCTGTTTTAAAGTTTCCTGAACCCCATTACAACAATGTTATGAATCTTTCTGTATTGTAGTAATACTGTATGACATTATTCAGTAAGGCTTTAAGTTATATTAACTGGTGATCATAAAGTGTTTTCTTACTTGTAAATTCTGCTTCCATACAAACTCTTTCTCTGTTCTGCCTGTTGGGTTTTTACACCTTGTTAATGATTAAAATGTTGGCTTGCCAAACATTTACAGGGCTTTCCCACCTCACGTGGTTAAAACGGAATTTACCTGCTTATTCCTCGGTAAAATGGAAGTTTTTTCACCTTACATGATGCAAACACGATACACTTCCTTTTGCAAAATTTTTAAGTCAGTTTCTCTGGCTGTGACCTTTATAAATCTTTCCACTGAAATCATGATTGAATTACTAAGTCCTGGTCCTAAAAATCTTTTTTTTTTAAACTTTTCTCCTTTCCTAGACTCTTTCCCTAAATTTTCTCTTTTCCATCTGAAATAAATTCTAAGGCCTTCCTTATACTGAAGTCCCCAGGTAAGTCACCTTTCTGGCCCTTTCTCTATCCTTTGTAGCTGAGCCTGATGAAGCCGATGCAGAATATTGGCAATGCTCATTTTTGAGAGGGAACAACTTTTTTTTAACTCATTTGCCTTCCAGCCTGGTCTTTATGGCCAGTGCACTATTTCCTCCTTTTCCTCAGGGATATATAACTTTACACCTGAAGCCTTCACTTGTTCCTTACAGACTTTCCTTCAATAAGATCTCTGTATGTTCTCAAAGTATGTGTTTTTTTCTTTTTATTCTTTCCTTAGCACACAATGTTCTCCTTGTGCCTCTTACCAGCTTCCTGGCGAAAGTTTGTTTTTGGACAGATCAGCTCTCTCTGTTGTTGCTGCCACATCTGCTGCTGACTATTTTTCAGTTCATATGTTACATCTACTAACTGACAGTGTCTTCCTAAAGCAATAACACTCTTAAAGTGTTAAATTCACTTTTCTTCAAAAATGCTTTTCTTCTTTCATCAGGAAGAAATGAGTTCTGCCTACTTATTGCTAGCGGAGAGCGGCGCGAGCCGGGCGGACGTGAGGTCAGGGCAGAGAGGCAGTTGGCAAGGTAAGTGAGTGCTATTTAAGTACTTACCTCGAAGTCAGCGGGTCCTTTTTGCAGCGGAGAGCGGCGCGAGCCGGGCGGACGTGAGGTCAGGGCAGAGAGGCAGTTGGGAATGGCAGTTGAAACCGTTATTTAAGCACTTACTTCGAAGCCCCGGGTCCTATACAGTAGGACCTCCCTCCCTCCCTCCTCTAACCTAATTAAAAGTTCACAGACTCGCAGCAGGAAGAGCGGGAGCATCGATCAGAGGCCTACAGGTGGGTGAGTCTCTGCTTTAAAGATTAGCAAATACCTACCTTGACCGTCGGAGTCCTCCATTCCTGTTCCAGCAGCAGAAAGAGCGGGAGTTGTTAAGGTAAGGCTTTTCAATTTATATCCTTGTGTATTGTGTAATTGATTAAAAGTTTAATTGCTTAATTGAAAAAGAGTGTAGCAGAGAAGTACTAGAAAGCATTTAATACATAAATTGTAAAAGTTAACTGAATAAGTAGTAATGGCTGGACAGGTGATGTGCTGTAGCTGTATGATGTGGGAGCTGGCTGATCCCATTGTGAATGGCAGCGACCACATCTACAGCAAGTGTTGGTTGCTGGAAGAACTCTGGATCAGAGTAAATGATCTGGAATCTGAGCTTCAAACTCTGCGGCACATCCGGGAGGGGGAGAGTTACCAGGCACTTTGTTTCAGGAGGCAGTCACACCCGGTAGATTAAATAACTCAGATTCAGAAAGTGTTCAGGGACAAGGTGTGACTGTAAGTGAGGCAGGTAGGAGGATTTAGAGTTCAGGAGTGCAGGAGCCTCAACCCTTGACCTTGAGCAACAGGTATGAGATTCTTGCTCCCTGTACGGTTGAGGAAAAGGACTGTGGACAGGATGAGCACCGTGGTGCAGAAGGTCTTTCAAGAGGGGGGAGCAAAAAGGCAGGTAGTTGTTATAGGGGATTCTATTATTGGGGCTGAGGAAATAGCGGAGACTTTGGTCGAGATCTTTCAAAAGTCACGGGAGTCAGGGAAAGTCCCAGATGATTGGAAAATTGCTGTTGTAACCCCCTTGTTTAAGAAAGGATCAAGGCAAAAGATGGAAAATTATAGGCCAATTAGCCTAACCTCGGTAGTTGGTAAAATTCTAGAATCCATTGTCAAGGATAAGATTTCTAAATTCCTGGAATTGCAGGGTCAGATTAAAACAAGTCAGCATGGATTTAGTAAGGGGAGGTCGTGCCTGACAAACCTGTTAGAATTCTTTGAAGAGGTAACAAGTATGTTAGACCAGAGAAACCCAGTAGATGTTATCTATCTAGACTTCCAAAAGGCCTCACAGGAGGCTGCTGAGCAAGGTGAGGGCCCATGGTGTTCGAGGAGAGCTACTGGCTTGGATTGAGGATTGGCTGTCTGACAGAAGGCAGAGAGTTGGGATATAAGGCTCTTTTTCGGAATGGCAACCAGTGACGAGTGGTGTCCCACCGGATTCAGTGTTGGGGCCACAGCAGTTCACTTTATATATTAATGATCTGGATGAAGGGACTGGGGGCATTCTGGCGAAGTTTTCTGATGATACAAAGATAGGTGGACAGGCATGTAGTACTGAGGAGGTGGGGAAGCTGCAGAAAGATTTAGACAGTTTAGGAGAGTGGTCCAGGAAATGGCTGATGAAATTCAATGTGAGTAAATGTGAGGTTTTACACTTTGGAAAAAAGATTACAGGCATGGACTATTTTCTAAACGGTGAGAAAATTCACAAATCAGAAGTGCAAAGGGATCTGGGAGTGTTGGTCCAGGATTCTCTGAAGGTTAACTTGCAGGTAGAGTCCGTAATTAGGAAAGTGAATGTAATGTTGTCATTTATCTCAAGAGGGTTGGAATATAAAAGCAGCGATGTGCTTCTGAGGCTTTATAAGGCTCTAGTTAGGCCCCATTTAGAATACTGTGTCCAATTTTGGGCCCCACACCTCAGCAAGGACATACTAGTTCTGGAGCGTATCCAGCGGAGATTCACAAGGATGATCCCTGGAATGGTAGGTTTTAACGTATGATGAACAGCTAAGGATCCTGGGATTGTACTCATTAGAGTTTAGAAGGTTGAGGGGAGATCTTATAGAAACTTCCAAGATAATGTATGGTTTAGAAGGGGTGGACGCTGGGAAGTTGTTTCCATTAGGCGGGGAGACTAGGACCCCTGGGCACAGCCTTAAAATTAGAGGGGGTAAATTTAAAACTGAAATGAGACGACATTTCTTCAGCCAGAGAGTGGTGGGCTTGTGGAATTCATTGCCACAGAATGCAGTGAAGGCCGGGACGTTGGATGCTGTCAAGGCAGAGATTGACAAATTCTTGATCTCAGAAGGAATCAAGGGCTACGGGGAGAGTGCAGGGAAGTAGAGTTGAAATGCCCATCAGCCATGATTTAAATGGCAGAGTGGACTTGATGGGCTGAATGGCCTCACTTCCACTCCTATGTCTTATGGTCTTATGGTCTTATGGAATGTAAGTGAGTGCTTATTTAAGTACTTACCTCGAAGCCAGCGGGTCCTTTTTGCAGCGGAATGCTATTTTAAGTAGGTGTGTTCTCAGCCCCAGGTCCTACACGGTAGGGCCTCCCTCCTACCACCCTCCTCTAACCTAATTAAGAGTCCACAGACTCACAGCAAACACAGAAGGGCTGAGGGAAGTGCCTGGTGAGTAAAGTGCGAGTTTTCGGTGAAGAGGCTCAGTGAGGAGATAACGCCACTGTTGAAGAGGGTGAAGACATGACTGCCAAGCTGATTCAGTGTGCTGCATGCATGATGTGGGAGGTCAGGGACACTGATGTTTCTGGCTCCTATAGCTGTGGTAAGTGTGTACACATTCAGCTTCTGAAGGAGGTTGTTGCAGCCCTGAAGAAAGAACTAGACGACCTCAGCCTTATCCGAGAGAATGAGAATTTTCTGGACAGGACCTTCAGCGAGGTCATTACACCGAGGATACCTGAAGGGAGCAGGGGGATGTCGATGACAAAGGAAGACATGAATGAAGTACAAGAGACACCGGGGAAGCACCTGTTGTAAACAGGCTAACTGTCTTGGAAACTGTCGAGACAGGTGACGCTGCCAGTCCGAGAGGTGGACAGGTCTGCGAGTCAAAAATTGGTGGCGAGGCAGAGCCGAGAAGTCAGACATCACGGAGAGCTGTGGTAATAGGGGACTCCATTGTGAGGGGGACTGACAGGGGTTTCTGCGGCAACAGGCGAGATTTGAGGATGGTGTGTTGCCTTCCTGGTGCCAGGATCCAGGACGTCACGGGTAGAGTGCAGAGAATCCTCAAGGGTAAAGGTGAAGACCCAGAGGTGGTGGTCCATGTCGGCACTAATGATGTCGGGAAGAAAAGGAGGAGCATTCTACAGCGGGACTTCAGAGAACTCGGAAGAAGGCTGAAAAGCAGGACGTCCAGGGTGGTTATCTGTGGTTTGCTTCCAGTTCCTCAGGCTGGAGAGGGCAGGAACAGAGTGTGAGCAGCAGCGGAGGTAAGACAAACCCAGAAGACTGCAGTTATGGTAAGGCAGTTTTTAAAAATTACTTACCGGTAGCGGGCAGCGGTGTTTTCTCTTTCACAGAAGGAGCGGGAGCAGCGGAGGAAGTGACGAGGACCAGAGGGGCAGCCGGGAAGGAAAGCAGTGACCATATATATCAGCAAGGCGGCTAAACCCGAGACTCTACAACTGTAGTGTCACCCAGCCGCCCTCCTCCTCTAACCTAGTTAATAAGGTAAGGTTCATTCTAAACTTTCTCTATTGAATATAAGTTTGTTATTAATTTTATATCAACTTGAACTAAGCTTTCTACTTTAGTACTGAGTGGGTGTTCATATAAGTGGGATATGGATGCTAGGGCAGTTGCTTGCTCCTCCTGCAGAATGTGGCAGGTGGGAGACATGGCACACGTCTCCACTGGCTACATCTGCGGGAAGTGCACCCAACTCCAGCTCCTTGAAAACCGTGTTAGGGAAATGGAGCTGGAGCTGTAGCTGGATGAACGACGGATCATTCGGGAGGCAGAGGAGGTAATTGAGAGGAGTTACCGGGAGTTGGTCACTCCTAAGGCTCAGGACAAGGATAGATGGGTTACCGTTAGGGCGAGGAAAGGGGACAGACAGACAGTGCAGAGATCCCCTGTGGGCATTCCCCTCAGCAATAAGTATACCGTTTTGGATACTGCTGGGGGGCATGACCTACCAGAGGAAAGCCATAGTAGTCAGTTCTCTTGCACTGAGCCTGACACTGGCAAAGAAGGGAAGGGGGCAGAATAGAAAAGTACTCGTGGTAGGGGACTCGATAGTTAGGGGAAGCGACAGGAGATTTTGTGGTCAGGATCGGGATTCCCAGAAGATATGTTGCCTCCCTGGTGCCAGGGTCCGGGACGTCTCCGATCGGGTGTATAAGGTTCTAAAAGGGGAGGGCGAACAGCCAGAAATCGTGTTACATATTGGCACTAATGATATAGCCAGAAAAAGGATTGAGGATATAAAAAGTGATTTCAGGGAGTTAGGATGGAAGCTGCAAAGCAGGACGAACAGTAGTGTTCTCTAGTTTACTACCGGTGCCACAAGACAGCGAGGCGAGGAACAGGGAACGGGCGCAGCTTAACACGTGGCTGTGCAGCTGGTGTAGGAGGGAGGGCTTCAGATATGTAGATAATTGGGATTCCTTCTGGGGAAGGTGGGACCTGTACAAGAAGGACGGGTTGCATCTGAACTGGAAGGGGACCAATGTCCTGGGTGGAAGGTTTGCTCGAGTAGTTCGAGAGGGTTTAAACTAGTATGGCAGGGGGGTGGGAACCTGAGCTGTATACCGAAGGTGAGAGTTGATGCAGGTGATGCAATAGCAAGAGGTAGACCAGCTAGTGGGAAGGATTTTCCTGGGAAGGAACCAAGGGATCGGTTAAAGTGTGTTTGCTTTAACGCAAGGAGTATCAGGAATAAAAGTGATGAACTTAGAGCATGGATCAGTGCCTGGTGCTATGATGTTGTGGCCATAACAGAGACATGGGTTTCTCAGGGGCAGGAATGGTTGCTGGATGTTCCAGGGTTTAGAGCATTTAAAAAAAATAGGGAGGGGGAAAAAGAGGAGGGGGTGTAGCACTACTAATCAGAGAGGGTATCACAGCTACGGAAGCTTCCATTGTCGAGGAAGATCTGCCTACCGAGTCAGTATGGGTGGAAATTAGAAACAGCAAGGGAGTAGTCACCTTGTTAGGGGTTTACTACAGGCCCCCCAATAGCAGCAGGGAGATTGAAGAAAGCATAGGTCGGCAGATTTTGGAAAAGTGTGGACATAGTAGGGTTGTTGTAATGGGTGACTTTAACTTTCCCAATATTGATTGGAACCTCCTTCGAGCAGAAGATTTGAATGGAGCTGTTTTTGTAAGGTGTGTTCAGGAGGGTTTCCTAACTCAGTACGTTGACAGGCCGACAAGGGGAGAGACCATTCTAGACTTGGTGCTCGGAAACGAGCCGGGGCAGGTATCAGATCTTGTGGTGGGAGAGCATTTTGGTGATAGTGACCATAACTGCCTCTACATAGCTATGGAGAAGGAGAGGATTAGGCAAAATTGGAGCATATTTAATTGGGGAAGAGGAAACTATGACACGATTAGACATGAGTTAGGAAGCATGGACTGGGAGCAATTGTTCCATGGTAAAGGCACTTATAGACATGTGGGGACTGTTTAAGGAACAGTTGTTGCAAGTGATGAATAAATATGTCCCTCTGAGACAGGCAAGAAGGGGTATGATAAAGGAACCTTGGATGACGAGAGCGGTGGAGCTTCTCGTCAAAAAGAAGAAGGTAGCTTACATAAGGTGGAGGGAGCTAGGGTCAAGCTCAGCTCTAGAGGATTACAGACAGGCAAGGAAGGAGCTCAAAAATGATCTGAGAAGAGCCAGGAGGGGGCACGAGAAAGGCTTGTCAGAACGGATTAGGGAGAACACAAAGGCATTTTACACTTACGTGAAGAATAAGAGAATGGTCAAAGAAAGAGTAGGGCCAATCAGGGATAGCATAGGGAACTTGTGTGTGGAGTCTGAGGAGGTAGGGGAAGCCCTAAATGAGTTTTTTGCTTCTGTCTTTACGAAAGAAACGAACTTTGTAGTGAACGGAACCTTTGAAGAGCAGGTGTGCATGCTGGAATGGACAGAGATAGAGGAAGCTGATGTGCTGAAAGTTTTGTCAAACATTAAGATTGACAAGTCGCCAGGCCCGGACCAGATTTGTCCTCGGCTGCTTTGGGAAACGAGAAATGCAATTGCTTCGCCACTTGCGAAGATCTTTGCATCCTCGCTCTCCACTGGAGTCGTACCTGAGGACTGGAGAGAGGCAAATGTAATTCCTCTCTTCAAGAAAGGAAATAGGGAAATCCCCGGCAATTACAGACCAGTAAGTCTCACGTCTGTCGTCTGCAAGGTGTTAGAAAGGATTCTGGGGGATAGGATTTATGACCATCTGGAAGAGCATGGCTTGATTAAATGCAGTCAACACGGCTTTGTGAGGGACAGGTCATGCCTCACAAACCTTATCGAGTTCTTTGAGGATGTGACTAGAAAAGTTGATGAGGATCGAGCTGTGGATGTGGTGTATATGGACTTAAGCAAGGCATTTGATAAGGTTCCCCATAGTAGGCTCATTCAGAAGGTCAGGAGGAATGGGATACAGGGGAACTTAGCTGTCTGGATACAGAAATGGCTGGCCAACAGAAGGTAGCGAGTGGTAGTAGAAGGAAAATATTCTGCCTGGAAGTCAGTGATGAGTGGTGTTCCACAGGGCTCTGTCCTTGGGCCTCTACTGTTTGTAATTTTTATTAATGACTTGGATGAGGGGATTGAAGGATGGGTCAGCAAGTTTGCAGACAACACGAAGGTTGGAGGTGTCGTTGACAGTATAGAGGGCTGTTGTAGGCTGCAGCGGGACATTGACTGGATGCAGAGATGGGCTGAGAGGTGGCAGATGGAGTTCAACCTGGATAAATGCGAGGTGATGCATTTTGGAAGGTCGAATTTGAAAGCTGAGTACAGAATTAAGGATAGGATTCTTGGCAGTGTGGAGGAACAGAGGGATCTTGGTGTGCAGATACATAGATCCCTTAAAATGGCCACCCAAGTGGACAGGGTTGTTAAGAAAGCATATGGTGTTTTGGCTTTCATTAGCAGGGGGTTTGAGTTTTAGAGTCGTGAGATCATGTTGCAGCTCTATAAAACTTTGGTTAGACCGCACTTGGAATACTGCGTCCAGTTCTGGTCGCCCTATTATAGGAAAGATGTGGATGCTTTGGAGAGGGTTCAGAGGAGGTTTACCAGGATGCTGCCTGGACTGGAGGGCTTATCTTATGAAGAGAGGTTGACTGAGCTTGGACTTTTTTCATTGGAGCAAAGGAGGAGGAGAGGGGACCTAATTGAGATATACAAGATAATGAGAGGCATAGATAGAGTTGATAGCCAGAGACTATTTCCCAGGGCAGAAATGGCTAACACGAGGGGTCATAGTTTTAAGCTGGTTGGAGGAAAGTATAGAGGGGATGTCAGAGGCGGGTTCTTTACGCAGAGAGTTGTGAGAGCATGGAATGCATTGCCAGCAGCAGTTGTGGAAGCAAGGTCATTGGGGACATTTAAGAGACTGCTGGACATGCATATGATCACAGAAATTTGAGGGTGCATACATGAGGATCAATGGTCGGCACAACATCATGGGCTGAAGGGCCTGTTCTGTGCTGTACTGTTCTATGTTCTATAATGGACTTGAACGTGTGGCTGAGGGACTGGTGCCGGAAGCAAGGATTTAAATTCTTGGATGACTGGGGTATGTTTTGGGGTAAGAATAAATTGTACAAGAGGGACGATTTGCATCTTAATAGGTGGGGGACCAGCTTTCTGGCAGGCAGGTTTTCTACTGCAACACAGGTGTGTTTAAACTAAGTAATGGGGGGGGGGGAGGGGCCAAACTGGAAATTTAAGAATGAAGTTAAAGGGAAAGTGAGAATAAGAGAGGTTAAGAAGGACAACAGAATCAACAGAGCAGAAAACTCAAGAAGGGATCGTACAGTATGGCCAAGTGAAATGGGGATTGATAGGAAGGGTAATGGGAGAAACAAATTAAAAATATTATATATGAATGCACGAAGCATAAGAAATAAGGTGGATGAGCTTGAGGCTCAGTTGGAAGTTGGCAAGTAAGATGTTGTGGGGATAACTGAGACGTGGCTTCAAGTGGACAGGGCCTGGGAAATGATTATTCAAGGCTATACGTGCTATCGAGAGGACAGACTGGTGGGCAGAGGGGGCGGGGTAGCCCTGTTGGTGAGGAATGATATTCCGTCCCTTGCGAGGGGGGACATAGAGTCAGGAGGTGTAGAGTCAGTATGGATAGAGCTGAGAAATTCTAAGGGTAGAAAGACCCTAATGGGAGTTATCTACAGGCCCCCAAACAGTAGTCAGGAGGTAGGGTGCAGGTTGAATCAAGAGTTGAAATTGGCCTGTCACAAAGGTATCATGACAGTTGTTATGGGAGATTTCAACATGCGGTAGACTGGGAGAATCAGGATGGTACTGGATCCCAAGAAAGGGAGTTTGTAGAGTGCCTCCGAGATCGATTCTTAGAACAGCTTGTACGAGCCTATCAGGGAGGAGGCAATTCTGGATCTGGTGTTGTGCAATGAACCAGATTTGATCAGGGACCTCAAAGTAAAGGAGCCATTAGGAGGTAGTGACCATAATAAGATAAGTTTTAATCTGCAGTTTGAGAGGGAGAAGGGAGAATCGGAAGTGTCAGTATTGCAGTTAAATAGAGGGAACGATGGAGCTATGAGGGAGGAGCTGGCCGAAGTTCAATGGTACAATACCCTAGCAGGGATGGCAGTGGAACAACAATGACAGGTATTTCTGGATATAATGCAGAAGGTGCAGGATCAGTTCATACCAAAGAGGAAGAAAGATCCTAAGGGGAGGCAGGGGCGGCCATGGCTGACGAGGGAAGTTAAGGACTGTATAAAGATAAAAGAGGAGTATAACATAGCAAAGATGAGTGGGAAGCCGGAGGACTGGGAAGCTTTTAAAGAGCAACAGCGCATAACTAAAAAGGCAGTACACAGAGAAAAAATGAGCTATGAAGGAAAACTTGCCAAAAATATAAAGGAGGATAGTAAAAGCTTTTTTAGGTATGTGAAAAGAAAAAAATGGTTAAGACTAAAATTGGGCCCTTGAAGCCAGAAACGGGTGAATTTATTATGGGGAACAAGGAAGTGGAAGATGAGTTGAATAGGTACTTTGGATCTGTCTCCACTAGGGAAGACACAAGCAATCTCCCAGATGTAATAGTGGCTGAAGGACCGAGGGTAATGGACGAACTGAAGGGTATTTATATTAGGCAGGAAATGGTGTTGGATAGACTGTTAGGACTGAAGGCTGATAAGTCCCCGGGACCTGATGGTCTGCATCCCAGGGTACTTAAGGAGGTGGCTCTAGAAATTGAGGACACATTGGTAATTATCATCCAAGGTTCCATAGATTCTGGATCAGTTCCTACGGATTGGAGGGTGGCAAATGTTGTCCCACTTTTCAAGAAAGGAGGGAGAGAGAAAACAGGAAATTATAGACCAGTTAGCCTGACGTCAGTGGTGGGAAAGATGCTGGAGTCAATTATAAAAGATGAAATTACGACTCATTTGGATAGCAGTAACAGAATAGGTCAGAGTCAGCATGGATTTCAGAAGGGGAAATCGTGCTTGACTAATCTTCTGGAATTTTTTGAGGATTATCTATGAAGATGGACAAGGGCGAACCAGTGGATTTAGTGTACCTGGACTTTCCGAAAGCCTTTGATAAAGTCCCGCATAGGAGATTGGTGAACAAAATTAGGGCACATGGTATTGGGGGCAAAATACTGACTTGGATTGAAAATTGGCTGGCTGACAGGAAGCAAAGAATAGTGATAAACGGGTCCCTTTCGGAATGGCAAGCAGTGACCAGTGGGGTAACACAAGGTTCGGTGATGGGACCGCAGCTGTTTATGATATATATTAATGATATAGACGAAGGCATTAGAAGTAATATTTGCAAATTTGCTGATGACACAAAGTTGGGTGGCAGTGTGAATTGTGAGGAGGATGTTATGAGAATACAGGGTGACTTGGACAGGCTAGGTGAGTGGACAGATGCCTGGCAGATGCAGTTTAATGTGGATAAATGTGCAGTTATACACTTTGGTGGCAAGAACAGGAAGGCAGATTACTATCTCAATGGAGTCAAGTTAGGTAAAGGGGAAGCACAACGAGATCTAGGTATTCTTGTACATCAGTCAATGAAAGCAAGCATGCAGGTACAGCAGGCAGTGAAGAAAGCTAATGGCATGCTGGCCTTCATAACAAGAGGAATTGAGTATAGGAGCAAAGAGGTCCTTCTGCAGCTCTAAGGGCCCTAGTGAGACCGCACCTGGAGTATTGTGTGCAGTTTTGGTCTCCAAATTTGAGGAAGGATACATTCTGGCTATTGAGGGAGTGCAGCGTAGGTTCACAAGGTCAATTCCTGGAATGGCAGGACTATCATATGTTGAAAGATTGGAGCGACTGGGCTTGCACACACTTGAGTTTAGAAGGATGAGAGGGGATCTGATTGAGGTGTATAAGATTATTAAGGGATTGGACACTCTGGAGGCAGGAAGCATGTTTCCGCTGATGGGTGAGTCCAGAACCAGAGGACACGGTTTAAAAATAAGGGGTAGGCCATTTAGAACAGAGTTGAGGAAAAACTTCTTCACCCAGAGAGTGGTGGATATATGGAATGCTCTGCCCCAGAAGGCAGTGGAGGCCAACTCTCTGGATACTTTTAAGAAAGACATAGATAGAGCTCTTAAAGATAGAGGAATCAAGGGTTATGGGGATAAGGCAGGAACAGGATACTGATTGTGGATAATCAGCCATGATCCTAATGAATGGTGGTGCTGGCTCGAAGGGCTGAATGGCCTACTCCAGTACCTATTGTCTATTGTCTATTGTCTATAATCACATACACTCCCTGGTTTTCGGTAATTTGCAGCCATCAGTCCTCTTTTCCCCATGCCAAGTCTTGGGCCTACCGAGCCATCCGTGGTTAAGATTAGACCATTGGTGAGGCTAAACAGAGAAGGTACCTGTTTTACATAACAGAGCATGATTAAAAAAATGTACAGTTAACAGTAACTTGCTAGGTATAATTATTGAGATTATCAGAAGCATGCAGAACACATCTGCTCCTCTCAGAACTCATACAGATTTTGTTTGCCTCTATCCAAAGACCATGTGGCATCCCCATCTTGAATGGAGGTTAATGTAACACAATATTACTCCTTCAGAAACATTACATTATACATCAGAATTATTATCTTATATGACATTGCATACATAGTATTATCCAATCCTAATATCTCCTTCCACACCCTACTAACGAAACAGAATTATTTTATCAGAAGGCTAGGAGTGCTAATACGTAAAAAGGAACAGAAGCAGAATGTGAACATGAAATCAAAAAACAGTATGTCATATTTTCTGAATATAATTGCTATAATTGTGCGAAATCCACACCAGTTAAAAATAGCTGTATTACTGAAACAAGGAGTTAATGTTATTAAAATAAATTTAAATGGGAAAGAAATGGATAGATGCCAACACAGATATAGTGTTCATTATTTAAATATTGCATGTCCTCAAGTGAATCCATCAAAGACAATCTTCTTGTTAATACAATATAATTTTCATTTACTATCAGTGTCAAGATCTCCATTGATAAAAGATTTTGTGCACAAGACATTGCAAATGTTTTGGGGCAGAAATTTTTTTGTGCATATTTGCAGGCATGAAATAGGTGAAATGTTCAGAAGCTGAAGACCCCAGCAATTTTTCAAATTGGATTCATCAAAGTATTTCCTGTGAGCTACAGCCACTAGTTTGTACTCTCTGGCATAATTAATATTACTTTCCCTTTGTTGCAATTGTTTTATTTCCAAATAAGTGCCTTGAAGGTCTGTGAAGAATCAGTCTATATTATGAATTTCAAAATCTTATTTCACAGATTGGTCAATGTCTGAAAAAAATAAAACATCCTATTCTCTAACCCCATCCCTTTGTCTTCTCTGCGTGGCCAGCTGTCAGTTCTATTCCATCCAATTTGCCCCAAATACTCTATTTGCATGTGTTGATACCCTTAATAATTTTAGATAGTAGACTGGCAGCTAATACATCACATTTCCAACAAATCTGTACACTTCTAAAATTTCATTCAATTAGTTCCAGTAAATTCTGCAATATGAGATTAAAAATCTTGAGAAAAAACAAGGAAATCCAAACAAAGACCACTGCAAGTGAAATTTTGGACAATGCAAGTGGATAAAAGAGAAACTATTATTCATATTTAATATTATTTTTAGATTGTAAAATTTGTTTAACTTCCTTCCCCCATTAATCCATTCCCTTTGACAGGAGAAAAACTGGCATAAGAGTCAAAAAATTGTCATTTGAATTAATGTGATGTTCCATTTGATGCAAATGTGCTATTTCACCATAAATTGTATTGCTGACGAATTTCTTTCAAACCTCAACTGGCAGGAAGTGAATCACTGTTCCAGCTCCAATTCCACTTTATGGCTTTTGCTCCATTTATTCCGGGAGTCCATCCATTTTAAAATGAACTGCCAATCACTGTATACACACAGCCTTCGGTTTTCAGTGCTATGCGTAAAGTAATTTCCTAATAATCTTACCAGACCTGTACAAGGGGGCACATTTATATTAAGAACTAACACCTGACTAGACATGCAATTTTGTGGTCCTCTCAATCACTAACTCGATGCTGCAGGTATTCGTTTGACATGCACTTAATTCCCAATGTGGATCTAAAAATATGTGCTCAGAATAATATTTAGCAGAGGCTTTTATCGATTCTAACTTTTCAATTGTTAACCTATAAACAGAGGCTTGAACAAATGTTTCCTGTACACCACAAGTCTGTCTGCAGAACCACACTGATAGTTCCTGCAACCGCAGGAAATGCTACACTTGTCCCCACACCTCCTCCCTCACCCCCATCCCAGGCCCCAAGATGACATTCCACATTAAGCAGAGGTTCACCTGCACATCTGCCAATGTGGTATACTGCATCCACTGTACCCGGTGCGACTTCCTCTACATTGGGGAAACCAAGCGGAGGCTTGGGGACCGCTTTGCAGAACACCTCCGCTCAGTTCGCAACAAACAACTGCACCTCCCAGTCGCAAACCATTTCCACTCCCCCTCCCATTCTCTTGATGACATGTCCATCATGGGCCTCCTGCACTGCCACAATGATGCCACCCGAAGGTTGCAGGAACAGCAACTCATATTCCGCCTGGGAACCCTGCAGCCATATGGTATCAATGTGGACTTCACCAGTTTCAAAATCTCCCCTTCCCCTACTGCATCCCTCAACCAGCCCAGTTCATCCCCTCCCCCCACTGCACCACACAACCAGCCCAGCTCTTCCCCCCCACCCACTGCATCCCAAAACCAGTCCAACCTGTCTCTGCCTCCCTAACCGGTTCTTCCTCTCACCCATCCCTTCCTCCCACCCCAAGCCGCACCCCCAGCTACCTACTAACCTCATCCCACCTCCTTGACCTGTCCGTCTTCCCTGGACTGACCTATCCCCTCCCTACCTCCCCACCTACACCCTCTCCACCTATCTTCTTTACTCTCCATCTTCGGTCCGCCTCCCCCTCTCTCCCTATTTATTCCAGTTCCCTCCCCCCATCCCCCTCTCTGATGAAGGGTCTAGGCCCGAAACGTCAGCTTTTGTGCTCCTGAGATGCTGCTTGGCCTGCTGTGTTCATCCAGCCTCACATTTTATTATCTTGGAATCTCCAGCATCTGCAGTTCCCATTATCTCTGATAGTTCCTTATGTTTTCACCATAAATTAAATTTTGACTTCTGGATAGGACATGAATTGAATACAAAACAGATGTAGTTCAATAAGCATTTAAGTTTTAAACATCTATTGATGAAAATAATAAAACATGGATTGATATATATCTCACCAAGGATGCAAAGCATTGCATTCAACTTCAACTTAGAAAAGGAGGACCCATTTCTACACTTATATTTAGAAATTACTAATGATCATATTTCCTGAAGAATTCAAATAATGCATGCATGTTATTTAATGGAAATGTTACCATGTATATTAATGAACTCTTGTTTTCGTAATGTCAAAATGTCACCACGAGAACAGCGAGCAAACAAAAAAGATACATTTCTCAGCTAATAGAAGAATTAGTCATTACCAAGTCATGATTCTACCTGTTATTTCTGTTCATTAGTAGGCAACCAATATATAATATGCCTTTTTTTATTTCTCCTGCCAAAATAGACAATTTCACATTTCTCATGTTATACTCCATTTGCCAAATGTTTTTCTACTCCCTTAAATTGTCTTCTCCAAGGCTCTTTATGTCCTCTTCACAACCTAAATTCCTACCCATCTTCATGTAATCAGAAAATCTGGCCGTCTCTTTATCTACGTCATTTATATACATTGTAAACAGCTCAGATCTCTGCATGTTCCCTGTGCCACACTATTTGTTACATCTTCCTAACGTTTCCTGTTAGCCAGCCAATCTTCAATCCATGGCAATATGCTGCCAATACACGATGAGATTTTATTTTCTACGCAGCACCTTATCAAAAGCCTCCTGGAAATCTAAGTACATCATTCTTCTCTATCCACAACACATGTTACCTCCTCAAAGAACTCCAACTGATTGGTACAAAATGATTTCTCTTTCACAAAACCATGTTGAATCTGCCTGATTACCTTGAATTTATCTAACTGCCCTGCTATAACTTCTTTAGTGATAGCTTCTAACATTTTCTCTTTGACAGATGTTAAGCTAACCACCCTGCTGTTTCCCTGCTTCTGCCTTCTCCTTTTTGTGAATAATTAAATTTGAAATCTTACATTCTATTAAGATCAACTCTAAATCAGGGGAGGTTTTAAAAATTGAAACCAACGCAGTTCTTTTAAGTCACTAGAATGATGTCCAACAGGACCCAGGCACTTGTCAACTAGCAGCTCCAACGCTTAGTACCATTTCTCTGGTAAGATGGAGATTTTCCTGAGTTCTTCTTTTCCTTCTATTTCCTGATTTATTGCTGTTTCTACGATGCTACTTGCATTCTCTACATTGAAGACTGATGCAAAATACCTGTTCCCTTGTCCCTTATCTCTGCTTTGCCATTGTTAATCTCCTCTTCTACACCTTATTTCAAAACAAGCTCCTACCATGTACAAGTTAGTAGATATCACGTACTCTAACAGAGCTTACACTATCTGGGGAGTTTTCTGCATCTTGCTTCTCTCATACCATATAGAACATAGAACATTACAGCACAGTACAGGCCCTTCGGCCCTCGATGTTGTGCCGACCTGTCATACCGATCTCAAGCCCATCTAACCTACACTATTCCATGTACGTCCATATGCTTGTCCAATGACGACTTAAATGTACCTAAAGTTGGCGAATCTACTACCGTTGCAGGCAAAGCCTTCCATTCCCTTACTACTCTCTGAGTAAAGAAACTACCTCTGACATCTGTCCTATATCTTTCACCCCTCAATTTAAAGCTATGCCCCCTCGTGCTCACCGTCACCATTCGAGGAAAAAGGCTCTCCCTATTCACCCTAACTAACCCTCTGATTATTTTATATGTTTCAATTAAGTCACCTCTCAACCACCTTCTCTCTAATGAAAACAGCCTCAAGTCCCTCAGCCTTTCCTCGAAAGACCTTCTCTCCATAACAGGCAACATCCTAGTAAATCTCCTCTGCACCCTTTCCAAAGCTTCCACATCCTTCTTATAATGCGGTGACCAGAACTGTACACAATACTCCAAATGCGGCCACACCAGAATTTTGTACAGCTTCACCATAACCTCTTGGTTCCGGAACTCGATCCCTCTATTAATAAAAGCTAAAACTGTATGCCTTTTTAACAGCCCTGTCAACCTGGTTGGCAACTTTCAAGGACCTGTGTACATGGACACCGAGATCTCTCTGCTCATCTACACTACTAAGAATCTTACCATTAGCCCAGTACTTTGCCTTCCGGTTACTCCTACCAAAGTGCATCACCTCACACTTGTCTGCATTAAACTCCATTTGCCACCTCTCAGCCCAGCTCTGCAGCTTATCTATGTCTCTCTGCAACCTACAGCATCCTTTGTCACTATCCACAACTCCACCCACCTTAGTGTCGTCTGCAAATTTACTAACCCATCCTTCTATGCCCTCATCCAGGTCATTTATAAAAATGACAATCAGCAGTGGACCCAACACCGACCCTTGCGGTACACCACTAGTAACTGATCTCCAGGATGAACATTTCCCATCAACTACCACCCTCTGTCTTCTTTCAGCAAGCCAATTTCCGATCCAAACTGCTATATCTCCCACAATTCCATTCCTCCGCATTTTGTACAATAGCCTACTGTGGGGAACCTTATCGAACGCCTTGCTGAAATCCATATACACCACATCAACCGGTTTACTCTCATCTAGCTGTTTGGTCACCTTCTCAAAGACCTCAATAAGGTTTGTGAGGCACGACCTTCCCTTCACAAAACCGTGCTGACTATCCCTGATCAATTTATTCTTTTCTAGATGATTATAAATCCTATCCCTTATAACCTTTACCAACACTTTACCAACAACTGAGGTAAGGCTCACTGGTCTATAATTACCAGGGTTGTCTCTACTCCCCTTCTTGAACAGGGGAACCACATTTGCTATCCTCCAGTCGTCTGGCACTATTCCTGTAGACAATGATGAGTTAAAGATCAATGCCAAAGGTTCGGCAATCTCCTCCCTGGCTTCCCAGAGGATCCTACGATAAATCCCATCTGGCCCAGGGGACTTATCTATCTTCACCCTCTCTAGGATTTCTAATACCTCTTCCTTGTGAACCTCAATCCTACCTAGTCTAGTAGCCTGTATCTCAGTATTCTCCTCGACAACATTGTCATTTTCTAGAGTGAATACTGTTGAAAAATATTCATTTAGCGCTTCCCCTATCTCCTCTGACTCCACATACAACTTCCCACTACTATCCCTGATTGGCCCTAATCTTACTTTTGTCATTCTTTTATTCCTTAAATACCTATAGAAAGCCTTAGGGTTTACCCTGATCCTGTCCACCAACAACTTCTCATCTCTCCTTTAGGTCTTTCCTGGATACTTGTAGCCCTCAAGCACCCTAACTGAGCCTTCACATCTCATCCTAACATAAGCCTTCTTCTTCCTCTTGACCAGAGATTCCACCTCCTTCGTAAACCACGGCTCTTGCACTCTACAGCTTCCTCCCTGCCTGACAGGTACATACTTGTCTAGGACACGCAGGAGCTTTTCCCTGAATAAGCTCCACATTTCTAATGTGCCCATCCCCTGCAGTTTCCTTCCCCATCCTATGCTCCCTAAATCTTGCCTAATCTCATCGTAATTGCCTTTCCCCCAGCTATAACTCTTGCCCAGTGGTATACACCTATCCCTTTCCATCACTAAAGTAAACATAACAGAATTGTGATCGCTATCACCAAAGTGCTCACCTACTTCCAAATCTAACACATGGCCAGGCTCATTACCCATATCCTGATAATAAAATCAATCCCACCATGTCTATTTTGGAATTGACACACCTACTAAATCACAGGCACATTGTACGGTGCATGAATCTGCCTAATTAATTATCCATCTCATTTGTCTAATGTCTGTCTTGATGCTAATCTTGAACAGAATATTTCTGTTTTAGAGATAATAGGAACTGCAGATGTTGGAAAATCCAAGATAATAAAGTGTGAAGCTGGATGAACACAGCAGGCCAAGCAGCATCTCAGGAGCACAAAAGCTGTGTTCATCCAGCTGCACACTTTGTTATATTTCTGTTTTGCCTACTTTAAGATTTGCCCTTAAAGCAGTTTCTACTTCATTTCAGGAGACTGTATCGCCCCTAATTCCTAAATCCCTCTTTTCTTAATCTAGTAAAACAGCAATCATTGGATGCAAATACTTAGCACTATGTTCATTCATCAAAGTAATTTTTAAATCTTCTCTAAGTTTTAGACCACTCACTTTGTTAGTGTCAACTAGAATTGCAGTGGGAGAACTTGCAGATATTGAGCTGGTTGCATATAAATTGATAATTTCACATCAGAAATTTTCACGTGTATGTACTGATTTTCCACCAGGCAGTGTGTCTAATGTTAATACACACGTTGCACATTTGTGGGGATTGGTAGGCCCTAAAGCATATGTTGTACTGCTTTAAATTATTTAGGGCTGTCTGGAAGAAGCACGCCATCAAGAGGTCACAAGTGGTACTACATACCTACTGATTAGATTTTATTCTTAAACTGGAAGTCTTACACTAATTTATAAATACAAACTTAATTTTCTGTTTCTTTCTGATTCCCATGCTCTCTAGAGGAGAGTGGGTGGATGTGGTGAGTGCATATAGGTTGATATGCTTGTCTCCTGGAAGTGAATAATTCACCTCTTCCTGCGATTATCAGTCTTCATGCTAGGGAATGCTAGGGAACTAATGGTTAGTGTTTGTGAATCAGGCTGGGTCAATATTTCTGGACAACATTCCTTTTCTGCCAAAAAAAGAGATGAATGTTTTGTAAATGAAGTAAGTGAAATGTTTACCACTGAAACACCAAGGAGACAACTCTATCAACAAAAATCTGTTGCTCTTTCATCGAGCTTTTAACTTAGGTGACTAAGGAGTCTCATAACTGATCTAAACCCTTCAGGCCAAAGTGAATAAAATTCACAAATACAAGGTACAAAGTGTGATCAGTTACTAAGCCATAATTTAAATTTCAATAAGTAGGAAGCTGCCATACAGGCGTTTGAAATAATTATAGTTGTAACAAGAGGAATGAAGCATTTGTCATATTCCATTTTCCACACAAAGCCCATGACTTGTAAATACTGATGCACAAATCTATTGTACAAGGTGACTGTGGCCAGCTACAAAATGTAGCAGAGCACACAATGATAATTCTGTTTATTTGCTCATGTACCATATGCTGTCCTTACAGAGCACAAAGAATGCAATCTACCTTAAGTAGATTAGAAGATTAACTTGCACGAGAGCACTGTCCAGCATCCACCATATGTGATTCCAATGCATACACCTAAGGACCGTAAATAGTGATGTTCACCAGCAACCTGAGATAATCCTTGAGAAGAATGACAGCTATGAATACAGGGTGCCCATCAGTAATATTCAATTCATCCTTTGTCTGAACTGAATTTACAAGATTTTCATTATAAAACAAAACTAATCATGTACTTTTTACACAACATCTGGTTAGACCTAAATTAGATTGTTCCATATTGTGTGAGAAAATATTCAGAGGAAAGTCAATTAAAACACTTTAGCTAGCCAGATAAACCTAAGAGCTCGGTCCATATGCTTTAGAGAAATGTTGATTCAGGACAAATTGTTTGGGCGGAAATATAGCTGGATAACTTTAAGAGAGAGCCAAATAGGTTTCTGGCTGGAGTAAAAGTCATGTTGTCCGGGGAATAATTACTAATAACATAAATAAGTGTTAATATAGTTCTCTGGGACTTATTTTGATTATAAACAGGGGACAGAGAGAAAATACCCAGATTTGCTTTTCCTGTTTGATCTTTTTTTAAAAAATCTAATTTTTATTCCTTCCCTTACTATATAGGGACAAGTGGCTTTCCTCACGTTTCAATAAAGGGAAGGTGAGATTCCATAAAAATGATAGAATGAACAAACGAATGATCAAAATAATTTTATGAAAATAGAACTCCAGAATTGTCTTGGAGAATTAATTCTGTGTCTTCAATACTTATACCCACTACAGGGAAATTGACATCAAGCATTGTCAGGCAGTTGTTCTTCAAATTGCAGAAACTGAAATCAAGGTACTAACTGTCTGAATTCAACCATTTCTGTCCATTCAGGATGATCAATGATATTTTAACATTTTCTGATTGAATTAACACTAGGTTTGCAAAGAAGAAAATCATCTCATTTTAATTTCAATTACAATCTAAACAAGCAAAAAGCAACTTTTACTGAGTCAAACTTCTCAGAAATGTTGATCCTCTATTGTTGCAGAGGCAGGAATGATCACAATAATATTAAAACTACTAGTACTTTCTGCCTCCTTTTTGGCGACTAATGTCAACTATTATCAAAATTAATAAAACCTGTAATTCTGACTTAAATATGGTCAAATGTATTTGTAGTTAAAGATCAACAGTTGTTAGGAGTACCTGGAGTATTATGTGCAGTTTGGTCTCTTTATCAAAGGAAGGATGTTCTGGCTATTGGGAGAGTGCAACAAAGGTTTACCAGACTGATTCCTGGGATGGCTGGGTTGACAAATGAATAATGACTGCATTTGTTAAGATTATACTTCCAGGAGTTTCAAAGAATGAGGAAAATCTCATTATAAAATTCTAACAGGACAAGACAGGAAGGATGTTTCTGACGTTCAGAACCCTGGGTCACAGTCTAAAGATTCAGGGTAAGCCATTTAGAATTGAGATTAGGAGAAACATTTTCACCCTGATAATGATGAGCCTGTGGAATTCTCTGCCATGGAAAGTAGTTGAGACCAAAACATTGAATGTTTTTAATAAGGAGTTAGAAGTAGTTCTTAGAGCTAAAAGGGAGGATTCGGAGTGAAAGCATGAATGGAGTGTAGACATTATTAGCCATGTTTGTATTGAATGGTGCAGCAAGCCCAAAGTAAGACCTGCTCCTGCCCCTATTGTCTTTGTTTCTGTGTTTTCAATGTTCTGTTATTTCTCCAAGACAAGAGATAATTTAAACTTTGAGCATATTCCTGCATTGTTTCTTTAACAATGGATTGGTGTATTGTTTCTACATGTTACCAGATCTTCACTTAATTAGCAGAGAAGCTTGTCACTGGTGGGAACTGTCAATAATTGAATCAAATAAGTGGATAAGGTAGTTGAAATATTCTGGCCAAACAGATGTTCTGAAAGGTACACCAAGGGCTCACTAATTGAAAGGAAAATTGTTCAGGGCAGTAGTAAGTAGAATATAACAGTAAAAGTGAAGCAGTCTTCTTCCAATTAGTTCTTATTTACATTAAAAGTTAAATTTCAAACTCAATGATGATTTAACACAAAGGTTGATTGATTATATTTTTGATTTATGAAATGAGCAGAAATAATAATCCTTAAATCGAATGTGTTTGCTGCGATGTTATGAATATAATTTGAGAAATGCATGACAAATCACCATTAAGTCTTTGGGTGTCAGCCTACTCAGGACAAATTTAATTACAGACCTATCCATCCACATCCAAATGAAGTTAGCACTCAGCATTTTCCGATATAAAGCTTGTGTCAGCATCCACTAAGCACTCTGAAAACCTGACAGTTGGAGCGAGCACAAGATTACACAAAACAAAAGCAATCTAAAAGGATGAAGACACTTCACATTTGCTAAAGTAAACAAACAGGCTTGACAGCAAAGAAGAAAGGAACAAAAAACAAACAGCAATAATCACAGCCATTGTATCAAATTGCTTTCAGTTGGGCACAGATTAGACTACATTTTTTGACCAAATAGACTTTGGACAGTTTTCAACTCATTGCTGTGAAAGCTCCATTGTGCCTAAGTGACTTTCCTCTGAATATTTTCTCAGGCTTCAATATCACACAACGTGGAACATTCTAACCCTGTGTTTGAGTCTGGAACTGGACTATTTTGAATATCTAGTGGGTGCTTTAAGTAATTGTAATTATCTTCGTCTAAAAGCTCACTCATTTGGGGGTGGCACGGTAGCTCAGCGGTTAGCACTGCAGCCTCACAGCGCCAGGGACCCAGGTTCGATTCCAGCCTCAGGCGACTGTCTGTCTGTGTGGAGTTTGCACATTCTCCCCGTGTCTGTGTGGGTTCCTCTGGGTGCTCTGGTTTCCTCCCACAGTCCAAAGATGTGCAGGCTTAGTGGATTGGCCATGCTAAATTGCCCGTAGCGTTCAGGGGTATGTCGGTTATAGGAGGATGGGTCTGGGTGGGATGCTTCAAAGAGCGGTATGGACTTGTTGGGTCGAAGGGCCTGTTTCCACACTGTAGGGAATCTAATAAGACTCTAATAAGATTAGTGGAGGACTCAGAACTTTGCACATTGTTGCAGAAATAGCAGATTAAAACAGCAGGCAATGAGCTTAGATAAATTTCTGAAAGAAACAGCAATGATAGTCAGAGCTTGTCTGATCTTCCACAGTGACATTGATGGAAGATCAACTGAAGTTCACGAGAAATGCTTCACACTGAATTACTGCCAGAGTTATTCTAAGTAATCAGGAAAACCTTACAGAAATGGTAGATAGGAACATAGGAAGGAGAAGATCATTCAACCCAACAAGGCTGCCCCACTATTATACTGAAAAATATAAGAAACATTACAGAATCTTTTGGAAAATATGGTTTAGCTGTCATTGGAGAGCTCTGGTGTAAGCATGCCTTGGACTGCTGTAACTATAGTTATGGATTCTCCCACAGGCATAAGCCCAAATGTTTGTCCCTCCCTGGCTTCTAAACTCCCTCAGTTCCCTAGCCCATCAGATTTCTATACTGCACTCTTAGAAACTGCATTGACTTCCATTTTCCCTTCCTTTGCATCTTTCGCTTGTGCTTTCAGAGTAATTCTCTCTCACACACTATAATTTAAAGTATACATTGTACTGAATTCAGTTCCCTTGTACAGTGTTTCTCTTCTGCCTTTTGACTCTCAGTTGCTTCTCCATGCTCTTCATTATCATTATCTTTTGCATCATCATCTTTAACGTATTCATTTCCCATTGCACTACATCAGCCAAAGTGTCAACAAAAATAGAAGGTTGCTCTTCAGCAATGATTGTCTCACACCCCAAAGGAATAGCCCAAGGGAATGGGAGGATGGACCATCCTCCATTGGACAACTTACATCAGCAAAAGTAGTTTAAACATTGGATTGATCAGATTTACCTTTGCAAACTGTGCTGCTACCAATTACTTCACCATCACACTGTTTTAAAGATTCAAACCTTACACTTTTACAACTATTATTCACCTAGAAATGTTCCTTCAATTACTTCCTACAAACCAAAAGAATCTTATCATCTAATATGTTTGTTCTTTAGATGACTTTCATTACCATGATATTCAGGTGGCAAGCTGACAGACAGCTCTCACAATAAATGTAACATTTTTAGTACTTTTACTCTTCGTTTAGGGGAAGCAAATTCTCAAGAGGTGGGCTGGACTTTTGAGTGTTTGAGAACCCATGTGAGAGTCTTTTCTACCTATATCCGCTTATAGTGAGACACCAGACAATTGCTAAAAATCATCACTCAGTCACTCACTTTCTGCTAAACTGGCATTCATGTCCATAAAGGCAAAGAGAAATGAAAAGCAGGAGAAAAATGTGAGTCTAACAATTATGCCTTCTGTACAAATTTCTTGCATTTTTGATTGTCAAGATTGCCAATAAATTGACTTCACAAAGTTTAGCCTACCACTGAAAAATGCCCTACTTTCAATGGAGAAGACTATAATCGCTTTCCCCTGGACTCTATCTATTTGTTTGGATGTATGAGAGCACAGCTTTGATGGCAGCTGGGCCTTGAACTGTACCTGCAGGTTAGAAAGGGTTGGGGTTGGGCTGTTTGGTGTATGACAGATTCTGCATTTAATTGCTTTCCCAGATCTTGATTACTTTTAGTCGTCAATGAGATATTGCCCAGAAATTGAAATTACGTCCATCAAAACTATCAAAGTGGATGTGGAGGCAATGGCAAAACAGTTATGTCACAAGACCTCTATAAATCTAGATTAAAACTTTCGGGAGTGGGTTGAGATTCTTTGGCAGCTTGATCAACTGTAGCGAAGAAAAGGAAGTGTACAGGCTAACACATTTTTTGCAGCAAGTATTTAACCTACCATTTAAGTTAGAAGTTCTTGTTCGCAAAAGAGCTACTGTTATTAGGGAAATAAAACAGAAACTGACGGGAAAATATTCAGGAGATCGGGAATGTTTTTTTCTTACTGCATTGAAGCTCCCAGACCTGCTGAGTTCCTCCAGCAATGTCTGTATTGGTTAGTGTCACATCTCCGGTATCCGCAAGTCTTGGTGTTATTACTTATTGTTTTGACGACGGAATCGGGTTCGACAAACTTGTCCTTGACACAGATGAGGCATTTTAAGCGAAAAAAACTTCACCCTCAGACCCCGAACCGGCTCACTCAGAGCTTCTTACAACAGGGCTCCTGTATCCATTTCTCCGGCATCTTTTGGGACACATTCTCTATCGAAATTCTGTTTTGAAGAACAAACTCATTCGAAATTTGAGGGCTTTGTACCTTACAGTGGATAAAACTGAAATTGGGCTGAAAAATATTTTGACAGAATGAGAAACCTGCGAGGGTATTTGTTTAAACAGGAAGTGAACGTAAGAACAGAATTTCTAATTTCTGTTTTCATTTCCATTAAGGAGGGAAATCAAGAGCTTACTGTAGAGTATTGTCACAATGATAATTTAAAAAGTCAATCTCCAGCAATGATAAAATATCACTACAGGGAAGAAAATGAATAGTTGAACATGAAGGGAACCCGATACTCCCCTTCTCTCCTATTTGAAACAGCAAGCAGGGCTACACGCAGGATCTCAATACGAGCCCCTTCACATTTAAAAATCCGCCGATGAAATAATGCTTTGAAGCTAAGGTTACCAATCGACCGATCCTAGTCTCGGCAGAATCCTCCTCCTTTATTAAAGTGCGTTCAAACACTGCTGTGTAGAAGTTGTATGAGTAAAACATTCTTAGTGGCTCTCGCTTTCCAGAAGGGAAGTGTTTAAGCCAAGTTCACAAGTGGGAAAAGCATTGGGACTCTGGTCTAATTGAAAATGAATTAAATCTAACACCAAAGAGAAGGGCGAATAACTGCAAGCGCTTGGGATCAGAAGGGCAGAGAGCGCTACTCGTCCGATTGTAAACGCGGGGAAATATTAACTCTTCCTTTTCCGATTGCTGTGAATGAATAGTCTCACAGCTGCTAAAGAAATTGTGTGCGCGCTTGTATTTTAAGAGATCTTGTTCAGAAGCCCTTTTTGGGTAAAATAAAATGAGGTTGTAGTGGGGAGGAAAAGGAAAGGAATTCTAATAACCCATCAGTTGGACCACACCATCCCACTACACAGATATCGCCCCTCCTTGAAGGTAAGATCACTTCCTGGGTAAGAGTGTCAGTAATTTATTGAGAAGACATATGTTCCTCGCTGGACTGCCAACAGACCACGCACTGCTGCTTTTCTGTAAGGTATTTCGAATAGCTGAGGCACTTGTTACGTAGAGGGGCAGGCAGAAGTACAATTAGGTCTGTCCTTTAGTCAGCAACGACTATTTTAATAAGATGACCTTTGAGAAGGCACGTGACTCTAAACATTTGTCAAAGTTTCGGGAAGATGGCTGCTCAGAGAAGTGACATTGACAACAACTTTGACGCGATAGTGATCGGAGCAGGAATCCAGGGATCTTATACTGCCTATCATCTCTCTCGAAATAACAAGACGCTGTTAATAGATCAGGTATGTACGCTCAATCGATGCCATTTGCTGAGGTGTGAAATTTCATCCACATGACACTCAGCAGTTTGCTGGTCAAACTGAAAATGCTACCAATGCAGGGGAACATAAGTGGAAGAGAAACATATTGTAACTTCGGTACAAGTTGCGGATTCAAATGTACACATTTTTTCAACAGCAGCTGTTAAAAAGAGGATTGAACATCCTTCTACCTGCTTATCATCACCCTGAAGGGAGATTAAAAGGAATTATTTTAAAAGTAATTATGTGTAAATGTTTACTGAGTTCAATCGGACAAATGTTGAGTTACACAACTGCTGTATTGGCGGCAGAGTTACCAACACTGTTTGGTGAGGTTTGCATAAAGGTGGGCAATTGTTTGTGTTTTATTGGTGGAATCCCATTCTGGCCACCATTGTTTTGGAAGTAGTGTTTCTCCCCATTTCTAGTGGACCTGTTTGGACATCTTGCAATACACCTCTGGAACAGGTGGACCTCGAACCTGGGCCTCCTGAACCACAGTGTGAGGGACATTGGGAGGAGTGTATAACAATCCTGAACGAGTCAGATTCAGTTTTTAAGAACACGGGGATGGATGATATATTAGAATTGGTTATATTGGTTGGTGGTTATATCCTGCAATTCAGTTCACCATTCTGAAACCATTAATCAGTGACTTCAGAACGCGACTCAGTTATCTTTTCTATAGGTTTTTCTCATCATCAATATTATTACTAGTTCAGATGACTGTCAAACTTATCACACACTAACTCTCCAAAAGACCTGCTTGTTCATAGCCCCTGTCTTTACATACATTTAAATTTGTATTTTTCAAAAGCTGGACTTAGCTCTCTGGTTCCTCTACTACCTACTGTGCAAGAGGTTGTAGATTTGAAGAGTTAGGCCAAATGTGAACTTTATAGCCATATCACACTGTAACGGGCTTTAAATCCAAAATACAAGCTGTTCACATCCACAAACAACAAGGGTTCAAAGGATAGATAGCAGTCACACAGATATGGAATAAGCCGTCAGGCAAAATCTGAACATGAAATCTCAGCTGAACATGCCAGAATTACTTAGCAGGTCAAACCGTGGAAAGCATCAAGTAAACATTTCAAATCAGTTCATCTTTACTTTGGGTTTCACAGAAGACCATTGATCTGAAACATTTAGCAAACACAAGTCATAATGCCTTGCTAATTATTAATGTCTGTCCACAGTCAGTTGTTGAATCAGTGTTCCTTCATGTTGGATATGACTTGGAAAAAGCACTCAGGGTGGCAAAGGCACAGAATGTAGACTGATTGGGGGACTTTGATCTTCAGGATCAGTGGTTGTTCAGTAACACCATTGTTGACTGAACTGGCTGAGTCCTAAATGATGTGTGTGCCAGACTGGGCTGCTGGAGAGTGGTGAAGAGGATCAACTCAATGGAAAAATCTAATTGACCTTGTTCTTATCAACTTAGCTGTGGATACATCTGTCCATAATGCAGTTGGTGAGAGTGATCACCACTATATTCTTATGGAGACAGAAATCAGCTAAGTGTTATATTTGTCTAGTTTCACTGGGGAGCCATTACCCTCTGTGAGGCCTAGTAAGTTTTCTCATGCTTTCATCAGAACTGACCTCATTAACTATGGTGTCCCACTCATCAAATGCTAACTTGCCAAACTTTTTGCAGATCAGACAAATTTAATGTATCATGAATTTGACATTTTCAGGGATACCACTGGTTCCTAATGGCCTCTATGCTGCTTGTTCTGACTGCCAGCAGGTATATCGTTGCTGGAGTCTTTGTCTTTTTCTCACTCTGTGCAAAACCTCACAGCTAAGCCCAGTACAAAAAGGTACCTCCTTGGCAACTGATCCCCATGGCAAATGTGGCACCACTGGGACATCCCAAATAGAGATTCAAACCAATCACCCACTATTTACAACTCTGTCCTTTAAAAATATATCAATAGTTTAAGGACTGTTCATGTTTGGCTTTTCAAATCCTTCTTTAATCTGGGGCTAACATCAATACTTTAAACCTCTAATGGAAATAACTCAGCTCTACCAAGAAATTCAGGAAGTGTGGGGCGTCACCCATTGCTTATGTTTACTCATTTCCACTTTCAGCATCTTTATGTAAACATTTGTATCTTTTCCATGGTCATTATCTTCGGGATGTTTACCATTTCATCCAAACCAGGATATTTTCATTTAAATTTTCAAAATTAATTTTCAAAGACCAGAAGTTATATTCCTGAAATAAATATTCATAACGAACTGCACATAAGTTAAGCACTAAAGTGTTTATTTTCCACTTCTTAGGAAAGGATTGCATTGCCTTTTTTTTTGCGATGTAGGAGGGGTCTTCAGAAGGACTCCCATGTGAATTGCCTGTAAATAGGCGCAGAAGCTTTGTAGCCGTTTAGTTTTATTTCCCCTGTTTTACAGAACACTATCAATACTGGCTTCTGTTAAGTTTCTGTCATTTCTCTGAAAATTTAGTTTTATCTAATAAAATTTAAAATAGTCAAATGCTGTCTGCTAATTAACCAGAAACTGACACCATTCAAGTGTTACAAAGCTGAGGCAGGGCAGAAATGCCTGTCAGAAGAGTAGAATGTAAAAGAATTGTGCATAGAAATGGTTGCAAGAACATCAAGGCACCTGAACAACATTTGATAGGGGTTTGCGATTGTCAGCAAGTTAAGTTTAAAATTATTGATCAGAGTTTTATTTTAGGCAGTATTTGCACATTTGCAGTATTGCAGGCTCAAATTGAAGAATCCAGATCCAGTGGTCAGCATTCATCAGATCCAGATGACCTGACAATGACTGAAGGCAATGGTTTTGTGGATTCTGGGTCAATATGGCCTCAGTTTGCAGGGACGTACAATATCTGCGATACCTGTACCTTAGGTCTAATACTGTTGGTGGTTCTGAAGAAGGGTCCTGACCCAAAACATCGACTTTCCTGCTCCTCTGATGCTGTCTGACCAGCTGTGTTCTTCCGGCTCTACACTGTGTTGTCTCTGACTCCAGCATCTGCAGTTCTTGTTTTCTCCTGGTGGTATTGAAGGTTCACCACTGCCTCAATATTTCATTCTGTGTTGCAGATTAAGAATTAACTGTAGTGTCAACCTGTGTCCTAATTGCTCATTTATCAGTAATTGTTTATCAGCATTCCTGCCTCTTTAATCTTCTTTACCAGCGAACAGTCAGAATACGATTCTATTATTATTCCATGTGACTCCATTGTTGCATTCCTCAAAATCTAAGGCCAGACAAATTCCTATGATAATTGGTTAGGAGCTAAATGACAGTGAGTAGTGTAAAAGGGAACATTCACTTATTGGTAGGATGTGACAAGTGCTGCTCCCTTAAGGCATCTGTGCTGGGCCCAGGGTGGCCAGGTTAGTATTAAAGCACGGAGAGGTGTATACCCATATGGTATTTACAGATGACAGTAAGTTCAGAGGCAAAGTAGATTGTGTAGATGGGAACTAAATGTTACAAAGCGCCATAAAGTCCAGGTTTTTGGAGCTCAATGTGAGAAGCACAAGATCATAAAAAAGTAGAATTTTACAGTACAGAAAATGCTCTTCAGCCCATCAAGTCTATACAGCCAAAAATGTACTACTATCAAATAGTCTAGCCCCAATTTCCTGCACCAGGCCCATAGCCTTGAATGTTCTAACACTTCATGTGCTCATCCAAGTACTTTTTAAAGGTTGTGAGACTTCCTGCCTCAACTACAGTTTCAGTCAGTGCATTCCAGGTCGCCATCACCCTCTGAGTGAAAAAGCTTTTCCTCAAATCCCCTCTAAACCTCCTGCCTTTCACTTGAAAATGGTGCGCCATTGTTACAGAACTTTCAGTAAAGAGGAATAGCTGCCTTCCTTGCCCCCTGTCCATGTCCCTCCTAATCTTCTACACCTCAATCAGATTCCACATCAGCCTTCTCTAATCTAAAGAACCCAAGCTTAATTGGTCTGTCTTCGTAGCTGAAATGCTCCGTCTCACGTAACATCCTAGTGAATCTCCTATGTACCTCCTCAGCATAATTATATCCTTCTTATAGTGTGTAACTGACCAAAACTGCACATAGTTGTGTTCTAACCAAACTTCTGTACATTTCCAGCAATGATCTCCTTGCTGTTAGAATCCCTCAGTGTGGAAGCGGTCAATTTGGTCCAACAAATCCACACCGACCCTCCGAAGAGCATCCAACCAGACCCAGCACATCCTTTGGACACTATCGTTAATTTAGCGTAGCCACGTCACCCAATCTGCACATCTTGGACTGTGAGAGGAAACCAGAACAAACCCACGCCGACACAGGGAGAATTGCAATATTCCAGACAGGCAGTCACCAAAGGGCAGGATCGAACCCGGGTCCCTGGTGCCGTGAGGCAATAGTGCTAACCACTGAGTCATGATGCTGCTCGTACAATCTAAGTCATCCACTTTGGATTCAAATCTTTTCAATCAAAACATTTTCTTCATGGAAAGAGATAGCAAGTAACTGCACTTGCCTTCCTTTTTAGGGAAAGGTAAATGATGCAATAATTATCTGATGGTCTTCTCTTCCTGGCCCATCATCCAAAAGGAGGAATGTATCTAGAATCTGGCTCCAGGGCACTCCTTTGAATATAGCAGACAATTGACGATGCTGTTGAGTTGATCTCGGTTTCATTACATTATCCTGTTTTCCAATGTGTCTGGGCTGTCGTCAGACAAAAATAAAAGAAATGCTGATTTCCCGTAAGGTTTTATTTTCGAGCAGGTTTCAATTTAGACAGCCTTTGCTTCTACCTGGGTAAAATGCTGCAAGGTTTAATGAGACATTTTGTTTCTATAACTTTCTAGCTTTTACCTACTTAGACTTTCTCCAAACCATTTGTAGTGCCTGTTGAAGATTCTGTACTGACGTGTGGTAACAGAATATTTTTTATCCATCAGTAAGTCTTTTTTGGCAACGAGTAGAGTAAGAGCCTCAGAAGTAGCAGGTACATAGCGGGAGAGGAATAAAACTGAAGCGTACTGTCAGGATTCACGGGTCTAGAATGACATTGTCTCAGTTCTTTCATGAATGGTGCATATGGAGACTGGGCTTCACTAATAAGGCTGATCAGAGAGACGTGTCACCAATTCAAAATTAACAAGCTTACTTCACCCACAGTGAGCTGCTGCAGTGTGAACAGCACCATATACTGCAATAAAGGTCACTGCAGCCTTCAGGCTTTTTACCTCTGGCTCATTCCAGGTCATCACAGGAATTAAGTATTAACTCATGTCTGCGTTAAACAGCTGCTGTCTGGTTTGTGAAAGCAACTTTCCCCATGAACGTTTTAAAGTGACAGAATCTTAGAACTCTCCAAAGTCCACGGAGCAACGTTCTGAACCAGTGTCACCATCCAGGCTTGTTTCGATTAGTCTCATCAATTGGCACAGCCACCAGTGGCAGATGAAGGGAGGACAGTTGCACAAGAGGCCTTCGTAAGGTAGATAGAATATTTTGAAGTGGAAGTATATTGGGATCGAGGGATAGAGGGGCAAAGCCATGAAGGGATTGGAGCATAAGGAAGAGACGCTTGAATCTGAGGCACTGGGAGAGTGAGAGTGAGAGTCAATGCAGGTCAATGATGATAGGAGAGTTGGGTGAATGAGGTCAGTGCTGAGATTTTATGAGGCTCCAGGGAACTTACAAGGAGGAGTGGAGTGGGTGAATATCAAATTGGTTGAGTTGGTGGGAATAATTGCATCTTCCACCTCCCCACCACTACTGGCTGCCAGCAACGGGCATGGTGGCGGACTGCCTGCCACCTTTAGGCTAGTTGAAGACCTCATTAAGGGCTGTTAAATGAGAGAGATTAGCACTTCACTGTGTGGGAAGACCAACAGTGCTGCCTTTCAGGTCTGTATGGATCGCTCCTGATTGTTTGACTCAAAAAGGGCCATTGTAACAGCAAGATACACCCACCACCCATCCTGCCATCAGGGCTGAGCCCTCACCCAACTTCCTAGGACCTATTTGACTGGTTGCAAGGAACCCCACAAATGTAGCTGTTGTTACTAATGGTCAAGTCAGATCCCACACTGAAATCTGGCTTGATAGATATCATTTTCATTTAACAATGTTGTCTTTGACCAAAATACAAACATGCAATAATGCAGATTTGGTTTTAAGAATTAAACAGAAGTTTATTACTAAAGGTTTATTGAAAGTGATGAAAATTAAATAGTTTAGTTTATTATATTTTCCTATTACACAATTTGAAAGATTTTGAAACACATAGGAAACGACAACCCCATCTGTCCCAATACTATCATATTGTAGTACTTTAACTGCACAGAGAGTTCCCTTCTCTGTCATATTTAGTCTTGACATATCGGTTTCTTCAGTTCCAGCCTTGAGAGTTTGATAGCCTTTTTCTTAATTAGTTACACACTCAGTTTAAGTCTTTGCAGCTACAAATAATTCCTTTGGGATTCTAACCGAACACTTCTGGTCTGGAGCTTTCAGCAAAACCTTTACACTGAGTTAACATATTTTTTTCATTTTGCTGAACTAACTTCTTTCCCTAGGAGAAACTGCTTCATACATCTATTAGAACATAGAACAGTATAGCACTGTACAGGCCCTTCAGCCCACGATGTTGTGCTGAACTTTTACCCTAAACCTAAGGTCTATCTAACCTCCACCGCTACCTTATACTATCATCCATATGCTTATTTAATAGCCGCTTAAATGCCCCTAATAAGGCCAACTCCACCACCCTCTCCGGCAATGCATTCCACGTCCCTACCACTCCGAGTAAAGAGTAGAAAAAGTCTCAGAACTTCTGAAATCTGAACCAAAAAACTTTCCATACTCTGTGTTTTTCCTCTAAGCAAAAAGAAATTCAACTGAAAGTCAACTTTTAACTGAAACAAAGCTAACGTTCTTCAGGAATAATCCAAGAACTGCAGGTGCTGGAAATTCAAAACAAAAACAGAAATTGCGGAAGAAACTCAGCAGGTCTGGCAGTGTTTGTGAAGAGAAAGCAGAGTCAATGTTTCAGGTGCAGTGACCCTTCATTAGAACTGTTGATTTTCGCCAGCGATATCTGTTTTTGTGTCGATAATGCTATTAAGGTTTACTCTGTCTGCTTGCAAAATTCTACCAATGCTCTACCAAAACAAATTTCTGTTGTCATTGCAGGAACTTTCTGTCACTGGTTTTGAAAAAGTAATGGTTCCAGAATTATTGTCAAGTTAATCATTAAACACCGTCATACCATTAGACTATAAGATGCAGGAGTAAAACTAGGCCATTCAGTCCATCAAATTTTCTCTGCCATTCAGTGACATGGGCTGATCTGATAATCCTCAACTCCACTTTCCTGCCTTTTCCTCACAACCCTCGATTCCCTTACTGATTAAAAATCTCTCTATCTCAGCCTTGAATATACTTTGTGACATAGCCTCATCAACTCTCTGCAGTAAAAATATTCACAGATTGACTGCCCTCTGAAACAATGCTCCTCATCTCTGTGATTATGCCCTCTGGTCCTTAATCCTAATCTACAAGGGTAAACAACCTCTTTGCATCTAACCTGTCAAGATCCACAGGATCTTATGTTTCAGTGAGGTTACCTCACATTCTTCTAATCTCTAATGAATACAGGCTGAAACAATTCAACCTCCAATCATTGAAGCCCTCTAATCAACATAGTGAACCTTCATGCCATGCCTCCAATGCCAACACACCTGTCCTTAGCTAAGGGGACCAAAAGTATTCATAGTATTCAGCTGTGGTGTGACCAGTGCTTTATGTAGTTTTAGTAAGACATCCCTATTTTTATCCTCCATTCTCTTTTTGAAATAAAGACTAAAAAAGACTAAAGAATAAAAACAGATCAAGTGACTTCCCTACAACCTGCTGAACTTGGATACTAACTTCTTGTGATTCATGCACTAGGACTCACAAAACCCTCTGCGCTGCAGCTTTCTGTAGTTTTTCCAAATTTAAATAATATTCAGCTCTACTGATATTCCTGCCAAAGTGCGTAACCTTACATTTTCCCACCTCATTTCCTATCTAACAAGGTGTTGCAAAAAAGCCCAAAATCCACATGCAACCAGTTCAAATTCCAAACTGTGGATTGAATGATATTAAAATATGTATCAAGTATATACATGTATATCACATTGTTCTTTGGACCTGCTCACCAATACTGGTTCCAGATTTGCCGTAGTCAGAGCAGTGGTCACCGCTTTCTGTGTTGGTACCGGAATGAACGAACTGTCAGGTATCCAACTTCACATGAACACTTGGGAGTCATGACTCATCTTAAATGAGTGGATGCCCAGTTTTCAGATGGTCATTTTCAGGGATTGTAACATCTTGGCACTTCCATGACTATCTAGAACAGGGCTACTCCTGACTTCCTGGTAGCAGATAGGGCACCATCATCCTGTTCAATTTTTGGTCTTCATGTGGAATATGATGTGGACACTGGAGTAGAGGGAAGTTCTCTAGTGAATTGATGATGGACACTGGAAGACCAGCCTGGAGAGCATTGGTTCTTGTGTCTGAACGTAGCAAAGGCCAGGATGTGGGTTTCAGTGAGTTAAGAGGGGCAGCAGGGCATGTTACAGAGATGGGGCGAGGAGATCTTTGTGATGGAGAGGTTACACAATTAGAAATTCTGCTCGATAGTGAATAGGACATTCTTACTTAGTCTGCAGGGAGGAGAAATTGAATTAGTAGCAAGATACTGACTTTGTCGCCGGCGCTGAAGTGGAAGATTTTGATTTTACGAGAGCTTAACTGGAGAAAATTGCAGCTTACCAAAAATAGCCATGAATGTTTAGCATGACTAACACAGAACCCACAAAGATCAGCAAGGCTGGTGTGGGCGAGGTAGATTTGGGCTCCATATCATAATCTGGGAAGTAGCCTTTTTGAAGCAAAAAAGTCTCCAGTTCCATCTGTGACAATCAGCCCATGAGGCAGGTCTGTTGGCATTTTCCTGGTAGCTGCCAATTTAAGTGTGAGCCATATATCACACTCTATTCATCCCGCAAAACAACTGGGAGTGTGGCGATAAAAAACTTGGCTACTCCCTGAATCCTGGATTCATAACTCCTCTGAAAACTCTGATCAACAAGCGGATCCAATGACCAGCTAGAATCCTCTCTGAGAAAACAAGCACAATGTTTGCACTGTTGGACCAGACTCGCTAGCTCACTGAGAGATTTTCAAATGGTAATGACTCACAGAGTACTGCACACCACAAGTTGACAATAATCTGTCGCATGACAAGGGAGTAAACACTGATGACAGAGGATGGCTAGAAATAAGAAGGCTCCAACAGTTGCCTGTGGCCAAAATGTTTTACAGCAGATCAGTGAACGTCAGTGCTACAACCTACATGGCCCTATGTTAGCTGTCACTTTAAGTACATTTCCCAGACCATTCACAAATAGACTGCATCTTCCCAAAGGTAACATTACAACTCATGGCATTATGGTCACCAGCTTCTTCTGCACACAGACATTCAAAATGAATTATATTGTTCCCCTTCTCCAGATCTGCTTCTGCTGGTTTCAGTACAGGAACTAGATAAGATAATCTCATACTCAAATTGATCTAAAATTCTGTAGATCAAGCCAACCGATAGCAATGTTCTCAATGAAAATGCTCATACAAATTTCAGAGCATTGATTTAACATGAATTTGTTGCTGTTTCTTGTAGTTGAGTGCTTCTCCACAGTGAAAAGGGGAGAAGCTGAAGTATCCAGACAACTCTCACTCCATTCCTGTTGGGCAGTTGCAAGAAATATTTGGTCTTGAGTAGAGTTAGACCATGTGTGGACTGCCTGAAGTTAGGTCCTTGCTTCATGTTTGCTGATGCTTCATCCTGAGCTGTTTTCTTGGCCAGTTTGTTGCCACTGGTGATTTCCCATTGCTGCCTCTTCCCAGTGACTAGCAGAGGAGGCAGGTCCCAAGTCTGCCTCTGCTGGAATAGGATTTGAATCAACATTGTTGTTCTGAACCACGTCTCCATCTAACCAACTGAGCTGTCTCCCCTTGTGCAGACTGCAAGTGGTGAAGAAAATAATGATGCTTGGTACTCTATTTAACAATGACTTACATCTTAGATGAGTAGCTTCAGAATAAATTGAAATACAGATACAGCCAGTTGGTTTAATTTGTTTTGTGCTTGTCTCTATTCTTCTACAAAATATGCAGAAACATTCACACACTTGGGAAAAGGCGGGAGGAATGAATACTACTTTCAGTCTGTTACCTTTTGTTTTAAGAGATGGTCCATAGGGTTTTTCCTTTTTGGCCATTTTCTGTGCCCACTATGAACAATTCGAAACTAACCTCAGTGCTGGGAGGTATATACCCATTTCCTGACATCTGTCAGTTCCAATCCATCATCTATTGTTAGCGTTCAATGGGTCTGTCTGAAAGTTACTCATTATCCCTTTAGCAGATGTCTCCCAACGATGCAGCTAAAACTCAAACCCATCATTTGCAAATTATTAGCTGGCCCCCATGTTCTCACCAAATGCAAACACGTGAGTTTTGTGAATTTGTTGTAATCTACTGATTGCCTAAAACAAAACTAAACAATACCTTTCATCTCACATTATGTATTATACCTGATTATAATATGACTTCAAAAATTGTAAATAAAGTGTTGAGCTGGATGAACACAGCAGGCCAAGCAGCATCTTAGGATCACAAAGGTTTTGGGCCTAGACCCTTCATCAGAGAGGGGGATGTGGAGAGGGTTCTGAAATAAATAGGGAGAGAGGGGGAGGCAGACCGAAGATGGATAGAGGAGAAGATAGGTGGAGAGGAGAGAATAGGTGAGGAGGTAGGGAGGGGATAGGTCAGTACGGGGAGGACGGACATTACAAGGGGCCGGGATGAGGTTGGTGGGTAGGAAATGGAGGTGCGGATTGAGGTGGGAGGATGAGATAGGTGAGAGGAAGAACAGGTTAGAGAGGTGGGGACGAGCTGGGCTTGTTTTGAGGTGCAGTGGGGGGAGGGGAGATTTTGAAGCCTGTGAAATCCACATTGATACCATTGGGCTGCAGGGTTCCCAAGCAGAATATGAGATGCTGTTCCTGCAACCTTCGGGTGGCATCGTTGTGGCACTGCAGGAGGCCCAGGATGGACATGTCGTCTAAAGAATGGGAGGGCGAGTTGAAATGGTTCACGACTGAGGTGTATTTGTTTATTGCGAACCAAGCGTAGGTGTTATGCAAAGCGGTCCCCAAGCCTCCACTTGGTTTCCCCAATTTAGAGGAAGACACAGCAGGTACAGTGGATGCAGTATACCACATTGGCAGATGTGCAGATGAACATCTGCTTGATGTGGAAAGTCTTCTTCGGGCCTGGGATAGGGGTGATGGAGGAGGTGTGGGGGCAAGTCTAGCACGTCCTGCGGTTGCAGGGGAAGGTGCTGAGTGTGGTGGGGTTGGAGGGCAGCGTGGAGTGGACAAGGGAGTCGCGGAGAGAGTGGTCTCTCCAGAAGGTGGACTAGAGTGGGGATGGAAAAATGTCTTTGATGGTGGGGTCGGATTGTAGATGGTGGAAGTGTTGGAGGATGATGCGTTGTATCCGGAGGTTGGTGGGGTGGTACGTGAGGACGACGGGGATCCTCTTAAGATGGTTATTGCGGGGGCGGGGTGTGAGGGATGAGATGCGGGAAATGCGAGACACGGTCGAAGGCGTTCTCGACCACTGAGGCGTGGAAGTTGCGGTCCGTGAAGAACGAGGACATTTGGGATGTGCGGGAGTGAAATGCCTCATCCTGGGAGCAGGTGCGGCAGAGGCGAAGGAATTGGGAATAGGGGATGGAATTTTTGCAGGAAGGTGTGTGGGAGGACCCCCCCCAGTCCTCACATACCACCCCACCAACCTCTGTATACAACGCATCATCCTCCGCTCAGTTCGCAATAAACAACTGCACCCCCCAGTTGCGAACCATTTTAATTCCCCCTCCCATTCTTTAGACGACATGTCCATCCTGGGCCTCCTGCAGTGCCACAATGATGCCACCCGAAGGTTGCAGGAACAGCACCAGGGACCCGGGTTCAATTCCAGCATCAGGCAACTGTCTGTGTGGAGTTTGCACATTCTCCCCGTGTCAGCGTGGGTTTCCTCCGGGTGCTCCGGTTTCCTCCGGGTGCTCCAGTTTCCTCCCACATTCCAAAGGTGTGCAGGCTAGGTGGATTGGCCATGCTAAATTGCCCATAGTGTTCAGGGATGTGTGGGTATAGGGGGATGGGTCTGAGTGGGATGCTGCAAAGGGCGGTGTGGACTTGTTGAGCCAAAGGGCCTGTTTCCACATTGTAGGGAATCTAATCTAATCATCATCTCCTCTATCCATCTTTGGTCCGCCTCTCCCTATTTATTTCAGAACCCTCTCCCCATCCCCCTTTTCAGATGAAGGGTCTAGGGCCGAAACGTCAGCTTTTGCGCTCCTAAGATGCTGCTTGGCCTGCTGTGTTCATCCAGCTCCACACTTTGTTATCTCTTATGGTTTGAGGATGTTTAATTCCTCCAAAGTATTTGAGACAAGTAGATTTCATTTGTTTAGAACAGTGGGAGTGAAATTGAACCATGCCAGCAGTAGCAAGGCAATGGCAGAGTTTTCATCGCAACAGTTTTTCTTTTCCATCAACTTGGGAAAATATTGCCAAACATTTAAATCTAACACAAGCAAATAGACCAATTTCACCCCTTCACTTCAGGGAATATTATTATCCATGCTTCTGACAAACTCTGCATCTAGACATCTGATTTAAAAGTAATTCTTAGATATATTTCGGTGAATTTTCAGAAGCCATTATGTCCTTCAGAGATTTGTCAGAAAGCACAAGCCAATAACGATGTTTCATCATAGCTGTATGTGTCAGGGGTGTCAGGTCTAAATCATTTTATGTCTCTGGATCATTTTGTTCCAGTCACATGGGGACCAGTAGCTGACTGAGTACAAACTTCAAATATTGCCTACATTTTTAACAGGGCTAACAGAGAACAGCGTTCTATTTATTAATGCTGGTGTTTCACCACTTTTCAAAAGAATTGAAAATGAGTGATGTTTTTCCTAAGTTAACATCTTTAATCACCCACAAAAGCTTGACTTGCTTTTGACTTGCTGCATGTTTAATAGCTCAAGTTGCGCACTGAAAATGTATCATTCTTGAAATGTCAGGCAAAATTTAAAAGCTGCATGGATAAAACACATAAGAAATGAAGAAGCATATTTTGTAAAGAATGTTAGTCTTTGGAACAGAATTTGCACCAGATGTATGTTAGTATTTTAAGGCATTGTAATAGTTTTAAGGTTTTACAGTTTTCTGTGAGAGAAAGTTGACAAATGTATTAGATTAGATTCCCTACAGTGTGGAAACTGGCCCTTCAGCCCAACAAGTCCACACCGCCCCTTGAAGCATCCCACCCAGACCCATCCCCCCATAATCCACACACCCCTGAACACTATGGGCAATTTAGCATGGCCAATCCACCTAGCCTACACATGTTTGGACTGTGGGAAGAAACTGGAGCACCCGGAGGAAACCCACGCAGACACGGGGAGAATGTGCAAACTCCACACAGACAGTCGCCTGAGGCTGGAATCGAACCCGGGTCCCTGGTGCTGTGAGGGTGCAGTGCTAACCATTGAGCCACCGTGCCACCTTTTTTAAAACCTGTATTTTTTACCACTCCTATTCCTAATGCAAATCATTAAAATATTCCCCTCAAACAATCTTCACATTTCTTGTAACAGTGCAGTATTTAATTCAATTTTCCATATTCCAAGCCTGGCTTAACATCGCTATGATGGCTGACAAAGCTGTAAGTGTTTTCAAAATTCTGAAGGATTTAGTGCTCACAGGAGTCCAGGGGGCTCTCTGTATGACCCTGTGTGACCCAGAATTCTGAGTACGTTGTGCCCACCTGAATCAGATATTATTTGTCCAGGGGTTAACAAGATGGATTGATGTGGGAAGTAAAAGGTTACCATAGCTCGTAGTGTTAAAGTTGTTTTTAAACAGAGTATAGGGAATAGGAGTAGGTCACTCAGCCCTTTAAACCTGTTCAAGGTGGATCTTTTATTTCAATGCAATTTTCCGGCGCCATCCCCCAAATCCTGTGATATTTTTAATATGTAGCATTCTGTCAATCTCAATCTTAATATGTTCAATGACTGCACCCCCACAGGAACTTGGAGCAGAGAATTCCAAAGATTCACAACCCTCTCAGTTATTAAATTTCTCCTCATCTCAGTCCTGACTGGCCTGCTTCTTATTTTCTCTGTGGGTGTGTATGAGGCACTTCCTCTGAAACTGTTGTATAAATGAACATGCTGTAATTTCAGGACACTTCTGTTTATTGAGGACTCTTCACTGCATGATGTGTGTAAGAAAGACTTTCTGATGTCAGCCGACTCCAATTCCCTGGTGGCTTTTGACTCGCAACAGTTATCGCTTTTACCCCTATTGGAGAGAATGAAAATATTCCCACTACACAGTCATATCTTGTAAAAGAGCAGCATTTGTCAATGTTACAAAAAATATCCTTAGAGAAAGATCATGTAATGTAAACAGGTTTGTTCTACTCTGCCGTACTTTCAAAAACATTTACGAGTCAACACTGCTTTCATGCTTGATGTACAACCGTTCTCTAAACTGCTTGTTATGGCATTGTATTCTATGAGGGATAGATTTAACGTGTAACCTGCAGTCATCCCAAACTTAGTAACAGGTATCTATTTTCCTTTTTGATTTGATAACTACTTTTAAAAACGACTCTGTATTCTTGTTGAAACTTAGCATTTATCTCTCTGCTTCCAGTTTACTTTGCCACATACCCGTGGAAGCTCTCATGGGCAAACTCGAATTATTCGGAAAAGCTACTCCAAACCTTACTACACAGAGATGATGACTGAATGCTTCCAACTCTGGAAGCAACTGGAAGCTGAGGCTAATGTTAAACTATTCAGGTAACTAAGCACCGTATATTGCCAGATTGTGGGCATTTCAGCAAGAAAATAAAATGTTTGCACTTACACAGTGGATTTTGTTTTGTAAGATTTGGGTTATAGTAAATGAATAGGCATTGCAAGAGTTAAATGGCCTTAAACTTTTCTTTTAAGCTACTATTCTGGAAAATCACACTGCAAATGCTATGGTACAGTCTGTTGATATGTGGCAGGAACTGTCTACAGCCTCATCTGTTGTCTCGTTCTATGTCTGGGATTTGTAACTTTGTATGTTTTTAAGTACTAAATTCCCTCTTTCACTATTTTTTTTCTCATTGAGGTTTGCTAGATTGCTGATCTCTAGGTTAATGACTGCAGTTTGTAGTTTTCTTCTGTTGGAATTAGGAAAAAGTTAAAACCTAAATTTACTTTGCAGTTAAAGCTTTGGTCCTTAAAGTCCACAGTTCTGTCATCAGCCATAAAAGCGGTAAACTGGCATGGAAAATGCTTGTGTTAAGATTAAAACAGCGAAAACTTGACCATAGCATTTGCAGTGCACATGGTTAGATGGATTTATTTGCAGTTCTAGCTTTTGCGATATATCCTGGAATGTTTGAGTCATTCTCTGTATAGAAGGACCCGGAGGAAAATTGATGGATGTAAAAATGTAAATGAATACAAGAAACAAGGATCACACCTTCTACTCAAATGACAATAACACATAATACAATCAATTGGACTTCAGATCTGCTGCACATATAATTTTCACTGATGTTTAAATAAGATCATAATTGTTATGGAATCAGGCATGAACGATCAGTAGACAGTCAAAGTACTTCAAATGTATTATTTTGGAATTAATATTGAAACAAAATAACATTTGGCACCTAGTAACTATTGTTACATACATACTGTTCACTATCTTGCCAAACCTCCTTTAAGAATGTAGCTAATCGAAATTACTTTGAATGAATGATGCATTTGTATACATGGATCAGAAGAATAGTCGTAGATCCTCTCTTCACAACACTATCCCAGTGTGTTCACTGCAGCCTAAATTTTGTGTGATATTTGAAACACATAATAAATTAAAAGCAGTTAGCCTGCTAAGAAATTGGGGAGTTCTGCTGAATATCTCAGTTCACTGGAAGCAAAGGCAATATCACTCTTGTTCACAGTGAGATAGCATCCCTCAACAAAAACATGATGCAATGTAAACATGACAAAAATTAAAATCAGTCTGCCTGTATTTTGAGTTAAGCATATTGGTAAGGCTATATAGGGCCAATCCGACTCCAGTAGCACATGCACAGCAGGAAGTGGCCTTAATCATACAGAAACACTTCTATTCTAGAATTTTGACAAGAAATTCTGCATTGAAATGTAAAAATATAGATTGTCTGCTTCAATCATGTCACAGCACTTGTTCTTGGAAAATACATTCTCTTTTAGGAAAGTACAGTCCTATGGCTTGCGTTCATTTCTTCAATTATGTTTTGAGCAATTTAGAAGTTATCTCCTTTTCCTTTGAAGAATGCAGATCACTTTAATTCAGAGTAGGTTCGAATCAACTAATTGAGTCACGTACTGTTGCTCAGTGATTTCTGAGTTAATGCTTGGTGTTCTATTTGTACAACTTTTTATTTATTACTTTTTGTATTGCATCATATTCTATTATGCAGTCAGTCTGAATATTGATGAGTAAGCGTTTCTGTGAAATAAGGATGGAAAATCCAACTCTCTTCAGCCTGCAGTCCTTAACAATTGTTTAAAATGGTTAACGTTGGCTATAATTTTTTTTGTTTTTATTATTTTAAACCGGTTACATCAGGCTATAAATAGCAAATTTATTCACCTTTCTGCTTGATGTATTCCTTAAATCACTATTCTTCACTTTGTAGAAAGTAGTAACTGTTCATGTTGTATTAAATTCTCTGTTGTAAATTTTAATCATGTACCAGAATGTGGGAGTTCCTCATGTGAATACATTTTTTTCTATGCGAACCATCAAAGCTAAATTTTAAGTCAGTCAAACCCATTGAATGCCTACTTAAATGGCTCTTTAATGTATTTTGAGAGTATATTTAGTGAATTTTTACAAAGTAGATATTTAATTTTTAGAAATGCTTTCAAAAGGCTCAGCAAAGTTCAACTTGCAGTCACAGAAGTCCAAGGCTGCTGACATGCAACACACCAACAATAAATTTCTCATGGACACCATGCTATCTCACGGGAGTAAGTAGATGCTCATTGATTCCCAAGAAGTATATCCTATAATGGCTGCTGGTATTGCATGCACCTACAAAATAAACCCCGTGTTCTCTAATTATGCAGCTACACCACCAGTATTGTTCAATTCCCCTGGTTAATTAAGTTTGCCTGCTATCTCACTGTTCAGTACTTATCTTCAGTAATTGTGTTTGTAGGTTTTCTACAGTTGCAATAGGTCGAGTTATTCAGTGTTCATCACAGAAATGTAATACCCTGAACAGAATTTTGACCTGCTTTGAATTACATTCATTAAACAGTTTCAGACTCCCAAATAAAGGAAAATTACATTCAAAATCATAGGAACTGACAGCATAGTCTGTGCCCAGTGTTTCTTTCTCAATATGGTTATACCTAACCCCTATCATCTAGCTTTACAATGCTATATTAATCAACTATAGGTTGAAGTGAGTGCCTCAAATATTGAGACCAATATACATTTTATGCTGGTGAGGAGACCTCTGCTTATGAGTGGAAGATGGTGATTTAATGGTAATGTCACTTGAGTAGTAATCCATTAAGCAAGATTAATGCTCTGGGGTCATTAGTTCTGATGTGTCCATGACAGCTGGTGGAATTTAAATTTGGTGAATTCAGTTAGAAACTTAAAAAGAGTCTCATGGTCATCATTACTGCATGAACTGTTGTAAAAACCCATCTGTTTCACCAATGCCCTTGAGGAGAGGACCAGGCTACCTGGTCCTGAGATAAAGGGACTATTTTAATGCACGTGTCATGTTAACCAGGAGCCCTGATGTTGGCTCAGCTAAGTGATTGATACTTTTTTTTTCTGGATCAGATCAGCAAATTAGACCAGTCCAGAGTCATTACTACTGCACCCCTAAGTTCTCCCCACTGATAAAGATACACCTGGTTAAATAAAATGTAACTGGGCTTTTAATTTTGTCACAACTTCGGGGTTACTGGTCTAGAGCCTTGGTGGCCACAAAAAATGAATTTTATAGTTGTGGAATGTCAAATTTCTGTATGATTTTAAAAGTACATCATAAGTCTATTTATGATATTTCTATTTCTACTTAACCCTGTTCTATGACAAAATCATTTATTCTATTGTGTAAGTTTTAAATTCAGTGCATTTTTCTTTCTAGTTTGCTGTCTATGAGAAAATAGCAACGCGATTAAATTCATAAAGTAACCAATGACATTGTGGGTGCTGGATGCCCAACGTTCCCTACAAAACAGCATGGTAGCTCAGTGGTTGGCATTGCTGTCTCACAGCGTCAGGGATAACAAAGTGTGAGGCTGGATGAACAAAGCAGGCCAAGCAACATCTCAGGAGCACAAAAGCTGCCGTTTCGGGCCTAGACCCTTCATCAGCATCAGGGACCTGGGTTTGGCTTCACCTCTGGGCGACTGTGCAAACTCCACACAGACATTCTCCTGCTGTCTGCGTGAGTTTCCTCTGGCTATTTCAGTTACCTCCCACAGTGCAAGGATATGTAGCATAGTTGGATTGGCCATGCAAAATCGTACAGGGTTGTGCAGGCTAGAAGGATTACCTGTGGGAAATGCAGGGTTACAGGAATAGGGTAGGGGGGTGGATCTGGATGGGATGCTCTTCAGAGGGTCCGTGTGGATTTGATGGGCTGAATGGCCTGCTTCCATACTGTTGGGATGCTGCTTTTCACTTGTCTATGTTGTTTCGCTAAAATGTGGGATGAAAGAAAAAAGATGAAGTTCCTGCTAGAATGATCACCAAAATTTTGCAGACATGTTTCATTGATGTCAGCGATGGGTGTCCGTGACCTTCTCAGATCATTTTAAATGGGGGAAGTTTAATTAGGCTTGATTCATGTTGCAGATGGCTGTTAATTATTGAGCAATCTTTAACTGTGTAAGATAGATGAAAAAGCTAACAAAAGGCAGTAGTGGAAACACAAATATTTCCTCAAGGCTTAGGTTAATTCAGAATGGGAATGGGATGGTGCATGTAATTTTATTCATTTTAATAGATTGTGACAATGGAATCAATTGGTGAGTACAATAAATGAAGTATGCCTCAATGAAGACCTCTCCATCTCCCTGTCATAAGCACACAACTCTTTATCCAAAAGGAATCTGCGTCAAATAGCAATGGATTAAAGCTCTTGTTTTCTGTATTGTTATGGTGAATTTGTTGCAGCAATCTCAAATGCTTTGTGTTACAGTTCATCTTAATGCAAACTCAAAATGCCAGACCATTGCCTGCTTTCGCTCAGAATCTATCACGTTACATGTTTTCATCCTGTGTAGCAGCATATCAGCGAAACCTTAGATGTCATTTAAATAATCTGCATACTGAGCTTGGATGTAAATATCCTGACTAATCTTTCTACCACCTTCAGTCAATTCACACCACATTCACAAATTACTTCTTCTGTTTTGACACCATATATAATTCCCTTTTCTCCTGCACAAACAAAAGCAGAAGTTTCCGGAAAAGCTCAGCAGGTCTGGCAGCATCTGTGAAGAAAAAAATATCAGAGTTAATGTTTTGGGTCTGGTGCTCCTTCCTCAGAACTGATGGTGGCTGGGAAAGCGTCAGTTTATGTGCAGAAGATAAGGAGGCCTAAACTGATGTATTCCTAGGGTCACCAGATCCGAAGCGTTAACTCCGATTCTTTTCTTCATAAATGCTGCCAGACCTGCTGAGCTTTTCCAGAAACTTCTGTTTTTGTTCCTGATTTACAGCATCCATTGTGCTTTCGGTCCCTTTTCTCCTTGTTTAGTTGACCTTTCTCAAATGAAATTTAGCCAGTGCCAATACCGATTTTACTTAATTGCAGGCTGGATGGTAGTATAATATGTTCAGTTCTTTTACCTTCCTGTTTCTGCACTGATGGATGCTGTTCTGAACAAATATTCATAGCCAGTGTCAATATAGCTCTGCTTTAAAGAGCAGTAGAAGCCTCTCCCTTAATTTTTCTTGCCTCTCAGGTCACACATACTCACCACTGGAACCAGAAAAAAAAGCCATCTGGCAGAGATCTTTGTGGTTTGAATAAGGCGGATGTTCAAGCCAGGCAGTTCCATCGAGAAAATTTACTTGAACTTACCAAGAAAGAATACCAACCCTCTGTTATCCTCCAGGCAGTCTGGGCACTTAATGAATGGATGCAAAATTGAACTGGAAGCAAATTGAATGCAGCCAAATCTGTAGGCTCCCCAAATGCCTCAGCTGGTTAGAGTGCTGAATGGCTGAAGCATTGCAGCTGAAGGGTTCCCAGATTTAATCTCCAATCTGTGCTGTTAGCCGATCTCGTGTAAGGTAATAGGTGGGGTGTGGCAATTTATCTGCATAATAGAATAGAGAAATTCTGTTAAAACTAACGCAATTACTCTATCATTCTATCACTAAGGACTGACCATAGCTGGAAGTATAAGTTAGATTACTGGCCAAGATCAGTGCTCTTTCAACTCCATTAGCACTCACAGGGAGACTCAGATATGAAGGATCAACACTCAAGTCAAGAATCTATGTTCCCTGCAAACATATACAAGCAAGCATCAAAATCATCTGGAAAACAGAAAGGAGGAGAAGAAACTTCTGCTTTAGTTGCACTGGCATTACCGGGCTAATGTTCAAGTAAAGAAGACTATATAAATGAACAATTCTGTTGTAATGTGTCTAATCTTGTGTTTATCTGTAGACAAACGGGTTTGTTGGTTCTAGGCAAAGAAGGAAACCCAGAATTTCAAGCCATGAAGTCAACATTGGTCAAGAACCAGATTCCTATGGAGAGTTTCACACGTGAACAGTTTTCACAGAGATTCCCAGCAGTAGATCTTCCAGAAGAAGAATCTGCGGTTCTTGATAAATCAGCTGGAATCTTGTACGCAGATCGAGCATTAAAATCTCTCCAGGTAATGTGCTTCTTTCACAGGATATTAAATAAGCTAAAAATCATTCCGACTGTTTGAAAATAGTCAAAAATAATATCTTCAGAGTCCTTTTGCTGATGTATAATTTATTCCATATCAGTTCCGTCAAGAGTATTGTGTGCATTATTGTAGAATGGTTTAGCTACCTTTGCTTCCTTTAGTACATTCTAGGTCAGGAACAGAGTGTTAAAGTTGTCTCTTAGTTTATGGCTTTAGTGGAATACAGAGTGTGGTACTGAGCTGCCTGAACTAGAAGAGTCACAGGTTTAATGCCTTTGTCAGGAGGAGTTATTTGATTTCAACTTGGTAGCTGTGTGGGTTCTTCAGCGGGCATCCACCTGCCTGGCTTTGGAGAGGAGAGAAGTAAATCAAGATTTACATTCCTCATCTCTTCTCATTGAACTGTGCTGGTTTTGGTATTGAATGAGGGCAGCACAAAGCCCAGCTATCATACTCATTGGGGGAAAAGCCCATAATCTGTGTGTAAGAGAATGCTTCACTACCAGGAAAATGATTGTTGAAATGGAGTCATTTTCCTATTGTAGGAAACAGAGAATGAAGAGAAATTATCTCGGTGAGGCAGTAGCAGCCAGTAACTGCTGTGGTCTTGAAAACACTTGCCTGAACAAATTTAAAGCACCAAAATGCAAGTTAAGGATGGAGAAAGAATCAGAGTTCTAAAACAGTTAATGCTAGAGTGCAAGCCCAAAAGTTCAATTTTCCAACGTCTCATTCTCCTCCACGATGTGGGGAAGGCATGGGAAAATGACATTGAAGTAGGTGATCAGCCGAGATCTAGAACATTAGAGCAGGCTCAAGGGGCTGAAAATCCTACTCCTCCTCCTGTGTCCACCTAAATCATTGCATTCCTCCAGCCGTTTAGGCCTGTCAGGAACAATATGAGAGAAAATCAGCGTTTGATTGAAGGAGCAGTTCCTCAGAGATTCTGACCATTCTGCTCAGAGCAGTGACTCTTCTCTAATTAGTCACCCCCTTGTGATTATGTTTTCCTAGGCATTTTTGTGGCTTTTTTTTGGGTGAATTCACCTGCCAACCCTGTGTATTTTGGGCATTCATTCACACCATGATTTCCAACTCTGATCAGATCTCATGATACTGGACAGAGACCAGAATAAAAATGAGAGAAGGGAATAGAATGGGAACTTCTAAAGCAAGGTTCAGAAAAGTAGTTGTAGTTTCTCTGGGTGACAAGAAAATATGATGCCTTTTGATCAATTCCTTTGGTGGATATTTATCCAAAATCTCTCAAACTTGCCAATACAATTCAACCTCATTGTATAGAATGAGTTACCATAGGAACCAATCACCACTGTCTATGTAAAGTAACTCATGGGATACAATTGAAAAGCCTCCTGAGATCTGTCACAGTTATTGGGCTGTTTCTTATCCCATTCCTGTGGATTTGTGAGATAATCTTATTAGCAATCTTCAATGTAAAATCCAAATGCTTTAGCCAAATGGGTGTTACCCTGAAATATTCTGAACAGCAACTGACTGATATTAACCTTACTAAGGTGGTGATTCAATATTAGTTCAACAGTGTGGCACACTTTCTAAGTACGTGCTTATGAATTAATTTAGATAATTATGACTTAGTGAGTGTATCTTAGCATGGAAGTGAGCTAAGATTCTATTTTGTATTCACTGAGATCATTTTATAACACCCCCATTCTAAAACTCTCTGGGCCTAATTTTCCTTGTGTAGAAAAATGCAGGTAATTACTCCTCCTTCACTCTTCTCTGATTATGGTTTTGGATTGAGGCAGCGGAACAAGTTGAGCGTATTTACTCATGGCCTTAGTTTGGAATGCTTTCATTTCTGGGCCTCAGTAATTAGTTGACTGGGAGATGATGCTTTGGCGATCAAAGCTAGCTTTATTGGAATGGCCACAGACAAGTCATAGAGTGGGTTTACAGGAAGTCTTGCAGGAGCAGCCAGGAGAACAGAAACAGTTTGTGGTGCTGGAAGGAGCATTCCTGATACTCTGGAAGTACTCCAAAGGACCATTGCACACTTACTTTGGAGGCTCCCATTTGCCTGCAGACCTGATTCAGTCCAGTAAGAAATGCCAGGGCCACCTATTTGAATAAAAGCAAAATACTGAAAATTCTGTCAGTCCGAAACAAACACAGAAAATGCTGGAGAAACTCAGCAAGTCTGACAGCATCCGTGGAGGGAGAAAGACAGTTAACATTTTGAGTAATGAAATAACTTTTTCAGGAAAAACTGGCAGATCAACTTTCCCACTCTTGACTTCCTTGGAAGAAGCACTCTTGGCCTCCCAAGAGGCTTGTAAAGGTGCTTATCTTCTCTCTGAAGCTTCCTTTCCTTTGTTTAGCTGCCAACTTTCCTGAAACATGGTAAGCTGGTCAAATCAGACCAGCACAAACTCATTAAAATCTTGTAAATTGCCAAGCTGCTACCAGTTCCTATTTCCATTAAATTGCAAACTAGGTGGGTTGAGATTGCTTTTGAAAGTTTTGGAATTTGAACTCATGACCTGGCCCTAAGCCACCTGTTTTTGGTGTTAAAATCCAGCCTGAATATCTGAAATGGAAGATGTTCCATTCTCTGGAACAGCACCCCTTTCCTTAATGAACATTCGAAAATCATTCTGGAGGTAACTGAACAGGGTCAGGTTACCTCAGGTGCGCGTGTTTGAAGAAACCCTTGTGGAGCATCATTTTTCTAAAAATGTGTTCATCTCATAACATTTTGCTTTAAAATATAGAGGCTTGTGCACACTTTGCAGTAGCCCCAAGAAGGAGATATGGTGGGGCCAGGGAACGTAATAAAACATTGTCCGATATTAGGAAAACTAGATTAGAAACTAATATTGCATACTTTCTTGAGCAAGGAGGAATGGACAGAATCTAGGCAGCAAGGGAAAGAAATAATGACTAAATAGGAAACTAGGAACAACTAAAATGATAAAAGTAGATGCTATTATCTTCCCAACAGAGTCTCAATACTTTAAAGGACATTTAAATTCCTAGTCCACTTGACTACATGAGAGGGTTTTGCATTTTCAAAGATTTACTGTAACAGACAGTAAAAGCAACATAAACAAAATATTACTTAGTAGGCAACTAACACATTAAAATACAGATAATACAAGTATGAATAATTTCTCATAAAATGACCAACTCCACCCCAGTTAAGCTTATAAATTATATACAGCATTCTGCAGAATGATCATCTATGTGCAAACCAATCTAATGTTATTTCTGGCCTCAAACAAACTGGCATTGTCCCTCTGTTCCCTCTTTCACAGAGGAATAAATCCGGTGAAAGTCGTTTCCCTTCTTTTTCCTAAATTATCACTGTTGTTATCAATCAGAGAATGTGCTTCCAACAGATTCTGCTAAGTTTTTATTTCCTGCAGTTCTCTGCGACTTTCTCTCTTTCTCACTCAGTTTTCAAGGTCTGTCAGTCATGAGTCTGCAAGCAGCAAGAATAGTTGCACCTCTTTTTATAAGGTAACAAAGTGTGGGGCTTGGATGAATACAGCAGGCCAAGTAGCATCTTAGGAGCACAAAAGCTGACGTTTCGGGCCTAGACCCTTCATCAGAAAAGGGGGATGGGGAGAGGATTCTGAAATAAGTAGGGAAAGGGGGGGAGGCTGACTGAAGATAGATAGAGGAAAAGATAGGTGGAGAGGAGAGTATGGGTGGGGAGGTAGGGAGGGGATAGGTCAGTCCGGGGAGGACGGACAGGTCAAGGGGGTGGGATGAGGTTAGTAGGTAGGAAATGGAGGTGCGGCTTGAGGTGGGACCTACTAACCTCATCCCGCCCCCTTGACCTGTCCGTCCTCCCCAGATGGACCTATCTCCTCCCTACCTCCCCACCCATACTCTCCTCTCCACCTATCTTCTCCTCTATCCATCTTCAGTCCGCTTCCCCCTCTCTCCCTATTTATTTCAGAATCCTTTCCCGATCCCCCTTTTCTGATGAAGGGTCTGGTCCCGAAACGTCAACTTTTGGCCTGCTGTGTTCATCCAGCTCCACACTTTGTTATCTTGGATTCTCCAGCATCTGAGTTCCCATTATCTCTGATCACCTCTTTTTGTATTCTGGTCTTAAATCTGAAGTATCTTAGTCGGACTTGACCGTAGGACTGCAGCCCTCTAGGTACCCAGGTCAATTAGGTTCTCCATTGAGCACTAGTAGTAGGAAGCCACGTGTCACTTTCTACTATTTCATTTTACTTGAATTAAAGGAGACAGTTTAAAACATAACCCTCTTACAAAACTGCACACTCATATTATGGTGTAATTTTGCAATTCAGTCCCCTGTTCATTTAAAAATATTGTCACGTTTAGGAAGCTTAATAGGCTAAGATTTGTTTAGTAGTTTGTTGGAGGTTAATGTTTATCCATTGCACTTTAATTTGTTGGCAACTGTACTTTAATTAACGGTTCAGTGATGCTGAGAAATCAAAATGTCATTTCTGTCAAGTTTGCAATAAAGAACATAATTTTCACATACGTGTGCATAAGTGAGTAAATTAGAACTGTGTTTGTTTTGAAATTGGTCAAGTAGAGTTACAGGAGTCTTATCATTTTAAATAAGACTGCAGATTAACCTCAACACAGTGCATTGATTTATTCACCATCAAGGCACTGTTTGGTTCATGCAGTGAGTGAGAATCTAAACAATGATTGATTTTTTTTTCCCTGTTCATTGTACATTTTCATCAGGATTGCACTTTTTCCTGTAGGGATACTGATTAACTTAACTATTGATCAGCCAGGCAGGGCATAATAAAGATCAAGCACCACATATTGCTGCTTCTTTTAAAGCATTAAAGCATATATGCCAGACCTTATACTAAATAAACAGATTAGGCAGATATTTTTGAACTTTTCAACACATTCTGCATTCTGAAATTAGGTTGGTTGAAGTTATTTTTGGTACAGATTTTATGTTGTAAAACTTATGGTGCTCAAGACTTCATTTCATGAAGTCAACATTTGTTAACACTTAATTTGTAAAAATTAAAATTGATCTGTAAACAGGAGCAATTCCATACCAAAAATACAGTTTTCAACATTTTGCACAGAAACAGATTCTGAGGCAGTGCTGAATGCATTGTTTTCTTGTTGTTCAGAGTTTTGTATTTGTACAAAGGCAATGAACAGACTTTATGAAATGTCTCTTGCCTCCTTCATTGAGGATTGACATTCTAGAGTTCCTGCTGGGCTAGTCATCCTAAAGCCAGTTGTGTATTGGAATGTCTACTGATGGAGACCTTCACTCACCAGGAGTTACAAAATGACTACCTTTCTGATTTCCTGTTTTGTGTTGTGTTGGTCAGGCCAAACAATAGTTGGCAAGATGGAAGGATGGCGAATATTTAAGAGAATGAAATTTGCTTTCCTATAATTCAGATCTGCTGTTCTACGACTGTTGTCAAAACACTTTTTATTCCCAACAATCTTTAGTAAAAAAAAGCTCAGACAAACATTATGTTTTGGATAATAACACTTGTTGGTCTGTGGCATCTAAGCAGCAGTTAATTGATGCTTCTGCTACTGATCCCAATATAGAGTAAGAAATAACCCAGTATCCCTTGTGCCAGTACCAATCAGAGTTAACATGACTGCATTAAACTGCCTGAACTACCTTCTGTTTGATCAAACTCACTAATCACTCTGCTGTGAGGACATTTCCAAGATGACCACAAGACTACTCAGACCCTTAGGTATCAGAGTAGGCCGCAAACCGACAACCACCCTATGACAGCTACTGACAAGTGTAAAGGATCCCATACCCAAAACCAGCAAAAACCGGTGTGATAAACAAAATATCATGCAAGGACTGTGAGAAACACCACATAGGCCAAACTGGAAGCAAACTAACCATATGGATACATGAACACCATCTAGCCACCAAGAGACACGACCAATTCTCACTTGTCTCACTACACACAGACAACGAGGGACACTAATTTCACTGGGACAACACATTGATAATCACACAAACCAAACAGACACACCAGGAAATTCCTGGAGGTCTGGTATTCTAACCCGAACTCTGTTAACAAACACACTGAATTAATCCCTGTGAACAAACCACTGAGAAACAGAACTGGAGGTGGTACCAAACCCCCCAACAAACTGAGGCATATAAACAACAAGGAGAACAGAACACCGATGCTTCACCGGAGTGGCACTGACGATGTTACCTAGCAGGGTGACAAAATGTTTGCAACTAAACCCACTGGCTCAGCGAACCTGTCTACAACCTCATCCACAACCCAAGCTGCAAATCTTTTTGAAAAGCTTAGAGCAATTCTATGATTCCACAACTGCATAAATCCTGGAGGGGAAAACCAGTTTAAAAACCAATATTTTGGAAATTAATGCACTGGTCATACTGGTGCTCCACTTGGAAGCATACAAGACTAGTCAGACCAGTATGTCTCATTCAAAGATTTTACTGGCTTTTTCTTCTGAGATTTCAGAATAACAAAATAAACTCAATGATCTCTGGGTGCCGTGAAGGATAAGGGCCATCCACTGAGGGACTGCAAGTGGTGTATTAAAGGATTGGAAAAGCTTTCAAAGGTGCTAGATGTGTAGAACAATCAGAAATTATGACACTGTGCCTTTCATGAAGCCCCTTTACAATTAATTGCGAGTAAGTTTTTCTCTTCCCTCCCAAGCAGAGCTTGGGAATTGTAGAGGGCAACAAAGTTGCTGAAAAAGCTCAGCAGGTCTGGCAGCATCTGTGAAGGAGAAAACAGAGTTAACGTTTCAGGTCCGGTAACCCTTCCTCAGAATTGGACCCAAAACGTTAACTCTGTTTTTCCCTCCACAGATGCTGCCAGACTTCCTGAGCTTTTCCAGCAACTTTGTTTGTGTTCCTGACTTACAGCATCCATAGTTCTTTTGGTTTTTATACTTTATTATTGCACAGGCATCATTGTGTAAAGTTGCAGTACATGTGTATAGTGAACGTATTATTGGCCTTATTAGTTGAAACTTAATGTCTGGGGAAGAAAACCTAGAGCACTGCCACCTCCTGGCAGATCATGTCTTATGAACAGATTGAAATCTGACGTGAAGATCTATCCAACAGTTATAATGTTGAGTAGGTCAGTATGGTTTAGTTGGACAATTTTAACACATTGTGTTAGAGCTCAGATTTTCATATATATACCATAAATATCCCTGAGGCTGCACTCAGACTTGACTGTATTTAAACATCAATAGTGCCTATTTCTCTTTGTATTCTTCCCCTGCTTGAGCGGGGCTTGAGAAGTTGAAGTTATATATAAAATAGATTAATATACATATGATGCATTTAACTACTTCTATTCCACTAGGAAAGTGCATTAAAGAAATAAAATGTATGAGAAACTGATTAGCAGATGACTAGAACATGAGTAAGGTTTAATCATTTTAATAGGATTGGGAGATATTTATTCAGTGAGGATAAAAAATAGATAGTTTGTGCTCCTTTGGTATGTATAAATATATTTTCTGGTTTGTGGAGAAATAATTACTGGAAATCATCGTGTGTTCTACATGGTTTCACAAGACGAAATTAAATATTTTGCAGGTTTTGTTCCAGAGGTTTGGAGGTACCATTTGTGATGGTGAAAAAGTTGTTGATATACAACCTGGATCACTGGTTACCGTGACCACCACCGCAGGAATTTATAGAGCGAAGAGTCTGGTGATTACAGCTGGGCCTTGGTCGAATAAACTATTGAACCTTGTGGGACTACAGCTTCCACTGAAGGTACAGGGGATTTAATGGATTCTGCTCCTAACCAAGTTGCAGTAACATCAGCCTATCATGGAGCTCACCCCAAAGTGACCTCCAAATACATCAATACAATCAAAGCTGCATTACAGTAAAGTGTTCCAGGAATTTTCTTCAGGCAGAATATGCACTGACAGTGTTGTTACTCCTGGTAATCGATGGGGAATTATCACTTGAAAAACTTTGCGGTAATTTTTTTGCGATCATTAATCCTTACCATGGATGTCCTTCTGCATAGGCTACTAATGGACCTCTGGTTGCTTCCTATTTTCTACTTGCCCCAATCCAATCCCTTGTGACCGTCATGCTCACTCTGATATCGATTCTCCACCGATCTACTGCAAAAGACAATTGATCTATCCTTTTATTTTTTTTGACGGATATGGTGAGACATTGCTTCACCCAAACAGCAGCGAGCCTGTGGAATTCATTGCCACAGGAAGTAGTTGATGCTGAAAATTGAACGTATTCAAGAGGCGACTAGACATAGCACTGGGGGTGAATGGGATCAAAGATTAATGGGAGAAAGTAGGATTAGGCTATTGAGTGGGACAATTAGCCATGTTCATGAAAAATGGTAGAGCAAGCTGAAAGGGCTAAATGGCCTCTTCCTGCTCCTATCTTCTATGTTTCTACAAATGAAGGGAAATGACCCGAATGCATGTTTCACTTTTGCACAATTGTAGTTTGCACCAAACTATGTTGACTGATCCAGTCTTTCCTCTCCCCAATATTTGGAAGGCATTACATTATTGTGAACATTATTGTCTGTAGGGTGTTAAGCACCTTGAAGCTTTTTTCCAATTTAAAAGCACTGTATGAATGCAAGTTGGTTATGGTGGCATTGGGGGCAATGAAAATCGCCCAGAAACCCAGCACTGTGAGAATAATTGGAAGAGGAGCGGAACAGAGAGAGGTCTGCACCCCACAGAGAGGAAGGGAGAAAGAAACAGAAACACACACCGGGGCAGGGTTGGGGGGAGAGAGAGAGAGCAACACTCGCTGGGGCAGGGTGTGAGTGTGAGAGAGAGAGAGAGAGAGAGAACAACACACACACTGGGCAGGGTGGGGGGGGGAAGGCGGGGTGGGGAGAGAGAGAGAGAGAACAACACACTGGGGCAGGGTGGGGGAGAGAGAGGGAGAACAACACACTGGGGCAGGGTGGGGGAGACAGAGGGAGAACAACACACTGGGGCAGGGTGGGGGGGAGGAGAGAGAGAGAGAGAGAATATCATACACTGGGGCAGGGTGGGGGAGAGAGAGAGATAGAGAGTAACACACACCGGGTGGGGGGCTGAGAGAGAAGAAAGCAGTGTTCTGTCTCACGGTCAGTGTGTCAGTATATTTTTAAGAGACATTGTATGTCAGCATGCCTTTCAAGAGACATGATCATGGCATGTGATTTGAGTGTATACGGTCTCTGACTCTAGCTTAGCGTGAACAATATTGCTTTTTGGAATGGCGACGTTAATGTGCAGACGGTACTGAAGTATCATTGAATGTAATTGTACACAGTAGTGAACTGTATTTCAGATTTGCTGGGTGTTTCAATACCCCGGCTGCATGTATAGCTCAGTGGTTAACACTGCTACCTCACAGTACCAGGGACTGGGTTCACTTCCACCCTGGGGCAACTGTCTGTAGGGTGTTTGCACACTCTCCCTGTGTCTGTGTGGGTTTCCTCCAACTGCTCTGGTATCCTCCTATATCCCAAAGAGTGGATTGGTCATGCTAAATTACCCATAGTGCCAGGCATGTATAGGCCAGCTGGATTAGGTATGGAGAAGTGCAGGGTTACAAGGATAGAGTAGAAGGTGTGAGGTCTCAGTGGGATGCTCTTCAGAGGGTCAGTGTGGACTCAATGGGCTGAATGGTCTGCTTCCACACTGTAGGAATTCTTTGTTATATTCTGATGCTATTAGAAATAACAAAAGCATGGCTGCAGCAGGTGAAAATAGCCTACCACAGGCAGAACATGTAGCCCAGCTGAGGGAGAATGGGCAGAAGCAGCAGAAAGTGGGGAGGTGAACAGGCGAAGAGACACTGACAAATGCACAGAAACCTATCACCTTGAAGATGTGCTTTTGAAACAAAAGCATATCATTTCCTGATGCCTGACACACTGGCCAATGGATTCGCTCACCTACCCGAGTCCAGAGAATATTAACACAGCCTGAAAAGAAGCAAAGGGGAGATTTTATAAATTAGCATTCTTACTACAGCTCTGATTGATTGACATGCCAACCAGAAACGTGGTTTGAGAAGCCAACTGCCTGATTTACAATGTATTAAAATAACAGGAAGTAACTTAATTATTTCAGACATCCATTCCTCTCTTCTGGGATACTGGAACATGAAGCCCTGAATTAAATATGCCAGTTTATTAAATGTAACCTCAAAGTCAAGGGGAAGAGGCCAGACATGCACCATGTATAACAACCCTGAGAGTACCTCATACCTGATGACCCGTCGACCTAGCTTCTGCCTCACTTTGGTGAGACGCTTGTCCCAGGTTTTGGTGCATGCCCCAGCCCCTTTGCACCAAATACCCAGCACCTTCAGGTAGTCTGTCCTAGTAGTAAGTGGAATGAAGGGTCAGTGGGCCTGGCTCCCAAAGAACATGGCCTCGCCCTCACCCCTATTGACCTTTGTCACCCGAGGCCAATTCAAACTGGTCACCGATGCTTAAGAGTCTGCTCACTGACTGCGTATCCAAGCAGAAAATGGTGACATCATCCATGTACAGGGGGGCCTTGACTTGCAGTCCTCAGCTGCCTCGAATAGTCACCCCTGTCAGGCTCACGTCCTTCCTGATGGACTCGGCAAAATGCTCTATGCAGCACACAGACAAGTCAGGAGGGAGTGGGCAGCCCTGCCTGACTCCCGATCTGATTGGGAAGCTTTCTGATTCCCACCCTTTGATTGAGATTGCACTAGCGATGTTGGTGTAGAGCAGTCAGATCCAATTACAGATTCCCTCTCCAAAGCCCATTTAGGAGAGCAGGTCCCACATGTAGGTGTGTGATATCCTGTCAAAGGCCTTCTCCTGGTCCAAGCTGATGAGCCAATGACCACCCCCCTGTCCTGCACATAAGCGATCATATCCCTGAGGAGCGCGAGGCTTTCTGTGATCTTCCTGCTGGTACAGCACAGGTTTGGTCAGGGTCAATCACCGAACCCAGAGCAGACCTGACTGGGTTGGTGATGATGTTAAATGGAATTTTGTAATCTGCATTCAGCTGTGAAATTGGTCACCAATTTCTAAGTTCCTCCCTCTCCCCGTTCTGCTTGTCAATGAGGGTGATGGTGCCTTTCCTCATGGATTCGCACATGGTACCTGACTGAAGCTTACTGTCATAGACCTCCAGCAGCTCCTGGCCAATCAAGTCTGACAGAGCCGAATACAACTCAGTCAGTAAGTTGTCGCTTCCAGGAGTTTTATTCTTTTCTAAGGACTCGAGGGCCTTGGTCAGCTCCTCCAGCAATAGCGGCTGGTCCAGCCTCTCCTGCGCGCTGTCATCTAAGACCTTTGTGATGGAGGATGGGAATGACTGGGAGGCCGTTCTGCCAGTGGGCTTCATGTCATACAGCCTGGCATGAAAGGATTTGCTGATCCTCAGGATGTCAGACTGGGATGATGTTACTGAGCCATCTTCAGGCTGCTGAGCACAGGCCTCTCCTTGTGTACCTTCTGGAAGAAGAAATGTGAGCACATCCCATCATGCTCCGTGGTGTGGACCCTGGACCGGAAGATTATTTTGGAGACTTCTGAGGCAAAGAGCAAAGCTTGCTAGCTCTTCACCTCCTGGAAATCCTCCGTAACATTGACCCCCGTCGTCTGCAGCAGGAGCAGGTTCTGCATATTTTTCAGGAGTTTGGAAACCTTTGAGGATAAAGAACCTGTTGACTGTTTCCCACCAGTCCCCTGGAGACTCAGAGGGGTTGTACGGTTCTCCAGCCTGTGTAATCCCTTTTGAGATCCTCAAAGTTTTCTGGGGTCAACAGTTTGACATTTAGCTTCCATGCTCCCTTGCCAGCTGGCTGGTCATCCTGTAGGTGACAGTGGGCCAGCAGGAGGCAGCGGCTGGAGAAAAACGCCAGCTTGACATCGATGGATCTGACCGAGAACGATCAGGATACGAACAGGAAATCTATCTTTGAGCAGATAGGCCCGTCTGACCAGTTGTATCTATGCGGTCCTCCATCTGCAGGTGTGCTGAAGACATTATACAGCTCGACGTCTTTAACCGTTTCCATTGGGAATCTGGACTTGGCATCCCGTTCACTCTTGCTTCCCCCATGTTAGATCATCTATTGGCATCACTGATGCAGTTGGAGTCTCTGGCCAGAATGACTGGCCTGGACTAGCGGGAGTGGAAGCTGTTGCAGGATGGCCAACTGCTCACACTTTTTACTGCTGTGGTGTACGCATTTAATTAGGGGAGTGTTCCTTTACATAGCATCTGCCAGCAGGAGGCGCCCATCATCCACCACCCCAGCTTTGGAGATAGTGAAGGTGCCTCCTCACAGCAGCATACCCAGGCCAAAGGAGCAGGGATCAGTGCTCCCACACAACCACATCAAAGGCCCATGGACGCACAAGCTTGACCATTTCCTGCAGAAACAGGAGGTCTGCTTTCATGTTGGCTATGTGGAACCACATCGCGTGGTAGATTTAAACACAGGCACATTAAATTCTGACAGTTTTTACAATCCATTTTAGGTTGATACAATGGTTAGAACCCAAAGCCCGTTTTCCCAAGATTTTATCACTGTGGCAGTCCCTGCATCCCCGTTGTGTGGGTAAACTGTGACTCTCACAGGGCTGAGGCAGCTGCCCAGTTTGTGTCACAGGCCGTTTCTCCAGTCTGGTGTTGTTGGGGCGAGGACAAAGCCAGGAATATCCAGTTCCTACCCGGGGGCTGTCATTCCCTGCTCCTTACTCAAAGCGTCGCTGCTCCCAGTTGCCTGGATCTGTGGTGTGGAGGGAACCCCAGGTTCCCAGCAGTGGAGGGCTGGGATTTGCCAGGGACCTACTGAATCCACCATTTTCAGGAAGTGTAGTGCTCCTCTCCTTCTCCCTGGTAACCTTGATTCTCCTTTCTTTTGTTGATTGCCCTCCCTATGTGCGTTCTCTTCCTCAGAGAAGCTTCTGTGGCCACCCTGTAGCTGCCTCTTCCCGTTCTGCTGTTGTGGTGTAGGGGCCTGGAAAGCTTTCCTTTTCCAGTTTTTCTTGACTGTTTTCCGCTCCCCCGACTCCTTTATCACCTCCTCCTCCATTGTCTCTGGATCCTTGGGAAAGGGATGAATTTATTGTGCAGCTGTGCTGGCTTCATGTCTCCCTCCTGCACTTGGCTCTGCCTCTGTGTATCTGTCTGTTTGTTTTCCCTGCTCGAGGATGGCACCTTACTGTCCTGTGGGAGGGTTCAACCCGCATTGCCCCTACTCGCCATCTAAGCATATGTACACTGCTCACTGAGGTTCTGCCTGGCCCCAGTGTTGCGAAGAATACCAGACTCTCTCTGCCACCACACGCTGCGCTGAAAGTGGCCGTGGAGGGGACGAGACTGTCACACACCTCCTTCTGGGATGTGCCTATGCAAAGGCAGTCTGGAAGGAAATGCAGTGGTTTTTGTTGAGCTCCATCCCACGCAGCTCTGTGCCATGGGACTCTGTGCTGTAGGGTTTGTTCCCTAGACACACATTGAGACCAACATCGGCTGTGCCTGGAGGACCATCCACTTTGGCCTGCAAAGTTGAAAGAGTTGACCCCGACTGAGTGTTGCAGACTGGCACAATCCACGTCCAGGACTGTGTGTTGAGGGATGTGCTAAAGCTTGGGGCAGCTGCTGCCAAGGTGCAGTTGGGAAAGTGCTGTAAGTTCCTTCTGCCAAAGCAAAATGGGTCCATTCAGTAAGCAGACCCTGCTGAAGCCTCCACTAAATGCTAAGAGGTTAATTGTAAATATAGAGAAAGATGAACCACCAATGTTTATTTTATTCTCTGTAAGTAATGACCGTAGAGATCAAAATGGCTACATTAACTGTGTATGTACATAAAGATTTCCTTCTATGAATAAAGTATACTTTTTCAATTTAAAAAAAACCTCAGCCAGGGGACTCGGAATGCGATATTGCTGGAAATAAACCAATAAAAATGAAAGAGCTAATTTTCAGACCTACTCTGATAAAAGCTATTGCTCTGAAATGTTAGCTCTGCTTCTCTCTCCACCCACACTGCTTGACCTGCTGTTTAATTTATGCATTTTCTACTTTTATTTTAGATTTCAGCATCTTGTGTGTCATTTAATCCAAAAGTTGGTTCAATCGTGACTGCAAAGGCTGATAAAAATTGTATGAAAGCCATGTAAACGTGAATCCTGTAATCCATTGAATGTTCTTCAATTTCATTTCCAGTCAAACCTGATCCCAAGGCTTACACGAACAAAATCCAAGCTGCTTCTTTCGAATTATTTATCAAATCTCCAAAGTGTCTGATATACTGACCTAAATAACCTCTTTGAAGAGTCTTTAAAATCAAAGTTTTTTTTATACTTTGATCCCACCAGGACTCATGCACTCTTGTTGTAAATACAGAGAGACTCAGAAAGAAAGAGATTGCAAAACTCTTGTCTCATCTGGGGTATAAGTGACAATTATCACTTGAGCTTCATTTTTGTAATTAATTATGTCATCAGAGATTGTTTCCTTGTAAATATTCCTGGAGGTGTCCTGTTTCCTTAATGTTAATTTAAATCCTCATTGAATTAAAAACAAAAATAAATTACTGGAAATATTCAGTAGTTTGGTTAGGCAGCATCTGTGGAGAGAGTAGCAGAATTAAAGTATGGAATTCCTGAATGAGTGGGCTGTGGTGAGAAAATCGAGAGAAACTCATGAAAATTTGAGTGAGGCCTTTCTTGATGTTGAAAGCAACAAACGGCGTTTTCCAAGAGATTTCCAGACATTGAGATGAGATTGTCACTAATGAGTGGTGAAAGGCTGATTAACATGAATTATTGGTCATTATCACTTTCATTATGACTGAATCCTGCCTTATTGATATGCAGCTTCCTGTCCTACCAGATGCTGAGAATTCCTGACATATAAGTCAGCCCGGTGACTCCAGCTCTCCTCTTGATCCTGCAGATCTCTGCCATGAACACTCGGCATCACCTTCTGAGGAGAAGCTCTGTGGGCAATAGCTGCGCACAGCCCCTATGTCAGACAGATGCCCATCTTTGCTGCTGACAGTATGCCTAAGCATTACCAGCCTAGATACTGGGACACGCTGTCAGTTGTTGCAGTGGTGTACAGGGAGTGGCACCTAGCTGAAGGACTGCACCAGGCTGCTAGCTTGCTCTCTGAGCTCTTACTCACCTCACTCCACCTGGTGCTTGTAGCATCCGTGTCTTGCCTTGCCTTGCCTTTTAATGTTTTGCTCCTTCCCCACCTCAGTCAGAGCGAACATATGCAGATCATTGATACTTCTGTCTCGATATGCCTCTTAGCACAGACACAAAGCCAGCAGTCATCAGTGAAGGGGGGTGGGTGTACTGCTTCTGTTTTACCCCTGTATCATGTGCCAGCAGCTCACACAACAAGCACACTGCACCTGCTTCAACATTCGAGTGGCCACGTCTCAAATTCTAAGGGCAGTCCTTAGTCATTTCAAAAGAGACAGCCTCCAGTCAGGGATTTAGACAGGGCCAGGGGTCCATTTTACTAAAGCCCAGGCGAAGGGCCACAGTCAGCTGTATGGTCAGGGCATGGACAGAGCATCAGTCAGGGGATTACTGAGATGGTTAGGGGTCCAGGCAGTTATTACGTGGGGCTGCCTATCCCTGGTCAGAAGGGGCAGGAGCACAACAGTCCTGCAGGTGTGGCCAAGGTGTGACACTGATGTAATCAGGGGAACTCAGCGCTGGGTATGGAAGGCAGCATCTTGGAATGTGGAGGGGACAAGGAAGGTGACACACACACACACATATGTAAAACAGCAACCATCAAGTGATGCTGAACAGCTTTCATGTGAAGAGATCACAGTTGGAGGTGTCCTTAGGATATACAAGAGATACAGGATACCCAGGGTCTACCATCCTCCGTGCCATTTCCTCTAGATAAGCAAGGTGCAGTTCCAGCTGCTGGGACATACAACATGAAGGTTTGGCTGGCCATCCTATCCTGGTGGTTGTCAAGGTGACAGCTACATCAAAAGTACCGACCATTCCCCAATGCTGCCCCTTCTGACTGATGCTGCACTAATCACTGCTGGACTGACCATGGATGCTGTCCATGACTTTAGTGTGATTGATCCCCCTGACCCTGACCACTCCAAGCAGATAACTGTGACTAATCCACTGGACTCATCATGGATGCTATCCTTGACTGTCCCAGGACCCCTTATAGCAGTCCACCATGACTTAACCGAGGACTATTTTCCCTTAACTTTGAGACATAACCATTTTGTTGAAGCACACAGTGTGTTTGTCACACACTGACACCTGTCGTAGCTGTGAGATTAATGTAGCACTACGCCATAGAGCAACATATCCAACTGTTTGACTGATCACTGCTGACAACTAGGACAAGCTGCCCATCCTTGTGTCTGCACTAAACTGCAAGGCAGTACAGAACTACTGGAGCCTTCAAATTGAGACTGAGCGGTAAAACGTGAAAAGGCAAGGCAGGGATGCTTCAAGCATCTAGATGGTCGCTGAGTGAGCGTGTGTGAAGAGAGCAAGCAAGCAGCCATGAGATGTGGTCTCGTCCACTTGCCGTCTGTGAGCTGGATGCCAGTCCCTGCACCCTGAGTTGGTGCAGCAGCAATGCACTGATAGGTGTCAGTGTGCCCCAAAGTGCAACATGGCAGTGCAGGAGCATACTGCATTGGATCCAGATGTACCCAGGATGATGTGAAGAGGCTGGCACAGGTCAGGTGCCACTCTCCTTGGACAGGCAAAGCATGCAGTGCTGCCTGTGGAAGGTGCTGTGAAATGTTGGTGCCAGGTAACCATAATGAAGGGCTGGAGGAACATGCAATGAGCTGGAGTCCCCGCTGGCTACCTGCTCTGACTTTCACGTTGGGGCGGCCCAGTGTTTAGTATCTCTCGGGCAGGCCGGACAGTGGGAGGCAGAATATTAATGAGGCAAGGTTCAGTAGTAATGAAGGGAAAAATGAGCAATAATCCGTGAGAATGTCATTTTGATAGCTGGAAGCTAGTTGCAAAATGTGACTAGTCAATCCTGATGTCAAGAATCACTCAAATTCTCAAGGAATTCTTCCAAGCATCTTGCCAGAGCCGACATTTTTCAGGCCCTGGGAAGGTTGCATCCTGAGATCCTCTTCGTAACTTCATACATTTGCCCAACAACCAGACCTTTGTGGTCTCTTGAATAATAGGAGACCCAATTGCAATTATGGTTTTCACTCAGACAGGCGTGGGTGTGCTTTCCGTCAGATTAAATGGCTAAATTTCCTCTTCTGCTCTTTCCTTCCTTCTGCCTCCCACACACTCACTCTTTAACAAGTGTGTTAATCTCACTGATTAACGTGTGAAATGGTGCTTTAAGTTTTATAATATTTATGGTGGAAATCCCATTAATATTGAGATATTTATTGAAGTCTTTAGCTTTCTTTTGAAGCAGTTGTGTAGGTTTGCTGGATTTGCCATAGGTTTTTGCACATATGACAAATGTAGGCAGTACTTTTCATTTTTAAGGAAACATAAGTGATTACACTCGAAACATAGTCCTTTCAGAGAAACAATCTCCTCTAATCTCAGAGGGACTAGGTTGTAAATCCTTTTTGTGATTTACAAAGTGATACAGTTACAAAAGCTGCAACAGGATGGGGTGAACGATGCTGCAAAAGCATCCGTTTTTATTTAGCAATGCTGGTTTAATTTGGAAGAGGACTGGAAAAATATATTATTAGTATCACGCTGGGAAGAAGGATTAGACGAGCTATACCAGGATTTACACAGTTTATGTTTCTCATGTCAGTTGACAGTCAGTTTCACATGTACACCTGGCTTTATGTTCTTCACAGCTGATCAGAGTGGATATTGAAATGCTCTTCTCCTTGAATGCAGATTCATAGTCTTAGGTTAAGTTCTTGGTTGTTTAGGTTTGAGATGTAGAGAAATGTCTTCACGTTATGAGTCTTTGGAATGCATGACTGCAAAGGGACATGCTCTGTTATGGAATATAATGATGAATGAAATCAACGGATTTTTGGCCCTTAGAGGAAAAGTGGGATCTGGGTGTAGGTTGGGAAAGTAAGGTTGATGTCAAAGCTCAGCCAAGGTTGACGCAAAGTAAGAGCAGATTCAAGGGTGGGTGGCATTTGGCTCCTTCCTGTTCCTATTTCTGATGATTGTGTGTTCACCGAGAACTGATGGAGCTCCTTTCAGGGATGCAGCTAAATTTATGTGTTTCTTGTGCAGAGATAGGCAGTCCCTCAATTGTATTTTTTAAAGCCACTGACTGCTCTGCAAATTGTTCTCCAGTGTCTCCCAAAACTGCTCCCAAGTAGCGATCCAGAAATTATGGATGACTGAACTCTATCTTTCTCTATCAGGAGAAGCTCCTGTTTTCTTTACTGTATTCCATCTAATAATGCAGCTGCAATCAAGGCTTTATCATATTAGGGAAACAAGCAGATGCTGCTATGCTCCATTACTTTATAACATAGCGTATCATTGAATAAACATAAATTGTCAGAAGGCTGCCATCATTTAATGCTCAAAGCCCAGAAATGTTGGAGTTTGAAGCAATATTGTGACTATCCCCAGTTATTCAACTAGTCTAGCCAATGCTTGAGTCACACCAACCAAGAAGGCCCTGAGTTTAATGCCAATTTGATGAAGGTTTTGTTTTTGGTGTTTGTTGGCCAAATTTAGGAGATTTAAAGCCATCCAAGATCCACAATGATAGAAACATCGAATATCAAAGTAGGATATTCAATATGTTCATGGTTGATCATCTAACTTAGTACCCTATTCCTGCTTTCTCCTATACCTTTTCATTACTTTAGCCCTAACTCCTCCTTGAAAGCATTTAATGCTTTGATTTCAACCACTTTCTGTGGCAGAGAATTCCACAAGCTCACTATTCTCTGGATGAATACATTTCTCCTCATCTCAGTCCTAAATGTCCTACTCCATATTGTTAGATTGTGACCCCTGGTTCGATAACTGCGAACATCCCCTCTGAGTTTACCAAGTCAAATCAGGTTAGAATTTTATAGGTTTCTATGAGATCCCCTTCATTCATCTCAGTAAATATATTCCTAACTGATCCAGTTTCTCTTCAAATGTCAGACATGCCATCCCAGGAGTCAGTCTGGGAAAGGTTTTGTTGTACTCCCTCCATATCCAGAACGAACTTCCTTCGATAAAGAGTTCAGAACTGCACACAATACTCTAGGGATGGTCTCACCAAGGCACTGTACAGTTACAGCAAAACATTGCCGCTCTTGTACTGAAATCCTCTCGCCATGAAGGCCAACATACCATGTGCCTTCTTCACCGCCAGCTACAACCCTGCGCTTACTTTCAGTAACTTATATACAAGGCCACCCAAGTTTCATTGCACCTCCCCCTTGCCCAATCTATCACCTTTCAAATAATAATCTCCTGTCCTGTTTTTGCTACCCAAGTGGATAACCTCACATTTATCCACATTATACAGCATCTGCCGTGTTTACTCATGACGTAACTTGTCCAAATCACACTGAAGCATCTTCTGCCTCCTCACAGTTCATTCTCCCACCCAGCTCTATGTTGTGAAAAACTAGGTTTCACAAGCTTCCCTTGTGTTCTTAGTAACATTAGCAACCTACCTGCAGTCAACCGGAGTTCCACTGACTATAACTGTAGAAGTGGCTGTGGGCTGAGCCTTTTTCTTCCTGTCTGAATCCAAGTTGCATTGAGTTTTATGGAGAGTACAGATGAGGCCTAGTGAGTTCTCATAGCACATCTTACCAAACTTGCCTCATTAATCATGTACACTGCCCCTCTGACGATACTATGGCTTTAAGAAGTCTGTTTTGTCCTTTGTTTTAAACGGAGAATGGCACTTCAGTCTCAACCTACCAAAGCCAATGAACAGTTTGTGAGACCTTGGTCTTTATTTTAAATACACAAGTTGGAATAATAGGAGCCTGAATGGGTGGGGTCAAGCTCCCACAGAACCCAGATTATTTTTAGCTTTAGCCTTCAACAGCAGTTGGTGGAGTCTTGAAGCTGGATGTGGAAGCTCTTATTCCTCTCTCTGCTGCAGCTAAAAGGTGGAGTTCTGTTCCTGCTGCTGGAATTGCATATGAGACAATCTATTTCGCTGAATTTGTCTTTGTCAAGGGTGTGTTTGTGGGATGTTACTACATTGGAACAGTTAATTGGTAGGAGTTTTATATTTATATATAAATATAAGTGGTTCAATACAGTTAAGCCAATTCTTCTTTTTATTTTATCTGTATTTTAATTACAGCAAATGAATCAAGGCTGGTAGTTTGACCAATCAATTTGCATCTGGAACACAATACCTTACATTTACCTTTAAAATCAGAAAATGTTAGAGTATAAACCATCTCCTTAATATATTTTGAGGAGGCTTAATCTGGTCCATTACAAATTGGGTACTCTTGTTGGGATCAAAATCTGTAATTCCAGGTTGGGTTTAGAATTATTGGTCTCAAAGGCTGTAAGTGGTGATCGTTGGTTTTCTCTTTTTAGATCTTGAATTCAGTTGATTTAATGACACACCACAACAGTGTTGTGTCCTTTGATTGTAGAAAAGACGAAGTACACAGTATCTCCGCACTCTGGCCAGTGGAGATGTTATCATGAGAGAGCTACCACTATCCATTAAAATGGAATTTGCACTGGTAAAGGCTGGAGGGGGCCAGCTAAATCTAACTATTTTCACCAGTTTATGCCATTATAACTGTCATGTTTGAGTTTACTGAAAAATTTGCTTTTAAAAGACACTGCTCTCCGTTTAGCCCTTCTAAGCAGCTGACTATTCATAGCTTTAAGAAGTGCTTGCCTCTCTGGAGTGACATAAAATTAAGGATGCAACAGGTTACATAAATCTGCAATGCTATTATAGTAAAATAAACACTGTGGTATAAGAGACATACATTATTCCCTTGCTTCTTTGTGACTGCTGAGTTAGTGGTCTCTCACTCATGCAAAACACTACCATTGCTTTTCTGGAACATCTTGTGCTTTACAGGAGCATTATTTTTCATTGTCTTAATTAACCTTTTCCCTGTTGATTTGATAACCTTGTTAGACACTGAGGATCATGGTTTGTTACTGGAAAGAGAAAGTCCCTGGAATATACGGAATTCAGAAGGGATATCCCTGCTTTATAAGAATTTCTGACTCCGTTGAACATCATATCTATGGTCTTCCTTCCAATGAATATCCGGGACTAATGAAGGTATGGAAGTGGAGATTCAGTTCTTTATTCTGCAAGTACACCGGTTCGGTGTATAATTTTGCTTTTATAACACCCCTGTCAAGCATCTTTGGATGTTTTATCAAGCAAATGGTGCTATATAAATAAAATGTTTTTTAATGAAAGGCAATTTAAGTTATAACCAACTTTTGATCATCATTCTGAGATTGATTGAGCTGAAAGTTTCTCTACAAATTGTGTTAATAACAATAGTACAGCTTCAGGGAACAGAAAACAGGAACAGATTTCAATATATGTGTGTCCAAAGCATAGATCATCCATCTTCATGTTCGTATGTTCACTACTTCATGTGTTATCCATATAGCCAACAGAAAAGAGAGAAATGATCTGGATATTTGTTATATAGTGTTTATGACAAGACTTCAATAATATTGATCTCTCTCATGAGTGAGAATCACCACACTATGCCTACTGCTATCAAATATTCTGTTTATGCAACTGGCTTAGGGACTCTTTAAAAGAGTATCTTGAGTGTTTTTTGCTCCAGAGTACAGTATAATAGCCTGCATAGTGCAGGGATTCAAGAAGGTATTTCTGGAAGTTTGTGTATGTGCTTCTGCAGTATAAAAGGATTAAACATACAAGCAGGTGTATCTGAGATTTATTGTTTTCAGGTGAACAGTCTTGCTAGAAATTCATGGAAGAAATTGTACCACTTTGCCAGCAAGAGAAAATTTACCCACTACCCCTTGATAGTCAATGCCATTACTATTGCTAAATCCCTCACTATCAGCATGCTGGGGGTTACCATTGGCCAGTGGTGGATGCAGTTACAGTTACAGCATCTAAAAGACATTTGGACAGGTACATGAATAGGAGAGGCTGAGAGGGATGTGGACCAAATGCAGGTAAGTGGGACCAGTCCATACTGACAGAGTTTCCCAAACTAAATAAGTTGGACTGAAGGGTATGCTTCTGTCTTGTATGACTCAATGACCAAATGACCTAGATTAGCCATATAAATACAGTGGCTACAAGAGCAAATCGGAGGCTATGTACCTTGCAGCAAGTAACTCACCTCCTGACCTGTGTTCCCTATAATTGTTCCTGCCACTGCATGCGATTCTGAAGTCTGGGTATTGCAGTTCCTTCTGGTTTCAGAACCCAAGGCATCAGTACACCAGTTAGCATGTACGGAACCTCTGAGCCTTGCAGCTTAGAGGGAATCCTGTTCCTGACTCCCAAAAGCCTGTCCTCCTTTTACATTGCACAAATCTAGAGTTTAGTGGAACGTTGCCTGGATGAATGCAGCTCTAACAACACTCAAGAAGGTTGACACCATCCAGGACAAAGTATCTCACTTGATAGGTACCACAATCACAAAACATTTACTCCCTCCACTACTGATGCTCAGTAACAGCAGAGTGCACCTCTATAAGAGGGACTACAGAAAAATCACGAGAATCTTCAGGCAGCACCTTGCAAACCCAGGACCACTGCCATGTAGAAGGAGAAGGGCAGCAGCTACATGGGAACACTACTACCATGAAATTCATCTCCAAACCATTCACCATCCTTGACTTGGAAAGATATCAGATCCTTCACTATTACTGGGCCAAAATCCTGGCATTCCTTACCTAATGGCCTTGTGGGTCTACCTACAGCACACGGACTGCAGCAGTTCAAGAAGACAGCTCACCATTACCTTTAGAACAACCAGGGATGGACAATAAATGCTGGCGCAGCCAGCAAAGGCCACATCCCATGAATTAAAATAATGTAGTACAGAAATTATAAACTGAAGAGCAGTAATATCAGTACGTACTAACAATTGACAAATAATGTTAGCCTGTAAAATGAGGCAATGTCGAAGTCTAGATATATATTTATTATCCAAGTAAGAAAAGGCAGTTTTAAATTCAAAACCATAAATGTTTTCAGCATAGATTTGATCTTCTGCATTGTCTTCTCATACATGGAGAAATAAATATATGCAAAAATATTGTTTAAAGCCTTATATGTATGCATACTTCTCACCTGAAAAACCTTCCTGTCCTTTGTCAAAATTTTGCCATCTTCCTGGCAACCTTCCATGCAATGATAAATTCCTCGGTTTGCCGTTACAATGGAAACAAATGCACAAAACCTGTCATGCATCTGTTTCATATCCTACCCACTAGGGTGATGTTGTATGGCCTCAGTTTGGTGTCTCCTAAAATCTATTTTCTAAACTCTAACCCACATGACTCTACTTCCCATATTGCTATACATTTTGCAATCTAGCCATAAATGATATTATGAAAATCGGACAAAAATGAGAATACAACTTATTACTTGAAAATGGGCTTTCAGTTATTCTCTGCCATCTAACATCTGGTAATTCACCTGAAGTCTACTTTTATTTTTGCTGTGGAGTCAGGAACATTGACATTCTTAATGCTGAGTTGGATAGATGCATGACTGAGAAAGGAGTCAATTGTTATAAATGGGAAAGTAGAGTTGAGGCCATGATTAGATCAGTCATGATTTTATTGAATAAGACACAGGCTCAAGAGGATGAATGGCATATTCATTTATACCTCATATGATCTGGTCTCTCTGTATACCACCACTAAAGGAGTGATTAATGCAATTATATACACGTGTGAATCTTGTTTGAAATGTGTACAAATTAGTGTCAATAGCAAAACATTCCTGAATTCCTTGTGAAAAGATTAGTTTATATTATTAAAGGCAGTGGCTTTGAATGTTCTTCTGGAATTTATGCTTAAATCCAATGCAGACTTACAAAATGAATATCCTCAGACTGTCAGCTGTAAGGATCCTGAATGGAAAAAGAGTTAAGTAATTTCACAGCATAGGTTTTTTTTCATACTGTGACATTAAATTGACTGCTTCGCTCAAAAAGGCAATAAATGTAATTGGTGTGGGATGTAAAAATGTCACTAGTGACTAGGCAATTAGGGATGGGCAACAAGTGCTGACCTTGCCAATAACACACATTTCCTGTGAAAGAATTAAAACTATTCTGAGACTGGAATTAGGCCTGTTGTGGAAGATTTGCTACATGTGCAAGCAGCAAGGAAATGTGTATTGAAACATCACCTACACTGCAAGGGTAAAGAAAGGGCACTCAATCTTTGCAAACCATTTCATTATACAGAGAGTATAAAGGATAATGTTACTCTCTCACTTAGGTGGGAGAGGCAACTTAGCAATCATGTCAAAATTGGAATACAAATCATCTTTATAATACAGAAAAGAATAAAAATGTTTTGAAGTGATTGCTGGGAAAGGTTGAAATCTCTTGTCTGTAGAATCTGACATCCTGACTTCTGCAGGTAGCCTTAGGTTTAAAAAGATCACATTTTGATCCAGCAGTGACTTGATGAACACTTGGCCTTGGTACTGGGATAAATTGCAACAAACATGTCTATCGTGTAGAGGGGCTGACTTTGGTTTATATCACTATCAAATTGACTTCTTCCACTGGGGTTTAGTAATCCGTCCTTGTTGAAATACCATTCCCAGCCTAAAGCAATGAAAACTATTTAAACATGGGTGGTCTGCAGACAGAAGACTTTGCTGGTTTTGTACGTCCGTGGCAATTAGCAGGATTCTCCACGGTGATAGGGAACGATGAATGAAAAGTATCTTTGAGATACCTCCCCTAAGTGAAGTCTGAAGGGTCAATGGGCAGCAACGTGATATTTGTTCAACAAGAGCTCAATATAGATTGCTTCTCCCGTCAATTTTGTAAGGCCAGGGTCACAATAATCTTATTTATTTTCTTAAACCTGATTGCATGTGATTCTTTTGGTATGTACAAAAGGCTGCAATAGCACAGCTAAGTCATAATCAGAGTAGTATATTTGGAGACAAAGGATAAAATTTAATTCTGCATTGTCATTGCTCGTGAGATAAAGGTCATCTCCTCCTCCCAACTTTAATGGCCCAAAGGGAAATGTGTTAGTGTAGCTCTAGCCTAATTTATTATACATGTGAATACACTGCAGAAATAAATTAATAATGTGGCACAAACTGTGCCTTGGTTTGAATGAGGAATGAATCCTTTCAGATAGAGTCTGTGTGTGTTTGTGTGTATCTACAATGCATTCCATAACAGATTGCATATGATCTTAAACAAAAATTCCCCCTTTAGGTCTGCTACCACAGTGGCAGTGATGTTGACCCAGATGAACGTGATATCGTATTTCAACAGCCTTCCCAGGATGTGAACATTCTGAGCACCTTTTTGTTTAAGGAATTTCCTGGTGTGGATCCAAAGCCTGTGATTGTTGAACACTGCATGTATACAGTAACGTATCATTCTCCTTGCTTTCATGTAACTAGAAAGGCTTTAGAAACTATACTTGAAATCTATTTCCCTTTGATTTCTTAGGATCTATTTTCTTTGAGCTGTGAAAGCAAGAATAATGCCTTATAAATGTTAAAGTCTCTTCAGAATCACTGCTGTATAAAATCAGTTTCCAGAGTTTTAGGCTACGTTGAAACTTTCAATGGGGCTTTGAATACAACTGGCACATAAAATGTTAGTGCCTTCAAGATCTACATGTACATCCTCCCTTATTACTCCTGAAAAAACAATTCTTGTTACTTTTAATATTCCAATAAAAGAGCAATTATATTTATTAGCCTAAAGCATATTTCCAATTTAATATCTTTAAATATACCATTTTCTATTTAATATATTCTTTAAATAGATTAAAGATTTGAGTGTATATGAGTTTAATCCTCAGTCATATAAATGTGCATTATAAGAAAGTATCATATTTGTTAGATTCATAATTCCCTTCAATATATTTCCGATAGCACTGTCAGACGATCCACCTATACATTTCTTGCAGTTGAAACATTCTTCTGAACGAGTTATGTTATCAGTTTCTCCTTGCCTTTAATCAATATAATATTAAGTTTACAACTGATAATAGTCCTTATTATAATAAATAATGTAGTCTCAACACACGAGAATAATGTGTTATAGATGGAATCAGGTAAGCAAAGTCCATAATTTAACCTCAGGTATTGAAGATATTTAAAATTGCCTCATGTTTCATTTTTATGGTTTCTGATATTCCTTCACTATCAGCTATTCCTAATTATCCATGACATTATATTGTAGTCACCACATAACAAAACAGAATTGAGGGATATTTCTCCATGCTGATTCAATGCCCTATTTTAGTTTTATCAGTACACCATCAATTGTCAGATGTAAGCTATTACAAAATACTGAAATATTGATTCAGTTTCAGCAAAAAGAAAGATCATTAGATTGAAGCTATGTGAACTATAATGTTGTGCAGTACATCTGTGTTACAGGTTTAATTTATGGTGGTGAGGGGGAATTGTAACTCAGATGGACTCTTTGTTTCAAGGATAATATTTTCCTTTATGGGGCTCTTATCTTTTGCCAAATAAACACATTCTGAAGGCAAACAGGAATAATAATTTATTCATAGAAAAGCCTGAACGAATCACTGTATTAAGGATTTACTTTCCATGGTTATCAACTTTCCTGATTCTTGTGAACCCGTTTAGTTTACAAACTCAAGTTGCTGACAATATCCTTTTTTTGAAAGTCTTTTTGTTCAGTATTTCTGAGTCAGCTCCTGTTTGCAAAGCTGACAAATAAACAGATTTGTGTCTAGAAGTGAATTCAACCCTGTTCCAAAACCATCTAACAATAGAACTATGGCTTAATGTAAAATATTTTGAAATGACTTTTCAAAATGCATTATTCATCTGAAGGCTGAAAAATGTGCACTTTTCAAATGTAAGGAAGATGTGGGATGGTGGGAGGGGCAGTGCAGGTTAAGGAATGTTAACAACATGAGGAACCAGCATCTACAGAGGTTACACATCCTCATGCCTTGTTATTTGATTTCTGTGGGCTAGGAATATTTTTCGTGGATGCCACAATGAAACCTAGGCCTCATCTTAGTGCCTTTTTACAGCTGGCACAGCCCATTTTTTTCAGTTTCTTGTGACAGTGTCCTGCACTGCCACTCCTGTTGCCTTTTGGGCAGCTGGTAGTTACTACAGGTTCAAAAGACTGACAGCAAACATGCAGCTAGGACATGCAGCAAAAGGTAAAACCTGGGCCTCTGCCTGGACAGGACTGGTTGGTTTTCCATTCACTGCCCGTGCCCACCACCCCCCCACCCCCACCCCGGCCTTGAACTGCACTGATCCTGTGCTTCATTCAAATCAGCTCCTCCATCTGCAAGTATTTTAGGTCAAGTTAGGCCCAATGGAGAAATGACGCCTAAAATTTTATTTCTCACACAATAATTTTCACATTGTTATTCAATAGGTTACCCCAGATTCAGATTTCATTCTGGATTATCACCCAGAGCATAACAACATCATCATTGGAGCTGGGTTCTCAGGTTAGTACAATTACACTATGAATTGACTGCTTATTTCGGAAAGCACATTCTCTTTAGTAAGACTTTCCTTTTACTGAATTGCAAAGAACCAATGTTGTGAACCTTTTGATTATCAATCTCCAGTAAAGCTTAATGACTTACCTTTTTAATTTTGATGTGTGAAACTTTACAGACCAGATCGTTGGTTCCAGCACACATTTTTAGAAAATAATTATTTTCCAGATATTGCAAAGACTTTTAATTTATCAATTCAGAGCTCTGAGGATCATCTCGTTGGGGGACAGGATGGAATAAAACAAATGCTGTACAATCATGAGCTAAAATATTGTTGACACAAAGACATTAAAAATACAAGTGGAGTGAACAGTAGCTTTTAGGTCGGCCATGTAAAAGGAGACATAATAAGGTTAAAGAGACAGTGGTCAAAGTTGACAAATTGTGGCCATGACTTTTCATTTGATCTGGATCATAGGTTGCTATTAAATCAAAGTGAAGGCATCGCAACTGCCTAAGGTAGATTCACAAATCTAATTCAAACTCTTGTGTGAAGTGTGTGGTGCATTTGAGCTCAAATTCCGTCAGGCCAGATGTTCAAAGCACACAAGTTATCAGTCAAAACCCTTGCTGGTGATCTTGCTAATGATACTGTTTAAAAAAAACTAGAAAACTGGTCTGATAGAGCGCTCAGGCTGAAATTTCATGAGCTCTCGCATGTTATTGTGGCAGGCTGGCCTGATTACCAGCACTCCCAAAGTTGCTTGGAAGCCAGGTGTCCATGCATTAAATATGTAGTTCAGAGCAGTGATTATTCATTGAAGCTAACTGGGATTTATCCAGACTTTGGTTTACAGTCTTTTTCAACTTCCTTCCTTAATGTCATACAAACCGTCTCTTTTATCAGCAAACCAGCTTGAAGTAATTGATCACAGCCGAGTACAATTTATTGGCTGTTCCCGTAGCTCAGTTCTAATTTAGTAACATCCATTTTGTTGTGATAAGCCAAATACTGAATAAGCCCTCAAGCTACAAATCCAATCTGCAGCCAATTTATAATTTAAATAAAGGTAAAAGCATTGTGAAAGTAAAATCTACTTTCGATTGAAGATTTCCCTTCCAGGCTATTTCCTTATGTCAATCGAGACCAAAACAACTACTCTATCTAAAAATATATTTAGTTCCTGCACTGACCAGCAACCTGCCTAATGGATTATAAATTACACTGCATTGGGAAATAACAAATGACCATTAAAGAAATTGCAACCATGGCTCTGACAAATTTTATAGGCATTTAAAGGAATGGCCATAAATTACATTCCAACGAGACATTACCAGTATAATTTGGAACAATATGACCTCTACATGGCCAATTCAACCTGTTTTACAGCTGGTACTGAAACCTATCCAATGGATTTTCAAGCATCCAGTGCAGGGACTGTTACTTTGAGTTGAAGTTAACAATACTTCATTTGCCTGTCACCAGATGTTGCTACCTGATATTTATATGGACAGTTTACCCTTTCACTTGAATGTTCATGGAGACTTTGGATGTTATAGTAGGCCCAGAAATGTCACATTGGTTCTTCTCAAAACTGAAAGAATAACATGTCAACATGGAAGAAGTGGAGGGCGAATCCTGTGAGCTGGTGGAAACCTTGTGAGTTTTTGCAAACAATGGAAATTCCGTACAGGCAACAGAAATGCCATTTAAGAATGTGAATATTTAGATTTTTACTTGAAGTAAATTGGATGACAATTTCACTTAAGCTCAGGGACATTTGTAATATTCACTGTGATTTTGGTTTATACACTGCTGCTTACACACTCATCACCCAACAAGAGCATTAACACCACTAGACTACATAGTGGTCAAATGGACCCAATAGAAAGAGTCATGGCTCTGTTCCCACTGCAACATTTAGGATTGAATAAAAAAACAAACATAACTGCCATAAACCAGCAACAACATTCTATTCTGGGTCATGGGCACCATTGACAAAAGCAGCATTAACTGACTGTCTCTCATTGCCCTGAAACGGGGTGACTTGCTGAGCCACTTCAGCAGACAGCTGATATTCAATCACATTGCTGTGTGTCAGGAGTCACATTTAGCCAGGCCAGGTAAGGATGGCAGATTCCTTCCCTGAAGGGCAATGCATAATCAAATGGTGTTTTTACAACAGATGACACTTCCATGGTTACCATTTCTGAAACTACCAACTGCCTTGTGGAATTGAACCCTTGACACCAGTGATGTCACTGGCTAATTAGTCAAGCAAAATTATCACTGCACCGCTATCTCTTAATCTAACTGAGGTGTTTATGTCATACTTCAAGATATTTTGGCATAAAATTGCTACAGCTATTTAGCTAAACACAGTGTAGTGATTGTAATGAGGTCAGTCAAGTAGACACCAGAGAATGAGTTCCCTGATTTGGAGCTGTTAATCTGGTCCAGTCAGGGAGCCCTGGCTGACAGCTAAGAACAGGAGTGTATTTCATTCAAAGGGAGTGAAATTCATAGAACACTGAAATTACAGGAATACACATTTGATTGTGTTGAATTGTGTAGCCAGAATGGTATTTCATGCATGAAATATTACTTTGGGAACTTGATGTTTATCAGCACACTCCTGAGAGGATGTTGAGTGTGACCTAAGGATGGCTTCTCCTTGGAGGGGTCAGTAATTTTAGAAAAGGGGGCATTAGTCAGGTTGGCACAACAGAGATAAAGGAGCAATTTCCAGGTGTTTACAGACTGTTGCACAGGTGTCTGAAAAGCGTCCAAATGAATATTGGGTTACATAAACTCAGGCAGCCACTGTCATCGTAAACAGCCATTGGACACATTGGAAGTTTGCATTTGAACAATGAACGCCATGTTTCAGTTCTGGTCCTGGAAACTCATTATGTGCTCTGCTCACTTTTGCTAATGCAGCAGGTAGACACATTGGACTTAAATGGGCCACAAGAAGTCTGTGCCCAAAAAAGACACATCTTTCCTTAGCTTAGCTTGTTGTGGGGCCAAGGGGAGTGGAGTAGATGGTGGTAGATGGGAAGGGACATGGAGTGTCAGCCCCCATCCACCTCCCATGTAGACCCGAGGATCAACAGTGGCAAGATAATCTGTCCACGCTGGTCCGCATTAAACCAGCAAGCTGTTTCTGCACGGCCAATGCTTCAGCACATCATCTGAACTATAACTGATGAAGGCCGATGATTTTTGCTGACAATCTATCAGCAGAGGGGTGACCACTCTGCAACCGAAAATGAGACAAAACCAATCTGAGTGATACTTAATAAAAAAAAAAGAATTGCAGATGCTGGAAATCAGAAACAAAACTAGAAACTGCTGGAAAACTCAGCAGGTCTGGTGGCATTTGTGGAGCGAAGTCAGACTTAACATTTCGGGTCCAGTGACTTCCCAAGCACTTATGGTAGCTAGGAAAAGGGTGTTTGTTGTGTAGAAGGTAGGGTGAGGGGAGCGGTTAAGGAATAAATGTTAGGTGGAGATAGAGCCCAAAGAGAGAGAAGTAGTTAGACAAACAAACAAATGGATAATGGCCACCAAAGGAGGATGATTAAGTGGCTAACAATGGGTTGTGTTTCATAGCAGACCTTGTGATAACAAGGACTGGTGTGTGGTGGTGGGGAAGAAATTCAAATACTAAAACTGTTGAACTCAATATTCAGTCCAGATGGCTGTAGAGTCCCCAAGAGGTAAATGAGGTGCTGTTCTTCCAGCTTGCAATGAGCTTTGCTGGAGCATGGCAAAAAGCCTGAGATATAGATGTTGGCTAGGGAACACTGTATTGCGTTGAAGTGGCAGGTAATTGGAAGCTCAGGGTCTTCTTTGCAGACAGAATGTAGGTGTCTTGTGAAGTGGTCACCCAGTCTATGCTTCATTTCCCCAACGTAGAGGAGACCACATTATGAGCATCAAATGCAGTAGCTACATTAAATGAAAAAGATAACAAAGTGTGGAACTGGATGAGCACAGCAGGCCAAGCAGCATCTTAGGAGCACAAAAGCTGACGTTTTGGGTCTAGACCCTTCTGACGAATACACCATGGGAGTACTGTTCTTTATTTCCCCCTTCAACTCCATTTTGATTTAATCTCTGCCTGCTGTCTCTACCCCTGCACTTTTGACGGTTTGCATTGCCTATTATAGGCTTTGCTTGTAAATATTTAATTGGCTACAAGCTCATTTTTACTGGTGGTGGTTAGTAGTTGGAAAAAAATCACGGCAATTTGGTATGTGGCACAGTATTTCTAGAAACAGGAAAAAAGAAATCAGAGCTCTGTGGCACAGTGGTAATGATCCTGCCTGTAAGCCGGAGGCCCAGGCTGAAGTCTCACCTGCTGCAGAAGCGTGTCACAACACTTCTGAACAGGTTAATTTGAAAATGATAAGAAAAAACAGACTCAGGAATGGGTCTGCAGAACTACCTATCCAGGTCTGGGACTAGGGTAACATTTGCCACAAGTGGTGAATGTATTTTGGGATTCACCAATAAGCAATGGTCCTTTTCCATTGGATTTCCCGATTTATTACAAGAACCAAACTCTGTGGACAGATAGGAAAACAAATAAACCAGAACTTCTGGTATTTGCAAGTTTGTTAAATCAGAGATTTCACCTAACTGAACATTTAGTTAATATATTGCATCAATCCGGGCCTGACATAAACCTTGATAACATATTCCCCGTTACCTTCAAAAATGTTCTGGTGAAAGTGAAGCAGTTTATATATTGCTTCAACTGAAAGCCTATGCACTGCATGATTGGAACTTTTCGAACCTGCACATGCTCAGACTATACAATCATGGTTGGACCTCTGTAAAATTTCAAACCTAGACATTTCGACTTCAGGTTTAGATTTTTTGAGATGAACCAAAGCCTTAAAGTAAAATCCTTGAAGGAAGACAGTACATGATACAAAAAAAAAGCTCTTGGCTGATCTATCAACAGAAATACACCCTTCTCCCCATGCCCGATTCAGTGTAAATTCCTTATACTCTGTAAGGAACAACTTTTTTAACTCCTCTCACTTCTGGAATGCTGGACCTTGGACAACCACAAACAGAGAGAAAAGCAAGAGTTCCAAAGGTGGCTATACTGGAATTGGAGGATGGCGTGCAGCTCAAACAATAAGTACACTCACTCCAGAAATGCAACTCAGGTTTTAATCAACCTGTTTGGACGAGTCATGTCACACATCTTGTGCAAGTGGGAGTTAAACGTAGGTCACAAGAGTTCGCTAGAAATCAGGAATGTACACAAATCAAAAAACCTGACTATTCAGAATGGTGATTTAATTGTTAAGTTTTGAATGAATTAAGCAATGGATTCTGGAAAAAAGGATTTAGCATTTACTCTGTAAAAAAGTGTTATTTTTGGGAGTAAGTTACTCGATTACCTTTTAGAATGTATTCATTACCTAGATTTTGAAGAAAGGGTAAACTATAACAAGGATCTTATTTTTACCTTTTAGGTCATGGTTTCAAGCTTGCCCCAGTTGTTGGAAAAATCCTCTGTGAACTTAGCCTTGGAAAAAGGCCATCCTACAACCTCTCTCCTTTCAAAATGCATCGTTTCCAATTAAATCTGAAGTCCTTGTTGTAAGGACAGCAGAGTCAAAAATGAAGATTTGACTAATACTTTATGTTAAAAGAATGTGACATCTAAGCTATTCGATCAATGAAAATAGTAAGTGTTGGGGGTTGCGCGCACCGGTGGGGTGGGGGGGACGGTCAGGGGCACAGGCGCTTAACGCAGTTCCTGTCAACGCCTTGGTAACATAAAAATACCTACAGGTTTTTATTCTATAAAGGATGCATTAAAGTGGATAGAAATTACCCGTTTTCTAAAGCGAGAGCTGGTCATGTCACAATTGAGGAAAAGGACATGAGAGCATCACTGGCTTAAGAAGGTTTTGATCAGCACAGTCTTGATAAGAATCAGCTGTAATCAACAGATTGACTCAAAGGCCAAGTTACTGTGTACAAAAGATAATTAACTACATGGCTGAAATTGAACTCTGATCTACTAATTCTTTCAAATTCCAAAACTTTTGTTAACAGCAGTCTGTGAATAGTTGACTGCAACAGATACTTAAACAGTTTATAAAACAAATTAATGAGATGCTATTTTTAATAAACTAATGTGAAGCTAACTTTCACTGTGCACGGTTGAATGTGAGAGCAGAAAAGTTACTTACCTTTGGGATGTTTTCTGTTCTATAACAGACATTTTCCTTTTTTATGTGTTTTCTCCTATGCCATTTGCAGCTAAGACAACAGACTGTGCTCCTCTGGTCAGTAGTCTGCTGGGTAACTGTTCATCTAAAATTGGTTATAAACCTTTCTGTCTGTGAAGAAAGATCTGGCCTGTGCAAGGAGCCTAGTTACAGAATAAAGGAACATCTATTTAAAACTGAGATGCAAAGGTATTTCTTTCAGAGGGTAGTGAATGTCTGGATTTCTTTATATCTGAGAGTTGTGGAAGATCAATCACTGAAAACATTTGAAGGAGTTGGCACAAAAGAACAAGTCAATCTTGGGACAGTACAGCCACAATCTTATAGAATGGCAGGTTAGGCTCAAAAGGCTGAATACCCTATTGTTGCTCCATTTCTTGTTCTGATGTTCTCTTCTGCCACTGTGTACGATAGCATGTTAACACCACGCAACATCAGGATTCTCTTCTCCTTGCTAGAAAAGTGAGGGTTCAAATAATGAGAATTTTGCTGAAATAAAGAGCGGGCACATGGCAAGATTGAATTGACTGGACTTCTGTTTGTGTGCTCACTTTATCCTTAGCGTGGTTATGAAAGAAATGTCAGATTTTTGGTTCTGATTCCCAAATCAGGAAGCAACACAGAGGCAATATCCTGCTCTTAGCTTTGGAGGAAAGTTTGGGAGGAAATTTTCCACTTTTTAGAAAAGATAATGTTGGGGTGAGTGTGTTGACCATTAATCAAGCTCATTAAGAGCTGACAGGAACCCTGGGCAAGTTTCTCAGAAATCACAGTCCTCAACGTTAGCATTCTAGTCCAGCAGAAACTGCTGGCATCAAGGAAACTTGTAGCTTGTTCAAAATGCTGATTCTGATGAATATGCTCCTTCACCAAAAGAAGAAAAACTCTAAACTGTCTGATTTATAGAAACTTGTAAATAAAATAAAATGCTACAGATTTTCTCACTCCAGAGAAATTGATTCTTTTGAGACAAGCAGAGGCTGAGGTGGTCAGTTTCAATGGCGTCAATGTAACTGACGATGAAAACAAAGAGGACCATGAAAATCATGTGATCACAAACAATTTAATCCATAATGACGTTTCCATTCAGAAAGGTTTGGTATGACTGATTAAAAATACCAATGGACAATGGTCTAGTGGTATTATCGCTGGACTGTTAATCCAGAGAACAAGACAATGTTCTGGGCACTCTGGTTCAAATACCGCCATGGCAGATGGTGGAATTGAATTCAATAAATATCTGGAAAATCTGGAATTAAGAGTCCAAAGATGACCACGGTCAATTGTCAGAAAAAAACCCTCCAGGTTCACTAACATCCTTTAAGGAAGGAAACTGCCATCCTTACCTGTACATGTGACTCCAGACTCCTGGACATCATACATGTGACTCCAGACTCACAGCAATGTGGTTGATTCTTAACTGCCCTCTGGGCAATTAGGGATGGGCAATAAATGCTGCCTGGCCAGTGACATCCTCATCTGAATAAAGAAATTAAAAATGTATTAAATTGAACTCAATTTTTAAGGTAGTAATTTTTATTCAGAGGATAATATTTTTAAAGTTCAGAATTATTACACCCTACGTTACTGTGCCAAAATTGTAGTTATCTGTATATTGCTGAAACTTTAAGGTGGTAAAGCCTAATTGCTTAAATTAATTATAAAACACCTTACTCTTAGGCAGATACTTGGGTCAGTTAGAGCCTAGAATGATGCAAACATACGACTCATTAAGTTAGTTAGAAGCACATATTGGTAGAAAATTATCCCTGCATTGTAAAATAATTAACTTTTTATAGAAGTGTGATATAGAAATGTGTGTGTTATCATTTGTAGATTTTCATTCTAGTTTCAAATATAGTTTAGTGGACATGAAAAGATTTTTTGTTGGTGTGCATGAAAGCTAAAATTGAACTTGTTTTTTTATTTGGATGAATGGTAAATTACGTACTCGCTGCATTCATAGTAAAACTGGAGAACAGCTCCTACACAAAAGCCTCCTCTTTGGTTGCCTCTGAGTATGAACTGTAAAATTTGACAATGAAAGAGAAACGTGAGCTCTCTTAAGGAGCTTTGGTATTGCAGGCTTAAATAACAGGTCAACAAGAAAAGCCTTCTCCAATGTAAAAGTCTGGGCAGGCTCACTTTTGCAATGACAAGCAAGTCCAATGACATAAAGCATCTCTATTACTCTCACTCGGTAATGCACATTTAAATTCACATTTCTATGAGGGAATAATAATTTTGTACTTTGGACATAAATATTCTACAACCACACGATTGCATTTATTCAATAATTTGCATAACAGTAGATTATGGAAATAAAAGTAATTGTTTAAATATGGCTTTTATAAGGCTTAACAAACATTTGTTAAAAACATTCACTAATCAGCAGTTGGAGTATTTTACTTTAAAAAGATATGTTTATGCTGGAGATGGTACAGAAGAGATTCATTAAGATGATACCAAAGATGAAAAGTTTTAATGATAAACAGAAACTGAAGGAACCATCAACACCATTAAAACAGAGATTGAGATCCAAAGGTTCAAAATGATTGACCGTTTAAAGAGGGCAGTAGCAAGTAACAAAAGGAGAAATGCTTAAGGTCATCCCAAAAACACGGCGCTTCACATTTCTGTTATCCACGCATTTAGGAAGGATGTGGTTGCATTAGAGGGTTGCAAAAGACATTCACCTGGATGCTAGCTGGCCTGGAATGATTTAACTATGGAGAGAATCTAGATAGGCTGAGCTCGTTTTCCTTTGAGCAGAGAAGACTAAAGGGGACCAGATTGAGATCTACAAAATAATAATGGGCACAGTTAGGAAGAACATTTCCTCTTAGTAGAGGAGTTTACAATGAGGAGCCAAAGTTTTAGGGTAAGGAGCAGGAGGTGGAGATGGGACTGGAGGAAAGAGAGAGTTGTGGGTATTTGGAACTTATTACCCAAAAGGGTGGTAGAGGGAAAACCCTCAAGACATTTAAGAACTATTTGGATTGATACTTGAAACACTAGACATACAAGACTAACTGCCAAGTGCTGGACAATGGTTTAAAATAGATGGATGTTTGATGATCCGTGTGGACACGATGGACTGAACAGCTTCTCTCCATGCTGGCAAAATCTATTTTTTCTGTTCCCTACTTGCAGAGTGATGCAACGACATAGGGCCTATGGTCACCAAAAATGTCCCTTTATCATAATTTTTCATCTTGATGAGCAAAAATTGTCACTGTTTTCTTAAAAATAAAATCCGATTTGAATATGTGTGTAGATCAGATTGATTAAAATGCTGATTTTACTAGACAAATCAGGATCCAAATTTGCTTGTTGTCCACCAGAAATCCTGGTGAGATTACTGAATCACTGCTGTAGGACTTGTCTTCCCATTTGTCTCCATGAGTGTTCAATGAAAAACTTAATACAGACTGGTGCATCTCAGGCCAGCTTTCATTCATTTCATTCAGGAGTTCAATGGTGAGAAACAACCTTAGAGCAGTATTGTGCTGGTGTGTGCGGTATAGTGTTCTTGCTTTCAAGTCAACAATAACTTGCTGGGATGGAACTGAATCAAAATTTTAAGTGCCTGATGTTTATGCAAAATAAAGCACCTATAAATGACAAGGAAAAGAAAATGAAAGCTAATTCTTCTGAAATAATGGCTCATACAAATTACTTTGGTTTTTATTTAGTCTTAAATTCCATACAATGCAAAGTGTTGCAGAATAAAATTATTGAATCTTGCCAAAAGTTTTGATTGTTGTTGTTCAAAAATGCTGAAGTGTGTACAGTATCTCACTTCATAATTGAAGAAGACAGTGAAACTGCTATTGCAAAGTCAAATCACTGCAGCAACCACGTAATGTCAACACCAACAAGGATAACAAAGTGTGAAGCTGGATGAACACAGCAGGCCAAGCAGCATCTCAAGAGCACAAAAGCGGACGTTTCGGGCCTAGACCCTTCATCAGAGAGGCTCTCTGATGAAGGGTCCAGGCCCGAAACGTCAGCTTTTGTGCTCCTAAGATGCTGCTTGGCCTGCTGTGCTCATCCAGATTCACACTTTGTTATCTTGGATTCTCCAGCATCTGCAGTTCCCATTATCTCTGACCAACAAAAAGGAGCTGTTTGAGACTTCTTGAATTAATTCTGCTTATTGAATCACAGAATCATTTGGTTTCATCCAGCAAGTGTGGGTTTTGAACTGGCTGCAGTCAACTGGAAAAGAAATCCCATAGAATTGGGGATTGAGCTGCCTTTGGGATTCATCCCCTCTCAGGAAAAGGTCATGGTCTTTGCTCAGTGGCTGCCTATGGCAAGAGATCTGACACTTGTCACTCAGTAGCTTAAGGGTGTTTTGGAACTCATCATTCCATAACTCAGCATGCTGTTGTTGCAAACCACTGCGCAATACCACTGATAATTTGAAAGAACACTGCACACAAGCATTTTCTCAGCATTTCTGCCACAAGAACTTGTCCACGTTTGCAAATCTGCGAGATCCTCCAGTTGAAATGTTTTGCATTTCTTTTTAATTTGGCAATATATATATATTTTTTCCACTTCAATCATTCATCCCGCCAAAGAAGAATCCAAAAGACTGAGATTGACAGGAATCCAGGCACAAATAATGAAAGACAAGGACAGCCTTCAATGCGCTCAGTGCTGTAATATTTTCACTAACAATTAACTGTTAAACTTCCAGATCTAATCTCATGGCTTTTCTCAGCTGGGATGGCTTTCGGATTTCTGTACGAGACCAGAGCATCCATTGCATTATAGGAAGACCTCTTCATCCTGGAGGATGCAGCTACAGCTCAGTAGTAGCATTCCCACCAAAGTCAGCTGCTTGGAGTTTCAAGCTACATTCCAAAGATTTCAGCACATCGTACTCAGTTCGAGGTGCTGTTTCTGGACAAACTGTTCAACCTCTCAAGGGAGATATATGGAGGAGAATATAAAATATATATAATGTTATACATATACACATACACGTCAAATACATATATGTATATAAATGATGGCAATTTGAGGTAGAGGGAGTTCTGCTGCTGTCTTGGCTGGTTATTATTCCTTGGTGGAACATCAAAAACAGATTACCAAAGCAAAGTACTGTGGATGCTGGAAAATTGAAATAAAAACAAAAAGCTGGATGTACTCACCAGGTCAGGCAGTATTTATAGGCAGAAATGGAGTTTACATTGTGGGTCAATTCTGACTGTTTCTCTCCAGAGTCTGTACGACCCATTGAGTATTTCCAGCAATTTCTGTTTTTAATTTCATATTTCAAGCATCCAAAGCAGCAGTTTGATTTATTTTGGATTATCTGACCATTTAACTCATTGCATCTTTGAGATTTGGTTAACTGGAAATAGCTGCCAAATTTCCTTAAGTTGACACTTCAGAATACTTAAATAGTTGTGAAGTAGTTTCAGTCATCCTGAGGACATGGAAGGTCATTCTTTCAAATGCATCAACACATGATAGTTGTAGCAAACTATATTGCAACATAAAACAAAGTCTAATAGCAAAAGTTGACAGAAATGTAATTAAAAATCACCACAAACTCAAATTTGTAGAAATAACTTACCTGTCTGCTGCATGATTTTACTGAAGAGAACTTCACACATTTTGATGTTCAATTGATGTCATTGTCTGTTTTTCATATATATATCACCTAAATTATGTATTTTAGTTGGCCATGATTTGGGCAGGTAAACATTTAATTTTCTTATTTCTAAACGTGACCTAATTTGCTTTCCTATTATGTTTGGTTCTATTGGATAAAATCAGTGTTCATTAGAGTAATTAGTTTTGTGTGGCATATCCACCAAATTAAAGATCAAACTCAATAGCTCCAGCTCAGATATTGATAAATGTGCTCCACACTGCTTTGAATCATCAGTCCTTGACCTTCTATCTTCCACAGTAAATGACAATGATTTCATGTCACTCGACAAGATTGTGGATAAAATCCTAATTCTTTTCTTTCTTCACCTAAAAGAGTCCTTTCCCAAACTTCAAGGTAAACAAAAATCTGTAATCAGTGCTCTATTGATTTAGTTAAAAAAATGCTACTCCGTCCTTAGATTTCATTGTTGATCTATAATGTTTCAATTAATATCTTACAGATAAACTAAAGATGCATATTGCTTAATTCATTACACATTCAGGGCTGGCAACAGGCAATATATTAATTCAAAGGATGCTTAGCATGACAATGTGCCCAGGAATCCAGATATTTCACTTCTATAATAAAAGTGAGTAATCAAACCTTCTTGGATTGCATAACTCCTAGCATTGGCAAAAACACACAACTCAATTGCAGTTAGATTCACGTTGTTTCAGAGATGGTAGGAACTGGAGATGCTGGAGAACCTGAGATAGCAAGATGTAGAGCTGGATGAACACAGCAGGCCAAGCAGCAGAGGAGCTAGAAGGCTGACATTTCGGGGATCTAGGCCCGAACCATCAGCTTTCCTGCTCCTCTGATGCTACTTGGCCTGCCGAGTTCATCCAGCTCTACACCTTGCTATCTTAGAATCAAGTTAGTTTTCGTCCAGTCAAATGTTATGGTTGTTGTGGATAGACTGCACTATTTTTATCAGTTGTATTTTATACTCTGAACTAAAATCGTAAAAGATTGCATTGAAATGATACTGTGTAAAATTTAAGACATCCAGTACACCTAAAATTTGCTCAATGAGCAACAAGGGGCCAAGGTAAAATGCCAAAAACGTGGCCCTGGAGATTTACAGGGCATTATTCCCTGAGTCTCCTACCCCAACCTTTGTCAACAGTCAACACCTCAAAAAGGTGGCTGCTAAAAGCCATCTCATGCTGCTGCAGCATTAATTGCTTAAGTTGAGACTGCTACCTCCAGCAGGAGAGGCTAGCAGCTCTGTAAGAACATAAGAACAAATAAAATAGCAGGAGTGGGCCATCCAACCCTTCAAGTTCACTCGGCCGTTCAATTAGGTAACGGATGATCTTCTACTTCCACACTATTTTTCTGTATTATCCCCATATCTCTTGTTGTTTCTTATTTGTGGAAAACTGTCAATCTCAATCTTGAAAATACTCATTAATGGAACATCCACAGCTGTCTAGGTCAAAGAATTCCAAAGGTTCACTCTTCCAAGCAAAAAAATTCTTCAAAAATAAAAAAATGGACTGCACTTATTCTACAACTTTGATGCAGGGTAAACATCCTCCTGACAACCACCTTGTCGATCCCTGGAAGGATCTTATTCTTTGAAGGAGATTACCTCTCATTTTTCTAAACTTCAGAGAATGTAGTAGCCCCAGTCTATTTCATCTTGCCTCATAGGACAATCTCTCCGTCTGTGCAACTTTTGTGGCACTCCCTCTTTGACAAGTATACCTTTCCTTAGGTAAGGAGACCAGAACTACACACAATACTCCAAGCATGGTCTCACCAAGGCTCTGTATAATTGATGGAAAGCACCTTTGACCTGCGCACAAATCCTGCTGTAACGTAGACCAACATACCATTTGCCTTCTTAATTATTGACTGTACTTGCATGTTAACTTTCAGTGATTCATGAACAAGGACAAACAAGGGTCTCTTGCTTTTTAATAAATATTCTAGGCTGAATTTTATCATAAACTGGCCAAGTATCAGTTTTGGGATCTTTCATGGAGGTCTCTCTTTGAGAGGCTTATCAAGTTTTCTGAAACAATTTTCCACAACTTGCATCATTCATTATGTACCACACTGCTATGGTATCCCACACAAGAGTTTTTCTTCAGTGTAAGTATTCACTACTGCTCTCACAGAAAAAAAAATTACTCCACCCACCTGGGGTCTGGTGGTGGCTATTTTTCACTTCCATTGCATATTTGCAACTCAGATGAGAGTAAAGCCAACCAGTCATTAATATAAGTGAATGCCCCAAAACTTAATGTTACTTTGATTTTTTACATTCCTTGACAATCCCATCAGTTCTGAGCTTCCACACATTCTCAATCAACACTTCCATTTCTTCATCTCCGAATACAGCTGCTAAGCTCTGGGCCTTCAGCTAAGCCATGCCACAATCACGATGCACTGTCACTCTGTAAAATCCAGGGTGTTGGAAACCAATGAATACCCTCCATCTCCCTACCACCAATAAAATAGCCCATGACCTCCAGTGCACCCTAAATGCCGAGTTGCCTTCATCACAATTATCGTCTCCTTTGAATTTCCAGTGTGCTATCTCTTAACCCCATAGTTGACTTTCCCAGCTACCCTACCACAATGGTAGCACCTGAATCTCATGGTGACTTTCAATAAATAGATGCTAGGGTTGACCAGGACCACTCCTCTCACTGACTTGGAAATACAGTCATGGCTGATAAATGACCAATCTCCAACTAATCTCTCTACAGCTCCCTGACTCTAATCACCTGAATGAACGCACTAGATTTGCAGATTGTCCACAGCCCACTCTCCAGATTGTAACGACACAGAACCCCTGACTGTAACCATTCCAAGTGGATGACGGAGCCTGTCCAAGCCTCTGGTGTGAGACCAGATGCTGCCCTTGATTTACTATGACAGGTCACCTTCACGACTGAAAACTAATCCCCTTTGACTTTGAGAAACGATCATTTAGATGAAGCATATTCAAGCATTTGCCACATGAGCTGCTGCCATATGATGTAGGTGTAACTTTGGTATAGAGTGTTGTACCGCAACATATCCCCCCTCTTAATGATCATTGTTGAAAGCTGCCTGATCGTGTTCTTGCACTAAAAAGCAAGACAAGGCAGAAGTATTGTGAACACACAAGTTCCAAATGAGAGGTAAACTCAAAAAGTACAGGCCAAGGTATAGATGTTGTGAGTATCCAAATACGTGCAGAAAGAATAAATGTCACAACAGCAAGCAAAGAGCAAAGTAGCTACACACTGCCTCTGATGCACAAGATGGGTGCCTGTTCCTGCACAGTAAGCAGACTAGCAGAAACATTATAATGAAAGGAGTCATTGACTCCAAAGTGCAGCATTTAAGTGCATGACTGTATTCTAATTGAGGCAGAGCTATACCATGATGATATAGTGAGGCTGTTGTCTGATGCCAACCACCATGGGCAGAGACAGTAGACGATCACTAACCAGGGAACGTACTCTGAGCTGTTGCGGACTGCTGGCCAAGATGGAGGGCTCGCGGAGCAAACAGTGAGCTGGAGCCACCAGGTACCTCTTGACTTGCACGTTGGGAAACATTGCCATATAGTCTCTTTTTGCCACTTGGCAGAATAACAAACTGCAAATAAACGGGGCAAGAGTAGATAATAATGGATGCTAACACATGCAAATAGACCTGTCACCACTTACTAGTGAGATTTCCATCTTGCCATTCCTACCATGGATATATTTTGGGGTACTGAGTGAATAAATATTACTTACAACTTAAACTCAAATCAGGCTGGGAGTGGTTGGAATTTCAACCCAGCCTTTCGAGCTCACATTTATGGACACCACCACTGCACCACAAGATCACACTTAAACACTTTGCAATTCTGTCAAGTGTTGACATACAACTAGGTGTCATCCAAAACTAGAAGACAGGGTTTTGTGATGCCTTGTGAAATCAGCCAAGTCTCTGCTTGATGCATCCAATAATTAAATTTCTAAGTGTAATCAGTTCTCTCATATTCCACATTCCATAGTAATTGTTTCTCTTTTTTTGTTTTATAACAGTTCTTCACTCTATTCCTATTGATCAGCTCTTACAAAAGTTTTGGTGACTTTATCTTTGTGAGGTTAAGTAACTTCCCACCTCTCTCATTCTTGTGGTCTGTTCTCTTTTGTAATTCTTGACTAGATCTCTGTGTCATGGTAGCTATGCTTTGCAACCTCCAACCACCACCCACCACCTCCCCCGCCACCAATCATTTTTCCCGATGCCTGCAAACATACGCCACCCCCTCCGTTTAGTGAGCTATTAGCTTCGACAGTTAAATTTTCTGTCGCTGAAAATCTTATTCAAAATGGGGAAAACTCCTGTTTCATTTGTAACTAAATAAAATTGTGCAGCTTTCAAAATGCTGAAGTTGAATCATACAGTTTTACAATCAATAATAATTTCTCTACATCAGTTTTTTAAAAAACACATTAACAAACAATTGTTAACATTACTGCACTCGATCTTTTCATTGAGAACTGTCGACATGACATTAGTCGCCTCAATTTCACTGCCCCTCTCAACAAATCCAACCTATGAACTGACTGCACTCTGTGCACTCAGGTCTAACCCTAACTCTGTCATCAAGTCTGCCAATAAGGGTAGTGCTGTTATTGTCTGGCGTACTGACCTCTACCTTGCAGAGGATGAGCGCCAGCTCTCAGATATCTCCTCCTACCTTCCCGTGGACCATGACCCCACCATGGCACATCAGGCCATTGTATCCACTATGGTTACGATCTTATTTCATCCAGTGATCTCCCCCCATCCGCTTCCAAACTAATAGTCCCCCAACCCCGCATAGTTAGTTTCTACCTCCTGCCGAAAATCCACAAACAGGACTGTCCAGGTAGACCCATTGTTTCAGCCTGCTCATGCCCCACAGAACTGTTTTCTTCCTACCTTGACTCAGTCTTTTTCCCCCGGTCCAATCCCGACATCAATGATTCATCTGAAGCCTTACGCCGGTTTCAAAGCTTCCAGTTGACCGGCTCCAGCCACCTCCTCTTTACCACAGATGCGCAATCCCTTTACACTTCCATTCCCCACTCTCCGCTTCTTCTTGGAGCAAAGACCTGACCCTACCCACCACCACCCTCCTCTGCTTGGCTGAGCTTGTCTTCACCCTCAACAACTTCTCTCATTTTCTTCAGGTAAGAGGGGTTGCCATGGGTACCTGCATGGGCCCTAGTTATGCCGGTGGGGTACGTGGAACATTCCTTGTTCTGTATGATTCTGGACCCCACTCAACTCTTTCTCCGATAAATCAATGATATCATTGGTGCCACTTCCCCCTCTCATCTAGAATCAGAAAACTTCATCAATTTCACCTCCAATTTCGACGCTGCCCTCACTTTCACTGGGTCTATCTCGGACCCCTCCCTTCCCTTCCTCGACATTTCTGTTTCCATTTCTGGGGATAGACTGGCCACTAATTTCCATTACAAACCCACCAACTCCCACAGCTACCTAGACTATATATCCTCACACCCCACTTCCTGTAAAGACTCCATCCCATTCTCTCAGTTCCTCCATTTCCATCGCATATGTTCAGAGGAGGCCAACTTCAACAAGGGAGCTTGAGAAAATGTCCACATTCTTCCTCAACTGAGGATTCCCCAGCTCCATTATTGACAGGGCCCTCAATCGGGTCCGACCCATCTCCCACACTTCTGCCCTCACCCTTTCTCTTCCCTCCCGCAACAGTGATAGGGTTCCCCTTATCCTCACCTACCACCCCACCACCATACACATCCAGAAGATCATCAGATGCCATTTCTGACACGTCCAGCAAGATGCCACCACCAGGCACATATTCCCTTCCCTTCCCTTGTCCACCTTCCACAGGGACTGTTCCCTCCAGGACACAATGGTCCACACTTCCTTCACCCCCAACACCTCCCCACAGCCGTACTGCACCTTACCCTGTAACCAGCGAAGGTGCAACACCTGCCCATTTACCTTCTCCCTCCCCAGTATCCAAAGGCCCAAACATATCTTCCAGATGAAGCAACACTTCACCTGCACTTCGAAGAATCTAGTCTACTGTATTTGCTGTTCACAATGTGGTCTCCCTCACATTGGGGAAACGAAGCATAGACTTGGCAACCGCTTCGCAGAGCATCTACGTTCTGCTGAACTACCTGTTGCCAGCCACTTCAATGCACCACCCTGCAATCAGGCCAATATCTGTGTCTTTGGCTTGCTACAGGCCTCCGAATAGTTCCAGAGATGTAGAGGAAAGGATAGCAAAGATAATTATCGATAGGAGTGAGAGAGACAGGGTAGTTGTCAAGGGGAACTTCAACTTTCCAAATATTGACTGGGAACACGATAGTTCGAGTACTAAAGATGGGTCAGTTTTTGTCCAGTGTGTGCAGGAGGGCTTCCTGACAGTATGTAGATAGGCCAACAAGGGGCGAAGCCACATTAGATTTGGTACTGGGTAATGAGCCTGGCCAGATGTTACATTTGGAAGTAGGTGAGCACTTTGATGATAGCAATCACAATTCTGTAATGTTTACTTTAGTAATGGAAAGGGATAGGTGTATACCACTGGGCAAGAGTTATAGCTGGGGGAAAGGCAATTACAATGAGATTAGGCGAGATTAGGGGAGCATAAGATGGGGAAGGAAACTGCAGGGGATGTGCACATTAGAAATGTGGAGCTTATTCAAGGAAAAGCTCCTGTGTATCCGAGATAAGTATGTACCCGTCAGGCAGGGAGGAAGCTGTAGAGTGTGGGAGCCATGGTTTACGAAGGAGGTGGAACCTCTGGTCAAGAGGAAGAAGGCGGCTTATGTTAGGATGAAATGTGAAGGCTCAGTTAGGGTGCTTGAGGGCTACGAGGTAGCCAGGAAAGACCTAAAGAGAGAGCTCAGAAGAGCCAGGAGGAGACATGAGAAGTTGTTGGTAGATAGGATCAGGGTAAACCCTAAGGCTTTCTATAGATATTTAAGGAATAAAAGAATGACGAAAATAAGATTAGGGCCAATCAAGGATAGTAGTGGGAAGTTGTGTGTGGAGTCAGAGGAGAGAGGGGAAGCACTAAATGAGTATTTTTCAACAGTATTCACTCTAGAAAACAACAATGTTGTTGAGGAGAATACTGAGATACAGGCTACTAGACTAGGTGGGATTGAGGTTCACAAGGAAGAGGTATTAGAAATCCTACAGAGTGTGAAAATAGTTAAGTCCCCTGGGCCGGATGGGATTTATCCTAGGATCCTGTGGGAAGCCAGGGAGGAGATTGCCGAACCTTTGGCGTTGATCTTTAACTCATCATTGTCTACAGGAATAGTGCCAGACGACTAGAGGATATCAAATGTGGTTCCCCTGCTCAAGAAGGGGAGTAGAGACAACCTGGTAATTATAGATCAGTGAGCCTTACCTCATTGTTGGTAAAGTATTGGAAAAGGTTATAAGGGATAGGATTTATAATCATCTAGAAAAGAATAAAATATTAGGGATAGTCAGCACGGTTTTGTGAAGGGAAGGTCGTGCCTCACAAACCTTATCGAGTTCTTTGAGAAGGTGACCAAACAGGTAGATGAGAGTAAACCGGTTGACGTGGTGTATATGGATTTCAGCAAGGCGTTCGATAAGGTTCCCCACAGTAGGCTATTGTACAAAACGCGGTGGAACGGAATTGTGGGAGATATAGCAGTTTGGATTGGAAATTGGCTTGCTGAAAGAAGACAGAGGGTGGTAGTTGATGGGAAATGTTCATCCTGGAGACCAGTTACTAATGGTGTACCGCAAGGGTCGGTGTTGGGTCCACTGCTGTTTGTCATTTTTATAAATGACCTGGATGAGGGCGTAGAAGGATGGGTTAGTAAATTTGCAGATGACACTAAGGTCGGTGGAGTTGTGGATAGTGACAAAGGATGCTGTAGGTTGCAGAGAGACATAGATAAGCTGCAGAGCTGGGCTGAGAGGTGGCAAATAGAGTTTAATGCAGACAAGTGTGAGGTGATGCACTTTGGCAGGAGTAACCGGAAGGCAAAGTACTGGGCTAACGGTAAGATTCTTGGTAGTGTAGATGAGCAGAGAGATCTCGGTGTCCATGTACACAGATCCTTGAAAGTTGCCACCCAGGTTGGCAGGGCTGTTAAGGCGGCATACAGAGTTTTAGCTTTTATTAATAGAGGGATCGAGTTCCGGAACCAAGAGGTTATGCTGCAGCTGTACAAAACTCTGGTGCGGCCGCACTCGGAGTATTGCGTATAGTTCTGGTCACCGCATTATGAGGAGAATGTGGAAGCTTTGGAAAAGGTGCAGAGGAGATTTACTAGGATGTTGCCTGGTATGGAGGGAAGGTCTTTCGAGGAAAGACTGAGGGACTTGAAGCTGTTTTCATTAGAGAGAAGGTGGTTGAGAGGTGACTTAATTGAAACATATAAAATAATCAGAGGGTTAGCTAGGGTGGATAGGGAGAGCCTTTTTCCTTGGATGGTGACGGCGAGCATGAGGGGGCATAGCTTTAAATTGAGGGGTGAAAGATATAGGACAGATGTCAGAGGTAGTTTCTTTACTCAGAGAGTAGTAAGGGAATGGAACGCTTTGCCTGCAACGGTAGTAGATTCGCCAACTTTAGGTACATTTAAGTCGTCATTGGATAAGCATATGGACGTACATGGAATAGTGTAGGTTAGATGGGCTTCAGATCGGTATGGCAGGTCGGCACAACATCGAGGGCCGAAGGGCCTGTACTGTGCCGTAATGTTCTATGTTCTACAGTGTTCCAGTGAAGCCCAGCACAAGCTGGAGGAACAACACCTCATGTTCCGCTTGGGGACCCTCCAGCCCTCCGGGCTCAATATTGAGTTCAATAATTTTAGGGCCTAAACTCTCCCATGTCCCAGACCCTCAACCCATACACCAGGCCTTGTTACCACATAGCCTAACACTACACACCCCCTGTTGTTAGTCACTAACAGTCCCCATTAACAACTACTCACCCTCCCAGACTAATTGTTAGCAACTCCTTTTTCTGTCCAACTGTCTGTCTCTCTCTCTGGGCTCCATCTGATCATTTACTCCCTATCCCATCCACCTCCCTATTTTCTGCAAATAAACTGACGTTTTCCAGCCACTATCAATTCTAAGGAAGTGTCACTGGGCCCGAAACATTAACTCTGTTTTCTCCACCACAGATCCGGCAGGCCTGCGGAGCATTTCCAGAAACTTTGTTTTTGTCATCATTACTTATATGTGCACATATACCAGAATTTTATATTATCATTGACTCAGCACTGCATTTTCAACAGTGAACTCATGTGGAGGGAAGAGAGTTCAAGTGTGATTCTGTTAAGCTCCTGAACTCAGCTGTCCTGTACAGAATTCTGCTAAGTAACGGCCAGGGGTCTCTTTGCAATGCAGCGAAAATTAAGTCTCTCCAGGTCACTCAAACATGTTGCTGGCTGATGTACAGCATCTTTTGGCAGTAGCATTGGAAATGAACATCTCTCTTCCTCTGTCTTTGAAGTGCATAGACAAAGAAACATTAAACAGTGGATATTTCAAATAAACTAACTACTAGCCACAATCCCAATGAAGTATATTGTGGGATTTTCAACTGACCATTGCAGCAATAATGCCAAAAAATCAATAAAAAATCTCGGGTATGTGCATATTTGTAGATAATTGCATAGCAATATACTGTCTGTTTGTTTATGTAACTCATTTTAGGAGACAATTTGTACAATTACATGCCTAATTTGTTTATAGGTGTCAGGTCAGATTTACTACAAAATATTAAATGCTAATATTTGTAATTAGAACTTTTGCACTTTGAAGTATGACTAATAAAAAAAACACTTTTGATAAAAAAATTCTGTAACAGCATTCAACATACATCAAAACAACAGATAAAATCTTTGCTATATTTTGAATGGTCCCCCTCACTGAATTTGTCCATGACATAAACAGTGATCAATGTAATAAAGTCCATAAACATGGTTGGCTTATGTTTTATCTCCATCAATTAAAAAAAATCTCCACTGATTTTGGCCAGCATTTCTTCATTGGCGTCAAAATTAAAAAGAAGTTCTACATACAAAACTCAAAAGTCACATTTTACCCTTTCAAAATAATTCATTTCATACAAAGACTAAATGTGTCTGTCTCATAGCAAGCAGAAGTAATATACATATTTGGGACCTTGTGCATTATCAGAAAATGGCAGACATAAATTATGCAATCACCAAAAGTATAGTAAAAGGAATCATTTTTGACAGGGTTGCTTTTGCAGCATTGACATTTCCCACAAGGGAAAATCGAGTCTGTGCTCATTTGAAGTTACAAACACATGGAATATCAACAAATTCTGACAAGATTAACAGGGCATCTCCATATATGACAGCACAAGGACAAATGGACGTGCTTGGGTACTTTACAGAAAGTGGTCATTTACCTTTTACTACATGTAAACTACACCATTGTTAATTAGTTGAGATTCACTCCTGTAAAGAACGTACTTTGCCTTTTTGGTTTACATTTTCAAACTTCAAATTCTGACAATTATAAAAGGGTCAAGCCCTCACATTGAATAAGTCATTTTAAGATTCTATACTGCAATCAAGTTCCCTATCTATCCTACCATACCAGTTTACAAATCATAAAGCTGCTTCTTCTCGAATGCAAACATTTTCATATTATTTTCTAAAAAAATCTAATCAGGGAATGTAGGTATTATTAGTCAGCATTTAATTCCATCCCTTGAGCAAGTGGCAGTGAGCTGTGCTCTTGAGCCACTTCCAGGAGTTCATACCAACAACACTGAAAGAACTGCAATAGAATAAATAGAAAGCGGAACATAACAGCAGCGCTTCGTCGGAGGCTCACTGATGATGTTACCTAGAATGGTGACGAAACGTCTGAAAACTAACCTTCCAGCTCAGTGAGCAAACTCACATCCAGAACTGCAATAGATTTTCAAGTCAGGATTGAAACTTGGAGATGGTGGTGGTGTTCTCACATATCTGTTGCCTTCGTCCTTCTACGTGGACATGATTGTGGGTTCAGAAGGTGTTGTTGAAGGAGCTTTTGTGATTTTTTTTGTAGTGTGTCTTATAGATAGTATACACTACTACTCTCATGTGGTAGTGGAAAGACTGGACATTTGTGGTTGGGATACCAACCAAGGTTTTTGTCAATATTTTGTCCTGGATAGTGCCAAACTTCTTGAGTTGTTGAAGCTGCACTTGTCCAGGTGAGCGGGGAATGTGCCATTACATAACAAATACAGAGGATGCTGGAGAAACTCAGCAGGTCTGCCAGCATTGGCGGAGACAGAATCAGTCTTAACATTTCAACTCCAGTATGGCTCTTCTTCAGAACTGAAAGGTGTTGTAAAGTGGGTGCTTTTTAATACTGTTAAAAAGGCAGAGGAGGAGCAAGAGGGCAGATGGTGTAGGGACCTAGTGCAAAAGACAAAGGGGCTGTTAATAGCAGAGTAAACGAAAATGTAAAATTGGTGTAAATTAAGGTGTGAAAGGAAGACAGGTGGTCGAGCCTAATCATCACAAAGTAAACAAGACACAAACACAAAACGGCTGTTGGTGGTGGGGTGTGAAAAAAGAGTGTCATCCGTTCTGTGTTTGGTCTCACTAACGTACAGCAGACCACATTATGACCAGCAAATATAGTCAATTATACTAAAAGGAGTACGTATGAAATGCTGTTTAACCTGGAAGGTGCATTTGGAGCCTTCGACACTAAGGAGTGGGGTAAGGAAAATAAGCAAGCGTTATACTTTGTGATTGCACAAGGTGGTGCAAAGGGGAGCGAGGAGACAGAGGAGTGAAGAGGATGATGTTTTTGGTGATAGCATCCTGCTGGAGGTAGCGGAAATGGAGGAAGATGATTAATTGAATGCAGAGAGTCCAGATAGGTGGAGATGAGTTCGGTGGGGCAGGAGCAGGCTGAGACGATGGGTCGACCAGGGCAGGCAGGTTTGTGGATTTTGGGAAGGAGATAGAAACGGGCCGTGCGGGGTTGGGGAACAATGAGGTTGGAGGCTGTGGGTGGGAGTACCTCTCAGTCTCCATCTCAGGCAACCAGCTTGTAACTGATGTCCATTTCAAGCCCACCGACTCCCACAGCTACCTAGAATACACCTCCTCCCACCCACCCTCCTGCAAAAATTCCATCCCCTATTCCCAATTCCTCCGCCTCCGCCGCATCTGCTCCCACGATAAGACATTCCACTCCCGCACATCCCAGATGTCCAAGTTCTTTAAGGACCGCAACTTTCCCCCCACAGTGATCGAGAACGCCCTTGGCCGTGTCTCCCGTATTTCCCGCAACACATCCCTCACACCCCGCCCCCGCCACAACCACCCTAAGAGGATCCCCCTCGTTCTCACACACCACCCTACCAACCTCCGGATACAACGCATCATCCTCCGACACTTCCGCCATTTACAATCCGACCCCACCACCCAAGACATTTTTCCATCCCCTCCCCTGTCTGCTTTCCGGAGAGACTACTCTCTCCGTGACTCCCTTGTTCGCTCCACACTGCCCTCCAACCCCACCACACCCGGCACCTTCCCCTGCAACCGCAGGAAATGCTACACTTGTCCCCACACCTCCTCCCTCACCCCTATCCCAGGCCCCAAGATGACATTCCACATTAAGCAGAGGTTCACCTGCACATCTGCCAATGTGGTACACTGCATCCACTGTACCTGGTGCGGCTTCCTCTACATTGGGGAAACCAAGCGGAGGCTTGGGGACCGCTTTGCAGAACACCTCCGCTCAGTTCGCAACAAACAACTGCACCTCCCAGTCGCAAACCATTTCCACTCCCCCTCCCATTCTCTAGATGACATGTCCATCATGGGCCTCCTGCAGTGCCACAATGATGCCACCCGAAGGTTGCAGGAACAGCAACTCATATTCCGCCTGGGAACCCTGCAGCCATATGGTATCAATGTGGACTTCACCAGTTTCAAAATCTCCCCTTCCCCTACTGCATCCCTAAACCAGCCCAGTTCGTCTCCTCCCCCCACTGCACCACACAACCAGCCCAGCTCTTCCCCCCCACCCACTGCATCCCAAAACCAGTCCAACCTGTCTCTGCCTCCCTAACCGGTTCTTCCTCTCACCCATCCCTTCCTCCCACCCCAAGCCGCACCCCCAGCTATCTACTAATCTCATCCCACCTCCTTGACTTGTCCGTCTTCCCTGGACTGACCTATCCCCTCCCTACCTCCCCACCTATACTCTCTCCACCTATCTTCTTTACTCTCCATCTTCAGTCCACCTCCCCCTCTCTCCCTATTTATTCCAGTTCCCTCCCCCCATCCCCCTCTCTGATGAAGGGTCTAGGCCCGAAACGTCAGCTTTTGTGCTCCTGAGATGCTGCTTGGCCTGCTGTGTTCGTCCAGCCTCACATTTTATTATCAAGGGATAGGAAACAAATGTTAACCTCGCCAGTGACACTTATGTCATATGAAACACTACATTTTAAAAAGCTTCATATTTTCTTATTGTTCTTGAATCCAAAACAGCACCTGACACCAAGTTGTGCTTCCATTCCTGCTTGATCATTTATCTGTCAAAACAACTCTCAAAACTGGTGAAGAGGATAGGTGAGTCATCACAACAATATCAATTATAAAGGTCACACTATTCCAGAATCAGGGTGCTATCATTATTAAGAAGAATTGATGAGCCACTAAATAAAGCTTGAGCTAATCTCAGCCCTTATGATTTTCTACTCAAGGAAATGCAAGAGTCTCCACCTCAGTATTTCAGAAACACATGGTCTATGCCAACACTTCAAGGTAATTATGATAAATAATTGCATAATTGGAGGAGCTATAATTCAAATCAGATTTCTAATGAAGGCAGATACTGAAACTTTGATTGCATATTGGTAAGAGAAGGGAGTTTTCCCAGTGCTCTGGCCACTGTTCTCCGTCATTAAAAATCTGAACAGATTAAATGATTGTTATTTCTAGGATGCTACTGGGCACAAAAGGACTATGAAATGGCTTACACAACAGGAGTCTGAACTTCAAATCAAGTGCTGAATTTTTCAAAACCTTTCGTCTTTTCCCCCCAATTCTTCAGATACGCTATAATAGAATTCCAAAAATCTTCAAGAATTGAGCACACAAAGTAGAAACTTCAATTTCAAATTGAAAGCTGCACAAAGGTTGATAGAGCTCTCAATTAAAAAACACTTGATAGGTGGTAACCACAAGTGACTTAGTGATAATTTTGAAGAATGTCCTGTATTCCAATTTAGTTTGTATATTCCCTAAACGACATTAACAATCACATTCTTCCTCAGGCCGAGACAGGCAAATAATGGAATTATATTACTTAAGTTAGTCACAAAAGCAGCAATTCTTGAATTCCTTCTCAGCTTGACTTCTGTTTGATAGAAACATTTGTGAGCCACCTATTTATGTTTGATCAATGATAAAATGCATTTAATAATACAAATACTTATTGGACTAAATTACTTAGGTGTTGGAATTATCCATGAAGACCTGGTACAAAGTCTATCAGTCTTCTTGGGACTTCCAAATACAATGCTTAATTTGTCAAACTTTAACCAATGAGTGCAGAGAACAACCTATTCTTCACAAGTATGTAACTTCAATGAAGTAATTAATAAACATCATTGCATCAATGAGGATAATTAATTAATAGGTACAATCATGAATTTTTTTATAATTAGACAATTCTTTTAACACAACTTGCTTAAAATGTGACTTACATTTAGCAAGCAACCAGTGAATCATCACTGCTCCTTGTGGCACGTTAAGTTAACTTAAATGAGGAGAAAACATTATTGAAAACAAAAATAATATTGAAGTTATTTTTCTGTTTATTCTTTGCTATAATTGTCATAATGAAGAAAATAATAATTTGGGAACTTGTAAGACAACCAATAAGTTTATTTAGTCACATAAATAGTCACCAAAAAGTACACTTAATAGAGGACGATATGATCTTTTTCAAGTTTGCATTCTTTCAAAGCAATTTCAATCCATCCTCATCTTGCACATTTACTCATCTGTTAAAGCTGTTTCCATAACACTATTAGAAATCTTTGAAACTACACTACAGAACTTCTGATATCACAATAATCCAATTTGCCAATTAAATGCAGAATTTTATACATCAGTGCTATGTTATGACTAACTGAATAAAATTGTACCATTTTAATAACATAATACAAATATTAATAAACCTTTCAGCACTGCAATCTGTTTGCTGTTATCTGTACTGAGTAAAATGTATATGGTCTGCATTCTTGAAAAGTGCACAGTTATATACTGGAAAGTAGATCTTAAGTTAAACGTCATTCCAAACACTAATGGCATAACAAGTCAATGAGCATTCAAGGAGAACTATCAGAATAATATCTTTAATTACTTTATAAAGAAACATCTTAATATTCCAAGGAGTCACTTAAATGATCCATGCAATCTGATGAAAAATGAGAGTGTATGCAAGGATTTTTAAATTACTTTATTTTGAAGTGCCAGCCTTGATTTCAACGGTCACTAATTTTGAACGATAAACAATAATACTACATGAACTGATTTTTAATAAAATATCCAAGATCAAAAGTAACCATTGTGAAGAAGTGATCTGCCAACCTTTAAAGACAGAAAATGATTTAGGTATTTAAGGGCAACAGTCATCTGAGTTTACAGGCCTTGCAACTTCCTAAACTATTTCCGCATTGTTATCATGTGGAGGGAAACTAACCCAATTTATTGATTCCAATTTGAATTTTGATTTAATCAAGATAAAACGGCAGCAGGTTCTTTGACATTAAGAGCTGTATCACTTTTGCCATTGAATAGCCAAGCATAATGGTGAAGAGAGAACAAAGCATAAATAGAAAGTCTGTACATTAAAAGAACACAAAAATTAGTTTCTAAAGGGTCAGCTTTTCCCAATACCCACCTTTCCTAATTACTTTGTCCCTTTAGACTATAAATCTTGACTACAGAGGATTACATATACAACTTTTTTTTAAACTATTTGATTTGATGTGTGATGCAGGGGATATGATATTAAACTTTATATTTTGAGCTCAAGATATAAGATAAACAGATTGTGTATGAGTGCAGGCTTTAGTGAACTATCAACACCAAACCTGTTTATTTTCAAAAAAGTATTAGCATATGCACACATACATCATTTGAGACAATTAATGGAAGAAATGCCAACAGCAGTTATGCTGCCAGAGAGTTCTGTTATTTTGCTCTTATCTGTGTCAATTTTCCAGTCTAGAGTAGATAAATAAAAACTAATCTTTGGCTCAGGTAAAAATAATTGCATGAAAAATTCAGTGGTAGCTTTAGACTGCAACCAGAGAAGTCAAGTTTGAATTAGATTTTGAAAGCAATACTGACAAGAAGGATCAGCCATAGCAACTGAAAACAAATCAAGAAAAAGAAAACAAACCTCCATATTTTACAGGCTTCCAAATTATGCAGATGAAAACAGGAGATTCCACATTTGTAAGAAATACCAATCATAGTAAAGTCTGTAGTGAACTTCAATTTCAAATTAATACAACCTATCAATATCATGCGAGACTATTACCAAGATGATAGAGCATCAACAGACCTCATATTTCATTCATCCTACTTCTAATTTTATTATCTCACCAAACCCAACATCACTGCAGTAATAGCCCAATAAATTCAAATATCATGTGCTGAGTTGTTTTGGTTAGTATGAACCTGTGGACAACATCATTTTTAGCTATACATTTGTTCCACAGTTTTGGTGTCACTGTCACTATTGTTTAGCAGTCACGTGGCTGACAACCTGGACTTCAGGGTATCTTCAATATTGTCCATCTCATCGTCAGAGTTCATGACAGAGATGTGTCGACGATACAATGGGGGACTGTGAAAGAAATTGAGAAAATATGTTGTTATAAACCCAATCATTCAATCAAAAACTACATTTTTAAAATATTGCATTTAGAATTGCAGCTTTGAAGAAACATCCAGAAATTATAGATAAAACTAGGGTCTTACGACTCCAGAGTGAAGAATTAGACTTCCTTCTCAGGTTTATTTTGTGCACATGCTACAACTGCAGTGGAATTATCAACTTAAAACAGTTAGATTTGTTTTAGTAATAGCAAACGATACACATCTAATAACTTGCTCAGGAGTAATACACTGTATTTTCCACTGACAATTAATGGAAGAAATGCCAACAGCAGTTATTATTTCCAATCAATCCTTTGGCAAAATCCTTAGTGCAGAGGACATTGCTGGGCTAGAGATTATCAATCTTTACACTTAGGGTCAACCATGATCAAAGATTAATCACAGTTAAATATTTAGAGAGATGAATTTACATTTTTCTTCTCTCCAAACTGAAGATTTGCTATGCAGTGGGCTTCATCTGATATTATTTTGAAGAACCAGCAAATTTTGCTTACTAGAGCCACGGAAGTTACAGGTGATATTCATGGACATTTAGACAGTAGGAGGTCATACAGCTGATCATGTCCCTGCTGGTCATAAATATATGATAATCCCAATTTCATTTTCTAGCTCATGGCCCAAAACTTTTGAGTTAACTTTGTTTTGTTATCCCTCGTCAAATGGGGTTTTCACTGGCTGGGCCAGCATTTACTGTGCATCCTAGTTTCTACTGAGAAGGTGGTGGTGTGATTCAGCAAAGTTAATGTTATTAAAAGTTAAATTCTCTCATTGGAGAAGTGGTAACTCTTTTTTAATCAATTTCTAGGAAAACTGTTCACTTGAAAATAATAAATATCAGCAAACCAGGGAATGAATCAAATTGACTGAAGACCGTCATCCGTGATGGCAGAGATCTCCAGAGGAGGCTAACAAAAGAAAGGTCTTGAGAATTGGAAAGTTTATAGAACACAACAGAGAGGTGACAATAAAATGATGAACAAAGGGAGAATACATTAGGCATGCATTCCAGCAAATTAAATAAAAATAGACTGAAAAAGTTTCTCAAGGTATGTGAAGGCTAAAACAAATACGGGTCTATTAAAGGAAGAGTTAAGGGAATCTATAAGGGGAAATAATGAAATAGCCAAGAAACTTAATTATTAGCTGGTGTCCATTTTCACAAAGGAAGTTGCAAGAAATCTGTTAGTAGTACAGATCTAAGTGGCTAGGGAGAATGAGAAGTTGAAAGAAATTAGCATGAGTAAGATGACTGTATTGCAGAAACTAAAGGGGCTGAAAGTTGATAATTCCCCAAGATCTGATGGATTTCATCCAAGCGTGTTGAAGAAGGTTTTTATAGAGGTAGTCAATGCGTTGGTGATAATCTTCCAAAGGTCTACAGATTCTGGAATGATTCCTGGATTTGGAAGACAGCAAAATGTCACTGCACTATGTAAGATGGAAGTCAGAGTGAAAACAAGGAACTACAGACTTGTTAGCCTTACATCAGTAATAGAAAAGATAGTAGAACTTATTACAGATGATGAGAAAAATAGGCATCAGCTTTGTAATGATCTGATTGGGCGTAGGTCAGCATGGATTTGTAAATGGGAAATCAAGTTTGACGAATTTGTTGGAATTTTTCTTTTCGAATTTCTACTGGTGAATTGGGTTATGGTGATGGGGTGAGTGAAAGACACTGACGTGTTTGATCAGTTGTGAGCACACTGAAATGATGAGGCAGACTCAACAGTCTGAATGGCTCATGCCTGTTTCTATGTCCCTATCATTCACTCAGCACATCTGGCTTAATAACACTGTAAATATTACAGCCTTATCTTTCTGCTCTGATAGGCTGAACCTCTCCATCATCGAGGTTAGGGTTATTTATGGAAACTCCTCCTGCAGTGAGTTGCTTAATTACACATCACCATCCATGACCAGGTCACTAGCAGAATTGTAGAACTGATCTATTGATTTTTTTTTTGGGGGGGGGGGAGGTGCTTAGCTGTCTCAATGAATGGCTGTTTAGTGAATGTCTGGAATTCTGCACCCGAGATTTGTGAAGGTGATTTCACACCAAGTATTTAAAGAGTTAATACGTAGATTTTTGAAACAGATAAGTTGAAAACTATGGAAAGCTGACAAGAATTGGTTTGTAGGCCTGGGACAGATCAGTCTTGATCTTATAGAATGGCAAGGCAGGCTTGTGGGAACCAATGCCTACTCCTGCTTATATTTCTCAAGCTTCTTATGCTGTTTGGCTTACAAGTAGTTCCTGTATTGTTGCTTCAACAGGTTGACCCCTCATTTTTTGCAATGCTTGTTAATTCATTTGGCATGCCCTCCTTCACTTCTCATTGAACCACGCTCAATCCACTGGCTTGATGATATAGGTAGAGTGAGAGATATGCCAGACCATGAGACTGCAGATCACGATTGTATACAATTCTGCTGCTGATGCCCTACATTGTATCTTAGATTCCCAGTCTCAAATGCTAGATCTATTCAAAATCTGTCCCATCTATCATGGAATAGATATTTAGTGCTCTATTTACCAGCCAACATTTCTTTTCCTCACTTATGATACAAAATTATTACATATTATTTTTCATATGAAACGTTAATGCAATATAGAAAACATTGACTAGTATTATGCATGCTACATTATGAAATAGAAGATTAGTGATGATTGAAAAAGAATTCACCCAACATGCAATTAATTGTACATTTCATGTTAGCCTGCTGCCTGGTTTGGAGTCAGAAAAGAGTAACACTTCATTTGTGGCAATAGCATAAATAGTGAGTTTGTGGTCAGGTATTTCTCTGTTTGGTAAGTCAAAATGTTTACGGGGTTGAAATCAAGTTTGACAAATCATGGAAAAGGAAAAATGGAAAACAAAGATTGATTAACTTTTACACCAGGTGCATAGAATAAATGCTTAGCACGTACTTTTAGTACTAATTTTGAGGGATGTTAACATTGGCGAAGAGTTAAAGTTGTTTCATAAGAAACATGTATTGATTTTGATGAACAGGGTAAATGCTATATAGTTCAATGCTTCTTATTTCAGAAACCCAGCAATAATTATGATGTATCATGCCAGACAGGAAATGAATGGCTTTGGCTCAGGGGTCTTATCTTTTGCCACACTCACCTTAATTCTCTACCAACAACAATGACAAGCAAAATCAGATGGGGTAGAGAATGACTAGCAATCCCAAGCTCACCTGCTTACTGTCTGAATGTAACTACTGCGCTTAGAATCAACATCAAGCAATTGTGCACGTGCACACTGATGCAAAGATCCTATGTTTCGTCCTAAATTCTGAAAAGCATCCTCCACCATGAGATTTTTATTTCTGCCATTTCCCACATCAGCTAGTCAGTAGCCTCTCTGCTCGAGAAAATCAACTTGATCAAAATTATAGCCAGGTTTTTACTGTGCCTTTGCCAATTGAATGGTCAAATTTGTCCTTAACACAGGACTGAGTCAATAGTCAATATTTATCCCACAAAGGAGGCTGTAATTTCGATACTTTTATACCCAATCCAATGTACCACTCTGTTCTGCTCTGGATTACATCAGAATACAGCATGCTTATGCTTACAGTATGAACTGAGTAATTTTTCAACAGTTAAGAGAAGTTAAATTGTCATGCATTTTCAATGCTACATTCCACACAGAAGTCAGATGGACCTACTTTACTAGTCACTTTCTGGTCTGTATAAATACTTCATCATCACACTGTCTACTTGCTTCATTTTATTTTTGCTGCTTTTCTTTGTTTTCTTTCCAGACTTCTCAGCTTTGCTTTCTTTGTCAAATTCATCTTCTGAATTAGATTCTCTCTTTTTTGCACCACGTCTGATACTTCGATATGAAACTGTAGACCCTGAAGAGGAGGAACTGGACGATGATTCTGATGACTCCGAGTCACTTTCCTTTTTTTTGGATTTCTTCTTAGACTTCTTAGAGTGTTTCTTGGAGCCTTTCTTTCTTTGCTCACTTTCTGATTCAGGTGATTCAGAATCTGAACTTTTGCTTTTTTTGCTTTTGCTTTTGCTTTTCTTACTTTGTGGCTTACTGAAATCTAGACAAGAAGAGGATCTTAGAGGGATGGATGGATGTTTATTTATCTTTTCCTCATCTTCTTCAGTGTCTGGGTCGAGACTTGTTCTTTTGAACGTAATTGGTTTATAATTCAGAACTTCATTAATGGCAGCTTCTAAACCGGGATCCAAATAATTTCTGTGGCCCACAGGTTTTACATTAGAACTATCCAGTTGTATATCATCTGAAGCAGAAGATCTAGGTCTGGGAGGAACACTATAGCTGCGTCCTGATTGGTGGCTATATGATGATCTTTCACTTAGCACTACACTGACAGCAGCATCATCATCCACCTCACCAAATCTACTTTTAGGGAAAGATAATCTTGAATCCATGCGACCATTAAGTGTAGGGCTTTTCATTCCTACTTCTGATTTACGGTTCAGCAATGGGCTAACCGGACTGAATAAATCAGTCTGATTGTCATCAAGTCGTGAAAGACTTCGTCTCAGGCTAGATGAAGGGCTGTTTATAGCAAAACTCACAGATGACTTGACATCATCCTCAGCTTCCAAGCATCGCCGTGTTGAAATATGACTCACAGGAACTGATACTGTAGAAGCTTTATCAAAATCAGGACTGGTCATGGCCCATCTCTTGTCCAGTCCTTTTCTAGCTCTACTTGTGGCCTCTGAATACGCCTGAGAAATGACAGACCCCCTATCATCCATGTCTTCAACACCTTGGGACTTTTTCCAAGAAATAACAGAGAAGTTGTCAGTCAAATTGTCTGTACTGGTGGTCTTCTTTATCTTTCGGAATGACCTATCTGGTGATATTGACCGTTCCTTACTGAGTGCTGTCAGAAGGAGGTCATTATTGCTTTTACCACTAACACAGTCCTTCATATTCCCTCTTTTACGATAGCTGAGAGAACTCATTACAGAAACTGGTCTACCGTCCTCCACTTCCTTCCCTTCCTTTAATTCTTTCCCTTCCTTTCCCTCTTTCAGGTCCAAACTAAGAGAAAATCTGGTTAACAGACAAATGGGGAACAAAGAGAAAGAAAATCAAATTAAGATTAAATCATAAAAGTAAATATGTACATTGTACAAAATTAAACACCAGCAGTAGTAATAGGCAACAAAATGGGTGGAAAATGCTAAAGGCACATAAAAATAGTTTTGAAGTAGATGGTTGTGATGGGCTCAATTTGAGACGAATGACATGGAAGCATGGAAAAAGATTTTATGAAATGTCCAATGTCCTGCCTGGGACTGGATATATGTCCAAGTAACCAAATAAGCAAGCAATTTTAGAGCAGTTTCTAGTGATTATCTTTTAAACTTTATTTCATAATACATAAAAGGAATATTACTTACTGACAAATACAAAATAGTTATGAGAAAAATATTGGTAGGCCATATTAAAATGCAACTTGATATTTTACTAAAATAATACAAGTTAATACATATTTACGTAAATTTTGGTGAGTGAAGTATTTACCATCTTTAAAAAACCTATTGAATTAATTCAGATTTTCTACTAACCTTGAACTTTTTAGGCTTCCATCATCGGAATATGTTTTGGCGGAGCCCTTGTTCTTTGATAGCCAGGATTTGACATCATCAACACGTTCATCAACTTCAGAATCCGTGTCTGAATCACCCTCACTGTTTCAAGACATACATTGAGAAAACATGTTTCAATGTTTATGCATCTCCCTTTGCGGACTGATAGTGCATTCAGGTTAAAAGAAAAAGGAGAATAGAACACTCAAAACAGCAAGGGGGCCAAATTACATATATATTGCTGGTGTTTCTTTCCAGCATTCAGCAGCTGTTAGTAGCTTTCTGCATGATTTAACATGAATTTGGATTATAACTTCTAATCTGCAGAAGCAGTTAGTAAAAGTAACAGGCCCATTTGCAATTATATGAGAGTTTGTTGCCTTGAGCAAAGTATTTATAACTGATGCAGTAATGTTTATGTTATCTGCCATAACATAAGAACTAGTGGTGGGTAACATGGTATTGAAGATCCAACAGATGTTTATTATAACTCCTTTATGTATGAATTTTAGATTCACAAACACCAAAGTGTCTGGGATAGTATTAGGCTATTTGGGAAAAGTAACATACTTCCAGAGACATACGCTGTAAATGGTCCAAATTAAGATGGAGTTTGAGACGTTTATGCCCACAGGTCCCATGCTATAATACAGGGCTGACATCTTAAGTATGTCTCTTAAAGATATTTTAAAATAGTCCACCTTGTTAAAGTACAATGACATGCTACTTGTAAAACAACGATACTTATAATGACAGTTATACTTAAAATCATAATTTTTTCATCATAAATAACAGATCACAATTCTGACAGAAACAAATAATTTGTTTCCCTACCAATGAGAGATCTGTATGAAATTTACTTCCAACTGTTATAATAAGTAGAAAGGTACAATGTGCCCTTATTTTTGTTTAATATGTTTAATCTTTTCTTTTTTTGAAACACTATCATTCGTAAATCAAAGAGTTAATTTTTAAAGTCTGACATGACTCTTCTTCAGGGCCGAAAACAAAATTCTCCAGTTCTGAAGAGGAGTCATATTGGACTCAAAGTGGTAATTTCCGTTCTCCACAGAGAATTCATTTGTCAATCATGATAAAAGTGTTGGCATGCTTTTTGGGCATTAGGGCATGATAGGTGAGCCAAATTCTGTCCTCAACCAAAGTCCACGCTTTCATATCCAGCAGAGGTCACTGAATAACAGTTATCCCAGTTGGCTGAATGGCTGATTTGTGATGCTGAGTGATGCCAACAGAATGGGTTCAACTTCTGCACCAGCTGGTTACCACAAAGGACTCATCAACATCTTCCCTTGCTTGAAAAATGGTTACCGTCAGGTTAAATCATCAGTCGCTTCTCTCTGATGTAATGGTCCAGTAAGGCTATAACCACTTTTTCCCAAATAACCACATGAAAGAGCTAACCTGCATGAGGTTGCCCTATTTAATCCTGAGGCCAATTGTCCAAGAAAGTTTAGCACAAACCAAGGCTCAAACTTGCGTTATTTCTACTCTAACAGCTCAAATACATGCTGTATAAAACTCCAATGCCATCAATTGTGATGTTAGTTTATTGTGTGACATTTGTGATAATATGCTCAACTACAACAAAATTTGTGACTTTTCAACATACAACTTTGCTATGAGTCTTTCTCCTGTCTTGAAGGACTTCAGGCAAAGTCAGATTAGTAACAGAGATAGTAGGAACTGCTGATGCTGGAGAATCTGAGACAACAAGATGTAGAGCTGGATAAATGCAGCAGGCCAAGCAGCATCAGAGTAGCAGGAAAGCTAATGTTTCGGGTCTCTAGACCCTTGTTCAGAAAAAAAAAGAAACCTTTTTTTCCTGAAGGGTCCAGACCCAAAACGTCAGTTTTTCTGTTCCTCTGATGATGCTTGGCCTGCTGTGTTCATCCAGCGCTACACCTTGCTGTCTCAGATTAGTAACAGTTCAGAATATCACTTGGTTACTCCCAGTGAACAGCATCATTTTCAAGGAATTACTTGAGTTCAACTGGAGAATCAACTTTAAAGTCACCTAAAATAGAGTGCTTGCAAATCATGTCTAAAATTAGCAATGGAAGAAGTGCTTAGAGTGGAGATGACTGTTAAACACTTATTGCTGAGAACATGGCTGAGATAAAGAAACTTTGAATATGAATGCATAATCTTCTTGTTTAAAATTACTAATCTTAGACTCACCTTCAAACTGGAAGTAAAATTTGGTCAGATTATGTTCTCTTCTACCTAAAATGTATTTTTTCCTCAGAGATCATTAGCTAATCTTGTATTTCACAATACCAATTATAGCTTGCTGTCTGGTCACTTTCAGAATAAGCTAGTCTAAGAAACTAATCTTGAAAGCATTCCATGAAATCCTCATCAAGGTTACTATTTGTAATCTGATCTTTCCAGTTTACGTATAGATTAAAGTTACTTCATTATTGCAACTCCTTAAACATAAGCACAACATGTTCCTGCAAACCTCTCCCTGTATTGTGATTACTGTTTGGGGATCCGCAGATCACACCGAAAAGTGATCATTTTTCCCTCCAATATTCCTAATATCCAAGTAAAATGACTAGAAATCCTGATCTCTGGAACCAAGTCATCTCTAACTATTGTTATGATGGGGAGTAGCCGACCCCTCTGATAATTAAACTAAAACACAAGCCCCAATCTTCTTTGATGGGAGTAGGGGTTCCCATCTAATAATTACCCCTGAAACACCCAGAGAAGCTTGTCTTTCCCCTCACAATCTATTAAGAGAGTGGTTCAAAGAAAGAATAACCTTGATTGCCAGTTTACAAGTAATATGAAACGATTTATTTATTTAACCTAATAACAAACAAATTAACAAATCACAGAATATCATAGAATCCCTACAGTGTGGAAACAGGCCATTCGGCCCAACATGCCCACACCACCCCTCCAAATAGCATCCCACCCAGACCCATTCCCCTTGTCTAACCCACCTAACCTAAACATTCCTGGACACTATGGGGCTCTTTTGAGGCTCTCTGTCCTGACAAAGTTACTAACAAACCAACAATTCCCCCTTAGACTACAAACTACATCCAAACCGGTCTAAATTCTACTGGAATGCAGTTTAAATAAAGGAAGGTGACACTAATATGAACCTAATTAATAAGAAGCAAATAATTATAATTTAATCTCTCCAAGTTCACACACAGTATTTTCTGGAATATTCTGTCATCTCCAGTCTCTTCACAAACATTTTTCTTCCACTAATTCCGTTGTCAGGGATGTTTTATCTCTATAATTTCTTCAAAGAGGACTTTGAGCTAAACTACCATGGCGCCTTTGATTAATTCAATGGGCCTTCTCTGACGACTTCTTTCTCTTTCAGATGGCAGTTGGCTCTCTCTGATTTTCCAAATGCCCTCGTCTTACATTCCCATAATGACATAATCAGATTCTTACAATGTAATTTGCTTCATATTGCCAACACTATCAGATTTAAATTCATTTGGCTTTGAAACGCTGAGTTTGGTTTTAAATTAATTGGTCAAATTCAAACTCATTGTCACAACATCAGAACAAGACTGCTGTTTTGCCTGCCACCTGTAAGGCTTTTATGCCCAATGCACTTGTTTCACTTTCTGAGGCTCTCTGAGCTGGGAACTTCAGTACTGCTCACAGTAAAAGTTTGTAACTACAGACAAAGCACAACTTGCTTTCCACTTCACAATGACTCTACCCAACTTGGTAACACCTCCCCCCTTAAGAAAAGAAATGAAGCATCATTATGAAAAGATGTCTTCAATTTTTTTCTAAATCTTAACACTATTACCACAAAATACATAGTCCAGTATTCTAAAATTATACCTTTCATACCAATTCAAATATATATAACTGGAATGGTCCAATCTTATTTATACATTTTCTTTAAACGCATGATAACGTATCTCCAATGACATTCTTCTGTCCCACAACATGTACAATTTGTAAGTTAAAAGTTTGTAACATAAGACTCCAATGAAAGTCTCATATTTTTGCCTTAAATTTTTCCAAAAAAGAAAGAGGATTGTGGTGTCTATACACAACCGCCTCTGAAATATTGTTTGTAACATAAACCTTTAAAAGTTGTAAGGCCAGCACAAAACTCAATAATTCTTTTTCAACAGCAGAGTGTTTTCTCTGATGAAAACTGAGTTTCTTTGCAAGATATCCAATTGGCCTCTCAATTCCATCATCATTCTTTTGCATCAAAACAGCTCCGACCCCTATATTACTGGAATCGATAGCATCTTTAAAAGGTTGAGAAATTTAGTGTGGGTAAAACTGGTGCAGTCATTAATGTGGCTTTTAAATTCTATTATGCTTCCTGGCATTGTTCTGTCCACCAAAATTTTGTGCTGTTTTTAGGCAATCCATCAGCAGTGAGGACATAAGTGGGAATAGAATGGGGAGGACTAGTATTATAATGCATGATGGTGAAGGAGGGAATGCTGTTCTGATAAAACAACACTCCTACAGGCTTAATCCTCTTAAAGAGCACAGCTACAGAAGTGAGTGGAAGCAATGCTGCAAGAAGGCGTCATCGAGCGAGTCAATGTAATGGAGTTTGCCGATCGTGTTGGTTCCGAAGCCTGATGGTACTAAAGTTCAGCACAAACCTTTGGTAGAATCTGCTCAGTCCCAAAAATTGAAATACCTCTTTTTTTGAGGACGGTCTTGGAAATTCCAACATTTCGTCTTTTTGTTCCTCAGAGTCATCATTCCATGTCCAATGTCATGTCCCAAGAGCATCACTTCTACCTTTGCGAATTCAGTTTTCGCTAAGTTTATAAGCAGTTTTGCCTCGCTTAGTCTTTCAAAGATCTCCGCCGAATACGCCATGTGATCTTTCCACGAATGGCTAAAGCTCACTAAATCATCTACATAGACAGCCCAATGACTCAATCCTGCCACAACTATATCTATACGTCATTGAAATGTAGCTGGTGCGTTCTTCATATCGAAGGGCATTACTTTAAATTGATAAAGCCTATTTGGGGGTTACAAATGCACAAACTTCTTTTGTGCTCTCTGACAAAGATACTTGCCAGTAACCATGGACTAAGTCCAACTTGGTGGTGTAAGTGACTTGTCCAATTTTTTCCACACAGTCCTCCAGCCTTGGAATTGTGTACAAGTCCAATTTAGTTACAGTGTCGACCTTCCAGTAATCCATGCAGAACCGCCGAGTACCATCGAGCTTTGGAAACAACACTATTGGCAAACTCCATTACATTGATTCGCCCGATGATGCCTTCTTGCAGCATTGCTTCCACTTACTGTTGTAACTGTGCGCTTTAAGAGGATTAAGCCTGTAGGGGTACTGTTTAATCAGAACAGCATTCCCTCCTTCAACCTCACGCATTATAGTACTAGTCCTCCTCATTCTATTCCCACTTAGGTCCTCACATTTCTGCAACAAGTCTTTCAATTCAGTTCTCTGTTCCTGAGACAGACAACTCACTATCCTATCCCATTCTCGGAGAACCTCCTCACTATTTATCTTACTTTAAGGTACATCAAAATCAAATGATTCAGATTCTGATTTCTTACTTTGAGTAGCAGTAACTAATACCTGTTTCTCTGGTTCCCTATCCTTGTCATAGTAGGGTTTCAACATATTCACACAATATACTTGATAAAGCTTCTTTCTATCTGGCATCCTTATCAGATAAATCCACCTGACTCAACTTTTTCTCAATTTATAGGGACCACTATACCTTGCTTTAAAGGGGCCTCCTACAAATTTCATCCCCTTGAACAAACATCTGAATTTTAGAATTTCTATCTGCTTCTTGCTTCATTTGATGCTATGCGACCTTCAGATATTGTCTACATAATTCACTGATTCTGCTTAATCTTTGTCTCACCTCAGATACATAATCCAACACCGAAACCTCCGACTTGGAACTTATCAACCATTCCTTAATTAATTGTAAAGGCCCTCTTACTTTGTGTCCGAATATCAACTCAAATGGAGGAAACAGAGTTGATTCATTCAGGGTATCTCTAAAGACAAGCAATACGAATGGATAATATTATCGCAATCATTCGGGTAATCCTGGCAATAAGCTTTCAGCATGGTCTTTTGGGTCAGATGCCACCATTCCAATGCTCCCTTGAATTCAGGATGGTGCACACTTGATTTAAAGTGTTTGATACACTATGACCTCCTTAAATAGTTAGGCAGTAAAACTGGACCCTTGGTCTGACTGAATCTCCCTGGGTAGGCCATAAACATGTAAAGAAAACAACCAACACCTCCATAGTTTCTGAAGAAGAGTCCAGACCCAAAACGTCAGTTTTCCTGCTCCTCTGATGCTGCCTGACCTGCTGTATTCATGCAGCTCTACACCTTGTTATCTCAATTCCTCCACAACTCTTTTTGCTTTGACACTCCACAAATGGAACTGCCACCAGAAATGTGGTAGACACATCCTTTATGGTTAGCAAATACTGCTTCCCACTTTTGGTTTTAGGGATTGAGACCAGCACAATCAATCATTACCCACATGAAAGATTCTTCAAATATGGGAATTGGCATCAAAGGCGTTGGTTTTATTACTGCCTGAGGCTTTCCTACCATCTGACATGTAGGGCAGAATTCAACCACATCTTTACACATTCCAGGCCAATAGAAGTGCTTCTGTATTTTAGCCTGAGTCTTCCTCACTCCAAAATGACCTCCTACCAGTAAACCCATGTGTAATATTTCCTGCCTGTATGCTACTGGCAACATAATCTGGTGTACTTCCATCTGTTTCTCCTCTGCACTGATCTGCCAAGGTCTCCATATTCGCCTTAGGATTCCATGCTTAAGATAATAACACTCAGGAATACATTGTGATTCTTTTTCCAAGTAGGCTTAATAATATTGATCTTTTATTGTGTCATCTTTTACTCCAGTAATCTTTCATTGACCATTTCGTCAAAAAGGGTGTCAGCTAACTGGACCTCAACTCCTTCATCTCGTTTTGGTTTTCCCCTCTTGCTTTAACCTTCGACTGTGGGATCGTGTCACCAGAGTCTGGAAAAATTCCAGGATATTTTTCTTTCAATTCCTCAGTTGCCCGGTTTTCCTTCGGCTTCTCCACTACAAGGAGCATCATTCCGACTTTTGCTCCTGCCAGGTCATTTCCAAGAACAAACTTTCAATCACTCCCACTTTCATTTCCCCAGTCTTGATTGGACTTTTCAACCTGATCTTCCAAAGGGAAGTGATAAATCTCTTGTCCATCTATTCCACAGACTCCTGCTCTAATGGGTAACATTTCAGAAGGAGTGCAAATACTTTGATCTCTTACTATTACAGACTGACTAGCTCCTGTACCTCTCAATATTGTAACTTCTTTACCTTCTCGCCCTGTTCTTACTGAGCAAACCTTACCTACATAAGTGAAGACTTTGAAGAGATCGGGCACTGTCTCACTAAATAGCCTGTAACTAGGTTGTGCATTCTCCTGCAGCTCAACTCCTTTTGGGATTTCCTTCACTACCTCAACCAATCCCACTGGTTTATTAGCACCCTTACCACATCCTTATTCCCACTGCCTTTCTTAAACCACCAGCACTGTGACTTTGTGTGTCCCACCTTATCACAGTGAAAACACCTGAAGCCTCTTTTTCATCTCTTGGGTTTCTTGTTTCACTTGTGCTAAACTGCACCCAGTGTTATCCACATTGTGCTTTTCATTGAAGGACCTCCCTTTTTCCCAATTTCTATCCTTCATGAAATGAAATTGTTGTCAGAAACTAGATTTCGATTTATGGACTAATGCATATTCATCCACCATCTGTGCAGTTTCTCTTACTTTGGCAATGTTCTGTGCCTCAATGAGTTCTTATCATCTCTGGAAGTGAGTTTTTAAAACTCCTCCAGCAGAATAATCTCTCTAAGATCCTCATTTGTCTTTTCAATCTTTAATGCTCTCACCCATCTATCGAAGTTGCTCTGTTTAATTCTTTCCAACTCGATGTGACTCTGACCTGGTTCCTTCTACGTGTTTCCGAATTGTTGTCTACATACTTCTGGTACCAATTCATAGGCACTCAAAATAATGTGTTTACCCTCGTCATAATCTCTTGACACCTGATCTGACAGCACTACAAACACCTCACAGCCCTGCCTACCAGCTTAGTCTGAATTAACATTACCCACATATCCTCTGGCCAATTCATCTGCCTAGTCAGTTTTTCAAATGAAATGAAAAAGGCTTCTACATCTTTTTCATCAAATTTTGACGCTGTTTTAACATATTTGCACATATCCCTATCACGTCTTTAGCTGTGATGGGTTTGTTCAGCATCATACTCTTCACTAAACCTATATTTTACCTTCATCTCCATCCTTTTAAATTGACTTTCCTGTTCAATTTGCAACTTCTCAAATTCAACTCTTTCTCCCTCTCCTCTCTTTCCTTTTACTCAGCTTAGTGCCATGTTTCCCTTTCTAATCTTTTAACATGGCTCTTCCTTCCCCTTCTGTTTGTAACTGTAATTCAAACTCTCTCACCTCCCTTTCATTCTCTAATTCCAGTTGTCTCATTTGCAATCTAACTTTTTCTAACTCCACTGCATTTGCTGCTTCTCTGATATACCTAATTGCTTGGCTAACTCCATTACAATTTCAGCTTTCCTTTTCTCCAGAGTTAAACTCAATTCTATTTTGCTTGCTAATTTGAATAGAATATCCTTCCTCTGCTTTTCTAAACTTTATTGGGAAATTTGGGAAGCATCTTCAAACCCCAAAACGTCTTTAGCAATGTTAACAGCCATTTCCCTCACTTTTAATTTAACCTACGATGAGCAAACAAAATTAAACAGATTTTTCCTCATTTAAGTTTTACTTAAAGATCTAGGACACCAATCTCCAAGTCTGTCCAAGTCCATTCAAAACCCGTACATGAAGTGTCCAAATACCAGACTCAATCTGTCTAAATCAGTCCAGATCCAGGACTTGAGCCCCCAATTTTTGTTACAAAAGGCAATGGTCTAACCCCTCTGGCAATTAAACTAAAACACAAGCCCCAATTTTTTAATGAGGGGATTAGGGGTTCCACTCTAACAATTACTCCAGAAACACCCAGAGAAGCTCATCTTTCCCCTCACAATCTATTACAAGAGTGGTTAAAAGAAAGAACATCCCTGATCACCACTTTACAAGTAACATGAAACAATTTATTTAACCCAACAACGAACAAATCAACGAAATTACTAACAAACCGGCAATTCCCACATAAACTACTAACTGCTCTCTAACTGTTCTAAATTCTACTAGAATGCTGTTTAAATAAAGACAAGTCCCCTTAATGTGAACCCAATTAATAAGAAGCGATAAATTATAACTTAATCTCTCCAAATTCGCAGACTGTCTTCTGGAATATTGTCATTTCCATTCTCTTCACAAACATCTTTCTTTCACTAATTCGGGGATGTCAGGGATGCTTTATCTATAACATCTTCATTGAGGACTTTGAGCCAAACTACCATGGTACCTTTGATTAATTAGATGGGCTTTCTCTGACAACAGGTTGATGGCAGATTTTCAGACAGTAGTTGGCGCTCTGATTTTCCAAATGCCCTCATCTTATATCCCCATATTGACATAATCAAATTCTTATAATATGATTGATTTCAGGTTGTCAACACCATCAGGTTTACATTCATTTGGCTTTGAATCGTGGAGTTTGGTTTTAAATTAATTGGTCAAATTAAAACTCATTGTCACAACATCAGAACAAGACTGCTGTTTTGCCTGCCACCTGTAAGGCTTTTTTTCCCCCCAATGAATTTGTTTCACTTTTTGAGGCTCTCTGTACTAGGAACATCAGTGCTGCTCACAGACATACGTTTTAAAAAAAAATTGTAACTACTGACTAAGCACAAATCTCTTCAAGGGGCCATACATTACAGCTTTCTGCCTTCCACTTCACAACCACTCCACCCAATTTCATAACACTATCACATCGATATCATCTTTGATTACAAGTGATACTCCTCTGCATTTTCTTAGCTTCCAAATCTTCAAATATCATGTAGTTAACTACAACTGTATAATTCAATGACAGCTTCACAGTTTGGTCAAAATGCACTGCTTTTCAAGACCTTCACTCTAACCTAAGGAGCAAATCACCTAAGAAACTACAGGCCAGCTCCAGATAAGACTGAGAAAATTATGAGCTCTAATTACATCACTTTCTTCTAAATTCGTACCTTGTCTTGGGGGTGACTGATAGGATGTATGGGTTGAGTTAATGATGATACATCTTTAAACCTCTAAGGCAAATATGAGATAGTATATAACTTTCTTTAGTTTAAAACTCAAAAACATGCTGCTGGAATTCTTAAAATTGGGATAACTATCTAGACAGAAAGAAATCTCTTACAGACAAAATACATTGATCACAGGCAGCAAGGAAATACATTTTTTCTGTGGCATGTTACTATGTTTCAATTGCATCGCATCTTCAGAAAGGTGAATCAAACAGATTGGTAGGCTACCTTTATAACCACAACCATAAATGGAAAGTAAAAATGTAGCTCTACCAGGGTAGTGCACACCCAAGGGGAGAAAAGGTAGAGTGCAATGCAGGATAAATAAGATGTGCTTTGGAAGGACTGAAATTTCTGTTGCACAATAAAGACATAACGTAAAAGTATACTGTTGGAAATGAGCTAAGTACTTTGTTTTGTTTCATTTTTCAAGTTTATGTGAACAAAATCAGAAGATACTTTCTTCATATATTAATGGAGCATTATGCAATAATTGCATCAACTTTCTGGACAAAAAAGAAAGTTTTAATCCACTTTTACTGACCTGAACATGTAAAAGGTTATGTTAAAGCATTTTCTTGTGGTCAAGGTGAAAGGTGTTCACTTTGGGGAGAACAATGGTTTCCATTTCAGGTATTGAGCACCAGCACTAAGTCAAGAATATAACAGATCACTTACTAAGGCCAATTTGAAAATTCTTCCCCATTAGCCATATTATTTTGTGCTACATGATCATGCCCACCAAGAAATTCATTGAGATTGCCTAAACTCATTCTACATAGGATCTTTACTGACAGCAGACAGAAAACTTCTATCAAATTAAAATGGGCTAAATTTAAATGCAAGTTACAAGGAAGAAAAAGCCAGTTCTTCATCTATTCAGTTACCCAATTCCCACAATCCATTTTTAGAAAGGTACATAATACGACAACAGGTAATTTCTAAAGGTTTTGTTGCATAACAATACTGCCCCTCAGCAGAAAGTCCAGGTTTAAGACCTACCTCAGTATGTGATGAACATGGAGTTGTGTCATAACAGAAACAGACTGAGTAAAACAAAAATCTGATGAACTACCATATTTAGTTCAGGTCTTTGTAGTTAATTTTTTAATCTTTAAAATTACACTGCAATTAGTAAAAAAGAAATGAAAACAATAGCTCTATAGGGAGACAATGGTCTTGTGAAATAGACAACATTGACACTGGATTTGTAATCCAGTGCAATGATCCCAGGTAATGTTCTGGGGACTCAGTTTCAAATTTTGACATGGCAGATGATGGAATTTGAACTCAATGATAAAAAAAATCTGGAATTAAGAGTGTAATGATGACCATGAAAGCACTGTCATTTGCTGGAAAAAGACATCGGGTTTGCTTACAAGCCTTAGGGAAAGTAACTGTCATCCTTACCTGGTCTGCCCTACGTATGACTCCAGACCACCAGCAATGTGGTTGACACTTAACTGGGGCACTTAATCCAATGAAGAATGAGTCTGTGATTTATATAAATAATTTGGATAAAAATATAGAAGGCATGGTTAGTAAATTTGCAGATGACACCAAAATTTGGTGGTATAGTGGACACTGAAGATGATTATCTAAGATTACAAACAGATCTTGATCAATTGGGTCAATGGGCTGAGGGCTGGCAGATGGAGTCTAATTTGGATAAGTGCAAGGTATAAGACAAACAAGGGTAAGACTTACTCAATTAATGGTGGTGGCCTGGGTAGTATTGTAGAACAGAAAGACCTAGGGGTTCAGATACTCAATTCTTTCAAAGTTACACGGTGGTTAAGAAGTCATTTGGCACGCTTGCCTTCATTGTTCAGACCTTTGAGTGTAGGAGTTGGGGTATCATTTTGAAGTTGTACAGGATGGTGGTTAGGCCTCTTCTGGAGGACTGTGTGAAGTTGTAGAGTCTAGAGAACGGAAACAAACTCTTTGGTCCAACCAGTCCATGCCAACCATAATTCCAAACTAAATTAGTCCTACCTACCTGCCAGCCCTTGGTTTATATCCATCCAAATGCTTCTTATTCATGTACTTATCGAAAATGTCTTTTAAACATTATAACTGTACATGCATCCACCACTTCCCGTTGAAGTTCATTCTACACATGAACCACAATTCTGGTCAACAGTTTTCTGAACAATTTTCTGAAGGGTCCCGACCCAAAACATCAACTTTCCTGTTCCTCTCATGCTGCCTGGCCTGCTATGTTCCTCCAGCTCCACACTATGGTTATCCCTGATTCCAGCATCTGCAGTTCTTACTATCCCACAATTCCGGTCACCCTGTTATAAGAAAGATATTATTAATCTGGAGAGGGTTCAGAAAATCTTTACCAGGGTGTTGCTGGGAACGGAGAGTTTAAGTTATAAAAATGGGCTGGGAATTTTTCTCTTGGAGCACAGGAGATTGAGGGGTGATATTAAAGAGGTTTAGAAAATCATGACAGGCATGGATAAGGTGAATAGCAAAAGGTCTTTTCTCTAAGATGGGGGAGTTAAAAACTAGGGGGCATATTTTTAAGGTGAGGAGATTTGAAAAGGACACGAGAGGTAACTTTATTTTAAACACCGAGAACGTGGTTTGTGTGGGGAATGAACTGCCATAGGAAGTGGTAGATGCAGGTTCAGTTACAAAGTTTAAGAAACATTTGGATAAGTACATAAATAGGAAAATTTTGGAAGAATATGGGCCAAATGCAGGCATATGGGACTAGTTTAGTTTGGGGACATGGTCAGCATGGATCAGTTGGACCAAAAGGTTTGTTTCCATACTGTATGATTCTATAGCCATGTCTAGCGCATGAATAAACTTATATTAACTGCTGTAAAACTATATCTACTATATAACTACAATTTATTTGCCTGGATGTGTATAATGGCAATGAAATTCCTATTGGTTACTGCAGTTTTAAACTTAGTTACGAGCACTGTTAGGAAAACTCAATTGATGCACTCAATTATGTCCTTGTTGATAACCCATTAAACATGATATAATTATAATAAAGCATACAAAGTGATTTATATTGGCTTTAAAATTGTTCACAGAACAGATACTTTTTGGATCACCATTAGAAGTACATTCAACTTTGTTGTTCCATTGTTTTTCACAAGCTGATGTCCTTGATATTGATAATTATTGTATTGAATAACCCAAATATATTAGCCAAAATGATACTACTTCTTGAAAAGGGTAGGGATCTCATTTGGTAGAATGTGATTCATACACACATGCACTCTTCTGCTTTAAATCTGATGTCATGCAAGTAGAAACAAAGTTAACATCATGCTTGGGTTATTTTGGATATGTTTGAAATCATTCACTTAGAGTTCTCACATTTTATTCTTTCTTCTCTGATACTTTGCGACCATATCTTGCAAACTGTAAATAAAAGCAAGCACAAAATGCCCAAAAATAAACAATTCTGGGGTGCAGAAGGGGAGATAACTTGATACACATGAATAACGTACACAAGAAAATGCTACTGCAAATAAATTGACAAATATAAAAAGGAAATGAAGACAAACATTCTGCAAACAGTGGCTGAAATGAAACTGCCTTTGTTTTAAAAGGTATATTGATTGTGCACATCTAATATTTTAAAGTTAAAACAAATAAAAAAAGCCAAGCTAACTAATTAGATTTTTGTTAAAACAAAATACGTACAAATTTCTAAGGCACTTTTTCTATACATTGACTAAATTATTAGCACTTATGTACACACAGAGAACTATTTTCTGAACTTCACGTAGCAACACAATGAAATATTGCAGCACAACACTGCTACTAGAAACTGAGCTTATAGTTTTGCCTTAAATTTTAAATGTGAGAAATGTTTTTATCATGCAGCCAAACAAGATTGAAAAGTTGTCCAAAATATTGTTCTGCGGCTAAAGATATTGCATGTGTGTTAAAACTAAAGTCTGCACAAAATGTCATAGCAGGCAATTGTAGAAGGGCGGTTTTTTTATGCTGTTTACATCTTTGAAACAATGTTTGTCTAGGTAGATATGAAAAAAAAATTGTGAAAAACAACACTTCAAATCAAGCCCAAGATAGACAAAATACCTGTTGATAAGATCTTCATTTTCATCACTTTCCATTTCATCTTCAATTGCTGCTTGCAAGTCTCCAATTCTTTTAAAAGCAAGTTTAAGATCAGATTGTAGGCTCTGATTTGCAGCTTCAAGGCTTTCAATATCCATTTCCTATGAAAGAAGCCCAAGTGATGGATTGATAAAATGTCTTCAAATAAGGAAAAGCTTACAATCTTTCCTACTTACTACCTACAAGTCTCTGTTCAAAAGTGCACATGAACATGTCAGGGCTTAGGGTTCATGGCATTTGAAGTGCATTGCGAATATATGAGAGGTTAACAAAAACAGAGAGGCAGATTATTATCTGTATGGCAATAGATTGAGAAAAGGAGGTGTGCAATGAAACCTGGGTGTCCTTGCGCTTCAGTCACTGAAAGTAAGCATGCAAGTGTAGCAGGAATGAAGAAGGCAAATGATATATTGACCTTCATAGCAAGAAGATTCAATTACAGGAGCAGGGAAGCCTCGGTCCAATTGTACAGCATCTTGGCGAAATCACACATGAAGTATTGTATGCTGTCATGGTCTCACCGGAGGAAGGATGTTTTGATTATGGAAACTGTACAACAAAGGTTTACAAGACTAATTTCTGGGATGGCAGGGTTGAAATATGAAGACTGACTTGATCGGTTAGGACCATATTCACAGTAATTTAGAAGAATAAAGGGAAATCTCATGGAAACCTATAAAATTCTAACAGGACTAAACAGGGTAAATGCAAGAAGGATGCTCCAGATGACCAGCAGTTCAGAACAACTGTCACAGTTTGAGGATATGAGACAGGCCACTTGGGACTTAGATGAGGAAAAATTTCTTTATCCAGAGAGATGAGCCTGTGGAATTCTCTGCCACAGACTGAAAGGGATGAAAGGATATCAGAACAAAACACAGAGTTGGATGACCAGCCATGATCATAACAAATTTGGGAGCAGGTTCAATGGTTGAATGGCCTATTCCTGCTCTTATTTTTTTGTTGTTACATTTTTCATTGTTCTGATCATCAACAAGGTAGGGGCATGCAAATTCCCATTAATTTAGGTTGATATCAAAAACTGCCATTTAGACGAGGCAGCTGATTCCCTCTTTAGCCAAAAGAGAGATATCCTAGTTTACCATCATGTTACAAGCCAAAAAAAATCCTAGCAGTGATAGCACCTGCAAATGTTACTTTTCTTTTAAAAAAAGTGTAATGGTGCCTTTTAGTACAAGGAATAATTCTGATGTATATACATACAACAGAATAGATTTAATTTCAGTACATTTGATTGCATGATTCAGTGATTGTAAATGTACTGTCACCTAATGTGTCTGAGAATTATCTAGAATTTGCACGAGATAGCTCTGCAATCGATAACGTGCACTTGTATAAATACACACATTGTTTCCTTTTCAGATTACGAGTAACTCAGATAAGCTATAGCTTTGTTAATATTGTTTAATAGCAAAACTCCAACAGCTGCATTGCTAAAAATTTATGTTCTTCAAATATTAAAACTACTAATGGCCTAAAGGTTCCTACCAGCTCATGTTTTTTCCGACTGGCTTCAGCTTCCTTCTTGCTAAGTTCTCCCAGTTCCTCCTTTATATCCCTGAGCTGCCGCTGCAATCGCTTATTTTGCTCCTTTTCCCGATTTTCAGCAGCTGCCCTTTGATCTCTTTCTTCTCCCAGCTTTTCCAGGTTTTCCTTGAGACGACTAACTAGGGTCTGTGCAACAACCGTAAAAACGTGAGTAGTTACTGAAAGGTATTCTTAGCATCTTTTCTCGTCTCAGAACAAAAACTATTGTAATACAGTTCCGGTCTTCATTCAAACTTTCAGGAATTTTATTTTTCCGGTCAAGATGAGGGGAAAACATTAATTAAACACCGTAGAAATTATGTTTAGCTAGTTTTACGTTTTTCCCTAGCTCTCAGAGCCCTTCTGGGCGTGAGCCTAGGCAGGAGCATTCCAGAAAAAGGTACCTTGGAATTCAGAGATAAACACTGAAACAAAAGTAACTAGAAAATAGAAAGAGGATTCTGATAACACCAGCACTGACGATTTTCCATGGAAATAGGAACTACTATTAACTGATTTTCCTTGCAATAGACCAGAGTGCTTCACGATAAATGTACTGCACGATCTAAAATTGGTTGATGGAGAAAGAACTTGCATTTAAAAAGCATGGATCACATTTTCCAGAAACATCCCAAATCAATTAAGATACATTTAATTGCACTGAAGTACATCATGTCATTCATTGAAGTTGGCATGCAGATGTATAGGAATTAATGTCCACTTGATGACAGCAACTCAAAAATAGTTAATGGTGTGGCTTGTACATCTTTGTTGCTGTAACTTGGTTTGTTAATGTCTAACTTGCACAATGGCAATGATATTAAAATTGGACCAGAACGATAAATGCATGATACAAATAAAAAAGGAAGGATACGAACTTCAGGTACGTTATCTCAAATTCGCCTATCCAGAAATAAGATGTTTTATGCTGAGTGCCGCACACTTAGAGCATTTATTTGCACTCAACAGGCACCTTTGACAGCATTTGACAGCACTCGTTTGTGGGGGGTGTCAATTGAACCATTCAATTGCAAATTTGCATTTTGAATACAGGCCAGGAATCTACTGAGAGTTCACACGTGTTCGGTAATGAGTAATCCGAAATGTAGGAAAGTCTAAAAACAAGCATGGCCTTGATCTCAAGGGTGAAAAATTTAGAATACTTAAAATTATTTCTATATTTCACTGATATAGTAATGATTAAAACAATCAAAATGTATTTAGTCCATAACTGCAAATACATCTCTATGAATACTGTTTACCATATTTCAAAATGTAAAAGCTTTATCAATAATTAATGTAACTCCGTTGGATTAAAGTCTCATTTTTTACGAAGCAATTATTGAATGCAGTTCAGAAAATAAGTCATTAAAAAGTCCATCAATAAACAAACAGAAAATTGTGTTCAATTGGAAGGAGATTTTTTTCAATGCAAATGTGAACACATTACCAAAACGCAAACACTCACTCATCACTGATGGGGGAAAAAATCTCCTGGAATGATAACATCAAAGGTAATGACCACTTAAGGCCAACTTGGGGGCTAACAGATTTTACAGTCAGACTGTGGGGAAAGGAACTTTTGCAACTGCTGCTGTGGCCTACCAGTGGCAGGAGGAGTTTGGTGTTGGGCTTTTTTTTGGGGGTGGGGAGAGTGAGTGGGGTGCAGGGAGAAGTTATCTTGCTCTAGGCAGGGTTAGCAGACACCCTGTTTACTTGGTTTCAGCTGTAACCTCAGGTCACTATTTGTAGAATTCATTTTCCACAATAGTGGCCCAGCTACTAGGTCCATCTTGTATTTAAAGTTTAAAAAGGCTGTGAGCAGATGGTGCAGCTTTGGGGTTCATCAATCCTCGTTTACTTGCAGAACTATTATCTTTCCACTTGTAATCTGGAGAACCTCATATTTGTTTTTTAGCTTCAAGAGTTCATCTTCCAATCTTAACTCAATGGCCAGCCTACCCTTTGGTCATTGGTTGGCTAATGTTATGAAAATTTAAGAAGAGTGCATAATGACTTCTGGCCACCATATGAATGTACTGGGAGGATCCCAAGATTCTTAGAAGTTGCAATAGGTGTAGTGGGTGGGAAAGAGAGAGAAGAAAGAGCGGTTCTTCCCACGCATTAACAGCAGGCTGAAATACAGGAGAAACTGCAATCTGGCTGTAAGCAACTTAGAACTCGGGACAAACATCTCAATTTTGCCTACTTAAGGCCAAAATACATAGATTCTCCAATGGTGTCTGTAGCCCTCCACTATTTACAGTTTGCCAATATAACCCATTTATCCTCCTGCTTTTTCTAGTACAGTGGTTTGCACTGCCGCATCACAGCATCAGAGACACGGGTTCAATTCCAGCCTTGGGCAACTGTCTGTGTGGAGTTTGCACGTTTGACATCTGCGTGGATTTCCGCTGAGTGCTCTAGTTTCCTCCCATGATACAAAGATTGTGCAGGTTAAGTAGATTGGCCAAGCTAAATTGCCCCATGGTGTCTACAGTTGTACAGGGTAGGTGCATTAGCCATGGTAACAGAGATAGGGTGGGATGCTTTTCAGATGGTCAGTGTAGACTCAACGGGCTTAACAAAATCCCCATTGTGCAGAAAGAGGCTATGTTAATAATCTGCCATATTACCATCTGCTCTTCTCTTCTGCAGGTAATCTTTTAAAAAATGTGCTACCTTAGTCAATACCTTTCAGAAATCCACATATACTACCTCTACTCATTCTCTTTGCTTTGTACAGCCGTAAAAGAAATCTAATAAATTTTTCACACAAAATTTCCCTTAATGAAAACCTTGTTGACTCTGTCTGACAGTTACAATGATTTTCTAATTTCCTTAGCTGTACTTCCTAAATAATGCATTCCTGCAATTTCCCGATAACAGATGTTCAATAAGTGACCTACAATTTCCTGATATTGTCTCCTTTTCTTAAAGGCAGTGTCAAGTGTGATTCTTCAACTCACTGGAGGATTCCAGAGCTTAGGTAATTTTAGAAGATTGCTGAGTTTTATGCTTCTGATTGGAGGTGCAAATTACAAATGGAAGAATCTGTTTTCATGAACTCTGGTTAATTAGTTCAGCCTATTCTAAACTAAGTTACAGCTCGTCTAATTTCGATGGCAGGAAATGTACCCTTACTGTCAAACTTGAAAGGAGAAGTATAACATTAGAGATAGGTATCTGTGTGCTTGATCCCATGCTCCTTGATAACTGTGCAAATTAGAAACATACAAACGAAAGTGATGGAAACTATGTACCATGCCCTGAGGTTCAACAGAGGAGATTGCATAATATGTGGGAGCAGAGTTGGAGGCAATATATCTATGAGTGGACAGGCACAAATGAAACTAAGCAAGAATAACAATAATGCAAAAATGCTACGAGTACTAAAAGAAGAGAGAAGGCAAAAATCAAACAGATCATTATTCTATTGTGATTTTGCTTCTGTTACTGTTGGTATATTCTATCCACGCAATAAATTGCAAAACTAGGTACAGACTGCTCTATCCAGGATAATAAAGTGTGAAGCTGGATGAACACAGCAGGCCAAGCAGCATCTCAGGACCACAAGTCTGCTGTGTTCATCCAGCTTCACACTTTATTATCTTGGATTCTCCAGCATCTGCAGTTCCCAATATCTCTACTCTATTGAAGAAATTTGATATTATAATAGTGTATAGAATAACAAACAAAAATATCAACCATATTCTGAAACAAGGGTGAATGTTTTTAGAAAGTTGGAGTAGCAATGGACAGGCTGATTGGATGTACAGATCATTATTTTCCTTATGGACTTCAGGCCAAAGTAAAAGAGTGGTGAAAGTGATACTGATCCTTAAAGTGGATGACTGCTGGGAAATTAATAACGCAAAAACAAGGAAATGGTCTGGGATGGGTGATAAATACTGGCCTAGCCAGTGATGCCCTCAATCCTGAATGAATGTTTTTTAAGGAAAAGGCAGACTTGCACAAATATTTTGCAAAAATTGTACCTGGGGCACAAAAGAAGGAGGAACATAAATCAATTACGATCACTAGAGGAAAAAATAACTTGGAAAACTAACGGCAGACAAATCTTCTGGACTTACACCCTATCGTCTTAAGAAGTAGTGGATATAGAAATAATGGATAGAGTCATAAAGTTCATTTATGTTCCTCCCCACTTTGTACTCCAGGCTTTGCTACTACTCTTGGGATTACTTTTGGCATTTTTACTGTTAAGAGCTGAACAAAATATTTGTTCAAATCTGTTCAAATTTGACAAAAAAGGTGCATTCTCTGTAACTTGTTTTCATTAAGAATAGGCAAAACTAAATTTAACTACACGTCATGCAAACAGTTAGATTTCTCCATTTGTAGCTCCATCAACCTGCTAACTTTCATCTCAAATCAGAAGCAGAAAATTTAAATTTAGGTTTAGATTTTCTGCTAAGTTTTCTGCTAAGCCCAGGCTCAGTTCCCTATCTCAAATCAAATCCCTTGCCAAAATTAATTGCCTTCACAATTAACACCATTTCTTGTTTCCCTCTAAACTTCTTCAGCTCATTGTTGAAACCCTAATCTATTTTGCTATATTCACATTCTATTTCTCTCCTTTATTTTTCATCAAATGATCCCCACCTGCATATATTGGCTTTGACTTGGTTGAATTAATCTCACCATATATAGTCAGTGAAACAAAATTAGTAATGTAAACAAATGTACACAAATCTCAAGTAAGGTTCTGCTTTGCAAATGCTTACCTCAAGACGTTTGACCTGAGTCTTCTCAAATTCCAGTTTAGTTTCAAGTTCACGAATCTTGGCTTCTTGTCTGCTCACCAAGGATTTATCTACCATGGACTGTTCTGTGAACTCCAGCTGACTCTGAAGTCCTTGTAACTGCAGTGTTTACATAGAAAGAATAATAATCAGCAGGCAAAATGAGTCATATTAATTTAAATGTGAATGCAGTAACTGAGGGGTAAGCAGTATAAAAGTTTTTTTTTGAAAAAGTAGCAAGATGAATAAAAGACATTTTTGCAAGTGGATGCATTTTTAATCTTTTACAGTAATGAAGCACTGTAGTAACAGTCTGTACCATGTAAAATCACAGATGCTGTCAGAACTACTGAGTTTTTCCAGCAGTTTCTGTTTCTGTTTGTTTCAGATTGAAAGCATCTAGTCCTCTGTTTTATATTAGTGTATAATCTATAGGCTGTGTTGGAGCAACTCACCACGTCAACTCAAAACTTCCCTGCCCCAAGACTTTGATCACCAAAGGACAATAAGAGCAGCTGGGACACCATCCCTGTTGGATCTTCCCAGCCCTGAACTACAGGGCCACCGAAAAAATCTATTCAGATGGCCAGTGAGGAGCTTCTTGAGCCCATTTGCCAACTGTGTGTTTAATGGAAAAATGAGATTCTCAGTAAATGGCAAGGGCCTTTTGCATGCAAGGTGATCTCATTTTTACTAAATTTCACCTCAATTATGTGCAGCTCAGAACTACCAGTGTTTGACCTGATGTACAAAATATAGCACTGGCACCAGGAATTCTGGGATATGCCAGTAGTGGGAAGTATTTTGCCTATGGCGATTGGGAGGATAAAATGATTGGGCTACCATCGGGGGAAATGGTGCACAGGTGGTGAATCAAGCAAGAGAAAACATGCTAGGCCTCACAGTGAGAAACATTTCATGAGATTTGCCAGAAATGACACAATCGCTTTCTGGCAAAATTCTACCCCAAAGTCACTTCCGTGTCACACACCATCCTGATTTGTACACATCGCCATTCCTCGCCATTTGTTAATTTATGACAAGTCAGTGTCTTGGAACTCCATAATCACTGCAACTCTACCATCAGTTAGAGACAGGAAATAATTGTGGCTTTGTCCAGAGGCAGCTCAGAGGAGATTCAATAGATTTATTCCAGAGATGAAATGTTTGTGTTATGAAGAGATATTTTGCAGTTTGTACCTATGCTCTCAGGAGTTTAAATGAGATGCTATCTAACTGGGGTACATAAAATGAGAAAGGAGATCGACAACGTGGACATAGAAAGGATGTTTATTTATGCAGCGTAATCTAAAACAAGAGGTCATAGTCTTAGAACAAGGAGTAGCAAACTTCAAATGGAAAAAGGTTGGCTCCTCTTTGAGAAGCAGTCTAATTTGCTAATGTCATTTTTTATTGTACTGTGTCCCAACCCGAAAACTGTAAATAGATTACTTCCATATTTTGTTCGGTTTGGGTTGCACAATGCAACTAAGTCACTGGTCCCTTCTTCAGAAATGAGGGAGGGGAAGGGGCTCTGAAATAAACAGGCGTGGGACAGTGATAGGTGGAGAATAGTGGAGCGGATAGGTGGGAGAGAAGATGGACAGGTCGAGGAGGTGGGGATGAAGCTAGTAATGGTGTTGGTAGGGGGTGGGGGTGAGGGTTGGTCAGTGAGGGAGGAGCGGATAGATGGGAGAGAAGACTGACAGATCAAGGAGGCGGGGATGAGAGGGGAGGCTGATCTTGGGACAAGATGGGGTGGTAAGATTTTGAAGCCTGTAAAGTCCACATTGAGACCAACGGGCTGCAGAGCTTCCAAGGCAGAATATGAGGTGCTGTTCTTCTAGTTTCCAGGTGGCATCGTTGTGATGCTGGAGGAGGCCCAAACGACAACATCTCCCAGGCATGAACCACTTCAACTCCCACTCCCACTCCCTGGACGACCTGTCCATCTAGGGCCTCGTCCAGTGTCACAACAATGTCACTCGGAAACTGGAGGAACAGCATCTCATATGCTGCCTTGGAAGCCTACATTCCAATGGTCTGAATTTGGGCTTTACTAACTTCAAAATCTCCCCACACCCCCGACCTCTTCCCACGACCAGCACCCCTCTCATCCCCGCCTCCTTGATTTTCTGTCTTCTCTCCCACCTATCCACTCCTTCCATCTCACTGACCAATCCCCACCCCCACTTCCTACCTACACTCATCTTTACTAGCTTCATCCCCCCCCTCCTTGACATGTCCTTCTTCTCTCCCACCTATCCACTCCACTATCCACCTTCTATCACCGTTCCCCCTCCCCCCATTTATTTCAGAGCCAGCTTCTCCTCCCCAACTTCTAAAGAAAGGTCCAGATCCAAAACGTCAACTTTCCTGCTCCACTGATGCTGCCTGGCCTGCTGTGCTCCTCCAGCTCCAAACCTTGTTATCTCGGATTCCGACACTGGCAAGTCTTACTATCTCTAAGTTACAGAGAAGTTCAGGCCAAAACTATGATTGTAGACAATGCGAAATGCATCTGACTTTTTAAAATCTTTCTTGCTATTTTCGAGTAACAATTTTGAAGAAAAGGAAATAACGTGAATATTTAATTATTTCAAAACTGTGCTGTTTTCTCTGATAACTATTATTGCATTTTCCACTCAAAATAAACTCGAGTGAACTTTATTTGGCACAGAGTTTAACAAAATGCACATCCAGATCTGAAGGTCACTTTAAATTACCAAGGCTGTGCAGGCTACTATAGTTCTGCTTGTAAAAAAAAATGCATAATGACAATAAAATGAATTACATACCTTTTCTTGTAGTTCTTGTTTCTCTTTACTTGTTTCTTCAAGTTGTGACTGCAGTTCATTGATTTGGGCTAGGTCCCTAGATGACTAAAGAAATGCTTTATTTCAATTGTGAACAGGGCTAATTTGCAGAGGTATAGGGCAAAAATTATAGTGCAGGAAAAATTTGGACAGCTCTTCAAACAGCAGATATAGTATGATGAGCCACTTGCTGTGCTTCATGATTCTACAAATCCATCTCAGATATAAAAATACTTAGTGGCTAAAAAAGATTGGTAGTGCATATTTAAGGCTACACAAGAGATGCCATTGAACTGTAGAGTAGCATATGCGATATCATAGAGTCAAAGAATCATACAGCATGGAAACAGACCCTTTGGTCCAACTCATCCATGCTGACCAAATTTCCAAACTAAGATAGCACCATTTGTCTGCATTTAGCCCATATCCTTCTAAACTGTTCCTGTTCATATCCACATGTATTTTAAATGTTGTAACTGTACCTGCAACCACAACTCCCTCTGGTAGGTCCTCCTATATGGGAACGACGCTCAGCGTGAGTCCTTATTCATGAAGGAGTCTTTGAAGAGTCAGGTCAGTTAGCTTAACATCAATGGCTAGTTAAGCTTTAGAAATAAATTAACAGGTACTTGCAAATATTTAGCTAATCAAGGATAGTCAATACAAATTTCTAAAGGGCAGATAGTACTTTTCTGACCCAAATTTAATTTTTGATGAAGTAACAGACAATGTTAAAGAAGAGTTTATAAATATGTTGCCTGTATAGACTTTAAGGAAGTGTTTCATATAATACTACATAAAAAGGCTGATTAATGAAATTAAGGTTCATGGATTAGCAGGGTCACTGTCAGCTTCGATAAAACGATCAGTTTAAAGGAAAGAAAGCAATAAGTCATAAAAATTGTGACTTGTTAGACTGGATGATGGTAGACAGTGGTGGCTCTCAAGGGGCAATCATGGAACCACTGTTTGTTTTAAATAATTATAACATACATACATATATGCTATATATGCATATTACAAATGCATGACCTCTACCACTAAGAAGAATGAATGCAGAAGATACGTGGGGACACTGAACAGATTAGATGAGGTTAGCTTTTTGTGCTAGTATGTCGATAGCCTGACGAGAGATGGGCAGGGCTACACCTAATCCTAGGTGAAGCAGCTGGTCAAGTGGTTGAAGAGACATTGGCTGAGCTTTTTAGAGATAATGACCATAACACTGAGTTTCAAATTCATGTGGAAAGAGATAAGGATAGTGCAGACATGTACAACTAGGAGCAAGCTGTACTGTTCTATGTTCATAGAATCTGGCAAACATAGACTGGGAGCAGCTACTTGGAGGTGGGTTTACATTTGAAATGTGGGAGTCTTTCTGAAGTAGCATAGCCATGACAGAGGAACACGCTGACCCTAAAAGAGTGGAGGATAAGGGCAAACAAGTCCAGGGAACCCTGGATATTAAGCGTTTGATAAGGGGGAAAAAAAGAGGAAGCATATATTAGGGACAGCGCATTAAAAAACAGCAAAACAACTTTGGAAGTGCATGGGGATGCTTTAAAAAAATAATCAGGGGTCAAAAAAGGGGCCATAAAACATTTTGGCATATAGGAGTAAGAAAAACCCTCTAGACATTTTATAAGTATATAAAAAGAAAGGATTACTGGGGAAAGAGTGGGGCAAGCTGTGCATGGAGCCAAAAGTCATGGGTGAGACTTTAAATGAAGAATTTTCATCCGTAATCACAAAGGAGATGAAGTGATAGTGGCCAGGAATTTCAGGTGGAATGTGCTAAAATTAATAAGGAGGACTACTTAGGTATTTTAGCAGGCAAAAAAACCACAGTGCCTGATAGGGTGTGTCCCTGACTACTATGGGAGGCAATGGAGGACATTGCTGGGACCTGGTAGAGATATTTCATACTTTGCTGGCTATTAGTGAATTGCCAAATGACTGAAGGATAGCTAATGTGTTTCTTTTGTTCAAGAAATACAGTAGTGATAGCCAGATAATTACAGACCACTGAGTCTGATGTCAGCAGTAGGCAAATTGCTGAAAAAGGTGTTGACGGACAGGATTAATTGATACTTGGATAAGCAAGAATTTATTATTAAGAGTAGTCAGCACAGATATGTTAGAGGGATATTCTGTCCGACTAATTTAATTGAGATTCTAAAAAGTTGATTAAATATATTGATGAGCTAGTGCAGTTGATGTAGTTTACATTGACTTCAGCAAGGCTTTTGACAAGGTCCAACATGGTAAGAGCCCATGGGATCCAAGGGAAATTAGATCCAAAATTGTCTTGCAAGTAGGAGGCAAAGGGTGGAGGGTTGTTTTGCGATCAGAAACTTGTGACCAGCGGCATCCCGTACAGACCGATGCTGTTTGTTACATACATTATTGACTTGGATGTGAATGTAGAAGATACAATTAGTAAGTTTGCAAATGACAAAAATTGCTGGTCTTGTGGATAATGAAAACAACGGTCTCAGGCTGGAGTCTGATATTGATCATCTTGTAAATTGGGTAGGGCTAATGGAATTTAATTCTCATAAGCGCAAGGTGATACATTTTGGGAGGTCTAATGAAGGATTGATATATTCAATGAATGGTAGAATGCAGGGGGTATTGAGGAGCAAAGCGACCTCAACGTACAAGTTTCTGAAGGTGTTGTGCACAGAAGATGCCTATCATTATTATCTGAGCTGTAGAATATAGGAGCAGGAAAGTCTTGTTACAACTTTATAAAATATTGGTGGTTAAGCCCCAGATGGAATACTGTGTGTAGTTCTGGTTGCCACACTATCAGAAGGCCATAATTGTCCAAAAGGGGTGCACCATAATCTTGCATGGGATGAAAAGTCACAATCGTAAGGAGAAACTTGATAGGCTGGGTTTATTTTCCTTGGAACAAAAGAGGCTGAGATCGGAATTTGATTGAGGTATTCAAAATTATGAGTAGCTTAGACAGGGTAGATCATAAGAATCTTTTCCCCATGTCAAATGTGTCTAAGGCAAGAAGGCACAAATTTAAAGGTAAGGAGTAAATGATTTAGAGGAGATCAAAGAATTTTTTTCCCGAGAGGGTGGTAAAAATATGGAATATGCAGCCTGAGGGAGTAGTGGAATGAGGTACAAGTGCAATAATTAAGTGGCATCTGGATGAGCACTTAAAATACCAGGGCATAGTAGGCTATGCATCAAGTGTAGGTAAATATGATTAGTGTGGCCTGGTGTTTATTGGTTGGCATAAATATGGTAGGCCAAATGGCCTGTTTCTATGCAAGTACCCTTCCAAGCTACATCCAGACTTGGAAATATAATCGCCATTCCTTTATTGCCAGGGTATCAAAATCCAGCAACCCTCTAAAAGCTGTTGTGGGCTATCTACACCGCATGGGCTGCAGCATTTCAAAGAAATAACTCACCACTTTCTGACAGGCAATAAAACTAGCCTAGCCAGGGATGCCCACTTTTTAAGGAATAATAAAATAAAATTATGTAAAAATCGATTGCAACAGGACATAGGTAGCAGCATGGGAAGCTGCACAACTGAAGAAATTTAATGCAGCGAAATGCATGATAATATATTCTACCAGAAAGAACAGGGCAAGCAGTATATACTTACTGGCACAGTTCCGAAGTACATGGAGAGCTGAATAAAACTAGGTCTTTGAAGGTTGCAGAACATACTGAAAGATGTTACATTATGCAGAACCTTTATAAAGTTCTGATTAGGCACAACCAGAGTTGTGTGTACAGTCTTAGTATCCATCCTTTAGAAAAATGGGAGGGCCCTTGACTGGATGCTGAGAAAATTCACAAGAACAGTCTGGGGTGAGGGATTTTAAACTACATTGTTATATTAAACCAGTTATGGTTTGTCTCCTTGGAGCAATAAAGATCTGATACTGGTATAGACTATTATGATTTGATGATGTGGTTAAGGTAGACAAGGTCTAGTGGGCACGTGTGTAGGATTTGGGTCAAGTGATGCACAGATGATGTGAAGAACATTAGTACACAGTAAATGATAATGACCTGAAACTTGCTGTTCATGAAAGTGGTGAAAGCAGAGATGATCAATGATTTCAAAGTGAAATTGCATGGGCACTTAAAACAAACAAGGAGACTACGGGGACATAGTAGGGGAAATGTACTGACTATTCTGCTCTACAGTGAACCAGCACAGATTCAAACAAGACAGATACCCACTCCTGTTCTGTAAATGACTAGTCATTGTCAGCTCCTATAACTCGTGTATTACAAATATCATAAAGCTCATAATTAATTATATTGAAGACCATTTAAATTCTTTATTTTGGAGAGGACTTTAAATTCATTGCACAAATTGGTTAACTATTGGGCTAAATGCATTTAACTTCTAAAAAGGTTTCCAATTGTGCTCCTTTACACAACAAATTCAGAGATCAATTGTTGTAAAAGTGGACACAATAACTGGAATTTTATCAGGATAAAATGTGTCTCACAAAGTGGTTGAAGAATTGGCAGAAAAACCACATCAGTGACTTAAGTGACCAAAGTGCTTTCCCTTTGTTTAAGATCTCCAGTGACAGGAGTCCTGCTCACCAAGAGCTATTTCTCATTCCACTAGCACCAGCAGGTACTGTTAGTGACACTGCTCCCCACTCAGATCCAAGGCTGGGGACAGATCCCAGGCAAAAGATGAGGCAAGGCTGGATAGAGTCTGCAGAGTAAGAACCATGAGGGGTGGAGTGAGGGGAATCAGAAGCAAGAACAGTGAGGTGGGTGTCAAGGGCCATATCCCTGCACACTGAAGGATTGCTTGATGGGCTCTAATACCTAATTGCAATGGTGCAAGGACATAAAACTATGACCTAGTGATTAGTGGAGATTACTCTTTTGAAAATTAAAACAACATTTTAAACCTGAAAAACACATGAAATGCCTCAGTCAAGCAGTTATATTTACCCTAGGAGAATAAAAAAAACTGTACAATGTTGGCTGTATGGTTAATATGGATTCATGGGTATTTTCAAATGAACCTATTTCGTGATGTTACTACATACTCTCTAGACAAGGTGAGACATGACCTTATGCCTCCCTGCCCAGAGGTACTATAGCACTCCAGTACTGATTCATGAGCTGAACATATTGGTGGTCTGCACAGGTGGACAGACACATCCAAGTTAGGCTACAGATACTGCAGTCATCAAGTCAGGCTTCAGTACCAGTTCCACCAGAGCCACAACTGAAAACCGAGAAAAATTTACAAAAGGAAAAGGGAGAATAATAGCCGCACTGCCAGATCTCCACACACAGTAGCCATACATACTCAATACTATAAATCCTTTACACATCAATAACATTTGCAGAAGATAGGAAACATCAGGAAGATGACTATCAAATTCCCTAGTAATGAATTGGAAGGCTGCAGATGTCCTACCTGTACTTAAGCTTAAGCAAAGAATAGAGCTTTGCTTCTTTACTATTTTGCAGTAATTATATCTAAGTCTTGAAAGTAATGATTTCTACTGGAAATGAGAAATTACACAAAGTCAACGTTGCAATGAGATCACCCCAAACTGTGAGACAGACTTTCGGTGCAAAATGGTGGCAGAGCAACAGGGGTGGGTGCAGATACTTGCCCAGGGCCGATCAAGCTTCCTTCAGGTTTTCCTTCTTTGTTCTACTTTTGCTTCTGCTCTTTTCTTTTGCTTTATTTTCCTTGTCTTTTTTCATTTCTGTGGTGGCTTGCTTGGCAGCATAAGGGCAGCCCACCCATGGAATGGTGATGTGGCTTCTCCCAGCAGTAGAAGGTGGTGGCAGCAGGGTCATTCTCCCAACATTCAGGGACGGCAGCAGTGGCAGCAAAGCTCCTCCAGCAATCAGGGATGGTGGTGCTTGCAGAGCCAGGGACTCCCGGTTGTGAGATGAGTGCGGGCTCAGCAGCATCAATGAAATGGGCCCAGTGGTGAAGAGATGGCAAAAAAGTGAGGCGACTCATACTTTGGTGGGTCCAGTGCAGGTGGTGGGGTGATGGTGTTTGTCTCCCTTGAGAGTAGGTGCTGGGATGGACTGGGTCAGAAGAACTGAAATTCTGAACTCTATTTATTTTTCCCATTTTTTCCTATGTCCTATTGTGCTAAACTATTTATTTCTTTACTTTTCAAATTTTTTTTTGTTTCTTAAGAATTTGATCTTAAGTATTTGTACCTAGGTACCTTTGTATGCAAGATGGCACTGTAGTGTGGCTACTATAAACTTTCCACTGTACTAATTTGTGTGCATGTGACAATAAAGCTGATTCAATTCATATAAATATTCTTTATTGTCACTTGTACTCCAGTACAGAGAATAATTTTTACAATGGCTGCCTTTTAAAAGTTACAAATAGGTAGGTACAATCTTAAAAAGTAAATCAAGTGCTATTATATAAAAAAGGATTAAAAGGAAAGCAGTAGCATTACTTAGTGTCTAAGAATAAGGTACACATGAGGTAGTCATAACATTGTGAAAAGGATGTACATCACACTCCAGTGAAGAATTCCAAACAGCAGCAGCGTAGCATGAGGTGCCAGGCCCAAGTTCAGCAATTGTTCTGCATTGCTTCAGCCTCCAATCTGCTTCTCACTGGCACTCAGCAGCAACATGTTAAGACATGCCATCGGGACTTTGGATTCCCCTGCTGCCATCAGCCCACGCTGCCTCTCCAGGACTTGGGATTCTCCTACTGCTGTCGGCACACCCCTTCACTTCAGAACTCAGCCTGGTCCATGCTCACTTTACTGCTGTAGTTCCAGGATTCGGTCAACATCTCGACCCATTCAGCTGCCACTGTGGGATACATCTGTGAGCTGGGTTCCTACCTGGACTCTTGTTGCTAATTGACCCCTTGGGGGAAAGGTGGCATTGGGGGGGGGGGGGAGATATTGCAAGGAGGACAAAGAGGAGAAAAAAGAAAGGAATAGCAAAAGGAACTGTCAAGCAGAGGAGCTCCGACGAGAGTTTTACTCTGCCGCCATTTTGCGAAACCAAGTTAATTCAATTAAAATGTTGGAAGATCAGCTTCATGTGAAAGTGAACTTTAGAATTCTCTATCGAGAGCTAATGTCTTATAATGCAACAGTCAGAAGAATCAATTGATTAGTTCATCCTTAAGTGCCAAGACACGATCAAAATTTGCTGTGCTGTCTGAGCAGATAGGTCATTGATACACTGCCAAAACATGGCATAAAACATTAACCCCATGTTACTAGACTGCAACATCTCCAAACATTATGTAGTTACTGATACTGGCACTGTCGCCAAAGTGCAAAATGCAAACCATTACTACGCTATACAGATTCAGACACTCAAACTTTATTTACATAGAAACAAGAGTTGAAAATGTTTCTACAAGTCACCTAATGTACACATATTTTCATTTAATTCATGGAATTTCATCTTGAAACATGGAAATCCTGCATTATTTCTTTGAGAAGTATGTTAACAAGCCAAGAACCAGATATCACATGGCCAGCAGACATAGGGAATCAAGATAGCAAAATGCTAGAGTAATGGTGTATAAATAAGATGGGCTGTAGCTGCTCAGTCATTAGTTTGTCTATTCAGCAAATCTGTTTGAGATTTTCAAACAAATTGAACCTACACTCCTCACCAATTCAATTTGTGTGTGGCAATATAGTGTTAAGAAAAATAACACGCAATATGACAAGTAAATTACCAACCTGCGAAACTATAGCTTTGTGCTTCTTCATGAGTTCATTCATATCCTCCTGATCCTCTTCAAGACGGCTCTGCAGCTCATTTTTCTCACGTTGTAAACGACTTAGTTGCTCTTCCAACTATAAACAGGAAACACAGACATATTACATTTGAGCCATTGGAGGATTTCACCAACCTTGCTGCATCATTTTGCAATTATGAAATGTCACATATCCTGACTGATACTGCAGTTTAAAAGTTGTACTTACTAACTCAGAAGGCTCTTTCATTATTTAATGAAGGCCCCTCATTGTGGTTCACTTATTATTTATTTATAGCTTGGAGGCAGGATAGCATTTTCTTTGCTCTTGTAGCAGTGCCATCAAAAATCATGTTTCTAGAAGCTGAATGAGAATAGTTCAGGCCAATTCCCCCTGTAATTTTGGCAACCATACAGGAAATAATTATTCTTCTGAATCAAACAGGGGTTTGTAAATTCAGTTTCTGAAGATTATGAATGCAAAGTCACTTGGACCAATCAAAGTTGAATGTTAAGGTGGCTATTTTAAGCAAACAGTAATATTTGCTCTTTTTGCTTTAATGTACCATTATATGATTAAAACTTAATGGATTACTTCTGACATGGAACCGTTGTTATCTAGGGAAAACTGGCAGCCAATTAGAACATGATAACCTCACAAACACCCACAGGATAAACAAATTAGATAATATGACTATTGTTGCTGTTGATTAAAAAAGGAAGTGGAACCATGACAGAAAGCAATCTGTGCTGCTGTTCTAATATTACCACAGATGTTTTCCATCCTGTACAGGCAAACAGGTTATCTTCGAGTACCTGCCAGTCAAGACTGCATGCCCAAAGCAGTAGTGAAATTTGAAACCACAAACCTCGAACTCAATGAAGCAGACGCCACTAGAAAACTGTTTCTTACCAGACTGAAGTAAAGGTTCAGAAAACGTACAATTAAACATTTATTTAATAATTGGTTTCTATTTCTCTACCTGGGGTTTTGTTTTTAAAATCAATGATGAGCTATTCATGCCCTTCAGGCAGAATAAGTCTCATAGCTTCACTTTTATCACAACCATCTGGGGAGACATCTCATCTGCTATTTGTGTTTCGGTTTGTCCATTCACTGCAAGCATGTGAAATTCCAGGATGATGATATTTAAGTTCTGTCCAGGTAACTGCTGATTGGAATTTAGTGACTGATAGCAACAGCATTTTAGCCCAGCAAAGGAGGACAAGAAGCAGAAATCAGTAAATTATAAGCCAGTCAGCTTGGTGTCTATTGAGGAAAAGGGACTGGCATTGTCTTTTAAGGAGGTTACAACTAGGTACTTGGAAAAATTCAAGGTAAAGAAGTGTCAGCATGGTTTTGTGAAATGGAAATTATGTTTAACCAATTTTTTAGCATTCTTTAAAGGAGTAAAAGAGTACTTTAGATAAAAGGGAAGCCTGTTGATATATAATACTTGATTTCCAAAAGGCATTTGACATAAGTTCAATGAAATAGACTACTGTGCAAAGTAGGAAGGTATTGTGTAGGCAGTAATGTAGTAACAGACGTTAGCTGGTAGAAAAAAGATTGGCAGGATGTAAATGAGTGGGTCCCACAATGTTCGATGCTGGGCCTCAACTTTTAACTATTTTAGATGAGGCAACCAAGGCTCAGGTGACTGAATTTGCCGATGACATAAAGGATACATGGAAAAATATATTATGAAGATGACATGACAAAGATGCAGACCAATACAGACACGTGAGGCAAGGTGGCAAAATCTGGCAAATGGAGTATAATGCAAGAGAATGTGAAATTGTTCATTATAACAAAAGAATGAAGTGGAATATTACCTGTATGGAGAATGAATGCAAAACTCTAGGTTGTTCAAAGGGCTGAGTGACCTACTTCTGCTCCTAATTAGCACATTTGTTAAGTTTAAACAAGAAAATATAGCTTTAATAGCAATTTATGAACTCTCTTCATGTCTTGCGGACATGACACATTTTTGCTCCTATCCTTAAATTCTTTTCTAATGAAGGTTTACAGACAATTTGCCTTCATTGTTTATACTTGTATGTTAAATCTGTGTTTGATGAACAAACACACCAAATCCCTTTGAAGTTCAACGGTTCCAAGCCTTTTACCATTTGAGAAACTTCCTATTTGTTTTTATACCAAAGCAAATAATCTCACACTTCTCCATTATTTTATTTGCCAAATTTCTTCACATTCATTTAGCCTCTCTAATTCACTTGAAACATCTTTGTATCTTCCTCGCAGCTCTCAACAAAACTTAATTTGCAGATGACACAAAACTTGGAAATGTTACATTTAACCTTACATTCAAATCTATGATACAAATTGTGGATATTAGGTCCTAAGATCAAATCCTTGATTTATTTCGATTGCCAAGCTGAAAACGACCCATTTATTCTGATGCTATTTTCAAATGTGTTAACCATGTCTCAATCCATGTCAATATATTATTTTTAATCCTGTATTTTCTGATTTTGTTTCTTAATCTCTTTCACGGAATTTTATCAAATGTTCACAAAATCAAAATATATCATATCCAATGGTCCCCAATTATTTGTTAGTTACATTATCTAAACACTTCAATAGATTGGCTAAACATGATTTCTCTTTGATAAATCCATGCTTGCTCTGCCTAAATCTACCATTGTTTTCCAATTCTGTTGTTGCATTCTTTATTACAGACCCTTGCATTTTCCCAACTATGGGTAAGAGACCTAGTTTCCTGTTTTCTCTCTCCTTCCTTGCTGAAAATGTAGAATTCCATTTGTCACTTCTCAATCTTCAAGGACCAGATATATTTCAAAAATTTGAGCAGGTTTTGCTACTGTGCAATGCAGTACGGAATAGGTGCAAGTCAATAATTAACACAATGATAAATATTGTTGTAATTGTACAATTCTTTTCCATGATATCAGGACAATTTGTGGTTTTTGCTATTCAACTTTTTTTATAATGTCAAGGTTGAGCTCAAGGTAAAAGACGCTATTTCTGAGAAACAGGCACATTCCATTTTGGAAATCCAGTGCCACGAACAAAGACTTCAGATGCTTTCAAGTTCTTTGCCCTCTACTAATACGCTGAAGGGTTACCAGTTCTATATTTATGTGCAAAATTGAAATGTTCTCAGTTGTAGCTGTATGCCCATTGTGGGACTCATTAGGCATCATTTAGGAGAAAAAAAATCAATTCAAGACACCTCCATACACTTTGACATTCCAGATCAGTATTGGCTTCACTTTATTCACTGTATAGCACTTTGAGACACCTACCTTACTCACCCCCTGCAAGGTTCATAACTGGCAATACAAGTTCATTCTTTCATCTACTCTGTTTAAGAATTAGAAAACTATATTATCACCTTATTGTTGAAATGTTGCATTGACAGTCAAGACATAAATTTTATCTTGAGCCTACAGCTGGACCACAAAGCAAGTATTAAACTGGAAGAAGGACATCCACAAGTTCGCTGGCAACACCACCTCAGTGAGGCAGATAGCTAACAATGATGAATCAAAATACAGAAGGGAGATAGAGGGCTTGGTGATGTGGTGCCGTGAAAACAATCTGTTTCTCAACATTGGCAAAACTGAAGAACTGATCATTGACTTCAGAAAGAAAGGACAAGAATATGCCCTCCTATGGAATTGAGTTTGGGACAGTGAAGAGCATCAAGTTCCTCGGAATGATGATAACTGACGATAACCCACATAAATGTGACAGTTCAGAAGGCACAACAACGTCTCGTCTTCCTCAGGTGATTCAGGAAACTTGGCATGACCAAAAGGTCGCTCACCAACTTCTACAAATGCACCACTGAAAGCATGCTCTCTGGGCGCATAATGGCCTGCTATGGCAACCTCTCTGCCCAGGATAGCAAGAAGCTACCATGGTGTACACAGCGAAGACCTTTTTGGAAACCAACCTTCCATCCATGGACTCTATTTACATGGCTTGCTGCCACAGAAAGAGGATCAATGTAATTAAAGACCCATTGCAGCTGGTAATGACCTCCTACAACCTCTTCCGTCAAGCAAAAGATACAGAAGCCTGAACGCATGCATGAGCAGGTTCAGGGACAGCTTATTTCAAGTCATTATCAGACTGTTGATAGAACGCTAGCCTCAAATAATGTAATCTGCAATGTAAACTGTATGCCTCAAAGTCTTTGTGATCTGTACATCCTTTGCTTGCTGTGATCTGCCTGTACCACTTGTAAACAAAGCTTTTCATTCTATTTCAGTATACTGACAATAAAATCAATCACCAAAATCATTCAAATATGTTTGAAGTGAAGAGAAGAGAATGACAAGACTTTGTACTGTGACTGACAATTAATTTGTACACAGAAAAAGAATATTCAAAGGTATTTCCATGGGCAAAAATTAGAGGCAATAAAATAAAACACTGCACAATGTTTGACAACAGCTACCATCCCAACTGATGGTAATTCTTCATAAAATAAATATAAATACTGAAATTTCTAAATAATAACTGAAAGAACTGCAGATGTTGAAAATCAAAAACAAAAACAGAAATTGCTGGAAAAGCTCAGCGGGTCAGGCAGCATCTGTGGACAGAAATCAGAGTTAACTTCTGCTAACACAACCTTATTCAAGGAACCTTCTAAGATATCATCCCTCCTTACTGTAGTATTGACAGCTTAATCAAAACTGTGACACCACCTCCACTAAAGTTGCTATATCCCAGAATATTGAGTTCTCTCACACACACATACACACACACACACACACGTCACCGTGCAGTAATAATGTATTATGGACCAGATCAAACACCCTTCAAATATATAAAAAATACCAATCCCCACCACTGCCTACCTGCAATCACATATCACCATTCCACCTACCTTTCCCAGACCCACCCGCTCCTCTATTTATTTCAGAGCTCCCTTTCCCCTCCCTCACTTCTGAAGAAGGATCCCGATCCGAAATGTCAGCTTTCCAGCTCCTCTGAAGCTGCCTGGCCTGCTGTGTTCCTCCAACTCCACACGGTGTCATCTCTGACTCCAGCATCAGTAGTTCTTCCTAGCCTAAACCATAACATTTTCTTTTTTAAAGACAAGTGTAAGGTAGTGTGTTCAGAGTTAATCCGATTGATTACACTACTCAGCTTTAAGCAAAACACTTTATTCTTAACTCTACAATTAAAATACAAACCAAGGGAAGAAGAAATGGTATAAATTTAACTCTATTGTAAAAGTTAACAGAATAATAAATTATTTAACTACTGAACAGCAACTGTTCTGATAAAGCAAAGGCAAATTCAGTAAAATAGATTTTTTGCATACAATGTTGCTCCAGTTTAGGACGAAAGAACATCAAGACAAGATTCTGGCAGAGAGAGAGTACTCAAGGGTTTGGTATAAAAGTGAGAGATGTATGACAGTTTCAAAACCTCAGTAACTACTGAATGCTAAGCTAAAACCCTGGTCATGTGGGTGCACGACTCTACCCATTCATGCTATTTCTATTTTTCCAACTTTAAAACAACCCAAAGGCTCACAAGCTGTTTACTTTAATGGCCAGGAACAGACCACTCATCACATCTGTCTCAACTTCTAGTCACAGAAAAAAAACAGGAAAACAAATACACCTCTAAAATCATAGAATCGTCACATATTAAATCCCATGTGTTAAGCAAATCCCACAACCTATCTGCCATAGACCCAAGATTCCTTGTCCTAAATTAAGTGCCAGCCAGCATGGTCATGCTCTTATGCATTCACTTGACTATAATTAGCACTACTTTCTAGACTAGATTGTTTTCTCTTCTGTATATTTCTGCATAATCCCCTATCGTACCTATACTCAGCAAGCCAGTACACTGCCAAATTAGTTTAATCCCCCACAAAGCACATTAGAAAATCTCCCCACAAAGATGTTGGTCCTGTTCCAATTTCAGTGCACTCAATTTGAGTTGTACAATTTCTACCTTCCCCAGAAATAGCCCCAATAATCCATGAACCTTCAGCCCTCCATTTTGCTCCAATTCTTCAACCGTGAATTTGTTCTATCTATTTTGTTTCAATGCCTTCATTGTTATTGTAATTTTAGAAAACAACACTGGGTAAGTCAGATTGGGTAACTTGACTTGATAGATCAGAAGTTCAGCTTTTAGCATTGGTTACTGTGGCAGTTAATCACTGAACATATTGGTTTGTTAATGTTTTTTCTCACAAGAACAGAAGCTTATTTCACAAAAAGACAAACATATGAATAAACAGATAAAACAATTTAAAAAGATCTTATCATCAGTAAAACAAAAGATTCATTTTTCCAGCAACTTCCTTCAAAGCTACTCAGTCCCAGTGACGTATCTTAGCTCTTTATTTTGACACTTAATTGATTCAGTTTTGAAATGAGGGCCTAGAAACTTATTTCCAGTTCTAATAGCCCAGACGACCTCTGCACAAACTCTCCCAGCTTGGAAAAATCACCTGCCCTTCTGCTGATATGAATTGCTCTTCTAATTTGAAATTGAGCTGCTGGTGGCTACTGACCATTTGTTTTCCTGCATGTCATAAAACTCAGCATTGTAAACATCTCATCATTTACATTTACAGATATCTTACTAGTTATTTATTGTTTATGATCTCTTGGAAAGGAAGGTATTTGGTCCACTGCTTCAAATGATTTTTTGATCTCTTCAAAAACAAAACCTTCACAGAACTGAAATGACAAATCTATTTTACCTCTACTTTAAAATCCCCATTCCAAAACGCTCATCTGTACTTACTGAAACTTTGGCTTTAGAGGTATCTTCAATCTGAAGGTGCAGATCTTCCATTTCAACTTCCATAGCTTTTCGAGCTTTGACAGCTATTGCGCAAGTGAACTCTGACTCTTCAAGCTAAAAATTGGCAATAATTACAAAGAATGCAAAGTGATTCAGTTCGATAAGGTAAAAGGTAAACTGTGTAAAAGAAAAAGCAGCCTTTGCATTAAATGAAGACAGTTGATTTTGGATAAGCTATTTTTAGATAGCAATTCTATAAGTTTCAGAAACTATAACAGCCCAAAAATTAATTAACAAATGCCATTATCATAAAATGAAGGTATTACTGGTGGGTGAGGTCTATTTAGATTTACATAAGGGCCCAGGCAAGATGCCAAACAAAATTAAAACACTTGGAACTGGAGGGCTGGGACATGGATTAAGAACTAGTTAATAAACAAAAATCAGACAGCGGGAATAAATGGGTAATTTTTATGTTGACAGGCTGTCTGTTGTGGGGTACCACAAGGATCATGCGTGGGTCTCACATCAATACAAGAAGTACCAACAAGCTGGATGAGGTGGTTAAATGTGATATTTCTAAGTTTTCAGCTGATATAAAGCTACATGCCAGTGGGAGTTGTGAGGGGGCATGGGTTATGAAAGGATTTGAAGTGGCTAGTAAGTGTCCATAAATTTAGCAGACGGAATACAATATGGAAATTGGCAGGAAAAATCAAAAATATAAAAGCATTTAGTCAATATTAAAAGGCTGGTAAGTTTTGAACTTTTAAGGGATTTGGATTTCCTTGGTTATGAATCATTGGAAGTTACATATTGGTACTGCAAGTAATTAACGCAAATAGAATGGTGGCCTTTATTACGAGGGGATCTGAGAATAGGATAAAAATGACTGACTACAATTATTCAATGGCTTCATGAGACGACACCTAGAATATTCTATGCAGTTCTTGTAGAGTTACGCAAGGAAAGATAAAATTGCTGTGGAGGGAATGTTAAAAAAAAATCAAACTAGTTCCTGGGATGAAAACACTGTTCTCTGAAGGAGGAATAAATAGAAGGGGCTTATATTCTCTGGAGTTAAAGAAAAATGAGAGGTAACCACATTCAAACATAAAAGCATCTTTGTAGGGATCAAGTGGGTCGAATCAGGAATGATGTTCCTTGTTCAAGTACTAGATGACAGTTGCAGAGTCGGTCCTTTCGGAACTCTGTTCTTCCTTCAGAGGGTGGCAAATTTTCACAACTCTCCGAGCATACACAACTCTCAGGGGAAACCACTAAGTAACTTCAAGACAGTGATTAACAGATTTCTATGCAAAAATATCAAGGGATCAGAAGATAGTGTAAGATAGCTGATCTTCGGTCTCAGCAGTTATGATCTTGTTGAATGACAGAGCAGGTTCTGAGAGCAACATAATGTAATAAAGAAGTGTCTTCAAAATCAGAAGTATTTCTCTAGGTTATTTTTGCCTTGCCTCATTTCCCCATTCTTTGGGAATACAATTATCTTGAATCATTAGACTAAGTGTACAAATCGCAGCATTGTGCGTTGGCACAGAGAATAACATTAATTTATCTTGCAGGCTTATTGAAAGAACACTATTGTTTGCAGATCTCATAAGACAATCGTCCATGAACAAACTGTGATAGCATGTGAGTTTTCAATTGTTTCCTAAAGCATCTTGGGGAAAAAAAAGGAGATTGCTTAAAACATAAAGATAATCAATCCACTTGTGTTCAGCACAGAAGCATACTGCTAAAAATGATTAAGGCATTTGAGCGAAAAATCTATTTGCTTTGATTGGATTTGGTGTAGGAAATACTGTTCACAGAACTGGCTTGGACGAAAAAAAGCTCTTCTATGGATTGTTGAAATAACGAGGTGTAGAGCTGGATGAATGCAACAGGCCAAGCAGCATCATAAGAGCAGGAAAGTTGATGATTCGGGCCTAGACCCTTCATCAGAAATGGCGGAGGGGAAGGGGGCTCTGAAATAAATAGGGTGGGAGCGGGAGGTGGATAGAAGACAGATACAGGAGAAGATAGGGGAAGAGGAGACAGACCGGTCAAAGAGGTGGAGTTGGAGCGAGTAAAGGTGAGTGTAGGTGGGGAGGTAGGGAGATAGGTCAGTCCAGGAAGGATGGATGGGTCAAGGGGGCGGGATGAGGTTAATAGGTAGGAAATTGGGGGTGAGGCTTGAGGTGGGAGGAGGGGATGGGTCAGAGGAAGGGCAGGTTAGGGAGGCGGGACAAGCTGTGCTGGTTTTGGGATGCGGTAGAGGGGAGGGGAGATTTTGAAGCTTGTGAAGTCCACATTGATGCCATTGGGCTGCAGAGTTCCCAAGGAGAATATGAGTTGCTGTTCCTGCAACCTTTGTGGCACAGCAGGCGGCCTAGGATGTGCATATCATCTGCGGAATGGGAGGAGGAGTTGAAATGGTTGGTGTCTGGGTGGTGCAGTTGTTTAGTGTGAACCGAGTGTAGGTGTTCTGCAAAGCGGTTCCCAAGCCACCGCTTGATTTCCCCGATGTAGAGGAGGCCACAACGGGAATGGTGGACACAGTATACCACATTAGCAGATGTGTGAGTGAACATCTGCTTTGGGACGGCACGGTGGCACTGTGGTTAGTACTGCTGCCTCACAGCACCAGGGACCTGGGTTCGATCCTGGCCTAGGGTGTGTGTCTGTGTGGAGTTTGCACATTCTCCCCGTGTCTGCATGGGTTTCCACTGGGCGCTCCGGTTTCCTGCCATGGTCCAAAGGTGTGCAGGTTGGGTGGATTGGCCATGCTAAATTGCCCGTAGTGTTCAAGATGTATAGCTTAGGTGGGTTATAGGGAGAATGGATCTGGGTGGGACGCACTGAGGTTCAGTGGGACGTGATGGGCCAAAGGGCCTGTTTCCACACTGTAGGGATTCTATGAATGTGCAAAGTCTTCTTGGGTCGGGGGAGGGGAGAGCGCAGGCGGCGTCGGGGGAGGGGAGAGCGCAGGCGGCGTCGGGGGAGGGGAGAGCGCAGGCGGCGTCGGGGGAGGGGAGAGCGCAGGCGGCGTCGGGGGAGGGGAGAGCGCAGGCGGCGTCGGGGGAGGGGAGAGCGCAGGCGGCGTCGGGGGAGGGGAGAGAGCAGGCGGCGTCGGGGGAGGGGAGAGAGCAGGCGGCGTCGGGGGAGGGGAGAGAGCAGGCGGCGTCGGGGGAGGGGAGAGAGCAGGCGGCGTCGGGGGAGGGGAGAGAGCAGGCGGCGTCGGGGGAGGGGAGAGAGCAGGCGGCGTCGGGGGAGGGGAGAGAGCAGGCGGCGTCGGGGGAGGGGAGAGAGCAGGCGGCGTCGGGGGAGGGGAGAGAGCAGGCGGCGTCGGGGGAGGGGAGAGAGCAGGCGGCGTCGGGGGAGGGGAGAGAGCAGGCGGCGTCGGGGGAGGGGAGAGAGCAGGCGGCGTCGGGGGAGGGGAGAGAGCAGGCGGCGTCGGGGGAGGGGAGAGAGCAGGCGGCGTCGGGGGAGGGGAGAGAGCAGGCGGCGTCGGGGGAGGGGAGAGAGCAGGCGGCGTCGGGGGAGGGGAGAGAGCAGGCGGCGTCGGGGGAGGGGAGAGAGCAGGCGGCGTCGGGGGAGGGGAGAGAGCAGGCGGCGTCGGGGGAGGGGAGAGAGCAGGCGGCGTCGGGGGAGGGGAGAGAGCAGGCGGCGTCGGGGGAGGGGAGAGAGCAGGCGGCGTCGGGGGAGGGGAGAGAGCAGGCGGCGTCGGGGGAGGGGAGAGAGCAGGCGGCGTCGGGGGAGGGGAGAGAGCAGGCGGCGTCGGGGGAGGGGAGAGAGCAGGCGGCGTCGGGGGAGGGGAGAGAGCAGGCGGCGTCGGGGGAGGGGAGAGAGCAGGCGGCGTCGGGGGAGGGGAGAGAGCAGGCGGCGTCGGGGGAGGGGAGAGAGCAGGCGGCGTCGGGGGAGGGGAGAGAGCAGGCGGCGTCGGGGGAGGGGAGAGAGCAGGCGGCGTCGGGGGAGGGGAGAGAGCAGGCGGCGTCGGGGGAGGGGAGAGAGCAGGCGGCGTCGGGGGAGGGGAGAGAGCAGGCGGCGTCGGGGGAGGGGAGAGAGCAGGCGGCGTCGGGGGAGGGGAGAGAGCAGGCGGCGTCGGGGGAGGGGAGAGAGCAGGCGGCGTCGGGGGAGGGGAGAGAGCAGGCGGCGTCGGGGGAGGGGAGAGAGCAGGCGGCGTCGGGGGAGGGGAGAGAGCAGGCGGCGTCGGGGGAGGGGAGAGAGCAGGCGGCGTCGGGGGAGGGGAGAGAGCAGGCGGCGTCGGGGGAGGGGAGAGAGCAGGCGGCGTCGGGGGAGGGGAGAGAGCAGGCGGCGTCGGGGGAGGGGAGAGAGCAGGCGGCGTCGGGGGAGGGGAGAGAGCAGGCGGCGTCGGGGGAGGGGAGAGAGCAGGCGGCGTCGGGGGAGGGGAGAGAGCAGGCGGCGTCGGGGGAGGGGAGAGAGCAGGCGGCGTCGGGGGAGGGGAGAGAGCAGGCGGCGTCGGGGGAGGGGAGAGAGCAGGCGGCGTCGGGGGAGGGGAGAGAGCAGGCGGCGTCGGGGGAGGGGAGAGAGCAGGCGGCGTCGGGGGAGGGGAGAGAGCAGGCGGCGTCGGGGGAGGGGAGAGAGCAGGCGGCGTCGGGGGAGGGGAGAGAGCAGGCGGCGTCGGGGGAGGGGAGAGAGCAGGCGGCGTCGGGGGAGGGGAGAGAGCAGGCGGCGTCGGGGGAGGGGAGAGAGCAGGCGGCGTCGGGGGAGGGGAGAGAGCAGGCGGCGTCGGGGGAGGGGAGAGAGCAGGCGGCGTCGGGGGAGGGGAGAGAGCAGGCGGCGTCGGGGGAGGGGAGAGAGCAGGCGGCGTCGGGGGAGGGGAGAGAGCAGGCGGCGTCGGGGGAGGGGAGAGAGCAGGCGGCGTCGGGGGAGGGGAGAGAGCAGGCGGCGTCGGGGGAGGGGAGAGAGCAGGCGGCGTCGGGGGAGGGGAGAGAGCAGGCGGCGTCGGGGGAGGGGAGAGAGCAGGCGGCGTCGGGGGAGGGGAGAGAGCAGGCGGCGTCGGGGGAGGGGAGAGAGCAGGCGGCGTCGGGGGAGGGGAGAGAGCAGGCGGCGTCGGGGGAGGGGAGAGAGCAGGCGGCGTCGGGGGAGGGGAGAGAGCAGGCGGCGTCGGGGGAGGGGAGAGAGCAGGCGGCGTCGGGGGAGGGGAGAGAGCAGGCGGCGTCGGGGGAGGGGAGAGAGCAGGCGGCGTCGGGGGAGGGGAGAGAGCAGGCGGCGTCGGGGGAGGGGAGAGAGCAGGCGGCGTCGGGGGAGGGGAGAGAGCAGGCGGCGTCGGGGGAGGGGAGAGAGCAGGCGGCGTCGGGGGAGGGGAGAGAGCAGGCGGCGTCGGGGGAGGGGAGAGAGCAGGCGGCGTCGGGGGAGGGGAGAGAGCAGGCGGCGTCGGGGGAGGGGAGAGAGCAGGCGGCGTCGGGGGAGGGGAGAGAGCAGGCGGCGTCGGGGGAGGGGAGAGAGCAGGCGGCGTCGGGGGAGGGGAGAGAGCAGGCGGCGTCGGGGGAGGGGAGAGAGCAGGCGGCGTCGGGGGAGGGGAGAGAGCAGGCGGCGTCGGGGGAGGGGAGAGAGCAGGCGGCGTCGGGGGAGGGGAGAGAGCAGGCGGCGTCGGGGGAGGGGAGAGAGCAGGCGGCGTCGGGGGAGGGGAGAGAGCAGGCGGCGTCGGGGGAGGGGAGAGAGCAGGCGGCGTCGGGGGAGGGGAGAGAGCAGGCGGCGTCGGGGGAGGGGAGAGAGCAGGCGGCGTCGGGGGAGGGGAGAGAGCAGGCGGCGTCGGGGGAGGGGAGAGAGCAGGCGGCGTCGGGGGAGGGGAGAGAGCAGGCGGCGTCGGGGGAGGGGAGAGAGCAGGCGGCGTCGGGGGAGGGGAGAGAGCAGGCGGCGTCGGGGGAGGGGAGAGAGCAGGCGGCGTCGGGGGAGGGGAGAGAGCAGGCGGCGTCGGGGGAGGGGAGAGAGCAGGCGGCGTCGGGGGAGGGGAGAGAGCAGGCGGCGTCGGGGGAGGGGAGAGAGCAGGCGGCGTCGGGGGAGGGGAGAGAGCAGGCGGCGTCGGGGGAGGGGAGAGAGCAGGCGGCGTCGGGGGAGGGGAGAGAGCAGGCGGCGTCGGGGGAGGGGAGAGAGCAGGCGGCGTCGGGGGAGGGGAGAGAGCAGGCGGCGTCGGGGGAGGGGAGAGAGCAGGCGGCGTCGGGGGAGGGGAGAGAGCAGGCGGCGTCGGGGGAGGGGAAGCAGGCGGCGTCGGGGGAGGGGAGAGAGCAGGCCGAGCCGTCGCGTCGGGGGAGGGGAGAGAGCAGGCGGCGTCGGGGAGGGAGGAGAGCAGGCGGCGTCGGGGGAGGGGAGAGAGCAGGCGGCGTCGGGGGGGGAGAGAGCAGGCGGCGTCGGGGGAGGGGAGAGAGCAGGCGGCGTCGGGGGAGGGGAGAGAGCAGGCGGCGTCGGGGGAGGGGGAGAGAGCAGGCGGCGTCGGGGGAGGGGAGAGAGCAGGCGGCGTCGGGGGAGGGGAGAGAGCAGGCGGCGTCGGGGGAGGGGAGAGAGCAGGCGGCGTCGGGGGAGGGAGAGAGCAGGCGGCGTCGGGGGAGGGGAGAGAGCAGGCGGCGTCGGGGGAGGGGAGAGAGCAGGCGGCGTCGGGGGAGGGGAGAGAGCAGGCGGCGTCGGGGGAGGGGAGAGAGCAGGCGGCGTCGGGGGAGGGGAGAGAGCAGGCGGCGTCGGGGGAGGGGAGAGAGCAGGCGGCGTCGGGGAGGGGAGAGAGAAGGCGGCGTCGGGGGAGGGGAGAGAGAAGGCGGCGTCGGGGGAGGGGAGAGAGAAGGCGGCGTCGGGGGAGGGGAGAGAGAAGGCGGCGTCGGGGGAGGGGAGAGAGAAGGCGGCGTCGGGGGAGGGAGAGAGAAGGCGGCGTCGGGGGAGGGGAGAGAGAAGGCGGCGTCGGGGGAGGGAGCCGGGAGAGAGAAGGCGGCGTCGGGGGAGGGGAGAGAGAAGGCGGCGTCGGGGGAGGGGAGAGAGAAGGCGGCGTCGGGGGAGGGGAGAGAGAAGGCGGCGTCGGGGGAGGGGAGAGAGAAGGCGGCGTCGGGGGGAGGGGAGAGAGAAGGCGGCGTCGGGGGAGGGGAGAGAGAAGGCGGCGTCGGGGGAGGGGAGAGAGAAGGCGGCGTCGGGGGAGGGGAGAGAGAAGGCGGCGTCGGGGGAGGGGAGAGAGAAGGCGGCGTCGGGGGAGGGGAGAGGGAAGGCGGCGTCGGGGGAGGGGAGAGGGAAGGCGGCGTCGGGGGAGGGGAGAGAGAAGGCGGCGTCGGGGAGGGGAGAGGGAAGGCGGCGTCGGGGGAGGGAGAGGGAAGGCGGCGTCGGGGGAGGGAGAGGGAAGGCGGCGTCGGGGGAGGGGAGAGGGAAGGCGGCGTCGGGGGAGGGGAGAGGGAAGGCGGCGTCGGGGGAGGGGTGAGGGAAGGCGTCGGGTGGAGAAGGCGTCGTGGGAGGGGAGGGAAGGTGGCGTCGGGGGAGGGGAGAGAGAAGGCGTCGTGGGAGGGGAGGGAAGGTGGCGTCGGGGGAGGGGAGAGGGAAGGCGTCGTGGGAGGGGAGGGAAGGTGGCGTCGGGGGAGGGGAGAGAGAAGGCGTCGTGGGAGGGGAGGGAAGGTGGCGTCGGGGGAGGGGAGAGAGAAGGCGTCGTGGGAGGGGAGGGAAGGTGGCGTCGGGGGAGGGGGAGAGAGAAGGCGTCGTGGGAGGGGAGGGAAGGTGGCGTCGGGGGAGGGGAGGGAGGTGGCGTCGGGGGAGGGGAGGGAAGGTGGCGTCGGGGGAGGGGAGGGAGGTGGCGTCGGGGGAGGGGAGGGAGGTGGCGTCGGGGGAGGGGAGGGAGGTGGCGTCGGGGGAGGGGAGGGAGGTGGCGTCGGGGGAGGGGAGGGAGGTGGCGTCGGGGGAGGGAGGGAGATGGCGTCGGGGGAGGGGAGGGAGATGGCGTCGGGGGAGGGGAGGGAGGTGGCGTCGGGGAGGGGAGGGAGGTGGCGTCGGGGGAGGGGAGGGAGGGTGGCGTCGGGGGAGGGGAGGGAGGTGGCGTCGGGGGAGGGGAGGGAGGTGGCGTCGGGGGAGGGGAGGGAGGTGTCGTCGGGGAGGGGAGGGAGGTGGCATCGGGGGAGGGGAGGGAGGTGGCGTCGGGGGAGGGGAGGGAGGTGGCGTCGGGGGAGGGGAGGGAGGTGGCGTCGGGGGAGGGGAGGGAGGTGGCGTCGGGGGAGGGGAGGAGGTGGCGTCGGGGGAGGGGAGGGAGGTGGCGTCGGGGGAGGGGAGGGAGGTGGCGTCGGGGGAGGGGAGGGAGGTGGCGTCGGGGAGGGGAGGGAGGTGGCGTCGGGGGAGGGGAGGGAGGTGGCGTCGGGGAGGGGAGGGAGGTGGCGTCGGGGGAGGGAGGGAGGTGGCGTCGGGGGAGGGGAGGAGGTGGCGTCGGGGGAGGGGAGGGAGGTGGCGTCGGGGGAGGGGAGGGAAGGTGGCGTCGGGGGAGGGGAGGGAAGGTGGCGTCGGGGGAGGGGAGGGAAGGTGGCGTCGGGGGAGGGGAGGAAGGTGGCGTCGGGGGAGGAGAGAGAAGGCGTCGTGGAGGGGAGAGAGAAGTCGTCGTGGGAGGGGAGGGAAGGCGTCGTGGGAGGGGAGGGAGGTGGCGTCGGGGGAGGGGAGAGAGAAGGCATCGTGGGAGGTGAGGGAAGGTGGCGTCGGGGGAGGGGAGAGAGAAGGCGTCGTGGGAGGGGAGGGAAGGTGGCGTCGGGGGACGGGAGGGAGGTGGCGTCGGGGGAGGGGAGGGAGGTGGCGTCGGGGGAGGGGAGGGAGGTGGCGTCGGGGGAGGGGGAGGGAGGTGGCGTCGGGGGAGGGGAGGGAGAAGGCGTCGGGGGAGGGGAGGGAGAAGGCGTCGGGGGAGGGGAGGGAGAAGGCGTCGGGGGAGGGGAGGGAGAAGGCGTCGGGGGAGGGGAGGGAGAAGGCGTCGGGGGAGGGGAGGGAGAAGGCGTCGGGGGAGGGGCGGGAGAAGGTGTGGGGGGAGGGGGGCGGGAGAAGGTGTGGGGGGAGGGGGCGGGAGAAGGTGTGGGGGGGGGGTGGTGTCGGGGGTGGGGAAGAGAGGTGGTGTCGGGGTGGAGATGGCATCGTGGGAGGGGAGGGAAGGTGGCGTCGGGGGAGGGGAGAGAGAACGTGTCGGGGTGGAGAAGATGTGGGGGGGGAGGTGGTGTTGGGGAGGGGAGGAAAGGCGGTGTCGGGGGAGGGGAGGGGAGAAGGTGTCGGGGGAGGGGAGGGGAGAAGGTGTCAGGGGAGGGGGTGGGAGAAGGTGTCGGGGAGGGGGAGGGAGAAGGTGTGAGGGGTGAAGGTGGTGGGAGAAGGTGTGAGGGGAGGGAGATGGTGTCGGGGGAGGGGAGGGAGATGGTGTCGGGGGAGGGGAGGGAGAGTGTTGGGAGAAGGTGGCGGGAGAGGAGGTGGCGTCGGGGGGGGGGGGGGAAGGTGGCGTCGGGGGAGGGGAGGGAAGGTGGCGTCGGGGAGGGGAGGGAAGGTGGCGTCGGGGGAGGGGAGGGAAGGTGGCGTCGGGGGAGGAGAGAGAAGGCGTCGTGGGAGGGGAGAGAGAAGTCGTCGTGGGAGGGGAGGGAAGGCGTCGTGGGAGGGGAGGGAGGTGGCGTCGGGGAGGGGAGAGAGAAGGCATCGTGGGAGGTGAGGGAAGGTGGCGTCGGGGGAGGGGAGAGAGAAGGCGTCGTGGGAGGGGAGGGAAGGTGGCGTCGGGGGACGGGAGGGAGGGTGGCGTCGGGGGAGGGGAGGGAGGTGGCGTCGGGGGAGGGGAGGGAGATGGCGTCGGGGGAGGGGAGGGAGATGGCGTCGGGGGAGGGGAGGGAGATGGCGTCGTGGGAGGTGAGGGAAGGTGGCGTCGGGGGAGGGGAGAGAGAAGGCGTCGTGGGAGGGGAGGGAAGGTGGCGTCGGGGGAGGGGAGGGAGGTGGCGTCGGGGGAGGGGAGGGAGGTGGCGTCGGGGGAGGGAGGGAGGTGGCGTCGGGGGAGGGGAGGGAGGTGGCGTCGGGGGAGGGGAGGGAGGTGGCGTCGGGGGAGGGGAGGGAGGTGGCGTCGGGGGAGGGGAGGGAGGTGGCGTCGGGGGAGGGGAGGGAGGTGGCGTCGGGGGAGGGGAGGGAGGTGGCGTCGGGGGAGGGGAGGGAGGTGGCGTCGGGGGAGGGGAGGGAGGTGGCGTCGGGGGAGGGGAGGGAGGTGGCGTCGGGGGAGGGGAGGGAGGTGGCGTCGGGGGAGGGGAGGGAGAAGGCGTCGGGGGAGGGGAGGGAGAAGGCGTCGGGGGAGGGGAGGGAGAAGGCGTCGGGGGAGGGGAGGGAGAAGGCGTCGGGGGAGGGGAGGGAGAAGGCGTCGGGGGAGGGGGCGGGAGAAGGTGTGGGGGGAGGGGGCGGGAGAAGGGTGGGGGGGAGGGGGCGGGAGAAGGTGTGGGGGGGGGGTGGTGTCGGGGGTGGGGAAGAGAGGTGGTGTCGGGGTGGAGATGGCATCGTGGGAGGGGAGGGAAGGTGGCGTCGGGGGAGGGGAGAGAGAACGTGTCGGGGTGGAGAAGATGTGGGGGGGGAGGTGGTGTTGGGGGAGGGGAGGAAAGGCGGTGTCGGGGGAGGGGAGGGGAGAAGGTGTCGGGGGAGGGGAGGGGAGAAGGTGTCAGGGGAGGGGGTGGGAGAAGGTGTCGGGGAGGGGGTGGGAGAAGGTGTGAGGGGTGAAGGTGGTGGGAGAAGGTGTGAGGGGAGGGAGATGGTGTCGGGGGAGGGGAGGGAGATGGTGTCGGGGGAGGGGAGGGAGAGTGTTGGGAGAAGGTGGCGGGAGAGGAGGTGGTGTCGGGGGGGGGGGGGGGAAGGTGGTGTCGGGGGGGGGGGGGAAGGTGGTGTCGGGGGGGGGGGAAGGTGGTGTCGGGGGGGGGGGGGGAGAAGGTGGTGTCGGGGGGGGGGAAGGTGGTGTCGGGGGGGGGGGAAGGTGGTGTCGGGGGGGGGGGAAGGTGGTGTCGGGGGGGGGGGAAGGTGGTGTCGGGGGGGGGGGGGGAGGTGGTGTCGGGGGGGGGGGGAGGTGGTGTCGGGGGGGGGGGGAAGGTGGTGTCGGGGGGGGGGGGAAGGTGGTGTCGGGGGGGGGGGAAGGTGGTGTCGGGGGGGGGGGAAGGTGGTGTCGGGGGGGGGGAAGGTGGTGTCGGGGGAGGGGGGAAGGTGGTGTCGGGGGAGGGGGGAAGGTGGTGTCGGGGGAGGGGGGAAGGTGGTGTCGGGGGGCGGGGGGGGAGGTGGTGTCGGGGGGGGGGGAGTGGTGTCGGTGGGGGTGGAGAAGGTGGTGTCGGGTGGAAGAAGTGGTGTCGGGGGAGAGGAGGTGGTGTCGGGGGAGAGGAGGTGGTGTCGGGGAGAGGTGGTGGTGTCGGGGGAGAGGTGGTGGTGTCGGGGGAGAGGTGGTGGTGTCGGGGGAGAGGTGGTGGTGTCGGGGGAGAGGTGGTGGTGTCGGGGGAGAGGTGGTGGTGTCGGGGGAGAGGTGGTGGTGTCGGGGGAGAGGTGGTGGTGTCGGGGGAGAGGTGGTGGTGTCGGGGGAGAGGTGGTGGTGTCGGGGGAGAGGTGGTGGTGTCGGGGGAGAGGTGGTGGTGTCGGGGAGAGGTGGTGTGTCGGGGAGAGGTGGTGGTGTCGGGGGAGAGTGGTGGTGTCGGGGAGAGGTGGTGGTGTCGGGGGAGAGGTGGTGTGTCGGGGGAGAGGTGGTGGTGTCGGGGGAGAGGAGGTGGTGTCGGGGAGAGGAGGTGGTGTCGGGGGAGAGGAGGTGGTGTCGGGGGAGAGGAGGTGGTGTCGGGGGAGAGGAGGTGGTGTCGGGGGAGAGGAGGTGGTGTCGGGGAGAGGAGGTGGTGTCGGGGGAGAGGAGGTGGTGTCGGGGAGAGGAGGTGGTGTCGGGGGAGAGGTGGTGGTGTCGGGGGAGAGGTGGTGGTGTCGGGGGAGAGGTGGTGGTGTCGGGGGAGAGGAGGTGGTGTCGGGGGAGAGGAGGTGGTGTCGGGGGAGAGGAGGTGGTGTCGGGGGAGAGGAGGTGGTGTCGGGGGAGAGGAGGTGGTGTCGGGGGAGAGGAGGTGGTGTCGGGGGAGAGGAGGTGGTGTCGGGGGAGAGGTGGTGGTGTCGGGGGAGAGGAGGTGGTGTCGGGGGAGAGGAGGTGGTGTCCTGAGTGGGGGAGAAGGTGTCGGGGTGGAGAAGGCGTCGTGGGTGGGGCGGGAAGGTGGTGTCAGGGAGGTGGGTGGGGGGGGGGGAAGGTGGTGTCCGGGGGTGGGGAGGTGGTGTCGGGGGGGTGGGGTGAAGGCGTCAGGGAGGGGGGGTGCAGGTGTCGGGGGGGGGGGGTGAAGGTGGTGTCGGAGGAGGGGAGGGGCAAGAAAGTGGTGTCGGGGGGGGGGAGGAGCAAGAAGGTGTAGGGCGGGAGGTAGGAAAAGGTGTCGAAGGGGTGGGAAGGTGGTGTCGGGGGAGGAAGGGGTCTTCGGAGTGGGGGAGGTGGTGTCAGGGGAGGGGGGGAGGTGGTGTTGGGGTGGGGTGGTGTCGGGGGAGGGGGGTGAAGGTCGGGGGGGGCGGGGGGAGAAGGTGTCGGGGGAGGGGGGAGAAGGTGTCGGGAGGGTGGGGAGAAGGTGTCGGGAGGGTGGGGAGAGAAGGTGTCGGGAGGGTGGGGAGAAGGCGTCGGGGGGGGGGGGGAGGAGAGGGCGTCGGGTGGGGGGGAGGAGAGGGCGTCGGGTGGGGGGGAGGAGAGGGCGTCGGGTGGGGGGGAGGAGAGGGCGTCGGGTGGGGGGGAGGAGAGGGCGTCGGGTGGGGGGGAGGAGAGGGCGTCGGGTGGGGGGGAGGAGAGGGCGTCGGGTGGGGCGGAGTAGAGGGCGTCGGGTGGGGCGGAGTAGAGGGCGTCGGGTGGGGCGGAGTAGAGGGCGTCGGGTGGGGCGGAGTAGAGGGCGTCGGGTGGGGCGGAGTAGAGGGCGTCGGGTGGGGCGGAGTAGAGGGCGTCGGGTGGGGCGGAGTAGAGGGCGTCGGGTGGGGCGGAGTAGAGGGCGTCGGGTGGGGCGGAGTAGAGGGCGTCGGGATGGAGGTGTTGTTGGGGAGGAGAAGGTGTCAGGGAGGGGGGTGAAGGTGTCAGGGGAGGGGGGGTGAAGGTGTCGGTGGGGGTGAAGGTGTCGGTGGGGGGAGGAGGTGGTGTCGGGGGAGGTGAGGGGAGGGGCGTGGTGGTGTCGGGGGAGGGGAGGGGAGGGGCGAGAAGGTGTCGGGGGGTGGAGGAGGTGGTGTCGGGGGAGTTGGGGGAGGTGGTGTCGGGGGAGTTGGGGGAGGTGGTGTCGGGGCAAGGTGGTGCTGGGGGAGTGGGTTGGGGGGGGGGAAGAAGGTGCCGGGGGAGTGGCAGGGGGGCGGGGAGAAGGTGTTGGGGGAGTGGCGGGGGGGCGGGGAGAAGGTGTTGGGGGAGTGGTGGGGGGGGCGGGGAGAAGGTGTTGGGGGAGTGGGGAGGGGAGGAGGAGGAGTCGGGGGAAGGTGGTGCCGGGGGAGTGGCGGGGGGCGAGGTGGTGTCGGGAAGGTGCTTCCTGCGGTTGCAGGGGAAAGGGCCAGGTGTGGTGGGGCTGGAGGGGTGTGTGGAACGGACAAGGGAGTCCTGGAGAGAGTGGTCCCTCCAGAAGCCAGATAAGGGTGAGGAGGGAAAAATATCTTTGATGGTGGGGTCAGATTGCAGATGGCGGAAGTGTCGATGGATGATGCGTTGGATCCGGAGGCTAGTCGGGTGGTAGGTGAGGATGAGGGCGATTCTGTTTTGGTTTTCCTTATTGCGGGCACGGGGTGTGAGGGATGAGTTGTGGGAAATGCGGGAGACATGGTCGAGGGCGTTCTCAACCACTGGGGTGGTGGGGGGGGGGGGTAAGTTGCGGTCCTTGAAAAACGAGGGCAAGAACATCTGAGATGTACGGGAATGGAATGTCTCATTCTGGGAGCAGATGCAACAGAGGCGAAGGAATTGGGAATAGGGGATGGCATTATTGCAGGAAGGTGGGAAGGAGGAGGTGTCTTCTCGGTAACTGTGGGAGTCAGTGGGCTTGAAATGGACATCGGTTTCTGGGTGGTTGCCGGAGATAGAGACAGAGAGGTCCAAGAAGGAGAGAGAGGTATTGGAGATGGTCCAAGTGAACGTAAAAGTCGAGTGAAAGGTGTTGGTGAAATGGATGAACTGTTCGAGCTCCCCATGGGAACACTAGGTAGCACTGATACAGTCATCAATGTAATGGAGGAAGAGGTGGGGTTTAGAGCCAGTGTAGGTATGGAAGAGGGATTGTTCCATGTAACCTATAAAGATCAGGCATAACTTGGGCCCATGCAGGTCCCCATGGCCACCCCCTCTGTCTGTCAGAAGTGGGAGGAATTGAAAGAGAAGTTGTTGAGGGCAAGGACGAGTTCAGCTGAGTGGATGACGGCATCAGTGGAGGGGGACTGGTCAGGCCTGCCGCAGGAAGTAGTGGAAGGCCTTTAGGCCATCTGTATGAGGAATGCAGGTGTACAGGGACTGGACGTCCATGGTAAAGAGGTGGGTCTGGGGACCGGGGAATTGGACTTTCTGGAGGAAGTGGAGGGTGTGGGTGGTGTCATGGGCTTAGGTAGGGAGTTCCTGGACCAAAGGGGAGAAAACGGAGTACGGATAGGTGGAGATAAGTTTGGTGGGGCAGGAGCAGGCAGGGATAATGGGTCTTCACAAGCTTCAAAATCTCCCCTCCCCCTACCGCATCCCAAAACCAGCCCAGCTCGTCCACGCCTCCATAATCTGTCCTTTCTCCCACCTATCCCCTCCTCCCACCTTAAGCCCCACCCCCATCTCCTACCTGCTAGCCTCATCCTGCCCCCTTGACCTGTCCATCCTCCCTGGACTGACCTATCTCCTCCCTACGTCCCCACCTACACTCACCTTTACTGGCTCCATTCCCACCTCTTTGGCCGGTCTGTCTCCTCTCCACCTATCTTCTCCTGTAACCATCTTCAATCCCCCTCCCCCTATTTATTTCAGAACCCCCTTCCCCTCTGCCATTTCTGAAGGAGGGTCTAGGCCCGAATCGTCAGCTTTCCTGCTCCTATGATGCTGCTTGTCCTGTTGTGTTCATCCAGTTCTACACCTTATTATCTCGGGTTCTCCAGCATCTGCAGTTCCTAATATCTCTGAAACAATTTTAACCCTTCTACGGATTGTTCTTTCTTTTCATACATACCTCATTAAGGATTATTCAATCTTCCACCACGGAGGGGCCAGCTCTTTTTAAAGATTTTTTGGCAAATCTTATGGCCTTAAATGACCACATCTTACTTCCCTAATATTCTGGTTGCCTTTTCATTGAAATTATAGCATACATGTGCAAAACTGTCAGAGAAATCAATTTCAATGTATCCCTTAGACACCAATTGTTTATTTTGGTAAATTTACCTTTCACCTATCTACATACATCATATTCTAGCAAAACACATTGGAGCTGTTGTTTAGGGGAGTTACAGAACATGTAACAATCAGAGAAAGAATCAAATCGGACATTATAGAGAGGAATATTGAGAATCTTGCATTCTTGTATTTCAGAAAGGTATCAACTTGAGCCAAGTGATAATTAACATTCATACCACACAAGTGGCCATTTTCAACATGAAAGTCTGAGCACTTCTCCTTGACAAGCATCATCGTTATCTTTGCTGAACCACTCCCATCAATCAGCATCCTGGATTTATTGACCAGACAAAATTTAATTAACGAACCTCAAATTCTGTGACACTCTGCATAAGCAAGAGGCTGGGTATCTGCAGGCAATCACATAACACCTGTTATTTCAAAGATTTTTCACTACCTACAAGACAGAAGTCAGGCATGTGATGGAATACTCACCACTTGCCTGGATGAGTAGATCATCAGAAGCAATATTCTCCATTTGACTAGCACCTCATTCACCATCTTAAACACTCACTCCCTACATCACTGGTACACAGTGGTTACAGCGCGTATCATCAAAAGTGGCACTGAAGCAAGTTATGAAAGTTTCTTTCAAATAACCTCCCAAACTTGCAGCCTCTACCAGAAAGAGCAAGCAGGCAGGAACACCATTATCTGAAAATTCCCCATTGAACTCCCTTCCTTCACTGTCACTGGACCAAAATCCTAGAATTCCCTACATGACAGTACCATTGGTGTACCCAATGTGGAATGTAATTTAATCAGTGCCTTTGCAAGGGATTTTTTTTTATTCACTCGTAGAATGTGGGTTGTTGGCTGGCCAGCATTTATTGCCCATCCCTAGCTTCCCTTGAGAAAGTTGTAGTGAGGTGCCTTTTCAACCTGTGCTGTCCTGCCTTTTGGATGGGCAATAAATACCAACATACCAGCAATACCTGTATTGCTTGAGTAAATTTAAAAGAAGGAGATTCTACCACTTAACAGATCCCTGCTTATGTTATTTACAGTTAGGGAAATGCTGCAGGAAACCACATGCCTATTAGTTTAACATTTGGCACAGGGAAAATGTTGGAAGCTGTTATTAAATGCGTCATAACAGGGTACTTGGAAAAGTTCAAGGTAATTAAATAGATGGTTCTGTGAAAGGGGATTCAAGTTCAACTAATTTACTGGAGTTCTTTGATGAAGTAACATGCTCTGGATGAAGGGGAAGTAGTAGCTGTACTGGACTTTGATGTGATACCTTAAAAAATACCTCTGTGAAATCTAAGATTATTGTGGAATATAAAGGCTCATGGTGCGGGGGAAACACTGGCAGTGATACAAGATTAGCGAGAGTAAGCACAACTGTCTTTTTTCTTTGATTGGCAAGATGTGATAAGTGACATGCCACAGGAATCAGTGCTGGGACCTCAACTATTTACAATTCACATAAATTATGGATGACAGGACTAATGGTATGATTTTAAAACTTGCTGATGACACAAAGATGGGTGGGAAAATAAGGTGTGAAGAGGATATTCAGAGATTTCAAAGAAACGGATAGTTAAAGCGATTAGGCAAAGATCTGGAAAATGAGGTATAATGTGAGAAAATGCAAAGTTGTCCAGTTTGACAGGGAGAATAAGACAGAAGCACATTATCTAAATGGCGAGAGATTGCAGATATCTAATGTTAAGATGGATCTGAATGTCCCAGGTCATTAATCACAAACTAGTGTTCAGAAACAGCAGGTAATTAAGAAAGCTAATAGAATATTATCATTTATTGCCAGGGGAACAGAAAACAAAACCAGGGAGGTTATGTTTCAGTTATATAAGGTACTGGTGGGACCAATGTGGTGCACTGTGTATAGCACTGGTCTCCTTATTTAAGGAAGGATTTAAAATCTATTGGAACAGAAGATTTAGCAGACTAATATCTGCAATGGACAGTCAGTCTTCTGAGGTAAGGTTAGACATGTTAGGCTTGTATGTGCTGGAGTTGAGTAAGGTTGCTTGACTGAAACCTAAGAACCGGACGAGCTATGACAAGATTGATGTGGGAAAGGTATTTATTCTTATGGGATTATCTAGCAATAGGGGTCACTGTTTAAAAATAAGTTGCCACCCAATCAAGATAGAGAAGAAGGAAAATATTTTCTGCTTAGAGGGTTCAGTGTGTTTGGAACTCTTTTCCTTGAAGAAATGGTGCAAGCAGAGTCTTTGAATATTTTTAAGGTAGAGGTGGATAAAATATGGATGAACAAGAGGGGTGGTGAAAGTGTATTGGGAGAAGGCAGGAATGTGGAGTCAAAATTACAATCGCATCAGCCATAATCTTATTAAAATGACAGAGTGGGCGCGAGGAACCAAAAGGGTTGTTTCTGCTCCTGCGTTTTCAACACTAGTTCGTTTGACCTTGTTAACTTTAGGAACGATCTTCCACAAAAACAAGAAAGTAATATTGACCAACAATATTTTATAACTTTGAGAAACTGGAGCTCAAAATGATAAAAAAGATAATGAAGCATTACCTGGTTTTTCAACTGTGCGATTTCCCGTTTGCTGGGTGCATTATTCTTGAAGTGATCCAGCATTATTTGTGCATCAGCTAGAAGGGCTTTTGTCCGTCGAAGATCCTTACGCAGTCTCTTTTCAGTTTCAAAATCTCGTTCACTAACCTAGATTTTTTAAAAAGAAAACAAGCTAGCAAAATCCTAGGAAAAGGCAGCAAATCGAGAGTTAACTCCTGGAATCACCCTAAAAATATAAAGCTGATATCATGTTATTGTAAAATAGCTATGCTAATGTTCTGTTTTCAGCAATTTAATAACGAACAGCCCTCAAAAATGATTCATTCTAAACAGAACAAAGGGCACTACAGCACAGGTCATGCCCTTCAGTCCACCAAGGTAACGCTGACACACGATGCCTTTCTAAACTAAATACTTTTTGCCTCTATACTGTCTCCCTCTATTCCCTGTCTATTCATATGTTTATCAAGATGCCTCTTAAACGTTGTTGTTGTATCCACCTCCATTACCTCCTCTGGTAGCACATTCCAGGCACTTAGCAACTTCTGCATATAAAATCTTCCTCTCATATCTTCTTTAAGCTTTACCCACTTTTACCTTAAAGCTATATCCACTACTATTTGGTATTTCTTCCCTGAGAAAAAGACTCCGACTAACCATGCCTCGGATAATTTTGAGAGCTTCTATCAAATCGCCTCTCGTCCTCTGATGTTCAAGTGAAAACAAACCAAGTTTGTCTATTCTGTCCTCATTGGTAATGCCCTCCAAACAAGGCAATGTACCCCTCCAACGTTTACACATCCTGCTTGTAGTGTAGCAATCAAAGGCACAGTACTCCAAATGCAGCCTAACTAAAGTTCTAAATAGCTACAACACGGCTTACCAATTATTATACCCTTGTGCCCAAACTGATGGAGGCAAGCATGCCATATCAATTTGTGTTGCCGCTTTTAGGGAACTGCGGACCTGTATGCCTGGAACCCTCGGAACACTGATGCTACTAAGGGTTCCTCCAGTGTTAGATCTCCCAAAATTCATCCCTTCACATTTGTCAGAATTAAACTCCACCCGTCACTTCTCCAGCCAAGTTTCCAGCTAATCTATATCCTGTTTTATCCTCTTCGATACCCACAGCTCCCCCAAACTTCATATCATACGCAAATTTACTAATCAGGCAACCTATATTTGCTTCCAAATCATTTATACGTATGACAAACAACAGGGGTTCCAGCACAAGTGTTCACAGATCTCCAATCTGAATTTCACCCCTCCACAGCTACTCCCTGTCTTCCATGACTAAACTAGCTCTGTATCTTACCAGCTCACTGTAGATCCCATATGACTTCACCTCGAAAAAGGTGGCATAAGCATAGTCTTTGAATATTTTTAAAGGCAGAGGTAGGTAAAGTATGGATGAACAAGTAATCCAGAGACCAAAGCCCTAGAGGTCTTGCCTTTCAACTTCCTACTTAACTCCTGAACCCCTTTGCAGGACCTAATCTCTTTCCTGCATATGTCGTTGGTACCAATACAGATCACAACCGCTGGCTGCTCACCCTCCCCTGTCAGAATATCCCGTACCCGCTCAGAGACATCTTAACCACGGAACCAAGGAGGCAAATTAAATTTTTATACATTGCCGTAAAATTGTAATTATATTCTGGAATTTTAGAGCTTTTGACTATTGAAACCTACCTAAAACATAAATGGATTTAAAACATAGCTGAATTTAAACTACCTTTCTCACAGTTTAAGCAAAATTTGATACGGAAATGCCTTGTATGGCAACATGAAGTGGTCTTTCATCTATGAAAAATGGGGGTGTAGCTCCCTGAAAATGACACAGACTGACTTACATCGCAAGACATGTGCTTTTTTTTAAAAAAAGAGTTGACTTAATTTTAGACAAGAATGCATAGGAGGAAGCTATTAGAGCCAAAAGTCCATGTTTTTGTTTATATACCAGAGGAACTAGTTATAAAGTAGTTATAAATAATCACAAAATTGTGTCCAGTTCTTCAATTACTAATGGATATCATTTTGCATCCTTTTCTAAACATTACCTGCTCAGTGACTGTAGACAGTTTGTTCTCCAGATCTCTCTTCTCTCTCAAAATTTTCTGTTTCTCATCATATTCTTCTTCCAACTGCAGCTCAAATTGTTTTAACTGATAAAAGAAACATAAGCACAAGAATATTAGAATTCAAGCTTTCATAATTGATTTTAAGTAAACAAATAAGATTTTATTCAACTTATTTAAAGGCTTCTTTAATGTAAAGCAACACAAAGGCTGATGTTGCACCCTAACTATCATTTATCCAAATATCTACTCTAATTTTCATAAAACAGTGTTCTGTACGAAATGAACTTGCCCTTGACATCAAAGCAGCATTTGGCTAATGTGGTTTTCAAGAGCCTGTGTAAAATTGGATTCAGTGTGAACTGGGGAAGAAAAAAAAAAGTGTCCCATTGGTTGGAGCCACACCCAACACAAAGGATGATGATAATAGTTGTTAGAGGTCGATCGGCTCATTTCCAAGCACATTACTGTTTGAGTCCCTTAAAATAGATCCCTTGGCCTAATCGTCTGCTGGTGCTGTATTGATCACTGTGCCTTCATCATAAGGTTAGAAATTGGAATGTTGATGATTGCAAATGTTCAGTACCATTTGCAACTACTTAACATTTGGACTTGGAGCTACACTGCAGTTTCTTCGTTGTTGCCCGGTCAAAATCCTGGAAGCCTTTCCTAGCTGCCTCAAGGTGTACCTTTACTACATGCTCTGGAGTGTTTCAGCACAACAGCTCACAACCAACATCGCAAGACCAATTAGTAATGCTGGCCATGTCACCATTTGCTGCTATCGAAGAATTTAAGCATTGCACGTTGTTTGGAGGGCAACAACTTAACAAGAGGAAACTAATTTCAATCAAACATATGGTCCAACTAGTTCAAACTTTTTAACAGCATATTCTGGACTTCATTCCAGATCTAATCCAATAAGCAGAGATGTATCATTTCACTGGATGCAGGAATGAAACAAGGCAAATAGCTTGAGAAAAGAAGAGATGACAGTTAAGAAGAGTGCAAAATGATAAGGAATTAAATATCAAGTTGTTAGCAAAAAGAAAAGTTCAGTGAGGTCAGAGATCTGGCAAAATGTAACTTCACAGCAAAGGTAGAAAACAGGCTAACTAAAAGGAAGGATTTTTAAAACCAAGGTGAAAAGAGAGTCTTTAATTCTTTGAAGAGGTGGCCAAACACATGGATGAAGGTAGAGCGGTGGATGTGGTGTAGATGGATTTAAATAAGGTATTTGATAAGGTTCCCCACGATAGGCTCATGCAGAAGTTAAGGAGGCATGGGATGGGGGAAATGGGGTAGATTGGATTCAGAATTGCTGACCCTTAGAAGACAGAGTGGTGGTGGATGGAAAATATTCAACATGGTACTCAGTTACGAGTGGTGTACCACAAGGATCTGTTCTGTGCCCTCTTCTATTTGTGGTTTTGTAAATGATTTGGATGTAGGAATGGAAGGGCGGATTAGTAAGTTTGCGGATGATACGAAGGTGGCTCCAGTTGTGGATAGTGCGGAGGGCTGTTCTAGGTTACAATGGGACATTGATAGGATGCAGAGCTGGGCTGAAAAGTGGCAGATGGAGTTTAACCCTGAAAAGTGTGAGGTGATTCATTTTGGAAGGGTGATCTTCAAAGCAGAATACAGGATTAATGAAAAGATTTTTGGCAGTGTGGAGGAGCAGAGGGATCTCGGGGTTCGTGCCCGAAGTTCCCCGAGAGCTGCCACCCAGGTAGATAGAATTATTAAGGCGGCGTATGGTGTGTTAGCTTTCATTAATAGAGGGATTGAGTTCAACAGCCGTGAAGTTATGCTCCAGCTATACAAAACCCTGGTTCGGCCACATCTGGGGTACTGAGTCCAGTTCTGGCCACCTCATTAAAGGAAAGATGTAGAAGCATTGGAAAAGGTGCAGAGGAGATTTACCAGGATGTTGCCTGGAATGGAGGGAAGGTCTTATGGAGGAAAGGTTGAGCGCGCTTTGGCTTTTCTCTTTAGAATGATGAAGGATGAGAGGTGACTAGATAGAGGTGTACAAAATTATCAGAGGTATAGATAGAGTGGACAGCCAGAGAATTTTTCTTAGGGTGGAGGTAGCTGTTACAGGGGAACATAGTTTTAAAGGCAGTGGAGGTAGATATAGGGGAGTCAGAGATAGGTTCTTTATTCAGAGAGTGGTAGGGGCGTGGAATGCATTGCCGGCGAGGGTAGTAGAGTCGGCCTCATTGGGGCATTTAAGTGGGTACTGGATAAGCATATGAATGATAGTATAAGGTAGAGGTGGAGATTAGATAGACCCTTAGGTTTAGGGTAAAAGTTCAGCACAACATCATGGGCCGAAGGGCCTGTACTGTGCTATACTGTTCTATGTTCAAGTACAAAGTAAATATAATTCTCAGGTTAAAAAGGGGGCGATAATGAAATTCCTTATAATAACAGACACTGTAATACAATAAGGGAATGTTGTAGATGCAGTCCATTAGACATGGGTAGAAGATACAATTTAATATGGGCAAGCGTGAAGCAAATGCTTTTGGAGAACTGAGATCCGAAATACATCTTTCCCTAAAATACACGTGAAAGTAAATAAAGGCGTGAGAAAGGTCAACTGTAAATGAGGTTTTTAACTAACTGTTACAAAAGCAAAGAATAAGTTATAGCTTTGTGCAAAATGTTGCCTTAGCTACAGTTAAAGTACTAAGTGTGGCTTTGGGCACCTTTTATAAAAAGGATGTTAGAGGCATTTAGAAAATATATTATAAATTCACTTAAATATTATCAGAAATAAGAAACTTCATACTGAACCGGTTTTTACTAGAGCAGAAAATGTTTGAGGTTTTTAGAAACGGCGTTTTATTTAAAAACACCAACAGTAAAGTACGTGGATAAGCACATTGGTCTTGAGATTTATTCAACTTCAATTTTGGCTTTGAGCTCAAGAAAAATTGGTCTGTGCAAAGGTCTGTTGGAACATTGAATTCTTTGTTAAAGGCAGTTATTGAGGTAGAAACACAAGGTAATTAAAGGGACAATTTTTTCTACATTCTTTCACGGAACATGGTTGTCATTGGCAACAATTGTCATGTGTTGCCCATCACCAATTACCCTTGAACCGTGTGGCTTGCCAAGCCATTCTGGAGGGGAGACAAAAATCAACCACATTGCTGTGGGTCTGAAGGTATGTTTAGGCCAAACCAGATAAAGATGGCAGGTTTCCTTCCCAAAAGAATGTTTGGCAACTGTTGATGATAGTTGCCACTATTACTGTAACTAGCTTTGAATTCCAGATTTATTATTTGATTTTAAATCTCACCAGTTGACATAGATGAATTTCCATCCATGTCTTGACAGCATTAGCCCAAGCCTCTGGATTACTAGTTCAGAAAAATTACCTGCACACTGCCAACTTCCTGAATATTTGAACCAGACAATACATGAAAACAATGGGATTAGATTTGGAATTTCCAGATAAGCAAGCAGAGATGTAATGTACTAAATAGGCTACTTCTACATCAGTGATATCCAATATCCTCAATTTGCCACATGGGTGAATCAACCGCAGACATGTAGTGAATTGCTGCTAGCATTTTCAAAGCCACATATTACGAACTGTGTTACAATTACAGTAGAGCATGAGTATAGACATCACTTGGTTGATGCCTTTGATATCTGATTCTTTCATGCTCAATGAGATATAATCATATTTTTTGTTACATAAGAGTCACATTTTGTTCAGATCATAACTATGTTTAGCAGAATACAGTTCAGTTGCCAGATCTCTAGTAATTTTATCAGACAAGAAAAATAAACAGTGACTTATTAATGTCTCAGTTTCAGTTCCCTCTGAACGCCGCTAAATGAAGAGGCATATAGATCTGCAGATCTCCATTGAGAAGCAGGACAAGTCATTGAAAAGACAGAGATATCAAAGTGAGGAACACAGCAGAACAGACAGTATCAGAGGAACAGGAAAATTGACGTTTCGGGGCGGGACCCTTCCTCAGAAATGGGAAGGGGGAAGGGAGCTCAACACAACCTGTTTATCTTCTCTCCCACCGATCCACTACTCCCACCTCACTGACCAATCCCGACCACTGCCTACACGTAATCACCTATCACCATCCGACCCACCTTCCCCAGCCCCACCCCTCCTTTATTTATTGCTGAGCTCCCCTCCCCCTCCCCATTTCTGAAGAAGAGACCCAATCTGAAATGTGAACTTTCCTGCTCCTCTGATACTGCCTGGCCTGCTGTGTTCCTCTAGCTCCACACTTTGTTGTCTATGACTCCAGCACCTGCAGTCCTTGCTATCTCATTAGAAGGATAGATCTCTTGGGGAACCTGATGACATGAAGGTTATCTAAAAAGGCTGTTTTGTTGGTAGTTGGTGTTTTAGGACTGATGTTCTAGGGGGAGTGTTTGCTAGAACAGTTGAGGAGGGTTTAAACTAATACGGCAGGGGGATGGGAACCTATGTAAAGAGTCAGAGAAGGAGGCAGCAAAGACAAACACAAAAGCTAGAAAGGGGAATAAGAAGAGTGAAAGGGTGAGAAACCAAGGACAAGATTCAAACAGGTCTATTGAGAAAAATAAGGAGGCGGCAAACGCTGTCAGAAGGATAAGCTTAAAGGCTTTGTGTCTTAATGCTGGGAGTGTCTGCAATAAAGTGAATGAACTAATCACGTAGATAGATGTAAACGGGTACAATACATTCAGGATTATGGAGACATGGCTACAGGGTGACCAGAGATGGGAACTGAATGTCCCAGGGCATTCAATATTTAGGAAGGACATGCAAAAAGGAAAAGGTGGCAGTGTAGCATTGCTGTTTAAACAGGAAATTAACACAATAGTGAGAAAGGATATTAGCTCCGATAATGTGAAGTCTGCATAGGTTGATTTGAGAAATACCATGGGAAAAAAACATTACTAGGTATCATATGTAGACCCCCAAACTGCAGTGGCAATGTCGAGAATGGCATTAAACAGGAAATTCGAAATGCCTGTGATAAGGGAATATTTGGTGATCATGGGTGATTTTAATCTGCACATAGATTAGGCAAATCAAATTAGCCACAATGCCATAGAGGAGGAATTCATGGAGTGATGAACCACGGGATGGTTTTCTCGGGCAATATGTGGAGTAATCAACTAGACAGAAGGTCATCTTAGACTGGGTACTGTGTAATAAGGGAATCATTGCCAATCTAACTGTGAGAGATTCCTTGGGGAAGAGTGACCATAACATGATAGAATTTTTTAAAAATCAAGGTGGAGAGTGAGGTTGTTGATTCGGAGACTAAGGTGCTTAACCTTAATAAAGGAAACTATGAGGATGCGAGGCGTGAGGTGGCCTTGATAGCTTGGGGAGAGTTACTTAAAGGAAGGACAGTGGATAGACAATAGCAAACATTCCTTGAATGTTTAGGGGAACTGCAACAACCGTTCATCCCTGTCTGTCGCAAAACCAAAATGGGTAAGAGGGCCAATTCATAGCTTACAAAGGAAATACCAAAAGTATCCTTTCCAAGGAAGAAACATACAGATTGGCCAAAATAAAAAATCTGAGGATTGGGAGCAGTTTAGAATTCAGCAAAGAAGTCCAAGGGATTGATTAAGAAGGGGAAAATACAGTACACAAGTAAGCTTGCAGGGAATATAAAGACTGACACTAAAAGTTTCTATAGGTATATGAAAAGAAAGAGATCAGTAAAGACCAATGTAGGTCCCTTATAGGCAGAAACAGGGGAATGTATAATAGGGGTCAAAGAAATGGCTGAGGAACTGAATACATACTTTGGTTCTGTCTTCACAAAAGAGAGCACAAATCAGATACCGGAATTGTTGAAGGAGGCAAGATTCAGTGACAGGGAAGAGCTGAGAGAGATCAATATTAATAGAGAAATGGTGCTGGAAAATAGCTGGCATTGAAGTTAGATAAAAATCTATAGGTCCTGATAATCCACATCCCAGAGTACTTAAGGAAGTAGCTCCAGAAACAGTGGATGCATTGGTGGTCATCTTCCAGGATTCTATAGATTCTGGAACAGTCCCTGCAGATTGGAGGGTGACTAATGTCACTCCAATATTCAAAAAGGGAGGTAGTGAGACAACAGGGAATTATAGACTGGTGAGTCTAACATCGGTAATGGGGAAAATTCTCGAATCCATTGTCAAGGATTTTATAGCAGACCATTTAGAAAGCAGTGGCAGGATAAGACAGAGTCAGCATGGATTTATGAAAGGGAAATCATGCTTGACAAATCTGTTGGAATTCTATGAAGTTGCAATTAGTAGAGTTGACACGAGGAAGCCATTTGATATACTAAGTGTGGACTTTCAGAAAGCATTTGACAAAGTCTCACGTAAGAGATTAATGTGCAAGATTAAAGCACGTGAGATTGGGAGAAATGTATTGAGACAGACAGGAAACTGGTTGGAGGAAACAGAGTAGGAATTAACGGATCAAACTAGCAGGCAGAAATTAGTGGTATGCCAGAGTGCTGGGAACCTAGCTAATCACAATATACATTAATGATTTTGATGAGGGAACAAAATGTAACAGCTCCAAGTTTGCAGATGTTGGATGAGAGTGTGAACTATGATGTGGATGCAGAGATCCTTCAGCACGATCTCAATAGTTTGGGTAAGTGGGCAAATCAATGGCAGATGCAGTATAATTTGGATAAATGAGAGGTCATTCACTTTGGAAGCAAAAACAAGAAGACAGATTACTACCTGAATGGCTCTAAATTGGGAGGGGGAAGTGTGTAGTGGGACCTGGGTGTCCTTGTGCACTAGTTGCTGAAGGTAAGCATGCAGGTGGAAAGAAGGCAAATGGTACGGTGGCGTTCATTGCGAGAGGTTTCAACTACAGGAGCTGGAATGTGTCGTTGTATAGGGCCTTGGTGAGACCACACCTGGAATACTGTGTGCAGTTTTGGTCTCCTTTTCAGAGGAAGGATGCTCTTGCTCTCATGGGAATGCAGCAAAGGTTTACTAGGCTGATTTCGGGAATGGCAGGTCTGATACATGAGGAGAGATTGACTAGGTTGGAGTCAACATAGTGTAGAGCTGGAGGAACGTAGCAGACCAGACACCAAAACAGGAGTAGGAAAGTTGATGTTTCGGGTCAGTTTCTTCAGGTTGGGATTGTTTTTGTTGGAGTTCAGATTAATGAGGCAGGATCTCAGAGACTTATAAAACGCTAAAAGGACTTGACAGGGTAGATGCAGGGAGGGTGTTCCTGATGGTGGGTGTGTCCACAACAGGGGTCACAGTATGAGGATTTGGGGTAGGCGATTTGGATGGAGATGAGGAGACATTCACCCAAAACAGTGGTGAAGGATGCAGTTATGCAAAATCATTGAACGTATTAAAGAGGTGACTAGATATGGCAATTGAGGCAAATGAGATCAAGGATAATGAAGAGAAAGCAGGATTAGGCTACTGTGTTGGACGATCAGCCATGATTGTAAAGAATAGCGGGGCAGGCTCGAAGGGCCAAATGGACTCTTCCTGCTCCTACCTTCTATGTTTCTGTGCAAAACAATTGAGGTGAGAGTGATAGACATAGCTGTTAATAAGAGATGAAGTGTTCAATTTTGACAAGGAGGGGTGCCATAGCAACATCAAAATTTCTTTGGCTTAGATCTCATACATAGGTTGAAACAGAAGTTTATAAGGAATAGGACACTACTGTTATGCAAGAAGAGATGACAGGTGTATGATCAAGAACTAAAGGCCATAAATGGCCAGGGTTCTATTCAAAGAAATAGCTGGTGAAAGGTAAAAGGCAAAGCAACAGAGCATAGAGGTAGCAGGTGGAGACATATTGATCCTTTTGGCTTCCTGAGGTTCCTAACATATTCAATGCTGACTGGAACAGAGCTTATTCTTGAAAAGCCTTTTTCTTTCCCTCCCACACCCCCACCCCCAAAATAAACGAAAGCATTTTCGGAAAAGAACACTTCAGTTGACAGATTGTCTTCTCTTTTTCAAAGTGTATTCAGGAGGCTTCCTTGGTTGGACTGCAGCAACTATTTGAAGCTACTCTCTTGTTTCTGACAAAAAGTTTATCAGTCGTAGTTGCCGATTGTTACAAATCTCAAAACTACTTTCCATAACTGAGCATTTGTTTTATTAATATTGCATATATTTTGTATCACACAATGACAATGGTGAGCTAATTGCTGCATGTTTGGCAAGCATTGTTGTCCAGTTGATTTTCCATGTCCAAATAATAAATTATGCTTCTTACTACTCATAAGGTTTGGCATATTTTTCAATGTTATTCTCCGACAAGGCTCTCCAACCCTCACATGGTTTCACTCTTACCATTTCAAAATGGCTGACACCTCTCCAGTAACATTTCTTTCTATCCTCCCCTGCACCATCCCCATACAGTCACCACTGTGCTTAATTTCCTTCTTCTCCTTATCTAAATATTGACCCCCAGTGACAACTCCACAAATATACAATCAACTTCTATATCTACACTGATGACACAGCTTCTATTTTCCCTCAATGCCTCCATGTGGGAGGCCTGCTTGCCCAAGTTCCAGGGCTGGATGAATCACAACTACTGCCAGCAATACCAGAGTTTTCCATCATGTGGCTCCTATGTCTTGGAATTCTCTCCTTTAACTTACTTCATTTTGAAGAAGTTTCAAAATCTCTCGCTGAGTAAGCTTTATGGCAACCCCACTAACTTCTCCCTTGCTAATTCATCTACCTTGGAATGCTCTTCAGTACAAGTACTATGTAAATACGAACAATTATAATGGATTAAAACTGCCCACACTATCAAGACCATGAAGAACCACACCACAACTAGTGAATAGCTATGAATGTTTAAAGAGAGTTACATTAAAAAAATTGCCATGTGGCCATACAGAATCTGAGTATTTCTGGAAAAAGACGCATTTTGTCAAAGCATTTCTTCTTGCACTCATTAGGATATCAATTTATGTGGATAACCAGCATTTATATTGCACAAGAGAATACTGATTGATTGGCAAGTGAACCCTGATTGGTAGCAGTATCAATGGAGAATACACTCTGTCTGGGTGCAAGACAGAAAGCATTAAAAACAATGTCTTCTTAAGCAAAGAATTATGTATTTTGAACAGAACTGTGAAGGTGTATTAAAGTAATTACATCTGCTTTTATCAACACAATGAACTAATAATTTTGGTAGATTATCTGTCAAATAAAAGCAAACGAAGTTTACATTATTGCAACAAACATATATATTTAAAGAAAAGTTGCCAAATGAATAAAAATAATTTTCAATTTTGCAAATGACTGCATATTGTATTGACATTGCTATGTATCAACAGCAACAATACAGTACCCCTGACATCAGAAAGCTCAACATTTGTCTTGTTCTCCTCTCCCTTAATTGACCATGGCTTCCCTTCATAAAGTGCTCCACTAGCAAGCCCAGAAGCTGACACTAAGCTAACAAACACGATGCAATACGCATAAAGTCTTTGGAGATCTCATCGCCAAATGATCTTGTGCCTGGTTTACTGGATAATGCAATGTGACGGGAGAAGGTGCTGGAGGTCAGAGAATTAGTCAACCAATATTAACTAATTCCTGAAAAGAATCAATAAATCAAGCTCGCTCTGCTGTGAAAATCATTAGGTTTTCTCAATTTATGCATGCACTAAATGGTTGTTCACAAAAGGCAGCATTTTGAGAATTCTTCTAAATCTGTTAACAGTAACAAAGGGATAAAATGAAATTTATGCAAATAAAAGGAGATTCAAAATAAAGTGTTTCTGCTATAAAGTAATTGAAAAGTATCATGACTTGCTATAGAAATAGGAACCATAAAAAGAATTTGTTCTGAACACTAGTTAGATCTTTGTAAAATGAAAAAATATCACAAAAGCCTCCATTAGCAAAGAGTCACAGAGTCATACAGCATGGAAACTGACCCTTCGGTCCAACTTACCCATGCCAACTAAGTTTTCCAAACTAAACTAGTTCCATTTGCCTGCATTTGGCCATATCCTACTAAAACTTTCCTATTCATGTGACTGAACAAATGTCTTTTAAAAGTTGTAACTATACCTGTATCTACCACTTCCTCTGGCAGTTCATTTCACATATGAACCATCCTCCATGTGAAAGAATTGCCCCTCAGGTCTCTCTTAAATCTGTCTCTTTTCACTTTAAGATGATATCCTCTAGTTATGAACGCCTCAACCCTAGGGATATAACGCTGCACAGTTATTCCAAAAAAATGCTAAATTCCATTCAGTGGCTCTCATTTAAAACTGCAACAAAAGAAAACAATAGTCTGATTTCACCCCAGGTTAACACTAACAACTGTTCACGCCAAGACCATAAGATACAAGTGCAGAATTAGGCTATTTAGCCAATGAATCTTACCAGCCATAATCAAATGGCACAGATGTTTTCCAACCTCATTCTCCTGCCTTCTCACTATAACCGTTGATCCGCTTACTAATCAATAGCCTATCCATCTCCATCTTAAATATGCTCAATGACTTGGCCTCCACACCGTTCTACAATGAGTTCCACAGGTTCACCACCCTCTGACCAAAGAAATTTCTCCTCATCTCAGTTCTAAAGGATCATCCCTGCACTCTAAGGCTGTGCCCTTGGTTCCTAGTCTCTCCTAATAAGGAAGCTAGAGAACCTGGAGAAATAAATAGCGATATCTTAAGAAGTGTCCATATTACGGAGGTGATGGCATCTTAAAACTCATAAAAGTGCATCCCAGAACTTTGTGGGAAGCAAGGGAAGCGATTACTGGGTGCTTTGCTGAGATATCTGTATCATTGATAGCCAATGGCAAGGAGCTAGAAGACTGGAGGGTGGTTTATGTGGTGCCATGATTTAAGAAGAGTGGTAAGGAAGAGCCAGAGAACTATAAATAGGTGAGCCTGACATCAGTGGTGGGTAAGTCGTTGAAGAGGATTCTGAGGAACAGGACTTACATCTATTTGGAAAAGCAAGGACTGATGAGGGATGGTCAACATAGCTTTGTGCATGGGAAATTGCGTCCAACTAACTTGACTGAGGTTTTTGAAGGAGGAGTGACAAAGATGACTGATGAAGGCACAATGGTGGACATTGTCTACATGGATGTCAGCAAGGCATTAAACAAGGTTCCATGCAGCAGGGTGGTTAGTAAGGGTTACATGGAACCCAGGGAGAGTTAGCCATTTGGATACAAAATTGACTTGTAGGCAGGAGTCAGACGGTGGTGTAAGAAGGCTTTTTTTTTGGCCTGGAGACCTGTGACCAGTGGTGTGCCACAAGGATCAGTGTTGGGCCCACTGCTTTTTGTTATTTTATGTAAATGATTTGGATGTGAATATCAGAGGAATGGTTAGTAAGTTTGCAGATGACATCAAAATTGGTGGTGTAATGGACAGTGAAGGTGGTTATTTCAGGGTACAAGTGGACCATGATCAGATGTGCCAGGGAGTGGCAGATGCAGTATATTTTAGTTAACTGTGTATATTTTAGATAACTTGGTAAGGCAAATCAGGACAGGACTTGTACAGTTATTGGTAGGGCCTTATGGAGTATTGCTGAGCAAAGAGACCTTAGGGTGCAACTTTATTAGTTCTTCGAAAGTGGAGTCACAAACAAACAGAATAGTGAAGGCAGCATTTGGGACTCTTGCTTTTATTGGTCAGTGCATTGAATATAGGAGTGACATGTTGCATCTATATTGGACATTGGTTAGACCACTTGTGGAATACTGTGTTCAATTTTGGTCTCTATTTTATAAGAAAGATGTTGTTAAACTCAAAAGGGTTATGAAAAGATTTACAAGGATGTTGTTGGGACTGGAAGGTTTGAGCTATAGGGAGGCGGTGTACAAGCTGTGGTTGTGTTCTATACCAACCTGCACCTCTTCAACCACTAGGGACTGAATAGGCTAGAGCATTTTTCCCTTGGAGGGTCAGACATTGAGGGGCTTACAACATTTGAAAGGCATCTGGAAGGGTACATGAATTGGAAGACTTGAGGGTTATGGGACACCCCAAATGCTGACAAAATAGGACAAGATTAATTTAGGATATCTGGTCAGCATGCATGGGTTGGACTGAAGAGTCTGTTTTCATGCTGTATATCTCTTTGACACTAGAGGAAATATCTTCTCCAAAACCACTAAGCCAGACCTTTCAATGTTCTCTAAGTTTTAGTGAGAAACTCATTGTTCTAAACTTCATTGAGTACAGACAGAGTCCTCAACTTGAATTCATATGACAAGCTATTCATTACAAGGATCATTGTCATTAACCTCCTCTAGACTTCTCCAAGGGCAGCACATCCTTTCTTAAATACAGAGCCCAAAACTGCTAACAACATTCCAAAGCCTTTTTACAGACTCAGAAATACATCCCTGTTCTTGTATTCTAGCCCACTCAAAATGAGTGCTAACATTTCATTTGTCTTCCTAAATTTCAAATGAATCTGTATGCTGAGCTTAAGAGAATCCTGAATTAGGGCTCCCAAGTCACACTGTGCTTCAGGTTTCTGAAGCCTTTCCCATTTAGAAAATGCCTCTATCCTTCCTATCAAAGGAATATTACACTTTCCCACATTGTATTCCATCTGCCAATTATCTGACCATCCTCCTAGCCTGTACAGTCCTTCTGCAGTCCCTCCACCTACTTTTGTGTCATCTGCAAACTTAGCAGCAATGCCCTTAGTTCCTTTGTCTATATTGTTAATGTATAACATGAATAGTTGTGGCTCCACTATTGGCTCCTATGGAACTCAAACAGTCACTGGCTACCATCCTGAAAAAGACCCCCTCATCCCCACAGTTTGCTTCCTGCCAGTCAGCAAATCCTCTATCCATGCTAATACCTTGCCCTACTCCTGCACCTATTGCCTATTGTCTATTGTCCAATACCATGAGCTCTTGTCTTATTTAGCAGCCTCCTGTGTGGCACCTTGTCAAAGGCCTACTAGAAATCCAAATATATCACATTCAGAGGCACTTCCTTCTCTAAATTGCTGTTACCTCCTCAGAATTCTCACAGATGTGTCAGGCATGACTTCCCATTGACAATGCCGCGCTGACTCAGCCCTACTTTTACAATGCATTATTAATTACTTACAATTTCAACCTTAATAGTGGTCTTTAAAATCTTACCAATGACCAAGGTCAGGCTAACCAGCCTTCAACCTCCATCCCACGTTAAACAGGGGTGTTACATTGGCCATTTTCCAGTCTTCTGGGACTCTCCCTGACTCCAGTGATTCCTGAAAGATCATCACCAATGCCTCCACAATCTCCTCAGCTATCTCCTTCAAAACCATGGTGTGTAGTCCAACCGGTCCGAGTGATTTTCCTACCTTCAGGTCTTTCAGCTACCCCAGTACCTTCTCCTTAATCATAGCCACTACAGCTACTTCCGTTTCCTGACTCTCAAAGTTGTATTACGCTACGGTGTTTTCTACTATGAAGACAGATGCAAAGTACCTATTCAGCTTCTCCACCATTTCCTTGTTTCTCATTACTGCTTCTCCAACTTCATTTTTCAGTAGTCTAATGTCCGCTCTAGCCTCTCCCTCATCTTCTGCATATCTAAAAACCTCTTACAACCTTCATTGTTACTACTACCTATCTTACCCTCACCTTTCATCTTCTCCCTCCGCTTATTGCTTTTTAGTTGTCTTCTGCTGGTTTATAAAGGCTATCTAATCCACTGTTGTCCCATTAATCTTCACGACAGTCTATGCTTTCTCTTTTGCTTTTATGCTGTCCCTGATGTCCTTTTATCAGCAACGGTTGCCTCATCCTCCCCTTAGAATGGTTCATCATCCTTGGCATGATTTACTGCTGTGCCTCCTGGATTATCTGCAAAAACCCTAGCCATTGCTGCTTCACCATCTTCCCTGTTAGACTTGCCTGCCAATAAACTCTGGCCAGCTCCTCCCTCATGTCTATGTAGTCACTTTTACTCAACTGTAATACCATTACGTCTGATTCAAGTTTCTCCCTCTCAAACTGCAGTCTGAATTCTATCATGTAATGGCTGGGGTTCCACTACCTTAAGTTTTCGAATCAAATCATTATGTAACATAATGTGACCCTATCACACATCACTAAATCCAGTACTGCCTGTTCCACTGTGAGCTCTACCACAGACTGTGCCCAAAATAAATATCATTCCACACCTACAAATCTCTTTTCTTGGGATCTACTACCAATATGATTTTCCCAGTGCACTTGCAGATTTACAATAATTATGGTGAATGTCATAGAGAAAGTTCATTTAAGAGAGGTGCTATTTCCTGCCCCACATTCTGATGATTTATAAGTGGCATGTAACTCCCAAAAGGGTATCAGTGATAATGGGAACTGCAGATGCTGGAGAATTCCAAAATAATAAAATGTGAGGCTGGATGAACACAGCAGGCCAAGCAGCATCTCAGGAGCACAAAAGCTGATGTTTCGGGCCTCTCTGATGAACGGTCCAGGCCCGAAACGTCAGCTTTTGTGCTCCTGAGATGCTGCTTGGCCTGCTGTGTTCATCCAGCCTCACATTTTATTAACTCCCAAAAGGGTCTGTTTTCCTTGGCAGTTCCTCAACCCTACCCACACAGATTCTATGCCTTCCAACCCTACATTACTTCCTGCTATTGATTTTTAATTTTAGTTCTTATTATGAAGGTAATTTCACACCCACTGCCCATCTGCCTGCCATTTTGATAGGACACATATCCTTGAACATTTAGTTCCCAGTCCTGATCATGCCTGCCAATTTCAATCTGCAGTACAACCCATGTACCTTGTTTCATTTGACAGAGTAGCATAGAGTGCCAAGAAGAGTGAAGTTGATTTCACAGTCATCCCATCTGGATTAGCAACCGATCAGGTAGTGATCGATGCATGTGAGCAGCTGTTTATAACACTGTTCCACACCAACCTGCAACTCTTCAATCACTAGAGGTTGAATACCCTGAGGCTTTTTTTCACCTGGAGCATCAGAGGCCAAGGGGTGACCTTAGAGAGGTTTATAAAGTCATGAACAGCATGTATAGAGTGAATAGCCATGGTCTTTTTCCCAGGGTAGGGGAATCCAAAACGAAAGAGCATAAGTTTAAGGTGGAAGGGGAATGATTTAAAAGGAACGAGAAGGGCAACTTTTTCACTCAGAGGGTGCAGCTTGTATGGAATGAGCTGCCAGAGGAGGTGGTAAAAGCTAGTACAATTACAACATTTAAAAGGCATCTGGATGGATATATGAATAGGAAGGGTTTAGGAGGGATATGAGCCAAATACTAGCAAATAGGACTAGATCAGTGTGGAATATCTGGTCAGTGTAAACAAGTTGGACCGAAGGGACTGTTTCCACACTGGACAACTCTATTTACATACAGCACCCATAGTCCTGCATTGACTACGTCCCCCTCTCATAGCTGTTCCCTTAACTGCTGTGCCTGAAGTTAGATTCTTCAGTATTTCCATACTCTGTCCTTTCAGTTGTTCTGGAAGCTTCAAATAACTTCTGAAAAAACCTCCCCTCACTTTAACAAGTTTAAAATCCTTCTGACCTCAATTTGTGCCGTCAGTTCATCTGCTTTATGCTGAATGTTTCATACATTACAATAGAAAGCTCTTAAGTTTGTTCAATTATTGAACAAGTTTCCCCACACTTTTATGGTTCCTTGGTTCAATAACACTAACACTCGCACATTCTGTTCGTTCCTTTTATCTACTGGTAACTTGCAATCTTACCGTCTCCTTTCCCTTTGATTTGTCAGTTTTCTATGCAGCTGGCACCGCCCCCCCCCCCCACCAACTCAACTATTTCATTTAAAGTGCGGTCCACAGCCCTAGTTCTTACAAGAGATTCACCAGGGCTTTGGCCCCAGCACGATTCAAGTGGCACAATCGTATTTGAACAGCTCCCTCTTTGCTAGGTAGTGATGCCAAGGACAGGTGTACGTAACCCCTATTGACCCACATTTACCTTTGAGCCACACGTTTACCTCTTTAATCTTGTAGACCCTGTGTTAATTAGTTCATGGCTCAAATATTGATGTGGAGAATACCATCTTTCTGGTTTTGCTTTTTAAATAGATCTTAGCAGTTCTTATTCCAGAACCCACTTCCTCTTTCTACATTTAAGTGTATGTATCTACATGGACAACTGGATCTTCCCCCTCCCACTCAAATTTCCTCTGCAGCCCAGATGAGATATCCTGAACAGCCAGCAGGCAGGCAATGTAGCCTTCTGGAATCTCATTCCTGGCCACAGTGTTTAGTCCACTGACTATACTATCCCCAATTATGATGTTTCTCTTTTCTTCCCCCTCTTCTGAGTGGCTCCTTGTACCATAACGCAATGAACATTTTGCTCGTCCTTCCTACCGCTCCTGCTCTCATCCACACAAGCAGTAAATATCTCAAACCGGCTAGTCAAGCTCAAGGTCTGAGGCTCCTTCAGCACTACCTTCTGTATCCCTGAATAAACCAAATTGTTCACTACTGACAGTTTTGGTTTACATACCTCAGTAGAGTTATGCTGGCATTAGAGTCAGATTAGGGAGGGTTGATTCTAAGTATGGAGAGACCTGGTTGTGCAGACAGGTTGTGCAGCCTGGATCTGTACTTATTGGAGTTGAGAAAAATGACAGGCAATCTTTTGCAACACAAGATTCTTAGGGAGCTTGACAGAGTAGACGCAGACAGCTTGTTTCCCCTTGTGGAATAATCTAGAACCAGAAGGCACAATTTCAGAGTAAGGGTTCGCCCATTTAAGGCAGAGTTGTGGAAGAATTTCTTCTCACACAGGTAGTGAATCCACGGAATTGTTTTTATTATAGAGGGCTGTTGAGTTTTGGTCATGTGTATTCATGGCTCAGATAGATTTTTAAACAGAAGGGAATCAAAGATTATGGGCATAAAGTAGCAAAGTGGAGTTCAGGATTGTCAGATCAGCCACAATTTCATTGAATGTTAGAGCAGACTCAACGGGCTGAACAGCCACTTTTGTTCCCATGTCTTACATTCTTGTGATAACTATGATGTCTGTCACAGGTGGCAAGTAAAAGCAATTTGCTGTCTTACCCAAAAAAGTTGTTTATGACAGCCTTTATTCATTATCGACCTTCAAATCTTGGAAAAACATTATACCCTTTAACGATGGTGCTTCTTTCTTTCTTACTATCGACAATACGTGAATTTTACCCAGAAAGTCTAAGGAACAGGTGACAGTGATCCAAACTTTAAAATATCTGTATTGAAGGGGACACTGGGAAGGTGTGAATCTTGGATCAGCCCAAAAATCTGAAAAGGTGGATAAATTAAAATATTCCATGGATCATAATTCACCTAACACCCATCTTAAATAATCATGTGCAGACTGTCCCCCAACATTGAGAAAGATGTGAAGAAGTAAATTCCATATACCAAAACTTTTGTCAATATTGCAATATGTTGACAAAATGGCCAACTATTCATTTTCTTTAATGTTGCGAAGTTGAGTAGAGTATCTGTGGATTGGGAGGCAGGACATTAGAATTTGGTGTTTGTAAAATGGTAGGGAGGAAAAGCAGTGCATGGTTCCTTCAAAAGATGATGCACTTTTTCTATGCTTAGAGATTTAAAAAGGAGAGCAGCTTGAAGGTTTGCAAATACACAGAGCACTCAAATTGAAACATTTGTATCAAAAGGCATATAGTTAGCAGGCCAAGCAGTTTTGTTATGTTACCCAGACAACAAGTTCTGAATTTAGCCAATTTGAATCAGGCACTTCTGAAGAAGGGTCTAGGCTTGAAACGCCAGCCTTTCTGTTCCTCTGATGCCACTTGGCCTGCTGTGTTCATCCAGCTCTACACCTTGTTATATTTAAATCTCATGGTTTTGACAATATCGGACTAATCCGACTGTAATAAATCAAAATATCATCAAGGCATTAAGACGGCAGTTGGACAATGACAGGAGAGTTAACTGCCTTCTGCCAGAGTAAACAGCTCGAGAGAATTGCTGATTCTCTCAAACTTCTTTAAGTCTTAGAGAAAGCACCATCTAAATCAAAGGTACCACCACCACAACTAGTTAAGATTCCTGGTAGAAAAATCAACAGAGAAGGTGTTCCTGACAGAAGATTCAACGGAGAAGGCACAGAACATTCAGGAAGACACACAACCTAGCTTTAGTTTTGAGATACTAAATTCCATTTTTATTTACTTTATGTAAATTGGACTTGTATTTATTGGACCTGCATACCATTAGAATCTTGTTTTATTCGGGAACAGTTAATAGTTTAGTTAATTTGTTCATTGTTAAAGTTAGATAAATAAATTGTTACTTGCTGAATGTAAAGTGAGAGTCACGGATTTATTTTATTTATTCACTAGAAAATTCCAGAAGGCAGGTTACAGCAGCGTTCACATTCCTTTTTAACAGATTAACACCCTCTTTGGGTGTTTTGGTTTTAGATCTCAAAAGGAGGGCAACGTTCACTTTATAACAGATTGGAGGCTCAGGTCTGGAATTTGCCCAGTTGAGGTCCGGGATTTGGATAGATTTAGGGTATGAAAGGTCCCAATAGATTTAAACAGACTTGGGACAATCATCCTAGATCTTTAAATTAAACTTAAGTGAGAAGTGGAAAATCTGTTTAATTTCAGTTGCTTGTTGTTGGTTAAATCAAAAGTGAGGTAATGGTTCTTTCAGTCACTAAGAGTTAACAAGGGGTGAAAGAAGAGACCATGGCAATTTTACAAAAGGTGATCAAGGAAAGCTGCTGGAATTGGCAGACAGCTGGAGTTGGGGTCGCCTTTGCCTGACAGAAAAGAAGAGGTAATTACAGCATTAGCTCAGCACTGAAATTTGCTGGAAAGACCGTCTGAATTTTTGGAAATCATAGAATTCAATTGAAGATAAAGCAGCTTGAACAGGAGAGGAAACTGTTTGAATTATGCATACAAGCAGAGGAATTTCCAAGACATTCCTTGAAGAAGGAAGTGCTGTGATTTTAAGAACTGAGTGGGTTTTACAGGAAATTTGTGCCAAACGTGAGTGGGAGTGGCGTGGTGACACCATTGATAGATTTGTTAAAAAAAACAGGAAATTTCTGTGTACAGAACAATGCCAGGAAAGATTTGAAAATTTAGAAGCACTGCAAACCACCACACCAGTTTTAGCCATGCCAAATTCTTGAAACCCTTTAAAGTCACCATTGACACGAGGTGTTGCAGCTATGTTGTTACAGGAGGATGACTGTCAAATTGAAGGCGGCTTTTTTAAGAAAAATAAACAACCATTGAGAAAGAGTTAGTGAGTTTGGTAGTGGCCTTACAACATTTCAGCATTTACATTGCAAACAATACATCAGAATCGGTTGTGGATCTCAATCACAATCCTTTGACTTTTCTGGAAAGATTCCCTGGCAGCAGGATCAGCCGTAAAAAGGCATTTATGGCTGGAGAACGGCAGAAGAATGATGTGGAGACTTTGAGACACTAAACTTAAATTTTTTGTTTCTTACTTGGGTTTATATATGTGGGATTTGTGTTTATTGGAACAGCACACCAGTAGAATTTAGTAGTTAGGGAATAGTTAGTAGTTAGGGGGGATTGTTCAGTTCATTAGTAACTAATTTGTTCATGCTTTGTTCAAGGTGCAGCAAGCTTCTCTGGGTGTTTCAGTTTAATTCTTAGAAGGAAACCTCTGATCCACCATAACAAATTGAGAGCTTGTATTCATTTTAATTATCAGAGAGGTTCAAACTTCTTTCATAATGTGATGCAACAAAAATCTCCCTTTTTAACATTATAATAAATGTTTTCTCTCCACAGATAAATGTAAATATTCTAAAGTGGGATTTCCAGTTGCATTAGTAATTCTATATCATATTAATTACAAATACAAAAACAGTGACTGCTATATATTGTGACTTTACTTTTAACTTTCCATATTTTTATGTTATTCAACACAAATACATTGGAATTCTGAAAGAAGAGATATAACTAGACAGCTACAAAAGGGTAACTTACATAGCCTAAAATTCAATTTTCAGACACTATTCATAAAAAAATAAATATTTCCATGTTACTAGGTATTACAGGAAGAAAACTTACCTTTTTCTGACAAGACTGTCTAATTTCTTCCACCTCCTCCTCTTTACTCTCAATCTCCTTGACTTGAGTTTGTCTGTGCCTTTCCATTTCCATTTCCAATCGAAGCTTGGCCTAAATTTGGACAAAAACATTAATCTCCAGGAATATTGAATTTCTTTCCCAACTAGTTAACCAAATACACCTTCAATGAAACAATGTTTTATTTTGGAAAATGTTCTCCTTTCATGCATGGCATTAACTTCTGGCACCTTGTTTAACTGCAACCTGAAGTGAGAAATGCAAGGAGGACTAATTATACAGCTTTCACAGCCAAACCTGATCTTGCACATGCCCAATAACGACACGTTCACACTTTCTAACAAAGGCTCATTGATAGCTATCAACCATGGGAACTCTGAAACTAAAAAGGAATATTGACCAGTTTATCTTACACAGTGCATATATGCAAAGTATAGGCTTACATTGTTAACAAGTTCCCACTTAGAATTCAAATTTTACCAGCAGCCATGATGGGATTTAAGCCCATGCCCCCTCAACATCATCCTGGGGTATTGCATTTAGTCCAGTGACATCACTATGATGTCACTGCTTCCCCATCTCTCAATGTTTTTGTTCTTTCCAGTGATTATAGAAAAAGTAGAAATAAGTTCTAAAATAATAAAAGGATGAGAAATGTTCCAAACAAGCAGACTACTAAAGACTGGGGAAAGAAGTTGTACAAGCTACAAAAAACTCAAGGCTAGCTTAGATGTTAGGCATGGTTATTTTTGCAGACAGCCTATAGTGTAAACTGTCAGCATATAGAATTGGTGTAGATGGAATACATGCAATCTAAAGGGAATGGATTAATACCCGTCAGTGGCAAAATTTGCAACATAAAGTTGGTAGCTACGTAATAGTGAACATTCTTACTGAGTTACACTGGCCAACCAGAGCTTGTCTGTCAAATTTTTGTACCTGCAGTGAAACGTCAGGTTCTTTTCTGAAAATTAGTCTTCTTCCTTCTTCTTTTGACTTTCCCGGAACAATGACAGGAGATGGAGGTGGCAGTCTATGCAAGCTACATCAAGCAGGATTGCGCTGGATTGATAAACCTACTGGTCCATTGGTTTTTTTTAAAAAAACATATGCTCATAAAAAACTTCAAAATGATCAGTTTATCAGCGGAAGTTCCTCATCTGGGAAATTTCAATATGTAGTACTCAAGTCTGAAAGAAGTATCCAATAACTAGTGTTTTTCATAAAATTATAAAATGTACATTATGGGCAAAAAGGTTCCTTCTGGCATTTAAACGTACCATTTTTAGAAAACTGGGAAGGAGCAAGGTGGCATGTCCCTTCAATATACCTGTATTTCTCTCTTTCCTGTTTCCAAACAAATACCAGCCAAACAGATTAGTCATTTATTTCCCTAATTCCTCTGCCACACTGCTTTGAAACCTGTCGCAAAACATACAGCCTGAAACAGGTTCACACAATATTCAACAGTTTTGAGTGGTAATTTTAGAAACGAAACAAAGTAGTACAGCTGAAGTTGAAGACTTTAATTCAAAGATCTTTGGTCAAAACTTCATCTGTGGTTTGAAGGTACAGATCATTTCCTCCAAGGATACAATTCTAAAACTGCATAAATTAGAATTCTGTTTTCAGATACATTCGAAAACCTTCTTAAAAAGAGAAATGATTGTACCTGCTCAAGCATCTGAATAGTCCCAGCTTGTTCATCTAACTCCTCTTCCTGGTCCTTGACTTTGGCCTCTAATTCACGCACCTGCTTCTTCACTTTTGCTAATGAAGCTTCATCTTTAGATTCTTGAGAGGAGAGATCCTGCAGTTCTGCATCTAGACGCTCTGCCTTTTGAGTGATGGTGATAATTTCAGATTCCTTGTCCTAATAACAAAATGGAGACAAAAATGTCAGCAGTTCACTGTAGCACATATGTTTACAGCTATTGTTTTATAAGGTTATAATCTAACGGATAATACAAATACCAATACAACCACAGCGTAAATAATGTAGTAAATGGAATTTAGAATCTAACAGTTAACTCTATTTTACAGAAAGAGAGCTTTATTTAATAAAAACCAAAAGGAAAGAATTGACCCATTCCACAGTTCTTAAAAATTAAATTTACATTTGACTTTGAAATTACAGTGAAGTGCTATAATAGATTTTGACAAATCTCATCTTTTTTCAAAAGCACTGCAGGGCATAGAAGATGAGGAAGAATGTGTCCTAGAATCTTCTGATGAAGAATCATTATATTTTGTAAAAGTCTGCACACAGAAAACAAGTAACTAAAAGGAAACTGCTCTGGCAACAAAATTAATATTCATGGACTGTACTGCTTGTAAGCATTGATGATTTATATGTGTGAATGTTCGGATAGTCAAATGGATTGTTTTCAAATGTAAGCGGGTATTGCATATATGAAAGTAGCTACCAAATAAAGTGGCAGAGCAGAATTCAATTACAACATTTAAAAAAAAATTGGACAGGCACGTGGATAGGAAAGATTTACAGGGATATGAGCCAAATGCAAGCAAATGGGACTAGTTCAGCATGGACAAGTTGGATCGAAGAATTTGGTTCCATGCTACATGAATCTATGACTCTAAATTCAAATGCTGAACTTCCCTTCTTCAAACACACTTTTGGAGAAATGGGAAGAAACCTAACTCTTTTCAAGCTGTGTTCTGAACATAAAACAAATTTCAGTACTGGCCTTGGCCAGACTATTGTGTCCAATATTGGGCACGAACCTTTAGGAAGGATGTCAAAACTTTAGAAAGTGTTCAGAGATCCACTAGAATGATACCAGAGATGAGGGACCATCAAATTTGGTGAACAAAATAAGGTAATAAAAGCATCTTATCTGGTAGTTTTTAAGATCAAGAGTTTTTTGGCACTTCGTTTATCAAATGTTCAAATCCTATTAGCAAATCAAATGTATCAAAACACAAATTTGCGGGACTTTTGATGCTCACAGTCATTGCTCGATTTAATCTGACTACAACTTCAGAATATAGTGCAAGCTCAGAGCAATGAAAGTGCCATTTTCCCTTTATTGCTCTGACACAGACTATCTTACAGATCCTTGCAGGGTAAGTAATCAGCAAAATCTATTAATTTGCCAAGGACATTCCATTTCCTGTCTGGATTTCACTACTTATAGGTTATGTTGTTCAGTGACGTGTGACTTTTCATTGCAAACTGAGTAATGAACAACCGAACAAAAACAACTTTTATTTATATTCTTTATCATAATTAAAAATCCCAGGGTGCTTCATAGAGGCATAAACCAAAACATGACACAAAAACTGTTGATGATACTTGTGTAGATGACCAAAACCCTAGTCAAAGAAACAGGCTTTAAAGAACATCTTATGAAAGGAAAGACAGAGAGGCAGACAGGTTTATGACAGAATTCTAGAGCCGATGGCCCCAGCAGCCAAAAGAACAGCTATTGATGGTGGAAAGATAAAAATCAGGCAGCCAGAATTAGAGGAGAAAATATCTTGAAGGACTGTAGGCCTAGAAAAGATTTTGGTAAACAGGAGGGGCAAGGCCATGGAGGTGGTTTCACAAGGATATGAACTTTAACACTGAGGAATTGTTTAAATGGGAGCCTATGTATCTCTGCAAATTACAGAAGTAATGAGTGAACTGGACTTACTGTGATTCCTCCTCATCTCAAAATTAAAATGGCACCATTTTATTCTGAGACTATGGCCTTCTGTCCTAGATAGTCTCATGTAGAGAAACATTCTCTCATTATTTACCCTGTCAAACCCCTTAACGGTTCTATATGTTTCAACGAGATCACCTCTCATTCTTTTGAACTCACTGGGTAAAGTCTCAATCTGTTTAATCTTTGCTCATAAGACAATCCCTCTATACTAGTGATCATCCTCCTTTGTACTCAAGCCTCCTTGCAAGGAACAAAAATCATTTGGTTCTCCTAATTACTTGCTGTAACTGAAAATCTGCAACTCACGTAGGAGGACATCCAGATTCCTCTGTATCACAACTCTGCATTCTCTCACTATTTACATAATAAGCTTCTATTTTTATTCTGCCTTCCAAAATGGACAATTTCACATTTTCGTACATTATTCTCCACTGGCCATATCTTTGCCCACTCACTTAACTGAGCTATGCCCTTTATGTAACCTTCTGTTGTCCTCTTCACAGTTTACTTTCCTTGCTATCTTTCTGCTACCAGCAAATTTGACAACCATTTCTTCTGTCCCTTCATCGAACTGATTTATGAGTCATAAACAGCTGAGGCTCCAGTAATGATGTAGCACACCACTTGTTGGTTCGTGCTAGTCTGAAAAGACATTTATGCATAAAATCCACCTTTTGTTAGCCAGCTAATCTTTTATCCACAGCAGTTCACCCCCTATATCATGAACTTATATTTTCCGCAAAAACCTTTGATGGTGCAACTTAAAGATTTTCTGGAAACATCCTGATGAATGTAAAACAGAAAGCTTTAATGTATTTGTTGCCTAACTAATTTGCAGTGAATATTAATTTTACTTCGTTGATTACAGTAGGTCTAAAAACACAAGTCTTGTCATGCGATTCTCTGTTGGTCACAGGGAAATTCATTTTTCTTTTTAAAAGGTATTTCTTTTAGGGGTCATAGCACAGTAAAGTTAAAACCAACTTCGTTCAGCCTTCGACAGGTGCCTAGTAGTGGAGTTTGTGGTAGGTTCAAAGAAAATGGCTCCAGACTTCATAACGTTTAATTCGAGGATGCTTCTGCTCTGGACGACAGACCAGCAGTCTGGCAATTGGGCAACAGTCCAGTTTCCAACAGAAATGCTGGTGCCAAGGCAAGACAGCATCATCACCACAGATGGAAACTAACATTTTGTTTCTGGATGATATTGCTAAAGAGGATCTTGGATGACATCAAAAAGTAACTGAGCATAAAAGGGAAGACATATCATTGATGGTTGATTCCATGGCTATAATTAAATAGAAACAAACAGAATGTGACCCAGCTGAATAACAAATGGAGAGACATTAGACATTGTAGCAATTGCCTAATTGATGAAATCAGACAAGTCAAGAACAAGGTGATAAAATGTGAGGCTGGATGAACACAGCAGGCCAAGCAGCATCTCAGGAGCACAAAAGCTGACGTTTCGGGCCTAGACCCTTCATATGAAGGGTCTAGGCCCGAAACGTCAGCTTTTGTGCTCCTGAGATGCTGCTTGGCCTGCTGTGTTCATCCAGCCTCACATTTTATTATCTTGGAATCTCCAGCATCTGCAGTTCCCATTATCAAGAACAAGGTGGATTAGTTTGCTTTTATTAGTCTATAGAATTTCACTTGCAATTTTGATAAGGCTAATTTTGGTACGGTAGTGGATGAGGTAGTCTGAAAAGATTCAAACATGAAGCAGGTAGAATAAATAACAGATATAGCCCTGAAAAATATGTAAATTAATGACTAGATTTTAAAATGTTCTCTTTATAAAAAGAGCTGGATATCTTCGTGATATGTCAGCTTCTACCTTCATTCTATGTATTTGTCCCAACATCTATTTTGCTCCTCACAGAGTTGTTAAAATATATTAATACTTCTAGCCAGTTTTGAGAAGATTTGTAGCTCAGGTTGAGGTTCTGGATATGAGTTTGCTCGCTGAGCTGGAAGGTTCGTTTTCAGACGTTTCGTCACCATACTAGGTAACATCATCAGTGAGCCTCCGATGAAACGCTGGTATTATGTCCGGCTTTCTATTTATCTGGTTAGGTTTCCTTGGTTTGATGACGTCATTTCCTGCGTTGGTGATGTCATTTCCTGTTCTTTTTCTCAGGGGATGGTGGATTGATTTGGAGCCAATGTGTTTGTTGATGGAGTTTCGGTTGGAATGCCATGCTTCTCGGAATTCTCAGAAAGCCGGACATAACACCAGCGCTTCGTCGGAGGCTCACTGATGATGTTACCTAGTATGGTGATGAAACGTCTGAAAACGAACCTTCCAGCTCAGCGAGCAAACTCACATTAATACTTCTGATTTGCTGATTGGTTTTGAGAATTTTAAATGTGATCGGCTGTTTAAACATTTTGATGACACCACTCCAACCCTGTGCCGGAAATCTCCATTAAACCACACTGCAATCAACTGCATTCCAACGGAGTTACAATTCTTGTCATAGAGACTGCACATTTCTCAGCAAGGCTTCCTTTCTTAAGAATTCAGTAGCAAGCACACAAGTTTTTACTGGCTACAAAATCCAGGCCATTGTCAATTTTACTTTTTGTTAAGTTAAAGACTTTTTTTGTAAACCCTAACAAATACATAGAATAATTCATGATAACACATGTCACATATAATAAATTCATATAGTATTATTTATAGCTATTGCTCAAATCTCACAAACTATTGAATTTACTTTTCATTATAATTATGATAATACATACATCTAGTTGTTGCTTTAAGCTGAATATCTCTGCTATAAATCCATCTCTTTCTCTGCTTAGTTTCTCCTTATGGATCTTCTCTCTCTGAGCTTCATCTTGTGCCTGTGACAATTCACTGTCAAATCTGGAACACAAATGTTTACAGAGATTATGGCAACAAAAAGCACAATTCTGGCTTGCTGTCGGTTACAAAGTGATCCACCTGGATCATATGAATAATATGTTAGGAGATCTATTTTCTTCCAATTATAATTTGGTAGGTTAGCCGAGTGGACACAAGTTTTGTGTTGATGCATGTCTGTGTGCTGGCAAAGGGAGAAATTTACAGACAGAATTTCCTTTTAAGAGGTTGTAATAAAAAAAATCTGATGACTCATATTTCTTTGGATTTCATAAATGCATCATTAAATAACAATCACCACATTGTTTCATTAGAATCATGTTCTCACAACACAAAGGTTACTTCCCTGTTTCGCAAATCTACAATGTGGTTGTATAGCCCAATGTATGCAGGATTATCAAAAGTTGAAATTTCATAAGCGCAACACTTGCCACTATTAATTGGGTCATTTTAAATACGAAGATAAAGCCAATCTATTTTTCATGCGTGGTTCTTATCTGCGATTTTGATTAAAGTTTCAAAAATTTTAGTGAATTAAGTTGAGAAATCTGAGACAGTGAACTTGAATGTCAGGAAATGTTACTGTTCTCAGACAATTCAGCAATTGTAAGGCAGAGCTGACTTCTTCCAGCTGTTTCAAACTGCAGAAAGGACTTGCAACTCCTAAGCAACACAATTGTGGCAGAAGAAAGGTAACAAAATTTATTCTGGAAATAACTAAAGGATTTGGGGCCTCTTGAATTTTGTCTTTGAGGTAAGAGAGAGGAATTTTGATAGAGGATCGTTCTGCAGATGTCTGTGTTTATTCCCATCAAGGACATGGATACAGAAAGCAGCGAACATATCGAGAAAAGTTTAGCAAAACAAACATGATGAATTAAATTGTTATGAAACAAATGAATGATTTCTTTTTCATTTTAAGTACATAAGCCAAAATCCATTGCTTTATACAATCTTAATATGTGTAAATCAGTCTATGCACATTCAACACTCAGTTTTAATAAGGAGATGATATTCTCCCGTTTTTATTTCGCAGGAATTGACTCACTTTCTCTGTTTCTTCTCCAATTCATGATTACGGCCTTGTTGTCCTTCAAGGTGCAGCTTGGTATCTTGCAATTCTGCTGTTAGACGCTGAGATTTTTTCTTCAACTGCTGAACACTGCGTTGCATTTCTTCGTTGTCAGCTTGTAAATCTGAAACCTGCAGGGATATGAGCAAGTCTGAGGTCTTGGCTTTTAACACTTGCTCATCTAGATTATTGTCAACTGTATCATGCCCTCCTTTCTTTACTCTAGTTGGCTTTTAATGGCCAAGACTACACTTGATCCATCGCGGTAAAATTTGAAAAACAATATCCTGCAAGACAGATTTTTAAGAGTTTACCTATCAGTAGCTCTGAAGAAAAATGGTGAATTAAAGCTCTTGTTTCTTTAGACCACAATAACCAGCAGTAGTATCTAAGGCATAGTGTCTCATCAGTTCAAATATTTAACTATATAATGCTACCAAAAAAAATGTTAAAAACATTGTCTCACTTTTCTCTCCAGTTGCCTTTTATTCTGCAATTCAACCTCTAGTTTATCATCAAATTCTTGACGCATTCGCTTTTTGGTGAAATCTATCTCTCTTATTGCACGCTCGTATTTCAGTCTCCATTCTCCACCTATGGAAGGTAAATTCAAGTAATTGACTATAAGCTGAATGTTTTGTCAATTAAATTCACATTTACATTTAATATTGAAGGAAGCAGAAAAAAAAAAAGAGAACTTAAGCACTTTGCAAAGCAAGAAATACCTTTAAGTGAAAAGATCAATTCAAGACAGAGGAAAACTACAGTCTTGAACTGGAGGGCCTAGGAATGAAAACTCAACTTTGATGATTATGTTAAACTTTAAAAAGTTTGGAAGACAATGAAAGTAGAAGACCTATTACTGAGAGATAGAAATATCTGAAGTTGCACTTAGTCTGCTTCTTGAGCACCTGTGGTGGAAATGGTTGATAAATCCAAAATTGAGTACATCTTGCTTCCATGCTGTCAAAGGACAATGCTGACGCAAAAAGTCAATCAATTTGAAGTCCTGCGAATTTTTGTGGGTGGGGGCTGTGGATCAGGGAAGAATCCCATGTGCTCTTTTTTCAAAAAAAAAAGAAAAACAACTAATCTCAATCACCACCAAATTGAGGTTGATCATCGAAACTGACAAGAAGTGCCAAAATCAATAAGCTTGCAGTCAAGGCACACAATTGGCAAACGAATTTGAACATGAAGTCACGTATTGAGAAAATAAGAATCTAAATGGTGTCAAGAGTAAAGCTATCATGGAGAACAAATACAAAACCACTGAAAGTTGGCATTGATAATGGGAACTGCAGATGCTGGAGAATCCAAGATAACAAAGTGTGAAGCTGGATGAACACAGCAGGCGAAGCAGCATCTCAGGAGCACAAAAGCTGACGTTTCGGGCCTAGACCCTTCATCAGTCTCTCTGATGAAGGGTCTAGGCCCGAAACATCGGCGTTTGTGCTCCTGAGATGCTGCTTGGCCTGCTGTGTTCATCCAGCTTCACACTTCGTTATCTTGAAAGTTGGCACTGACTTATTTACCTGTATCATAAGTACTAAAGTAAATTAAATACGAGACTTTATTCAGAGGGATAGAATTATAAAGTAGAGAGCTTATGCTACACTTGCATCAAACCTTGGCAAAACTACACTTGGAAGTCTGTGTACAGTTTTGGTCACCACACTATGAAAAGCATATACAGGTACCAGACAGGCTGCAAGGCATATTCATAATTGAGAGATTATTTCCATCCTTTTGAAAAGATGACCAACTAGAGATCATACAAAGTAGACAGAGTGTGGAATCTCAGAGGGACCTTAAACACATGGGCTACAGTGAGAAGAGTGGTACTGTAGAGATTCTGATTTGCAATCAGTAATTTGCTGATTTTTAGGTGGCTCAAATCACCTCCAGATCCTTGGTTATGATACTGGATTTATTTAGGGAATGTGAAAGGAAGGCGGCGTTCAGGGACAAAAGAAGCTCTGCGTTTATTAAATGCAATTATATCACAAGAAATAAAAGCAAATACAACAAACAATTATGCAGAGGACAGTGGCTAAATACACTATTAAATCAAATACAAGTTAACGACAATTAGAACTAAACAGCAGGTTTTGATCATAGAAACTTAATTCGGGCTTCGTACCCTTGAGGTTTCCTGGGATGTAACCCACCCACCTTCCCCACTCTGCTAGCTAGGTTGGATACTTTGGGGTCTTGAGATTTTAAGCTCAGTACTGGGGATAAACATGATTTTTAAGTAATGTTGGCTGTTCCTACTTACTGTAGATAGTGTTTCAATGGAGACTTTGAACAGTGTAGGCCTCCAGTTCGGGTTCAATCCACTGATGCAGGAGGACGTCTAGTGGATTTATCCAATGAGTACTTGGTTTTCCTTACTATGTGGTGGTTTTTTTCTAGCCAGTGTTCACCTCAGGAAATCTAAGGCCTTGTCAGTCAGGTTGGTGGCTTTTGGATGTCATCGGTTGTCAGGTCTGCTGGTTGCGGTTGGCTGCCATTGGTTCCCCCAGTGGGACAGGCCTGTGTCGATAGGTTTTGGGATTGCTGCCCGGATCCCTCTTCTGGAGATGGCTGTGCAAATAGTTCTCAAGGAGAATCACACACCTTGGGATCCCTCTCCCAGTGGTGGCTGCAGGGCTAGCTCTTGGGGAGATAGCTCTTTTGGAACCCTCTTCTGGAAATGGCTGTGGGGATTGCTCTGTCAGGACGATAGCTCTCTCAGGTGAGATCTAGGCCCATAATTAGTACAATTATACTAATTGCAGGCCTCTTATCTTCGTGCTAAATCTGTGCTCATCATTGTGTTACTAGTGTATACTTTGAAGTCAATTGACTTCCTGACAGTTAAGAGTAGGTGTGAAAGTTTTTTGATTAAGTGGAATGTCCGGTATCTCTGTGCATGAATATTGATCAAAGTTGAATGTCTGGTATCTGCAGAAACCCCATGCTGTCTGGGGTAGCAGAACTGTAAATACTGGAGTCAGGGACAACACAGTGTGGAACTGGAGAAACACAGCAGTCCAGGCAGCATCAGCGGAGCAGGGAGGTTGAAGTTTTGGGTCATGGCCCTTTTTCAGAAATGGGGAGGGGAAGGGAGAAGAGAGAGGCAGTGTGGGTCTGGGGGAGGTAGGTGGGATGGTCATAGGTGAGTACAGGTAGGCAGTGGTGGAAATTGGTCAGTGTGGTGGGAGGGGCAGATAAGTTGCACAGGTTGTGTGACAGGTCAAAGAGGTGGGTGATGAGAGGGAGGGTTGGACACGGGATGAACCAAGGTTGGGAGGGAGCGGATTTTAAAACTAGTGAAATCCATGTTTAGGGCTTTGGGCTGTTGGGTCCCAAGATGGAAAAGGAGATGCTGCTCCTCCAGTTTGCGGGTGGTGTTATTGCGACACAGGAAGTGGCCCAGGATGGACATGTCACTCAGGGAGTGGAACAGGCAGTGGGAGGTGGACTGGATGAAGTCACAACTATGGGATTTTCACTTGTCTCTGAGCAACTACTTACTCTTTTAAATCTACCTAGACGTACTCAGCAATTCTGCCTTGCCTTTCTACACTTTGCCCTCTCAACCAGAAATACCAGGCTCTCAAGACTGAAGTATTAACATGGTGTTTAGTAGAAACATACTGTCTGGAATCTTGTCACAGTTGTTAACAGGCCTCAGTCAAGAGAGGTAGATTTTGCAAAGGATGTACTGACACAGTAAGTCAAGGGCAAATGCCGACATGTTGGTTAGCTGCTCAAGGCAGTCAGAATCAGGATTTTCTCATAAGGGGTAATGTGTTAGATGTCAGGCAGCCCACCACTTGCTGACTCTTTCTGCCACAGACAAAATTGTATGGCACAGCTGTCACTTTTGGTGCAGGCTGGGAACTGTCCAAAGCGAATCAGCAGGCAGCATGGATGGCTTACAGACTTAGTGTTGTTTGTGACTGGGGTGGGTGCAGCAAGCAAAGGAAGATGTTGTAGGCAATAGTGAGAGTGGTAGGTAGGTACAGTAACAGAGACAGAATGAGCGTAGATGACAAGCTAATTGGGATTTACATTGGTAGAGTGAAGGAGGTCACTGACATGCTTCCTAAATTGCTGAACTCTCCTCCAGTTAGCGGAGACTGTATTGACCAGTCTGGTTTGTTTGTGGTTTCCACTGATAGACCCTGGGGGTAGGAAACAGGACATCCGATTTCTGCACTATCCTATCCAGCAGGACCTCCAGGGCAGGATGCCATTTTTTGTTGTCTGCTGCGGCCAGAATAAATATTAAGAAATATGCTGTGCGACTCCAAACTAACAATGCTTGTCTGGGTACGTAATGGCCTTTTAAAGTGGCACCCCGCACCAGTAAAGTTGGTCAATTCTGGGATATCCTGCCAATGGTAAGCTCTTCTGGGAATGACTGTGGCTAAGATGGAGCTAGAATCAGGCAACAGAGGCTCCAGAGTGGCAAGATAGATAATTAACGAAGTGTGCTGGGCAAGATACGGCAAGAGATCTTGCTAAATCTCATGGTGAAACACAATCCAAGAAACTTGACATATCTGACACTCTGCCGCAAAGAAGTTAAGATTCAGCCTGGTGTATTTCTACTTCAGGAGAACAGCAAAACTAAGAGACCATTAATACAAGATACCAACATATCGAATAGGGAATTCAGAAGAAATACCTTTGCATAGAGAACGATGAGCATGTGCAGCTTGCTGTCACAGAATAACACTTAAAGCAAAATGATACTAATGCAGATAAGGTAAAGCTAGATAAGAATATGAGAAAGAAGACAATAGCAGATTATGCTGAGATGTTAGGTAGCCCAGCACATTTGTGCTATCAACATTCTTTAGATGCTGAACTTAGGCCAGCTATATAAATACTATATTTTCAAGAGTATGACAAGTAACTCACCCTATCTACCCAGTGCCTGTACACTATCTACAAGGCACAAGTCAAGGGCATGTTTTGGGGTACAATCCACTAGCCTGGATTTCTACAGGTCAAATGACATCCAAGTAGCTTGACACAATCCTGGACAACATAGCCCTTTGACTGCATTCCATCCACTAACCTCAACGGTCATGCCCTTCACCACTAAGGAACAGTGACAGCAGTGTGTACAATTTAAAAGACGTATTGCAGAAAATCACCATGACTCTTTTGAAAACATCTTTGAAATCATGATCTCCACTTCCTGGAAGAATGGGAATGGCAGTTTATGGGAATCATATTTGTCCTTTGCCATAGGATCAAGATCCCGGAGCTTCACCCTTAAAAGCCATGTAAGTGTCCCTACATCTCAAGCACTGCCTCAGTTCAAACAGGCAGTTCACTACCAGCTTCAAGCATAATAAAAAATGATGCTGACCTTGCCAGCGATGCCATTATTCTGTGAACAAATTAACAAGGAACACAAGTCAATGTTGAAATATTTGGATCTATCTTCAGCCAAAAGTGTAAAGTACTTGATAAATCTAGACATCATCCTGAGGGCCCCAGCAACATTGTTTCTTGATTTCACATGGAATGAATCAATCAAAAGCTCTAGATACTGCAAAGCCAGTGTTCTAACACCACTCCACAATCATATTCTTGAACTCCAGAGCTAGGTGCACACTTAGCTAAGCTGGTTCAGTACCACAAAATATAGGCATTTCGATAGCAATGTGGTAAAGTTCCCAGGAATGTCACCTGAACAGCGCACAAAATAAATCCTATCTGACCAATTGTCATCTGCTCTTGATCATCAGCAAAATGATTGGAAGGGTTGGCATTGGTGTTGCTCAGCAACAAACTGTTGTTTTGCAACAGGCCACTCAGCTCCTGATCTCATTACTGATTTAGTCCAAACAGGGATAAAAGAGCTGACTTCCAGACGTGAGATGAGACACGCTGGCCTTGATATCAAGGCAGAATTTGTCAAGAAAGACTTGAAGGATCTCAAACAAAACTGGAGTCAACCGGAATAAGAGAAAACCATCTGCTGGTTGGAGTTGTAGCAAGCACAAAGCAAGATGTTAGGGCTTCTGGAGGTCAATAATCTCGGTCCCCGTACATCTGGGTAGTGCCCGAGGCCCGATTATCTTCAGCTGCTCCATTAGTGACCTGTCCTTTATCATATGGTCATAACTGGGAACATTCGCAGATGATTACGTTATTCGTGACTCCTCGGATATTGAGGCAGCTCGTGTCAATATGGGATAACAAGGTGTAGATCAGGATGAACACAGCAGGCTAAGGAGCAGGAAAGCTGATGTTTCGGGTCTAGGCCCGAAGTATCAGTTTTCCTGCTCCTCTGATGCTGCTTGGCCTGCTGTGTTCATCCAACTCTACATCTTGTTATCTCAGATTCTCCAGCATCAGCAGTTCCTACTATCTCTGGTGTCAATATGGTGCCAGATTGAGACAACACCCCAATTTGGGCTGATAAGTGACAGTTAACGTTCACGCCATATAGGTGGTGTGCTAGACTGTCCCAAACTAGACCAAACTAGAACCTAACCATCTCCTGCTGATAGTCAATGTCATTACCATTGCTGATCATCTATTAACATTATTCCTAGAATCACCATTGACTAGAAAATGATCTGGGCCTGCCATACAAATACTGCGACTGCAGATTAGAGAATAGGAATTCTGCTGTCTCCCCACTGTCAGTCCAGCATCTACAAAGCACATACCAGAAACATAATGGAATATTTTCCACTTGGCTAGATGAGTGAAGCTGCAACTACATGAGTCTTTCAATGCCATCTAGAACAAAGCATTCCTTTGGATCAGCAGTCCATCACCACCTTTAACCTGCACGCACATCTCCATTCATATACATTGGGAGTAATACGTTATGTCTACAAGATGTATTCCACAATTCAATTCTCCTTTGGTAGCATCTTCCACACCTGTGACCTCCAAGACCTAGAAGGACAAGGGCAGCTGATGCACAGGATACCATCACATGCAAGTTCCTTCTAAACCACACAGCATCCTGACTTGGAACTATATTACCATTCCTTTACTGTGAACCTGGTCAAAATCCTGGAACTCATTACAAACATCACTGGGGTTTATCCATTTGCTAAGAACTGCAATGAATCAAGAAGACAGCTCATCGCCATCTTTGCGAAAAGAATTATAGATGGAAAATAAATGCTGACTTAGCCATTGACACTCATATCCCATTAGCAAACATGAAACATCAAAGAAAATGTGAAGAAGTCGGAGAGAAGCATAAATGCTTGCATGGAATGGCTGAGATAGAAAAAAAACATATTTGTGGGATATGGGCACCAAAATAAGGTTAAGTATTGAGGCCAAGTAACTAACCAGAGTCGTCGTCATCCAAATCTCCATTTAGTTCTGCTGCTTTGATAAGCCGAGCTTCCATCACTTCCATTTCCATTGACTCCACTTCCTTCTTCATTCCATCATATTTGGCCTGAAATGCAAGATGCTTACAATAATACTTATCAATTTTCAGAATTTTAATAAATCTTTAAATTACCGGCATTGCTTCACAAACTTGTATGTTAACATATCAAGGAAGGAAATTGAGCAGTGGTTTTATTGCTGGATTGTTAAACTAGAAACTCAACTATGTTCTGAGGACCAGGGCTCAAATCCCACCAAGGTAGATGATGGAATCTGAATTCAATATAGAATGTGGAGCTAAGGATCTAATAATGATCATAAAGCAATTGTCGACTTTGGAAAAACCCATCTGTCATCCTTAGCTGATCTGGCCTGCGTGTGGTGCAGTGTAGGTGATTCTTAACTGTCCTCTGGGAAATTAGGGATGGGCAATAAATGCTGGTCTAGCCAAAAGATGCCCATATCGCACAAATAAAAAAATTCTACAGTATCAAAGAATGTCCTGGGAGCAATGAAGCTATTTTTAACCTAACAGGCATTGTACTTAACCCTGACGTTAGCCTCTGATCACATTCTCCACTACCAGATTTGCTTATTTCAATCTGTACTCACTTCCACCCCACTGAGATCATCTGCTGCAAAAACTCTCATCCAAGGCAATACTCACTCTAGTAAAATAAAACTCGAAGAACTGTGAATGCTGGAAAGCAGAAACAAAAACAGAAGTTGCTGGAAAAACTCAGCAGGGTCTGATAGCATTTGTGCAGACGCATCACAGTTAATGTTTCCGGTCCAGTGACCCTTCTTCAGAACTATTCTGGTCAGCCAGTTTTCTTCAAATCCCACGTGAACCTCTTGCTCCTTACCACAAAACCAGATCAACCCGGTATTGACACCTTAACTGAGGGGAATAGTTTCTCCCTTGCAATCCTGTCTACATCCTTCTAAACTCTGTGCACCTCAGTCAGATCCCTCTACAGACTTCTTTGCTCTAAGGAAAACAAGCCCAGCCTATCTTGTCTCTCTTCATAGCTATATCACTCTAGCCCAAGCAACATTATGAATACGCTCTTCTGACCCCTACAGTGTACCCTTGTTCCAAGAATTTTAAAACATTATCCTGGCTTCAAATCTCTCCATGCCTTCATATGAGAGAGAAGGGAATTGACCAGATGGTTCATGGTTCACGGTTCAAGCTATTTAGTATGTGAAAAAAAAACTCAAAACTTTGGAGGAGCATAAATGCGAGCTTGAAATGCTTCGACAAAACTATTTGTTTTGTGCTGTTTAGCTGTTTATTGTTTGTAATGAAACTGAGCCTAACCAGAATCATCAACGTGTAAGTTTACATTTAGCTTCATTGCCTCAATTAGCAAATATTCCCATCCCATCTCTATGACCTCCTTTAGGCCTCCAAGGTAACTGCTCCTCTAATTCTGCTCTCCTGCATATCTTGGATACTAGCTCCTTCAACATTGGTAGCTAAGCCTCGAGTTGGATGGGGAGGCAATGGTCTAGTGGTATTCTCACTGGACCTTTAGTCCAGAGACCCAGCTAACATTCTGGGGATCTGGGTTCAAATCTCACCTTGGCAGATGGTGGAGTTTGAATTCAATACGTACATGGAATTAATGATGACCATGAATCCACTGTCAATTGTCATGAAAATCCCATCTGGTTCACTAATACCCTTTTAGGATAGGAAGCTGCCATCCTTGCCTGGTCTGGCCTACATGTGACTCCAGACTAACAGCAATTTGGTTGGCTCCCAACTGTGCATTGGGCAATTAAGGATGGGCAATAAATACTGAGCTAGTCAGCAACACACTCATCCCATGAATGAATTTTTTAAAAAAATTCAGAGGTAAAAATCCTGGAATTTCCTTTACAAATCATATAGTACTGTAATGCCTGGCAAAGTTTCAACAATTTAGAAAATTAACCCACCTGCAACTCCTTCATTTCCTTCTCTAATCGTAGCCTTTCTGCAGTTTCTGTCTCTAGAAGTTGAGTTGCTGATTCACCAGTGTTTCTCTCATCTGTTAACTCTGATGTCAGGTCTCCCAGCTGTTGTTGAAATCAGTTTATAGGTATTAATCTACTGATGCAATACCTGTGAGTTATTGTTTAAAATGCATAAATTTTGAAAAAATGATTTTAGATTTGAATTGATGCACATTAACATAACTTTAATGTGCAGGCCAGGAACCGACGCCAACCTGTTTTTTTTGACTATGGCTCATTGGTCTGAATTTAGCAACTGTAGCAGTGGTCCCATCCAATGACAGAAAACCACTGGAAAATCCATTCTGATCAATGCTGGAAGCCCCAACAAAATTAAATGGCAAATCATGATGACAACTATTGGCCATCCTGGCCAATAGAGAGTCTTCAGCCGCAGCAGTGCCATCAGAAATGGTGGCCACTGTTGAGACTACAGGAGGCTCAGATACTGGGTCCAGATACTGCTGGATGTCCACAAGACAAATGAGTAGGGAAGCTCAATGGGTTTTTACTCAAACAGGCACCAGTTAGGGCGGTGGTGTTGTTATTGCTCAAGCAGCACCCCCCAGAGAACAAAGAATAGTGGATCAGGAGGGTCCCACCCAACGCAGATTGCCAGGGTACACCTGACATCCCATTGGCGTGAGCCCCACTTTGCTGCTGACATTGGTTGCTTAGGAACTTCAACTCACCTAGGAGTGGGAAGGCCAACCTCCAACCTGAGCCTCCAAGTGAATCAGGTAAGTCACAAAGCCAAAGAACTCTCAAGTGGTGCATTTCCCTCTGCTCTTATGATGCAGATTTCACCCCAAAACAAGTTAAACATTATATTTCAAATGGTTGTTAGCCTGTTAAAATGTGTAGTTATTCAGAGCTACGGAATGCATAAAATTACATTTTAACCATTTACATATTGCAGCTGTGTTTGTGATCACATCATGAATTTAAGTCGTTTTCATTTTTGTTTTTAATTGCATTTAAATTATTATTAAATTAGAACAAAATTCAGCCTTAATACCATAGACGAAAGTACAAGGTACATTAGTGCTGTTAATTTTAAGTCAATTATTACTCTTGAATATTTATTACACTTCTCTATCTCACTTATTTTGAAATGTAATAATGGCTTGCAATTGGAAACATTACCTATAATAGAAAAGTCTAAACATTTTAATTCCATATATCATTTCCTGTTCTGCATCAAATGAAGTATGCTGGCAATTCCAGAATATTACTTGTTACATAGACTGAAATATCAAATATACAGAAAATTCAATTATTATCTTACCCTGCTTTCTAAGCGATCACTGGTTAGCCGTAGCTCATTACGCTCCTTTTCAACTCGTTCTATTTTGCTCCGTAGCTGTTGAATTTCCTCCTAATACAGTGAAACACCATATTTCCCAGTTATCTCTTACGTAATGAGTGACAAAATGAAACGCAACTTTAACCCCAACTTTTAATAGCTTAAGATAGTTTAATGGATTTTGTTTAACTACACAATGAATAAAATGTTTAACAGGGTTGAAACTGATTTTTCTTAACATTTTCCATCTTGTCAAAACTTAATGGATAGTATTTCTTGCAAAGTCATTTATACTTCAGGAACATTTCCAGATGTGAAAATTTAAGGTAAACTATAAAAACATTGATAATGTTCAAACAATACCTATGCCAGTCACTTTCTAATAATGTTATCTTGACAGCGTTCCCTTCTACGCAGAAATGCGTATAACACTGTTATAACATTGAAGTCTACATTGATATGAATCAGCTACACATTGTGGGGTTTTGACTGCAAACCATTACATTGACCATTATTCCTCCTGAGGTCAACTGCAACTTAAAGATTTAGCAGTGGTGCAGAATAATATGTAAGTCTTAAAATTTGCAAGTTGCCTTTCATTGCTTTGCTATTGTCACTACTCTCAGCCTCACACCCTACCAAAGCAACTGAAGAAACTGCGGGGTGAATTGTATCAAAAATTTGCTAGATGTTAATTTTGGTGAGTTTCAGGAACAGCTTCTCTCCTCTTGCCTTAGTTTTCTCATGCTATCTTCCCAAATGCACCTTATTACCATACACCACATTCCTCTGGCACCCCACTTGTCGCAGGCAGAAGCACATGATGGGACTGCACGAGTCCTGGTGCTGATGCCAGCTTTATTGCCTGGGCATGCGCCCAGTCAAGTGCTATCATCTGCAGACGTCCGGTACAGTTCTTGCCAATTGCCTTGGATATGTCAAATAGAAGGAAACTGGAATACCACTTTGCTGACAGGGACTTGGAGTTTCTGGTGTTGGCAGCTGTGTTGGAGAATGGGCAATTGTTGACAATTCAGGTCCATAACTGACACTATCCAGTTTCTATCTGGCACACGGGAGAATGGGAAACTGCATATCCATCAGGATGTTAATATATGCAAAAAGACCTCTTGTCACTTACTGGAGGGAATCTTGTCACACCAATCAACACTTGGTTAGAATATAGGACCTTTTTGTTCTTAACGTCACAAATCTTCTTAGTGTCACAAATCTTCCTTCCATCAATCACAAAGTGGTTTTCCAACCTTTCTTGTTCAGTGACCAGGAATATTCTGTCTCCAGGAATTGGAGTGAAACTCTCCTTTTCAACACCATTAGCACTATCAAAAACTGCTTAAAAATTAAGCTTTGCTCAACATGGTGTAACTGGGATTTAAACAGCAATCTGAGCAGTAATTATTGCTGTATGAGTGATGTGACCTTCAAAAAGTAGCACTGTCAATTTTTTTCCAAGGTGTTAATTATTAAACTTTATAAACTATATTTTTAAGCAATTACACGTTTATTTTCAAAAGTTTATTTATGATATTTCAGTTTCTATCTTGAGTCTGCAAATGTTCAAATCTTAATTCACTCTTCAAGGATTTTAAAACATTGGATTAACATTTTATTATTTCCTGGTTTGTCGTTTGTGGAAAAATTTTAAATCAGTTGAATGTTTAAACAGCTTGATGACATTACTCCTCATGCAAGCATAAGCTGAAATTAGCTCAATGCTAGAAATTCTCATTGAGGAATAGTGAATATCAAGAGGAATTGAAATATCAAGAGACAACATTTTCACCACGGAGATTGCCAAATCTTGCATTCCAGCTTTCAAGGCCAGCATGAATGGTGAGATAATATTGATTTGTTATTTTATTATGTTAAGATGAAATCTTAACTTTGCTAAGTGTCACGGCGTCAACACAAGTAGTGGCAGGGATAATGGGAACTGCAGATGCTGGAGAATCCGAGGTAACAAAGTGTGGAGCTGGATGAACACAGCAGGCCAAGCAGCATCTTAGGAGCACAAAAGCTGATGCTTCGGGCCTAGGCCCTTCAGCTGATGAAGGGTCTAGGGCCGAAATGTCAGCTTTTGTGCTCCTAAAATGCTGCCTGGCCTGCTGTGTTCATCCAGCTCCACACTTTGCTAACAAGCAGTGGCAGGGTTTGTTTTACTGCTATGCTTTGATACTCCAGCTTAGTTACTTACAGCTATGCTCCTGAGGGGGCTTTTGACCTTCTCTGAAAAGTTTTAAGTAAGTATTTGCAACAAAACAGGATAAATGTTGAACAAACAACTTAAGTTGGCATAATTTTGGCCAATCATGGAGTAATCTGATTAGAGCAAATTATCAAGTGCAAGTTTAAACTTACTGCATAAATACAAAAAATTGTGCATATTGAGACTTCCTCAGCTTCAAAGGTGCATCAGCGAAGCAAATTGAGGCAGAAATCTAGACCAATATTATAATTCCCAATAAATGAAACTTCTATTTAAATTTCAAATCATAGCTAAAAGATTGTTATATTTTCATATTTATTAACTCTAATAAATACTTTGAATAAGTGCAACTTTTCTCGTATAGTTTATTCTATGTGCACTATTGGGGAAAATAATGTCATTACAATATAATATTTTAATATTAATTTCAAAGACTTGCATTGAAACCATAAAATATGCTGTTTGTCATTACCTCTGTGAATCCACCCACTCAGAGACTGAACTATAATACAGATCACAAAGATTGCAAATTTAATTCCCAACAGTCTAGGTCAAAAGATAGTATAGTTGGCCTCGATGTCCATGGATGGCAGGAAGAGGACGGGGAAGGAAGGATAATAGATAAAATTCACTAACATCTGCACTTTTATTCACCTGGCATTCTGTGGTGATTAAGAAGGGAGAGAGAAACACACAAGTATATATACGCACACATTAGTGTGAGATAGACAAGGAACTACATATATCCAGACAAATACAAATTGATTTGACAGCAAATAGAATTGGTTACTACTGTGACCAAAATGTCCACCATTCACTATCCAGTAATCATAATTTTTAATAGTTAAACATACGTAACAGGAACTCCACCAACATGTAGCAGTGGTGAGGGAGGGCAGCTAGATCAGTTCAACAACAACTTGCTGGCAAATTCTTCAGTGAAGGGAAGGAATGATGGAAGTGTAATAACTCAGGAAACCTGACTGGAAATGAACATTATTTCTTGTTGAACACCAAAATACAGCTACTACTCATGGGATAAGTAGGCTAGTCCCACCCCAGGACAGACAGTTCTGCAGATCTATCTGAGTCTGCTTTATTTCCTAATCAACCTGTTCACATGTTGTAAGAGCGCTCTGTAGCAATGGGACTTGAACCTGGAGCTTCTGGCTAAGAAGCAGGAATGCTATCACTGTGCCACAACGGCCCAATTGTGGACCCGGGTCTGCTTTATTTTTGTTTTTTTTTACATCGGTCTGTTCAGAGCTGTTTTTACACTCCTCTGGAGCAGGCAAGACTTGATCCCAGGTGCTCTAACTCAGAAGCAGGAATGCCACCATGGTGCCACAATAGACCCCTGGTCTACTTAATAGATATTTTCCTGATCCACCTTCTTAGAGATGTTGTTACACACTTCTAAAGCAGGTGGGGCTTGAAACCAGTTATCATTGTTCAGGGGTAGGGGCATTATTATACCATTACAGCTCTTGAGTCTGCTTGATATTTTCAGAGATGTTATTACACACCTCTGGAACAGGTGGGACATGAACCCAGTCCTTCTGGCTCAGAGGTAGGGGTACTACTACTGGCCCACAAAGGCCCTTTATTTTTAAATTCTATCGTTTATCCACTTATTTTCTAATTAGCCTGTTGTGAGATGATATTACATACCTCTGGTACAGGTAAGACTTGAGCCCAGTTCTCCTGGCTCTGAGGTTGGGACACACAATCAAGAACCCCAACGCAAGGGCCCTTTTTATCTTTTCTACCCAGAAGTATTATCACACACGCAAATGAGCAACTTTTCCAACGGTAAAATCACTGACGTTTTTTTTTGAAAAACTACTATCCACCACCAGCACAGTCAAGAGCGAGCCTCCTGGTCCACACATAGGGACATTATCTTATTTTTCTAATTGACCTGTTTAGACATGTTACTACACATGTCGAGAGCAGGTGGTACTTGAACTAGTCCGGAGGTAGGGACATAATCAATATGCTATCAGGGCCCCAAAACCCACAGAACCTGGAGGAAACACATACGGACAGTGTGCAAACTCCACACAGTCACCCCCGGTCAGAATCAAACCTGGGTCCCCATGAGGCAGCAGCCCTAATGACTGAACCACTGTGTTGTCCCCAAAAAGGCCCTATAAAAGGACTCAGGTGATGAGTTCCAGCTATTGCCTGTTCCCAAGTGATCTCATAGTCAACACTTCCACGAGGAGATTAATTAATGATTCACCATGGCTTTAAAGACATTATCACAGGAAGAAAGAGGAGAAAAACAAAGGAATTCCCTCAGCCCGATGTCATTCACATGGTCATTCCCTATACATTGTGTAAACAGTTTCTCATTTATTCTTAATTTCCCTTCATGCTTGTAATGATCTGATGCCAGTGGAATAAGCAATCCCTGCTTCATGATCTTTGGGCATTTTGTAAATTCAAATCTTGTGTTACATATAAAACAATAACTGTGTGATGATAAAAATGTAATCGCCATCTTATCACATGAAAAAGCAGCATTTATCTAGGACGGTAAAAATAAAATGTTATGTTAAATTAGAGTCCAAAGTACTTACATCTTTGCCCCGTAATTGCTCTTCTGTTAACTGAACCTCAATTAATGGCCGGACAGTAGTGAATAGTTTCCACCACGGCCAGTTCTTGACCCCTTTGTTCTTTTTGACGTTTTTCTGAACACAACGAATAGCTAGTTCTTGAACCTAAAAGTTAATCAATTAGCTTCAGTCAGATTGGTTGGTCATACCATCTTAAAGCCAAGATCAGTTTAATTAAAATACTTCCAAGACAAACCTCCCTAAAAAGGGAAGTAGAAACTTTCTGTAATTGCAATACAAACTGAATTAATTAGTGCACCACGACATGGAAAACATGGTTTACCAAGCTAGAAATCCATATTTATGCTATGTCAAAGTATTATTCATGGCTGCTACTGTTATGTTCTAATGTTGCACGCACAGGTTAAATTCAACACACAAAAGATGAAGTGATACGTTTTGGTAAGAAGAATGAGGAAATACAATACAAGCTGAATGACAGAATCAAAGAGTCACTACAAAATAAAGACGCCAGTCAGCAATCAAATCAATGCTAACCTTCTGAAGACCAATCCAGCTAATCCATTATTTTTGCTTGTGTCTGTAGCCCTGAAACTTGATTTCCCTCAAGTTCCTGTCCATTTCTTCTATCAACATCTCTCTATTCCAGATCATCACCACTCACTGAAAAAAAAACCCTTGTTCCTTATATCCTCCTGCATTGTTTGTTCAAAAATGTGTGTCCCACATCTGTACACCATCAGCTATCACGAACAGCTTTCCTTTGTCAGTCTCATCTAAACTGGACATAAGTTTGCACACTTCGATCAGATCTTCTCTCAAACTTTATTCCTCCAAAAGCAACAATTCCAGTTTCTCCAAATTAACCCTGTCACAAAACTTCCTCTTCCTCTAGAATAATTTGGGCAGGCAACAGTCTAGTGCTTTTATCACTAGGCTATTAATCCAGAGACCCACAGCATATGGTACAATTTGAGTTGAATAAAAATCTGGAATTTAATAGTCTAATGATGATCATGAAACCATTAATGATTGTCAAAAAACCAAGGCTGAAGATCGAAAGATTTTTCCTTACCTAGATATGTCTCCAGACCAACTGCAATTTGGTTGATTCTTAACTGCCTTCTGGGCAATTAAGGTTGGGTATTAAATGCTGGCCTAGCCAGCAATGCCCACATCCAGTGCATAAATACAAAAGTACAAAAAAATTGTTGGTAATTTCCTTAGTACTCTCTCAGGACCTCCACAACCTTTATGAAGTATTAGACACTGTTCACAAACCCTTGAATGTGGCTAGGCCAGATTAAAACAAAATAAATTAAATGTGATTCTGAGGATTATAAATAGAAGCATGGAGTACAGCAGGAAGCAAACTGAAACTCTGTAAAACACTCCTTTCAGATTCCACATTTTATAGAAAAGATGTGAAAGCTTTAGCAAGGGTGTGAAAGAGATTTACCAGGAAGGCTCCCAGGATGAAGGGTTACAGTAACTTCAGAAAAGCCTGCTCAGGCTTGATGGACCAAATAGCCTCCTCTTTACTCTGGCATTGTATAGTTTAAAATGAAAAATGACAAAGTACAAAAAGCATGATTAGAATGAACTCTTTATTGGTTTTACAAAGCTTTGACAAATGTCATACCTTTCTCTTCTTGAAATATTGTCTTGCAAGGTATCCTCTGCAAGCTGCCTGAAACAGTGTGATATTCCTTCTAGTCTGTTCATCCCTTTGTTCTTCCAATTTAACCAGAGTTCCTGCTCTGAAAAACACCTAAGGCCAACAAAATGGAAAACAATTACATTACATCTGATACATTCAAAGATTTGTTTCCTTCAACTATATGATACGGACAGAGTTAAGCTTGAATATTAATTCAACTCTGGTGCAAAATGCAATTAATTTTTAAGGCAAGAACAAAACTTTCCATTCCAATTCCAGTTTTCTGCAATTTTAACATTCAAACACAAATCTGATTTCCAATATTTAAATCACAAGTGACGTGAATCATATATCACTGAAACTAAAATATAAAATTAGTCGATTCAAAATTCGTAAATAAATACTTTTAAGTTGTTTAGTTCATTACAATGCAATTTAACATACTGAAACTCACTTGAACCGTACTCATATCATAAACAATTTTATTTTCCATGCAATTACATGAATGACACTACAGCTTGAGAAAAACTATTTTGTTCTCTATTGGATAAAACTTGGGCACTAGTCTTTGATTTAATTTAATCATCAATGGAAACTTACGTATCCTGTAATTAGGGCTCCTGTGATACAGTCAAAATGTTCCTAACTTTGAGCTTGGAGACCAAGCTTCAAGGCCCACATGCATTATAGAGGTGTGTAGTAACAGCTCTGAACATGTTGATTATGAAAATAGCTATCTGGTAATAAGTGCTAAGTATCAATCTGCTTAAATGATTAACTACTTAAATGCACTTTTAAAACATGTTAATTCTTACTCCCAGTTTGAAGCCATGAGATGAATATTTATGATCGTTTTGCAAAAAACTGAATCACATTTAACTCAACCTCGCATTTAGAAATGTACACATTCAGCATTATTCTCAAGAACCACTCAATCAAGTTAATTCAAGGTAAGCAGTTTATCCTAAATTTCCTGAACTTAAGTTTGTGAAAAGATCAGTTAGAGCCACTTAACTGATCAACTCCAGATATTATGAAATCCATTACAACATAGGATTTGTAATTTAGAATTGAGACTAGGAGAAATTTCCTCAATGGGCTATAGATCTTCATCAATTAGCACAGTCAAGGTTGAAGACAGAAAGGTTTTTAAACCTACAGAAACTCAAGGGATATGGGATAGCAAAGTGGAGTTAACAATGTTACACGTAGCGTTGTCACAAAAGTTAAAGATTTTAAAAAGTGTTCAGCATCCCCCAATTTGTGTTTTTCAGGTGCAAGTTGACAGAAAGCATGAACCAGGTTTCTGCACTTAACAAGAATTATTAATTAATACAAATGGATTCTAGCTACAGATAAACAATTATGAACTGTTGATAATATATAAAACTCTATTACTTACAACTCCAACCACCTTATAAACTCCCCCTCTACCGAGACTCTGACAAGGGAAAATCAAAACACAGGTGCTTTGGGCAGAAGGAAAGGCTAGGAAGGCAGTTCGGTGGTCCTTGTCCGCAGCAATGCTGAGATGATTATTATACCGACCAGAATGCTACTTCTCTATCTGCCTTCACCAGATACTTTCATCTGAATGCAGGAGGCACACAATGGCCTGGTTCCTATAAAGATTCTAAACTTACCAATTAAAAGTCATAGCTTACAGCAATTGCAAAGTGGAAATAAACTGGCTATCATCAAGCTTTTCATCATAGAAAAAAATACTGTTCCTTCTCCATTCACAACCCAAATTGTTCAGCTGCCTGGGAGCCAGTCACATACAGTCAGTTCTCCTGTAATGCAATAGCTGCATTGTGTGACCTCGCGCTATAGAAAATTGCCATAGAAAATCACATTATAGGAAATCACTATAGAAAATCACTATACTTGTACAGCAGAAAGTGTGCGGTTTCCGAAGTGTCCACTATTCAATCACAATACACCAATTCACGTTAATGAAACATGCATTATAGCTGTAATATACAGTATTACGTTTACAGTTCTTACTGAGTGTCACTTTACTAGCTTTTAAGTGCAGCAAATCCTTTTTCATATAAACAGTTCTTTTCACACTTTACTGCACAATCAAAAATAAAAAGCAACAGACTTTAGAAGGGGTATCAGTCATGATTATATTGAAATGATGCAGCAATTTCAAAGTATCACGTGGCCTGATACTGCTCTTATTTACTATATTTTTCTGGGGAGCAAATGCAGATAAACGGAGATGAAGCACAGATTAGTCACCTAATGAGATAGCAGACCAGCCTCAGGAGGGTAAATAACCTTCTCCTGTGGCTATGTTTCCATGGTAGTAACTTGTCTTCCGAAGTTATAATGCCATTATGTTACCAGCTATTGGTACTATTGGACAAGTTATATTCAGGAATAAAACCTTGTTTGATAGATCACAATTTTCTTTAGTTGGATTGGTGATTAGTCATTGAAATGACACAGAACTGAGTGCGACGGTGAACAGCAAAGAGGATGCAGCAATGCTTCAGTGTAATTTGGACAAGTTGGGTGAGTGGAAAAATGCATGGCAGATGAAGTATAATGCAGATGAATGAGAAGTTATCCACTTTGGTAGCGAAAACAGGAAGGCAGATTATTATCTGTATGGAATGACATTGGGAAAAGGGAGAGGTAGAATCACACCTGGGTGTTCTCATTAACTAATTGCCAAAAGTAGTCCGTGCAGGTGCAGCAGGCAGTGTAGGTGGAAAATGGTACATTGGCCTTCATAGCAAGACGATGTGAGTACAACAGTGGGGATGGCTTGCTGTAATTGTGCAGGTCCTTGGTGAGACCACATCTGCAGTTTGGTCTCATCTCAGGCAAGATGATCTGGCTGTGGAGGTATGAAACAAATGTTTACTAGATTGATGAGAGTTGGTAGGGCTGGCTTATGAAAAAAGACTGGATCAGTTAGGAGTAAAGAATGAGATGTTCCAGACGACCAGGTAGTCTAGAATCTCAGGTCTGCTGGCATTAACTTTTCTAAACATGAACAAAGTATTTGTTTAGGACATCATTTACTTCTTTTGGCTCCACACATGGATTCCCTCCTTTATCTTTGAGTGGGCCAACGCTTTTCTTGGCTATCCTCTTGCTTTTTATATGTGCATAAAAAGCTTTGGGATTCACCTTAATCCTGTTTGCTGACAACTTTTCATGATCCCTTTTAACCCTTCTAATTTCTTGTTTAAGTTCTTTCCTACTTTCCTTACATAGTTGAAGTGCTTTGTCAGTTCCCATCCTCCTAGATCTTGCATATGTTGCCTTTTCCTTTTTGACCAAGGTCATAACTTCCCTGGTCAACCAAGGTTCACATATTCCATGCCACACCTATCCTTCATTTTCACAGCACTGTGCCACTCCTGAATGCTTATCAACCATTGTTTGAAATACTTCCAATGTCTGGTGTGGATTTACCGTCAAACAGCTGCCTCCAATCAAAATTCTCCAGTTATTGCCTAATCTTGTTGTAGTTCGCCTTTTCCCCCTATTTAGCTACTTCACCCGAGGACTGGTTTACTGTTCCCAAAATGCTCCCCTACTGGACCTTCACTCACCTGGACAGGCTCATTTCCCAAAACCAGGTCCAGTATGACCCATTCCCTGGGTGAACTGTTTACATACTGTGTCAAGAAACCGTCCTAAATGGTCCATACAAATTCTGCCCCATCCAAGCCCTTAGCATGAAGTGAGTCTCAATGTAGGGGAAGTTGAAATCTCCCACCACCACAACTCTGCTGTTTTTACATCTTTCCAAAATCTGTCTACATATTCTCTCCTCTATGTCCCGTTGGCTGCTGGAAGACTTGTAGTATACATGGCTTCTGAACTCAATTTGGGTGACTTCTGAGCTGAACTGAAATAATGCTTTTGAACTCAATTTCTTATTCTTCTGAACGGAACTGAAAACAAAGCTAATGGTCTTGCATATGTTTAGCTTATGTGTCATAAGTTCAATGGTATAAACATTTCTTTATTTATAACTAATACGATACAAATTTACCACATCAGATTTGTGGAAAAAATGGGTTTTTTTTGCATTGCTTATTTACCACTGAACAGGAAATAAAATGTTTATTCAATGAAATTGATAAATTCTGCTGATCATTTTGTCTTTGTCATTCTTAAGCTTACCTATTCAACAGAACAATAAAAACTTTGCACCACACTGCCACAGGTACTACCTGGTACGATAATCTCCATGACCTTTTAACAGTTAATGTTACATAGTTTATGCAGGGAAAAAAAATTGAACCTAATTAAAGCTACAGGATACAAAATAATTCAACTATTTGGTATAAAAAGATTTCAGACTATATAATTAAAATTCAAAAAGGACAGCATACAGCAAGAAAAACTGAAGAACATTACCATCATGTCATCAATTTCTCTCCTATTAAAATTTCTGGAGAGAAGGATCAACCTCTTGTAACAAAATCCAATTAACGTGCTCTTGTGTCTGTTTCATAAGTGTTCCATAACATTCCATGACTATAAACAGCAATGATCCTTCCTCCTTAAATACTTATGAATTTAAAATTTAAATGAGTGGGATTGCTTGTAAACTAACACCATTGTTATCGTAAGGATTTAAAAGGTCAAAAATTGCACTAAGCTATAAAATAAAGAATCTGAATGCTTTCCACCAAATTGCGTGCTACATTTTAAGCATCATAGCAAATATTATTCTCAAGAAGAGTGGGCTATCAGATACGGTTTGGGAAATGGATTCAATAGTAAATTGTCAGCTGTAATTAGTTAATCCATCACAAAAGGTTTCACCATATTAAGGTATCAGATATTTAATCATTAAAAATGATTTACATTATACTCATACCCATCCGTAAAACATGTACTACATACAGACTTGATAAGTCTGAGAAATCTGTACTGCAGTGCGTTATGTACTAAACACGGACAGAAAATGTAGGTTTCAAAAATTGAAATATCTAGTAATCGCTCATATAATTATTTGTCATATCCATGTAGTTCACAAAGCATAACCACACAATTAAACATTTCAAAATAGTTGGCAGTAATTTGTATAATTTGCATTAAACCCATTTGAATGTTGCTCAGCAAGATAGCCCAACTAATAGCAGCAAAATTGCTAAATTAAGTAGCTTCAAGGTGATATTAAAACTTCCTCGACTTTAAGTTGATTAGATTCTGCACCACCTTTTACTTCCTATATCATTTTGAATGAGCTCTATGGTTTGTAGCCACATTTTTGTAAGTAAATAAATCTAAAACTAAAAATTATAAATAAATCTATAACTGAAAATTATAAATAAATTAGTAAAATATTTTGTTAAAATATGAAGTGCAACTACATTACTAAACATGACATACTGAGGTTGGTTCTATTTCCCCCACTCTTCTTGCCAGCAAAGAGTGAGATTCAAGAACCTGACAACTGCAATGGGACTTGCAACCTGTCCATTTTGATGGTTGCGCCTCACTGGCATAGGGCCAATGGGCTCTGGGTCGAAAATAAGCAAATTTGCTCTAGGACCATTATCAACCAGAGCTTTGACCAGGAGGCCAGCTGGTAAACAATTCTGGGGATATCCCGGTGTTACAATGGTTTAGATTGTTTTTGTACAGCGTGGGAGAGCAGTTAAATGTATTTAAATTAAATACTAGGCTCTTCAACAAGACTGCTAGTGTTTCTGGGTGAAGATGTGCACAGTTTTAATCTACTCAGTACTGCCCTGACATAGTACTCAATACTTGCAACACAAACAGATCGACACAACAGAATTTACCAAATGGCAGAGAAGGCTTCCAGTGCTGAATGACCTACTTCTGCTCCCACTTCATAAATATGCTCACTTTAAAAGCATCCTTGCTACAATAAGTTACACTGGCTCAATGGTTGAAGAAACTGATAAAATTTAACTTCTATATTTTCTAAACACCCACACTATAATTTTGAACAATGCCAGTACACATTAAACTAGCATGTTTACTTGTAACAAAATGAAGTCATAATTGCAACTCCATTCTTTTAATATATTCTGGTGCAATATTATAATTTCAAGGTTAAATTATGGCAGTGTCCCTACTTCTGGGCGAGAGCGTGGGGTTCAAGTCCCACCTACTTCAGATTTGCTTCATAACATATCTGATGTTAACAAATTGATTAAAAAGTATTTTAAAAGAACATTTGTGGCTCTGTAGTTTTGCCCCTCTCTGAGCCAAGAGGCCTAGTTCAAGTTTCATCTTCTCTCGAGGTGCGTCTCTTAACATAGCTGAAAAGATTGATGAGAAAAATCTAAATTTTTTTAGAATGATGTTTATTAGGCTCATAAAAGTATAGTAAGCAACATTTCAAAAAGAGATCGTCATGTAAGTTTCTGCAAAAATGATTTATCTTATACTATGCACATCAATTTTGTATATATACACACACACACACACACACACACACACACACACACACACACACACACACATCTGAACTAATTACATTTTATAATTTTTTTTAAAAATTCACTCATGGGATGCAAGTATTGCTGGTTGGGAAAGAATTAATTGCCCATCTCCAGTTGCGCTTGAGAAGGTGGTAGTGAGCTGGCTTCATGAACTACTGCAGTCTGAATGCTGTAGGTAGGCCCACAATGCCACTTAGCAAAGAATTGTTTTGCAGGGAGAATGTGACCCAGTAACATAAAGGTACAGGGTTATATTTCCAAGTCAGGATGAGGATTGGCTTGGAGGGGCACTTGCAGGTGGTGGTGTTCCCATGTATCTGCTGCCCCTGTCCTTCTGGATAGAATGGTTGTGGGGTTCATGGTACTAACGAGCTTCGGTGAATTTATGCAGATAGTATGCATTGCTGCTACTGAGCATCAGTGTGAATGTTTGTAGATGTGGTGCTGATTTGTCCTGGAAGATATCAAGCTTGAGTGCTGTTGGAGCTATACTCCAACATGCATCCCTCTGGAGCATTCCAGCACAGTCCTGATTTATAGATGAAGGAAAAGTTTTGGAGAGTCAGGAGGTGTGTTATTCAGTGTAAGATTCAGCTCTTGCAGTTCAGTTTTTAGTCAATGAAAACACTCTTGCTGATCGTGGAGAATTCAGTGATAGTAATGCCACTGAAAGGGAGGACAGGATGGTTAGGTAGTTTCTTATTGGAGGTGATTATTGCCTAGCATTTGTATGGTGTCAGTGTTACTTGCCAAATTTCAGCACAAGCCTGGATATTGTCCAGGTCTTGCTGCATTTGGACACAAACTGCTTCAGCATCATCACGTATGTTACTGAATACTATACGATCATCAGCAAACATTTTCACTCCTGACCTCATAATGGAGCAAATACTGTTGATGAAACAGCTGACAAGGGTTGGGCCCAGGACACTACCTATAGGAACTCCTGCAGAGACGTTCTGGAGCTGAGATTACTGACCTCCAACAACTACAACATCTTCCTTTGCGCTAGATACAACTCCACCCAGCAGACAATGTCTCCCTCCATTCCCATTAACACTCATTCTGGTAGTCACTAAAATAGAACACTTTTATTTTAAAAAATTCCAGTTAATCCAGTTTTATATTGATGTGCTTATAACTGACTTCAGAAAAACTGATGCACCAGCTATGTGGAGAACCTTCGGATTACTGAAATTACTGACCATAGATATCTTCTCCATAACAATGGTGCAGTTTTGTGACTTGCATTACATCAGGCTCAATGTTTTTTGAACTTAAACTACCATAAACTTATAATTAATTTAATAATGAATTCATATTGAATTTTCTTTGCTCTGTAGAATTAAATTTTTGGTAAATATAAAAGTTTAAAAGCGAGATTTGCTCTGCTGCTTTTAGGCTTGCATCTGTCAGCAATAGTGTTGAAATTAGTTTTTTTGCTCAACAATAGCATCTTTGTAACATGTTTTAAAAATGCTTGTTGAAATTGCGTACATGTAAAAACAACATAATTGGAAAACAGCTGATATGCCTTAAAAATGATTTCTTAAAAAACAAAAATGAATATGATTTCCAATCTTTTTTCCACAGATGCACGATTTGAATTGATAGTTTCTAGTCTTAAATTAGCACAGAACTTCTCACGCAGTGCTCTGACCACAGTATCAACAAAAGTGAACTATAGAAGTTACAACAATATGAAGATAACTTTGAACTACAGAATGCCTAATCTATTTTTAACGTTCTTAGCATATTTAGCCATGAGAATGTTCTTCCAAAAGTTTTGCTGAATGTAAGAGGGGGCTGACATATGTGGACCATGGGTTAGTTAGTGTAAAATTTAGGTTAAGTGTGGAGGTTTGATACAAAATCACAGACAACCATCAAAATCAGGCAGAGCGAGAAGGAGAGATTAAGCAATTAAAGAAACAGCATGTCAAATTAACCTCAATAATAGTATCGATTGGCTACTCAAATATTGAAAGGAAAGTCCCCACTCATTGAATGATACGGACAAAGGCAAGAAAGTCAAGAGAATTGTGACAGATTCATAGTAAGACACCATCAACATCTTCCAAATCCAGGACCATTACCACCAAAATCCAGCAATTTCTCTGTAATGGCACTGTCTTTTGACCTACAGAAAATAGACTGCAACAATTCAAGAAGCCAGTCATCACCACCTGGTTGGGCATCAATGAGTTGGGCGAAAGCGCCTGTTTCCATGCTGGGTGACACAATGTATAACTCGAGGAACGGGTACGAATTGATTTTTTTTAAAAATCAAGGAGGTTCCAGACGTTGAGAGCAAAAAGTCAAAATTTTCAACTACATATTAAAATATAAGAACAATACTTTTTTTAAATGAGTGGTGAAAGGCCCATTTACATGCAATTACAGCTTTATTTTTAGTCAGAGATAATGGGAACTGCAGATGCTGGAGAATCCAACATAACAAAAGGGTGGAGCTGGATGAACACAGCAGGCCAAACAGCATCTTAGGATCACAAAAGCTGACGTTTCGGGCCTAGACCCTTCATCAGAGGGGGGAAATGGGGAGAGGGTTCAGAAATAAATATGGAGAGAGGGGGAGGCGGACCGAAGATGGATAGAGGAGAAGATAGGTGGAGAGGAGAGTACAGGTGAGGAGGTAGGGAGGGGATAGGTCAGTCTGGGAAGGACGGACAGGCCAAGAAGGCGGGATGAGGTTAGCAGGTGGGAAATGGAGGTGCAGCTTGAGGTGGGAGGACGGGATAGGTGAGAGGAAGAACAGGTTAGGGAGGCAGGGACGAGCTGGGCTGGTTTTGGGATGCAGTGGGGGAAGGCGAGATTTTGAAGCTGCTGAAGTCCACCTTGATGCCATTGGGCTGCAGGGCTCCCAAGTGGAATATGAGTTGCTGATCTTGCAACCTTCAGGTGGCATCATTATGGCACTGCAGGAGGCCCAGGATGGACATGTCGTCTAAGGAATGGGAGGGGGGAGTTGAAATGGTTCGCGACTGGGAGGTGCAGTTGTTTATTGCGAACCAAGCGGAGGTGTTCTGCAAAGCGGTCCCCAAGCCTCCGCTTGGTTTACCCAATGTAGAGGTAGCCACAACGGGTACAGTGGATACAATATACCACATTGGCAGATGTGCAGGTGAACATTTGCTTAATGTGGAAAGTCATCTTGGGGCCTCGGATGGGGGTGAGGGAGGTGGTGTGGGGGCAAGTGTAGCACTTCCTGCGGTTGCAGGGGAAGGTGCCGGGTGTGGTAGGGTTGGAGGGGAGTGCGGAGTGGACAAGGGAGTCACGGAGAGAGTGGTCTCTCGGGAAGGCAGACAAGGGTGGGGATGGAAAAATGTCTTGGGTGGTGGGGTCGGACTGTAGATGGCAGAAGTGTCGGAGGATAATGCGTTGTATCCAGGAGGTTGGTGGGGTGGTATGTGAGGACTAGGGGGATTCTCTTTGGGCAGTTATTGCGGGGGCGGGTGTGCAGAACACCTCCGTTCGGTTCGCCACAAACAACTGCACCTCCCAGTCGCAAACCATTTTAACTCCCCCTCCTATTCCTTTGACGACATGTCCATCCTGGGCCTCCTGCAGTGCCACAATGATGCCAGCCGAAAGTTGTAGGAACAGCAACTCATATTCCACTTGGGAACCCTGCAGCCCAATGGTATCAATGTGGACTTCACAAGCTTCAAAATCTCCCCTCCCCCCAACTGCATCCCAAAACCAGCCCAGCTCATCCCTGCCTCCCTAACCTGTTCTTCCTCTCACCTATCCCCTCCTCCCACCTCAAGCTGCACCTCCATTTCCCACCTACTACCCTCATCCCGCTCCCTTGACCGTTTGCCCCAAACTGACCTATCCCTTCCCTACCTCCCCACCTATACTCTCCTCTCCACCTATCTTCTCCTCTATCCATCTTCGGTCCGCCTCCCCCCCCATTTATTTCAGAACCCTCTCCCCAGCCCCCTCTCTGACAAAGTGTCTAGGCCCAAAACGTCAGCTTTTGTGCTCTTAAGATGCTGCTTGGCCTGCTGAGTTCATCCAGCTCCACACTTTGTTACCTTATTTTTAGTCATCTCACCTAACTGACAATAAGTTTCCCACTCTCCCACCTGCCAGATAGAAGCTTGATGGTGACAATCCCTGATATGAAAGTCAGAGCAGAACCCGATGACTCGAGTTTGACACCTGCATCTCTGGCCTCCCTCTTGAACACCAGGCAGCTATACCTTGAGGCATGCTTCATGAGCAGCAACTGCAAGCAACCTGGCCAGTAAGACTTTCAGGTCTCTGTCAGCAAAGGAGGGCACAAGTTTCCCTTAGCCGGAAACATCTGGGACAACTGACAGGAACTTGTGGGCTGCCATAACTTGACCAAGTGCACAGTTGGGTTTTAAAGATGGTATCAGCACCTAGCAATTGCCAAAACCTCCACCTGTGTTGAGTGGGACACCACAGGGGCATGGTACATAGCTAGTGAGGTGAGTTTGGGAAGATAGAATGGAAAAAAAACACTTGGTCATGCTCAGAGAGAGATGTGCTGTCTAATTCAAAAAATTAACCATTAACCAATTTCAAACAGAATTCACGTCACTAATATGGATATTCTCAGATCATTCGCACGAGTAGGACTTCTCCTTACATGTGCACATCAACTGCAAATCGCTAATTTTGAAAAGGCATTCAACTCAAGACATTTTTGGGTGCTGAGCCAAGCCCTTACACCTTTACATGTGTTGATGATAGGATACACTGCATCAGGACAGAGGCAATAAAAATCAACAGAGTAGCAAGAACTTTTATTTCACTACAAGTAGTTAAGACAAGTCTACCTCACCGTTTCAGGACTGGTAATTTAAGTGGATATTAAAGAAACAATGCCTGAAGACTCAATGTCAAGCAACCAAAATATACGGGGGTCAAAATCAAGGAACAGAACAGAGCCAAGAACTGTCAGGGTTGAGCTTAAGGTTGGGTTCTTAAATGCTTGGTAGTGTAAATGCTGAGAGGACGTTCCCCATCATGGGAGGGTCTCGCTCCAGAAAAAAGTGGCCTCAATTTAAGGCTGAGATGAGGAATTCTTCTGAAGGTTGAGTGTCTTTGGAACTCCATGCCACAGGGAACTGTGTATAATTAAGGTTAAGATTTTTGATCAGTAGGAGAATCAAGGGCTACAGGGAAAAGGTAGGAAAGTGGATGTAAAGAATGTTAGGTCAACCATGATCCTATTGAATGGTGAAGCAGGCTCAACAGGCCAAATGGCCGACTTACGTTCCTGTTCCTTATGGTCTTATCAGAGCCATTGTCAGAAAGTTAGGCCAGAATCACCACGGGTAGATCAGTGTTGCTGTGTAACAGAGGTCTAAATCACCACACGGCATGTTTCAGAGCCAAGTATGGTCATAAAAATACGAGTAAGAAATTTGAGGCAGTGATCAGAGGAGAAATAGTGGCCTGCATGAAAATACCTTTACCTAGGAGCTTCAGGGGGTTAATACCCAAGTTCCCAGTTGATTAAAATAGAGGAAATAGAAATTGACAGTTAAGATGATGAAGAAGGTTTGAAATGCTGGAAGCCAGCAAAGAAGGAAAAAAATATGATGGGATGTCCAGCAGTGGAAGAAGGTAGATAAGGTGTTATAATTAATAGCTACTTGGCACTGAGGAAACAAGCCCAGAAACAACGCCAGGCCAATAACAGTCAGTAGTAGAATATACATGAACAGAAATCAGGGGAAAGTTAGTAAAATTAGACTGGAAGTAGCACAATATTGTTGAATAGATTTTTTGAAAATAATTTGTGTTAGTGTTTAGACTTGTGTGTTCAGAAATTGGTAAATGGTAAATGTGAAATAAGGTTGTATTAAATTGACTTAACTTAAAATAAGCAGCAACCAGAAGAAGCTATGATAAAAGTGAGGATTTAAGTTAGTGGAAAACATTCCAATGTGCATTCTTATCAAAATTTGGCTTAAAGTCCCTGTGATTTCTTCCCTTGTCTCCCACAGATGGCGGAGATTTGCACATTTTTAAACCTGGTTTTAAAAATTTCTCACTCCCTATATCAATCTGCTCAAGAACATCACAGTCATTCTTCCTGAATTCTACACCATCCTTCTTCTATACGAAGACAATTGTTGTTGCTGAATCTGCAACACTATGTTGAAACCATTCTTTTCTTTTTTGGAGTATGAGAGAAAAAAGATCCACTATGGGTTTATTTTCATGTGTATGACATTTGTGTGTTTGAACTTGTGACTTTATAATCTGGATTGAAGGGGATCAAGGAATGGTTAGGTCCTACTTGGAAAACCAGGCTTAGCACTTTACTGACAAGGACTTTGAACTCCTCGCAACCAACAACAGTTGCATATGTGGCTTTGGGAGGAACAGGCCAGTAGAAATAATGTACAGATTCAACCTAGTATGGAAACACAATAAACAGTAAGTCCTAATTGGTGACGACCAGTTAGTTTCCAGGGTCCTCTGTTTTCACCTTACAGGACCATGGAAACTACAATATTGCCTGGCAACCACAACTGCAGAAGGAACTAGGTCATTGATCAGGGACCTAGTAAGGACTGTTCCACAGAAATTCAGGTGATACCACTTACAATCAGAGAACGGAACACTAAATGCTTGAAGGGCTCTTGTGATGCAGAGGTAGAGTGTTTACTCTTGGACCAGTTGGTCCCACTTATTCCGGAGGAGTGTAATAACATCTCTGAAAAGGTTGATTAGGAAAAAAAAGGTTAATTTTTAAAAATTGAACACTAAATGTCACAGTTAACAATTAGCATGAATAATGAGTACTTCAGGGAAGTTCATAATGGGGAACAGCAGAGCCTGAAGCTGTAAAACATTGCAATGTAAATTCTTTTTACACCAACAGTTGCCATGCATAAATCTAGGATCAGTAATTTAATCCCTATAATTCCCAAGCTATTTCCAAATTGCCCATTCATCAAATCAACATGAATGTTGACTAAAGGTTCACATTTTAGGCAACGTTCATTGTTTGTCAGCTGAATGAAAGAAGTGTGCAGCTGAACAGTCCTGTCAGAGTTAGCTATTCAATTGCAACCTCTAATTTAAGAAACAATTGAATTGCTAGAATAATTGTGTTGAGCCAGTCAATACTTACATCTGACATGCAGTTCATTAGTAAATGAGCTTGTTGATGGGATTTTAAGTTCCAGTGGAATTCAACCAACATGGTAGTAGACTACTTAAGAAGATCGGGATCATGGAAGGTAACTTGTCAAAGGACTTTTCAGCATCCAAATACATGACCCAGTGAAATTCACTCCTAAATGGATCTCGCTGATTAGCTATAGAGAATAGCGTTGTCTGCCCTCATCTTAATGAGATAGGGACAAGCTTCGCGTATTATTTAAGTACAACCCTAAACTAGGTTCTAATGCTCGCCATAAATCAATGCAGGTAGCATACTGTGAACAAAAAAAAATACAGTATGACCAGCAGTAAGCCAAAAAAACCCAGTATTAATATCCACTGACCAGTGATCAACTCTAGTTTCTGCGTCCATGCTCAGGCCCCAATGACAGTTGGGCATTTGGTGATAACTAACATCTGGCTACCCTGTAGGGAAATAATGAACATTACCAACAATCCTAAGGTACCAGCTTTCTCAGAGGAAGCAAATCCCAAAACTGCTGGAATGTCTAGGTGATATGAGGAGAGAGGACTAGGCAAAAATGAAGCAGTTTCAGTGAAGTCAAAAGGAGGTCAAATGACTGGGATAAAATGTGGAAATCAAATGAAAAATGCAGAGTAAAAGGTAGACAGTTTAGGACTATCATACTAGGATGGACATTTGGCCAGATTAGAAGAAGTGCTTAACTACTAGTGGTAGTACTGTTCCTAATTCCTATTGGATTTAAGTTTGAATGGCATACCATCCATAGCTAGAGTAGCAATCAAAGGGCTGGGCGAGCCTGAGGAGAACATGACAAGTTAGCCAACCTAGAAAATGTAACCGGGCATACATAACAACCTGTCAGGTCAACAATAATGAATCAAAGAGCATAGGGATAGTTAAGTTTATGTATTGGTTGGAGGCAAGTTACAGTTTATTTCAGCACATGCTCAGCATAATGTAAAGTCTCAGGCCAAAATTAAGTCTGGTCACTACGACACAAGCAAGATCATACCAGGATGCTAGGTTAGGATCCAAAGCCAGTCAAAACAATAGGAACCCTAGATCACTTAACAAGTGGAGAACCTGTTCTGTTTCTGATACTTCCTTCCCCACTCCCCAGCTCTAAAATGGAAACATGACCAATGGAACCAGCCATGGCAGAGGTCATCATCAATGTGCCATGAAGACAGTAAAATATCAAGGAGGAACAAATGCTCCAGATAATCCCAGGCCAGCAGGAACCTCCAGCAGCTGTCAAACAGCCTCCATCTGAACAAACTGCAGTTGAAGACCCCCTCCGTAGGAGGTAAGAGTCTGGACTGCCTGTACTGTCCTCAATGTAATTTCCTCCATGACTCAGGAGCAATGATACATAGACGGACGATATCCCAGAACATCCTCACACAACTAGGTCACCCAATGGTGTAGAACTTGCTAACTGAAGCAGTGAGTGCCCTTCCCATCCCTGTGACTATCAAAGTGACAGCTGTGCAACAAATTATGAAACTGTCTGCTTCCAGGATCCATTGGAGACCTGTATGGTATTTCTCAAATCCAGAACACACAAATATATCAAGGCTGTTATCAATGTAACTTGTGCTAGATCACATCAATTCATCACATTTCCCCATGACAAAATTAGTGTTGCAGCTTGGGCAGCAGGCTTAACCAATGTAGATGGATAATCCTAGATGCAGTGCGTAATAGATTGTACATACACCACATTGAGTGTGCCATATTATAATATGGTAAACTTCAACAATAGAAAAGGCTTCCATTAAGTAAATGTACAAGTAAGAGAAGGGATCGGCGATCATCTATACAACATCTTCGAGATCTGCAGCAAATGCTGCTGAAGCTGCCTTTATGTCTACAGCCTGCATCACTTTCGGGTTAATGCTTCATTTCAAGGACCTGATACCTTTCCAGGTCAGCTGTTGTGAGGCAACAGCTACTGACTGCAATTGTGGCTGATGATTTTGGTACACAGCCCCTGACGGAGGTTGAGCTTAAATATAAAGTAGCTCATTTCTCCACCAAAATAAGGAGGAGAATGAGGACAATGAAAAGGAATAGCACCTTCAGCATGATAGAGCAGTGCCGTGTCAGGTGCAACAAGGAGTCAGGATTTATTTTACACGTGATTCCAATAGATGCAAAACAAACGCAGAAATTGCTGGGTAAAGCTCAGCAGATCTGCCAGCATCTGTGGAGAGAAATCGGAGTTAACATTTCAGGGCCAGTGGGGTGGTGGTGGTGGAGGGGTGGGGGAGGAGAGGGAGAGGGATGCAGAAGCGGAGGCCGAGAGACGCGCGTGCGCGCACACACACACACACACACACAAACAGCAAGGGCAAGAGTGAGAGAAAATCAGTTAGGCAGACAAAAGAATGGGTAAAGGTTAGCTTGGAAGAATAAATAGATGTTAGTGGCAGATAATAAATTGTTTATGTTAGCAGCCCATGTGATGACAAGGCCAAGTGTGAGATGGGTTAAGGATATGGGAGAATGTGCTCAGGCCCTAAAATTATTGAGGTGGTGTTTTTCTTCCAGCTTGCTCTGAGGTTCGCTACAGCACTGTAGCCAGCCCAAGACAGATGTTGGCCAGGGAACACAGTTTGTTCTACAAACCACAAATAAGGTATCGGCAATACCTATTGCAACGATGAACCAAATTCTTCTAAATCATGTGATTAACCTACAATATTAACCCATTCTGATTACAATGCCAACTTCAATATTATTTAAACCGTAACAACATGCTTTTAGAAGCAAGGAGCTAGATTCTCAGCAATATCAAAACAATTAGATGAATTCTCTAATTTAGAACTGTACTAAAACCAAATCTGGCCAGCTGACTTCAAACATCTATGGTAAAACAATTCAGTGCTACCTGTCAACATCTAAAGAGGCAGGAAAATTGAATGTTAAGATTACAGACTGTTACTTTTCCTCCACACACTAATATACCCATTGATTATTTCCATCATGTGCTATACCTGTTTCATTTTTTACACGCACCCAGTCCTACTACGTATTTCGCTACCAATGAAATGCTGACCATGCTTACTTCGCAAGTCAGAAATTAAGGAATCACCCTGAATCCCTGCTCCTGTGAGACAAAAACAGTACTATAAATACCTGTGGGCTACTTATCTATTTTGTCTGCTCAAATATTTTTGAAACCGTATTACTTACCCGACTAAGGCCTATGTGGTAACTGCTCTTCTCCAAATCCAATGACTCCAGTAGCTCTTCCACTGCCTACAAGTGAAAAAGAAACATTATGAATCCCAAATGCAAATGTAATCACTTTTTAAAACACAAATTTATTCTTTTTTGTGTGCTGTATTTTCTTCAAAAGATTAGAATTTCCAGTTAAGAGTTTTACCCTCAAAATTCAATGAGTAAAACATGTGGTTTCAAAACATATCCTGGTGTTGGAGCATTCTTGCTTGTTTGTTTAAATCAGGTAATGCAACAAGCCTCTGCCAAAGGCAGAACTTTGCAAATGCATTGAGTATAGATTACTTTATGTCTAATTCTCATCAAGGCTAAGTTTCACTTAATTATGTGACCCACATCTCTGCAATAACACATCCAAAAATGCAGTATTAAAAGTATAGACATCAATAACTAGTTTCGGTAAGAAAAATAATATTTCTGTTCCTAATTTTAACTGGTTTATACACAAATACAACTTTCAAAAGAAACTAAGAAGTCAACTCTCCATTACTGCTAAAAATAAACGGTTAAACTTAAGCTTAGAGTTAAAATATTTCAACTCTAATGGTGCCACTGATAAAGACAATCCAGGTAGTTCAAATCTAATAGAATATTTGAAAATCTTGACTGCAACACTAAACTTTGCCTCTTATATGTTGTTTGTGATGGGTTTATAATACTATTTAATGCTTTTAAAGGTGTCCAAACACACTCTACTGAAGAGACTTTTGTGTTTGTTCGTTGCCACAGTGATAAATTCACTACACAACATGTACTGCCTTAAATGGAAGACGCCTTTTGTGTATCATTTTCACTATCACAATGGCAGTTTAAAAACAAACAGCCCTCTAATTAACAGTTCACTAAATACTACTCCATATTAATGAAGTGATGGTCAATCCTTGAACCCCATTTCTTAATCCTCCTAACAATTGTGCTTTTACTTGAAAAACGGGAAAATATTAAACTTCTGAATATTTTAATATGAATTATCAACTGTGATGTAATGCTCTTACCCTACCAAAGATAGTTTTAAAAAATGTGAGTAACTGCAGTCAACTTGGTTTTCTTGTTTATCCAGAATAACAATCGATTTTCAGTTGTTTATTTAAATTGGATTTAAAACCATTTAGTTTAAAGCATTGAACATTTTCTCCTCCCCGGGTCAAGTAACACAATTCATGTGTTCCAGAGACAATAAGCAAAATTAACTTATACAATCTGAATCCCAAAGCTATCCAGTTCTCTTTGGGTCAGGATGAAACAATGAAAACATGATATCTAAATATAATATGCTGCTCCACTTGTAGCCTGATGTCCAATGCCATGAAACAAGAGATGAAAAGCAGTCCCCATGCATGTAATTTCATTACTGTGGACAGAAGAAGTTATGTTTTTGGGGTAATATTTTAAAATATCAAAATCACAACATAGAAACTTGTACTTTATTCAAATAATTGACCTTTAACGCTGGGAAATGATATGATGGAGATCATTTTGGTAGAACATTTAATACCACTGTAATTAGATTTTTTTTGAAAATGGATTTGAAACATAACATTATGCTTCATTTCTTATTTTCTTGACGAAATGCTGAGAGCTTGGCCATAACTCTAAATAAAAATGCTTTGAGATCGGTGAATCCAGCCTTTTTACAACATTCAACTAATTATATTTTGTTACTCAGCAGGACACCGCAGTGATTGGAACAAGGTAAGCCAGGTGGATCTCATACAATATGACTTCCCTGATTGGAGCTATTAACCTGGTCATTGGAGCTATTAGAGATAATGGGAACTGCAGATGCTGGAGAATCCAAGATAATAAAGTGTGAAGCTGGATGAACACAGCAGGCCAAGCAGCATCTCAGGAGCACAAAAGCTAACGTTTCGGACCTAGACCCTTCATACATTGGAGCTATTAACCTGGTCCACGCAGCCCTGGTTAAAAGATATATGCAGGAGTGTCAGGGGCTCTGTTCAGTCCAGGAGCCAATTGGGTCAGTGTCAGAGATAGTAGGAACTGCAGATGCTGGAGAATCTGAGATAACCTATCTGGGCTCCATTTTCTCCTCCTTAGTCCAGGAACTCCCCACCTATGGCCGTAGCACCACTCGCGCCCTTCACCTCCTACAGAACTTCCCACTCCTCAGTTCACAACACCTCATCTTTACCACGGACCAGTCCCTATACACCTGCATTCCTCATACAGAGGGCCCAGCAGCCCTCCGCTTCATCCTGTCCTGCAGGCCCGACCAGTGCCCCTCCACCGACACCCTCATCCACTTAGCTGAACTCGTCCTCACCCTCAACAACTTCTCTTTCAATTCCTCCCACTTCCAACAGACAAAGGGGGTGGCCATGGGTACCTGCATGGGCCCAAGCTATGCCTGCCTCTTTGCAGGTTACGTGGAACAATCCCTCTTCCATACCCACATTGGCCCTAAACCCCACCTCTTCCTCCGTTACAGCCTTGACGCAGCCTTGTGCTCCCACGAGCAGCTCGAACAGTTCATCCACTTTACCACCTCCACCCCAACCTTAAGTTCACCTGGACCATCTCTGATACCTCTCTCTCCTTCCAGGACCCCTCTGTTCACATCTCTGGCAACCACCTGGAAACCGATATCCATTTCAAGCACACCGACCCCCACAGCTACCTAGAATACACCTCCTCCCACCCACCTTCCTGCAAAAATGCCATCCCCTATTCCCAATTCCTTCACTGCCACCACATCTGCTCCCAGGATGAGGCATTCCACTCCCGTACATCTCAGATGGCCTCGTTTTTCAAGGACTGCAACTTCCTCCCCATCGTAATTGAGAATACCCTTGACAGTGTCGCCTGCATTTCCCACAACTCATCCCTCACACCCCCTCCCCGCAATAATAAAATAAACCAAAACAGAATACCCCCTCATCCTCACGTACCACCTCACCAACCTCCAGATCCAACGCATCATCTTCCACCACTTTTGCCATCTGCAATCCGAACCCCACCAAAGACATTTTTGCCACCCAACCTTACCTGATCTACCTTCCAGAAGGACCACTCTCTCCATGACTCCCTTGTCCGCTCCACACTCCCCTCCAGGCCACCACACCTGGCACATTTCCCTGCAACCGCAGGAAGTGCTACACCTGCCTCTACACCTCCCCCCTCAACCCCATCCCACACCCCAAGACGACTTTGCACATCAAGCGGATGTTCATCTGCACACCTGCTAATGTGGTATACTGCATCCGCTGTTCCCGTTGTGGCCTCCTCTACATCGGGGAAACCAAGAGGAAGCTTGGGGACCACTTTGCAGAACACCTATGCTCGGATAGCACGAAACAACCGCACCTCCCAGTCGTGAGCCATTTCAATGGTTCTCCGATTCCACAGACATGTTCATCCCGGGCCTTCTGCAGTGCCACAACGATGCTACACGAAGGTTGCAGGATCAGTAACTCATATTCTGCTTGGGAACCCTACAGCCCAGAGGTATCAGTGAGGGCTTCACTAGCTTCAAACTCTCCCCTCCCCCTACCGCATCCCAAAACCAGCCCAGCTTGTCTCCGCCTGCCTAACCTGTCCTTCCACCTATCCTCTCCTTCCACCTCAACTCCCACCCCCATCTCCTATCTACCAAACTCATTCTTCCCCCTTGACCTATCCGTCCCTCCCTGGACTGACCTATCCCCTCTCTAAATCCCCACCTACACTCACCTTTACTGGCTCCATCTCCATCTCTTGGATCTGTCTGTCTCCTCTCCACCTATCTTATTCTCTATCCATCTTCGATCCGCCTCCCCCTCTCTCCCTATTTATTTCAGAACCTCTTATCCCTCCCTCATTTCTGAAAAAGGGTCTAGGCCCGAAAGGTCAGCTTTCCTGCTTCTATGATGCTGCTTGGCAGCTGTGTTCATCTAGCTTTATATCTTGTTATCTTGGGTCTGTCATGTATTATGCATGTGTAAATAAAGGGTGATGGCATACCAGCCTTCATGGAGTTATTTCAGTGGCGATGAGAGAAAAACACACCCCCGTCAGAGTGTTACTTGCAACAGTCATCTTTGAATTGGGGTAAGCATTTCTGACATCATGTCGCTATTTGGAAAGCTTGATTCTTTCAATTCTACCAAAGTTTGTGGAAAGAATGTGTTATTTTTCAAGGCAAATGACATTGGGGCAGATGAAGAGCAATCAGCAATTCTCCTGACAGCATGTGGGCCTACAGTATTTTCATTTATTAGGAGCCTACCTTTCCTGGAGGCACTAGATACTAAAACCTTTCAACAATTGACTGATTTACCTAGTGAATATTACAATCCCAAACTTCCTCTAATTCTGAGATGCTATCAGTTTTACTTGACTGTTCGAGATCCAGGAGAAACCGAATCAGGATTTTTGACGAGGTTAAGGCAACTGGCAGAGGCATGCGATTTTGGTTTAACCCTTAAGGAGAATCTAAGAAACCATTTGGTATGTGGGATTTTGGATTTGACCATGCAAAAGCACCTAGTAGTTGAAGTCCAACTGGATTTCAAACAGGCACTACAACTAGCTCTCTTGTTAGAAAATGCTACAAGTGCAGCTTATGAGTGACAGAGGACACTGATTGAATTGAACACCATTGCCGGGCCTCATTCAGGACATATCATGAACAGAGGGGCCCTAGGTCAATCCACAGCAAAACCTAAAGCAACGTCAAATCTCAGCCAAACAGTCAAAATTTTCTCAAGGATCCGTTGTAGTTGCTACTGGTATATACACTCGAGACAACAGAGAGTCCCACTAGGCCTAAACTGAGTAAGAAAACTTGTAGGCCAGTATCCAGGAGAGTGTATTTCCTGGGACTCCACCTACAGCTGGTTTGGAACAGTTAAATTGTTCAGCAATGTCCAAATCAGAACCAAAATACAAATGGTCACCCAGTTCTAATGGAGGTCAATACCAGTGTAGCTGTTTTGGCGTTTGTAGAACCAGTCTCCACCGAAATTCACTCTGGACTCCAATCGTTAAGTCTGTGCAAGACTCTGGCCAGGTTTAGAACCTATACCAGAGACTCTTACAGATTAAGGGTACACCTTCAGTTCTGGTCTCATGTGAGAAGCAGCTGGTTCAGTTAACACTGCTTGTCGTTAATGACTTGGGCTCAAGCTTGAAGGGCCAAAATTGGTAGAGAAAGATTCATCTCAATAGGCTCAACATTTTTCAATTAGAAAATAGCTGCCTGAACGAAGTCCTAATTGAATAGTGGAAGTTTCTAAGATAGATCTAGGGACCATCAATGGAGCCAAAGCCACCTTGAATGTTGAACAAGACGCAAATCCACAATTCTGCAATTGTGCCACTTGTCTTGTCTGTAAAAATAGAAGCAAAAGTCAGAGGACTGGAAAACGAAGGAATCATCAAACCAGTCACGTCTGTGGGATGGGTGGCACCGGTCATACTGACTGTGATGCCAGATGGGTCGGCTCACTTTTGTGGGGATTTCAAACAGTGAATCACTTTTCTCAAGTGGATAAACACCCAATCCCTCGCATAGAGAACTTATACGCAAAGCTAGACATGAGCCTTGAGTACCTGCAACTGAGGTTAAATGAGGATTCCCAGAAGTATGCTACAATTAATACCACAACGGTTTGTACCAATAAGACGACGACTGGCTTTTGGTGTATCAGGCTGTGCCATTTTCCAGCAGATGATGGAAAACATTTTACAAGGTTTACCTCAGGTCACCATTTATCTGGATGGCGTGCCAATAACAGAAGTCCAATAAAGAGCATTTAAATCACTTGGACACATTGCTTAAATATTTCTCCAAGGCAGGGGAATGCGTCAGGAGGGGAAAAACATGTGTTCCAAGCACCCCACGTGACCTACTTGGGCTACACAGTCCACAAGACTGCATTAAACCAGGTGAACGATACAGTGAAGGCAGAGTGTCCTAACTCCCATGTCTGTCTGTGACTTAGGTCTTTCCTTGGGTTGGTGAAATATTACATAAAATTCATACACAACGTGGCCTCCATCCTGGCACTCTTAAATTTGCTGTTGGAAGAGTCAGCCTTGGAAATATTCTTGTAGTCAAGATATAGCCTTTCGGTAAGTGAAGCAGCGATTGTTGTCTAAGGTGCTGGCACACTACAATCCCAAGCGGGATGTGATGACAATATGCAATGTCTCCCCATACGATATCACGACAGTGTTGGCTCACTGATGGCCCAATGGAGGGGAATGCCTGATAGTTTGTGTTTCCCAGATTTTGCCCGATGCCAAACAAAGATATGCCCAGATAGAGAAGGATGGTTTGGTGGTGATCTTTTGTGTGAGAATTTCACCAACACCCTTTTATGGACATAAATTTGTAGTAGTAACAGACCAGAAACGCTTCTATGGCTACTTAAAGAGAACAGGGCTGTGCTGCCCGTAGCTTCAGATCGAACTCAGCAGTGAGCACTTGTTCTGAGTGTATACAATTAAAAGTTGGAACACCATCTAAGAGGCCCAGCGGCAAATGTAGACATCTTGAGCCGCATCCCACTGGTAGATATACCATTGAAAGATTCCATTTTGATTTTAAACTTTCCGGACATCCTTCCGGTCAATGCTGACAATGTCAGACCTTGGACACTATAGGATCTGGTCACGCAAAACAGCTGGTGGTAACTTGGGAAACAAAACAGCCATCACAACCAGGATTGAAGCCCTTCTGGACCTGGCAAGATCAGATCATCATACAGGACAACATATTATCTAGGGGAGCAAGAATGATTGACCCGAGTAAAGGTCATTGCCAGATGCTGGCTGAACTACTCCAGGGTCAGCCAGGGGTTTCCAAAATGAAGACATGGGTGAGACGTCGTGTCTGGCGGCCAAGATCAAATGTTGACATAGTTGCATTGGTCAGGCAATGCCAAAAAGAGTGCCATGAAGGAACAAATTTACCATTAGCAGCGCTTCACATTCATGCAAATGGCAGGGTAAACCCTGGAATGGTTACACATTGATTATGCCAGTTCTTTCACAGGGTCTATACTTTTTGTTATTGTGGACATCCATTTAAAGCGGTTGGACGGTGTGTAGAGTTCATTCTTCAAACACAGATATAACGATTGAAAAGTTGCAAACATCTTTTGGAATGCACGGACTCCTGAAGTGTTGGTCACGGACAAAGGGCCTTCATTTACCAGCAGAGAATTCAAGAATTTCTAAACTCGAATGGGATTCAGCATGTAAGGACAGTTCCATACCATTCATCATCCAATGGTCTGGTGGAAAGAGTAATCTAAACTTTGAAGGCAGGCTTAAAAAACAAGCCCACAGTTTCATTTGATACCAAACTGACCCAGTTCCTATACGAATATAGGACTACGCTCACGCAACTCCACAGACAGTGCCAATGGATTGCTAATGAGGAGACAACTCCGCACAAGACTTCTCTGCGAGACAGGCAGGTTACTTCAGAAGACAAAGTTTGGTACTGAAACCACAGGAATGGTCTTGCATGCTAAGAGGCATGGTCGATGTGAGGTCAGGTTCTGTGACGTACAATGTCAGGGGAGGAGAGGCGGTCCTGCACAAGCATGTGGACAACCTGAAAGCTGCAACCTCGCAAACGGGATAGAAGCAAAACATAGTCAGCCCCTCAGACTATCCAGCAAGGCTCTCCCCCCTCTGCCTATCATCAAAGAAACCTCTAAGGATGAGGTGGGCATGGTAGATGTCACTGTCACCACCTGATGATGATGAATTTCTTCTGAGATGCTCCAGGCACAAGAGGTGGGCGATAGTCCAATACACGTTGCCAGTATCCAAGGCAGAGTCAGAGAAACCGGACCTGGTGTGTAAGCACACCAAATGAAGCTAAAAAAAAAAGAATGGGCCGACATCCCAGGACTTAGTGGTGGAGCGAATGGAATGAGGTTAGCCAAGTGGATCCGATAGAATATGATTTTCCTGACAGGGTCCATTAACTTGGTCCAGTTAAGGAGTCCAGATTGACAGATATAAACAGGACTGTGAGGGTTCTGTTCACTCTAGGAGCAGGATCTGTGCTAGCTGGGTCAGGAACATGTATTATGCACATCTAAATAAAACTTGGAAACAGGATACTAGCCTTCGTTGAGGGGTTTCATATATGTCTTCAATAAAAGTGGCAAGGTTATAACTAACTGAAAATGCCTAATCAAAAATTTTATGAATTAAAATGTACTGTCACAGTTAACTCACCCGTTTTTCATCTTTAACAATGTAGTTACGTCCATGTTTTTTTGTTAGATGTGGTGCAAGAACATCAAAACGTCGCCTGAACTCAGAAAACACCATATGATCTGGATAACCTGCAGATTGAAATGAAAGAAGGGCATTGGTTACATTTTAAAATGATTTCATTTTATCAAAAAGGCACAAACTGTTATTATAATGACAACTGACATTTCTCAAAATAAGGAGAGGCATCAGTTGCAGTCATTATGAAATCGCAGAATGGTTACAACGGAGGGCTACTCAGCCTGTGGTGTGTCCATGTAGACGCTCTGCAAAAGCAACTCAGCTTGTCCCACATCCAAATTTTTCCCCTGTGGTCCTGTAAATGTTTCATCTTCAGACAATCATTCAATTCACTTTGACAATTCTGGATTGAATGTGTCATTGCCACACATTCGAGACGGTGCATTCCAGATCTTGTCAAAATGTTTTCTTCATGCCACCTTTGGCTCTTGATAGACAGAATCACATAACTATAACAGTATCGAAGGAGGCCATTCGGCCCAACCTGGCTGCACTAGTCTCCAAGTCAGCAGCATGCCAATCAGATTAAATTGCAGATCATGCATTCAAAGCATTCACCTTCTCCATGAATTGTGGTGCTCAGTACTCTGAAGTATTTGTTGTATTCAATAGGAGTATTGCGTCACAAATATTCAACATAATTTCCTTACTTTTGTATTCCGTGCTTCTACTTTTAAACTCGAGGGTCTTGTGTAACTTTTAAATTCTTTCTCAAGTTTCCTTGCGATCTTCAATGATTTGTGCACAAATATCACAAGATCTCTCTCCTTCTGTCCCTTTAGGCTTGGAACTCTTATATTGCCTTAATTTACTCTTTCCACCAATATACATCACTACACACTTTTTCATTAAATTTCATCTGCCATGTGCCTGCCCATTCATCTAGCCTGTCTATATTTTTGGAGTTTAGGACAATCCTCCTCACAGTTCACAATATTTGCAAGTTTTGTAACATTTGAAAATTTTGAAATGGTGATCTGCATATAGGTGTCTACATCATATCCAAAATTAAGGAAAGCAATGACCCTAACAGTTACCCTAGAAGAATCCCACTTTATGCCTTAGTCCAGTGCAAAGAAAAATATTCCTCACAATTATCAATTTCTTCTCATACAGCCAACTTTGTGCCCATTGGGTCATTGTTCCTTTTATTCCATGGACTTTAATTTTACTGACAACTCTGATAATGGCACTTCACACTTTTTTTGGAAGTTACCGTACACCACATCAACTACATCACCATCAATGTGGTGTTACTTCATCAAAAACCTCACTCAAATTAGTTAAACCTGATTTTGCTTCAACAAGTCAATAACAGCTTTTCTCAATTAATCCACGTTTACCCAAGTGACTATTTACACTGTCTTGGATTATCATTTCTAAAAGAGTTCCTGACACAGGGATTAGGCAGATAGTCTGCAACTACAGCCCTATGTCCTTGTACCTATTTATGAAATTCTTTCCAGTCGCTGAGAAAAATCACTAATAACTAAGAACTCTGACTAAAGTAGCATGAGATAAGTTTCTTGAGGGGATATGTACCATTTCCTAACATTCCACTTTGGGGTTTTTTACTGTACCAATCTTACAAATGCTATATAATGTGTATCCACTATCTATTTTAGATCCTCAAACACCAAGGAACTCGCTGCAAAGAAATTTCCTTGTGATTGAAATGACTTTGTTTAATTGCGCTACATACTGTTAAAATAAACATTAAATATTTATTGGAAAGATGGAAAGATTGGAAACAGATCATAACAAAATATCCTCCCTTGTGAACAGCTATCAAAAGTTTTCCAATGTATGTTCTTCAATCTTTGGTTTCAATCAGGAATTAATATCCTAATATACAGTTATACATGAAAGGTGATCTCAAATTTTAAACATGCAAACTCTAACAACTTCAACCATTTGGAAATTTCAGTCCTATGTTAGTTAAATATGTACAATAAAAATTAACTAAGTTTTAATAATGAACACTGGAGTCAGGACAGATGTTATAACATTTAAAGCATGAGATCAGACTCAGATCTCCACCTGTCCATGCTTAACAGAAGCAAATAGACAATTTAAATATAATAAAATGTGAGGCTGGATGAACACAGCAGGCCAAGCAGCATCTCAGGAGCACAAAAGCTGACGTTTCGGGCCTAGACCCTCTGATGAAGGGTCTAGGCCCGAAACGTCAGCTTTTGTGCTCCTGAGATGCTGCTTGGCCTGCTGTGTTCATCCAGCCTCACATTTTATTATCTTGGAATTCTCCAGCATCTGCAGTTCCCATTATCTCTGAGACAATTTAAATATTTCAGTAATCTAATGATTTAACATGCTGCCAAGTCTTACACTGTGAGACTAGGTTCTCAGGACTTGTGGAAACAAAGCAACTGAAGAGAAATGAAGTTGGTTTCAAGTAGAACGTAATCCCTTTATAGCACTGCTTGCTAAGACAAGAGGAGTAGGAGTGCTTTCCCTTCAAAGCTCTGCTCCAAATAAACTGAGTCCCGGGATTACGAACTGGGACATTTCTATCCCAACCTCCTTCTTCCTGTAATCGTCTCCCGAGATACAAATACCTCCTCGAACAACTTTCTCCAGAGTTACAACATGCAGTCAGGCCTCAAATCAGGCTGACTTGAGAAAGGGACCTTTGTTAGTGACATAAAGAAAGCACATTGTAAAGATAACATCCTACAATGAGTCTGGATCTTCCATCCAAAATTTCACTCTATTTCTGATCATTCACCCACCCAATAATATCTCAGCCAGTATCTCTGTAGGGTTATTTAGATGTTTGAAATCTACAAATAAAAAAGGCTTTTTTAAAAAACACACGTTAAAAGCTAATGCATAAGTTTGAAATTAAATGGAATCTACCTTGTCTATATATTCTAAGGGCATCAAGAAGTTTGCATCCTCTAATCTGGGCTCGAAGTAGTGGCACATCCAGCTGCATCAAACCTGCTTCAAAGTTTTCTGCTTGGGTATCAGGTTCTATGATTCCAGATTTGAAAGATGGAGTTGGAGATACCTTTGTTTCAGTAAAGACATCAGTTTTTGGCAGTAAGCAATGAATGAAATGAATCTTAGACTTCTTGATTGTGTCAATAAGAGCATCCTGTAAAGAAATTTGGGCAAACAGTTTATGCATCTTTTCTATGAACAGCAAAAGCAAGGATGTTTCATGTACTTTTTCTGTATGTTATTTAGACATTTTATTGAGAATAAAAATTTAGAATCCTTAATGAGATAAAATTAAAAGCATTTAAAAATTGATTTGTTAATGAGTACAGCCAGCACCATAGCAAAATATAAGAGTTCTTCTGAAGAACTGCCAATTGCACATAAAAAGGCATGTGAAGTTAATAGAACATAGAACATAGAACATCACAGCACAGTACAGGCCCTTCGGCCCTCAATGTTGTGCCGACCGGTCGTACCGATCTAACCTACACTATTCCATGTACGTCCATATGCTTGTCCAATGACGACTTAAATGTACCTAAAGTTGGCAAATCTACTACCGTTGCAGGCAAAGCATTCCATTCCCTTACTACTCTGAGTAAAGAAACCACCTCTGACATCTGTCCTATATCTTTCACCCCTCAACTTAAAGCTAAGCCCCCTCGTGCTCGCCGTCACCATGCTAGGAAAAAGGCTCTCCCTATTCACCTTATCTAACCCTCTGATTATCTTATTTGTCTCAATTAAGTCACCTCTCAACCTTCTTCTCTCTAATGAAAACAGCCTCAAGTCCCTCAGCCTTTCCTCGTAAGACCTTCCCTCCATACCAGGCAACAGCCTAGTAAATCTCCTCTGCACCCTTTCCAAAGCTTCCACATCCTTCTTATAATGCAGTGACCAGAACTGTACACAATACTCCAAGTGCGGCCGCACCAGAGTTTTGTACAGCTTCACCATAACCTCTTGGTTCCGGAACTCGATCCCTCTATTAATAAAAGCTAAAACAGTCTGTCTTGTTAACAGCCCTGTAGCGTATAATTTTTCAGAAGGTTTTTGGTAAGGGGCCCAAATTCACCAGTCTAATCAAAATATTTTCTGAAAAATTATGCAGCCAAGGTTCTCAATATTCTTTTTTTTTTGCACTTGTTCTGAGATGCATGAGTGCATCTCTGCATGGTACCTTCCAGCATTCTGTGCAACCACATTCAAGCGTAGCTTAGTGGGAACATTAGTAAGAACCCATTAAAGCTATCAGACCCCTCCTTCCTAACATCAGTGTCCCTACACCCAAAGACTGCTGTGGTTCACTGCCTTCTCAGGCCAGTCAGGGATAGGCAATAAATACAAGCCTGGCCAGCAACGCCTACATCCCGTGAATGAAATAAGATTAATCATGAATTGAAAAGGAGTAAACAGAGTCCAATAACCAACAGGATCAGTCCATATCCCCTTCTTGCATGGAAAAAGTATTTTTTCCTGAACTGAATAGAATAAAAAGTTCCTAAACAATTCACAGTTTTAGTGAATATAATAAGTCTGAAACAAACAGATCATGCATTCAAAGCTGTCTAGCAAAATGAAAATTCATAAGCACAGCTGTTAATGTACGAAAAGAATCTGAGGCTTTTGAAGCTTTAACATGAAAAGATAATTAGATTATTAATATTTTAAACATTACAGCAGGTCTCATCTTAAATATTGATAGAAAAGCAAATTAAGGAGTGGTAAATCAAACATCTACAAATCCATCTAAGAATAAAAGTAAATTTGTTCAAATGTTAGCATTAAAATACAATAAAATACAATATTATTATTGTAATAATAAACTTTAAAATATTTTTCACCTGAATTCAAGTGCTTTATTATTAATAGAATTTAATCTAATTTAAAATAAAATTCATTGATGCTTAAATTTTAAAGAATTTCCAAAACTTTTAAGATTCAAATTAAACTTAAAACACAAGTTTAAAAGCCAAGTGTACTATGAAATAAATCAAGTAACATATACAATAAATAAAAATTAAAAAGACAGCCAACAACTGAATAAAATAAATAATTGAGCACTGCTTAAAAAAAATCGTCAAAGCTTATGATTGCTGTGATGAGTGCAAGACAAGAAATAGCAAGACAAAATACCAATACATCTTACAATATAAAACAGATTTGTGCAATATGAAAAAACTTTAATAAAATGCATATTTTTTCAATAATAATAATTTGGTAGTACGAAAAGTAAGTAATCATACAACAATTGCAATAGATATTACAGTACAATTCTCTTACAGAAAATCATGCATCTAGCCCTACCCTAACCTTAAACACAATGATATCAAAATGTTGAAACTGGTTTATTGATTTACTAACCACTTGAAGTTTAATCTGAATGCAAGATGATTTCTTCTTCACAGCAGCTACACCAGTGGTGAAGGTCTTTCTCATACTTGTGGCTCTTCTTAAGGTAAGCTGGGATCCTCCCTCTAGGCCAGCAATTGAACCAGATAATACTGTGACTGTTCCAGCTCTGCCCATAAATAGATTGCTAATGATATGCCTGGAAAAATAAATTACAATTATATTGCAGTTACATAAACCTAAAAAAGGCAGAAAAAGAGATTATAATTCAATACCTGAACCACTATGTAGACAAAAAAGCTGTAAAATTATATATGGGATCAATGTTTTTTGTATCTTATAAATATAGCAACAAACACTTCGTAAAATTGGCTACTGCTTACTTCTGTGAATCCTGTAATAGGAAAGCAGCATTTTGGGATGCAGGGTTCTGTTTTGCATGATTCAGCCAGCCAGTTGTGTCATACTCCACCCAATTAGTATTGTAATAATGTCCCAGGATGAAATGATGAGCTTTGTTGCTTTTTACCAAGGGACTCTGGCCTGAAAAGCAAGGAAACAAATTCTCGTAAGGTTTTTGCAGGAATAAAAACAAAGTTGCTGGAAAAGCTCAGCAGGTCTGGTAGCATCTGTGAAGGAAAAAAAGAGTTAACATTTCAGGTCCAGTGACCCTTCCCCAGAACTGATGGTGGCTCGGAAGATGTCACTTTATAGGCAGAAAAAAAGGGAGGGGGATGGGGTAGGGAGTAAACAATAGGATAGAGACTAAAGAGAGAAAAGAGCAGTTGGACAGAGTTGATAACGATCAGGCTGGGAGGGTGAATAGTTGTTAATGGAGACTATTAGTGACTAACAACAGGTAATATGTAATGGCACACATGTGATAGCAAGGCCTGGTGTGTGGGGGCTGGGAGCTGGGACATGGGAGAGTTTAGGCCCTAAAATTATTGAACTCAACACTGAGTCTGGAGGGCTGCAGGGTCCCCTAGCAGAAACTGAGGAGTTGTTCTTCAAGCTTATGTTGAGCTTTGCTGGAACACTGCAGTAAGCCAGAGACAGAGATGTTGGCCAGGGAACAGGGTGGTGCATTGAAGTGGCAGGCAACAAGTAGTTCAAGGTCTTTTTTGCCAGCAGAACGTAGATGTCCTGCAAAGCGGTCACCCTTTCTACGCTTCATTTCCCCAATGTAGATGAGACCACATTGCCAGCAGATGTAGTAGACTAGTTCTGGCAAGTGCAGGTGAAATGTTGTTTCACCTGGAAGGTATGTTTTGGCCCTTGGGTACCTGGGAGGGAGGAGGTAAATGGGCTGGTGTTGTACCTTCGCTGTTTACAGGGGAAGGTGCCATAGGGCTGTGGGCAGGTGTTGGGGGTTAAAGGAAATGTGGGTCAGGCTGTCCCAGAGGGAATAGTCACTGCGGAAGGTGGACAAGGGAGAGGAGGCGAATGTGTGTCTGGTAGTGGCATCTTGCTGGAGGTGGCAGAAATGGCGTCTGATCATCTTCTGGATGTGGATGGTGGTGGGATGGTAGGTAAGGACAAGGGGAAGCCTATTGCTGTTGCAGAAGGGAACAGAAGGGGTGAGGGCAGAAGTGCTGGAGATGGGCTGGACCTGGTTGAAGGACCTGTCCAAAACGAAGCTGGGGAATCCTCCGTTAAGGAAGAAGGTGGACATTTCGGAGGGTCTCTTGTAGAAACTGGTCTCATGTAAGCATACATGATGGAGATGGAGGAACTGAGAGAATGGGGTGGAGTTTTTAAGGAAGGTGTGAGGATGTGTAGTCCAGGTAACTCTGGGAGTCAGTGGGTTTGCAGTGGATTTAGCAGGTTTGCTCCATCCAGCATGTAATCAGAAGTAACTACTTGGCTCAAAAATTCTTCTTCAGTTACATAAAGCTAACTGTTACACAGATTTTCATCCATCTTTGTGGAAAAGAACTGCAACAGAGTGTATGCTGGTCAGACATTTACTGTACACGTTTGAAAATTATTTGTTCTGATGTCACTTGAAGGTCAATTATTTTATTTTTGACATTGTACCATTCTTGTCACCATCTTGTTGGCCATAGTAAGTAAACAGACGTTCTAAAAGCGTGTCTTCATTTCCATCAGGTTGTAGGGCTTCTTCATCCAGTAGCCAAAGCAACCCTCTTGCTTCATCAGTTCTAGCCAAAGTTCGAACCTATTGGAGAAAAATGTAAAGAAATGCACTACTTCTGAAATGTGTCCTCCTAGCAACATTTCTGCTTAATTTTGGTAATCTATACAAGCTTATCATTCATCTAACAATGTTTCAGTGCAGAAACTAAATTCCAGATGAGGGGAAAAAAAACAACCTACAGCTCATTAGCAGCAATGATGAGTGCAAAGTACACTTTAATGTATTAGAGACATTTACACACAGACACCAGTTTTACAAAAAAAAACACTGCATTAATGGAAATACTAATAGCACAATTGTTTTCTTTTAAATCTTGATAGCATCAGCTTAATGGTAGCTATTGATCAATTATTTAGCCACACTATTTAAGACACACTTCAGTAAGTGAATTTAAGTGTACTTTCCATTATTGCAAAGCCAAGCTGACTACCGTACTACACTTTGTGCTTATCAGGCCAAAAGCTGATACTATCTAATACCAGATGTAGGAAGTGTATGACAAATCGTTTTTTTTTCCTTATATCATCATGCCTCAGCTTCTTACCAGTGCCTGGTGCGAGGTTTGATCTATGGCAGCTACAGAAATAGAAGGACTGGATTCTACATCATCTAATTCAAGCTCTATATTTTCCTAGAGAGGACAGAGGACATATTAATAGGCTTAATTCTGATTACAGTTACAACTCTAGACAACCATCAGTTGATCAGTATAGATTACATAAATTTAAAGTAATTGTTGTCAAAGTTCAAAGTTCAATCTCCTAAACTTTAAAGATTAGAGATTTTCAGTATATAAATCAAAGAAATGCTCAAGTCTACTTGATTGCCTTAACACAAGAATTTTGGATGCAAATTCATTGATCTTATTAATGAAAATTTACAGTTCATTATTTATATCACTGCCCATTACAGCAGCTAGTCCTGATCAATATTGTTTGCTTATATGAGTTGCGGCAAACAGAATACCTCTTTGTATCGATCAAGTTCTTTCAAAAATGTTCGCTCATAGAACAGCATCTGTAAACGCTCCTGGGCATAATTATGGCAGAGCTCTTCGTAACTTGCAGCCCTGTCTTGTGATGTGTTCTTTGGATTCTGAAATCCAGGGGAGTCCACTATCATTATTGAACAAAGTGAATTCTGGGTGGATTTAAGTGCCCTAAAATGCATGAAAAGCAAATGTTAGAAACATCAATATTATTTTGTATATTGTTTTTACAAATTGTAATAGCTTTGGCATTGGACAATAGATACTTTTCACGTGCAGATTTTTTCAGTGGTTTTATTAAATATGATGGATTTCCATGCATGTTACGCACAATTGATGAATAAAATCTATGGTGACTTTCAAAACAATCAAATCAGGGCATAACCCCATACGGCACTACTGCCTTACATCAAAAAAGTTATCTTTTTTCCAAAAGATATTAGGAAGTTAAGCATTTTTCCATAATCCTTTATGTTTCTGTAATCTTGTATTTCAGCAAGTATCAATTAAATTCAACACTTAAACTTGATAAAACTTTTTTTTAGGTCTAAATAGACAAATGAATAAAGACGCAGAACTAAAGAAGTTGACATTAGGAGGGGTGGTCCAAGGTCTGCTGTAGACCTGAGTTTTAAGGAAGGTCTCGGAGAAATGGAGGAACAACAGCCGCAGGGCTTAGGCACAGAATTCCATAACATTTGGCTCAGACATCTTAACATATTGTCTCAAAAAGGTGAGTTGAAAGAAACACGAATGAAGTTACTCAGGGCAAATTCTGTAACTACGAATAAGAGATTGAAGGTATTATCCAGCAATTATGTAACTTTGCAATGTTACAAAGTTAAGTACACCAAAGGTTAAACAATTGTACATAATGTGGAAAAATCTAATACTCATTTGCATTTACACAAACATTCTGTGCAAATCCAACAACTGAATATAAGGGAAGTTTCACCTATTAATGAGTGAGATTAACAACGTAAACAGCTCGCCATATAAACTGGATGCCATTCCTTCCAAACATTCCATTGCTGTTATCTTGGGGCCTATTAAAACATACACATAATTAAATTGTAATTGTTACACAAGTTGATACACAGTCTTGTACTTTTTTTTAAAATATACAACTATATCCTAACTTACTAATGGGTGTAAGTTTCCGGGTCCAACCTAAATTTTAGAAGGGCAGGCATGCGACTTAAGTAGTCAGGACAAAAATTTCAGTTTCCTGATGGCAGGTTAAAATTTTGGGATGATGTTCTGAACTTCTCAGGTGAATCAGCTTTCCAAAACTTGATAGTTGGGAACGTCTTTTTTTTCAATTTATCATGTCATCGTGTTTTGACCAGACCCTCAACAAGGTTCTCAAATTTACTACAGTTCCAGGTGAAATACCCAAAAATGTCATGCTCCAAGGTTAGGAAAGATGAACTGGCTCCCTCCTTTATTTACTGACCACTTCTTCTGATCGCAAGATTAATTTACATAGGATAACCCTATTATGGATACCTCTCTCCCAGATGACACCTATTTATTTTAAAAGGAGTCAACTTAACAAGGCTTTGAGGAAACAAACGAACAAGCTTGTTTGCAAGAACTAATAACACAACACACATGCACAGATGAGAAATGAGTCCAAAAAAGATAATGTTAAAGGAAAACATTATAAAAAATATATTAAAAGTGCATACATGTATCTCAACCCACAGGTGCCCATCAGCACTTCAGCTCACCAACACATTCTTCCACCAGCACACAGATTAGGGTTAAACTAGCTTTTAAACTTCATGTCTGTGTATTCTTGAAAGGGAAAGACATTAAATGTATCTCTTGCCCAGACTTTCACAATTAGGTTCACAATCTTAGACAAGTCCCATGAGATTACAGTTCAGTTAGTTAGTATTTTCTCCCTTTTATGTCCCTCCCTTTCAAGCTTTCTTCAGGCCTTACTAGTTGTCACATTCCAGGATCTCTGTTTCTACAGGTAGTTACTAAACTTACATCCAGTTATTCTCTGAATGCATGTCATTAAAAACTGTTACAATTAAGAGCTTTAGCAGACTTTAGCATTCTTCCACCATCATGGAAATGAATAGTGTTTAACAGCCCAGACCAATGGAATTACATTTCTGGGCTCAAATCCTGTCAGGTTAAAAAAGCAGGAAATGAGTGTTCACAAATTGTACTTTATAAATGAGGAATACCTGACAGGCTAGAGTTCTTCCTCAAAGGTTCCAGTAAGTACAAACATTTTCACTAACTTGGCATTTCAACTCCACCTCCCTGCACTCTCCCCATAGCCCTTGATTCCTTGAGAGATCAAGAATTTGTTGATCTCTGCTTTGAAGGCATCTAATGTCCCGGCCTCCACTGCACTCCATGGCAATGAATTCCACAAACCCACCACTCTCTGGCTGAAGAAATGTCATCTCATTTCCATTTTAAATTTACCCCTTCTAATTTTTAGGCTATGCCCACGGGTCCTAGTCTCCCCACCTAATGGAAACAACTTCCCAGCTCCTTCAGAGCCATACATTACCTTGTAAGTTTCTATTAGATCTCCCCTCAACCTTCTAAACTTTAATGAGTACAATCCCAGGAGCCTTAGCCGTTCATCATACGTTAAAACCTACCATTCCAGGGATCATCCGTGTGAATCTCCGCTGGACACACTCCAGCGCCACTACGTCCTTCCCGAGGTGTGGGGCCCAAAATTGGACACAGTATTCTAAATGGAGCCTAACTAGAGCTTCATAAAGTCTCAGAAGCACATCGCTGCTTTTATATTCCAACCCTCGAGATAAACGACAACATTACATTCGCTTTCTTAATTACGGACTCTATCTGTAAGTTAACTTTTAGAGAATCCTGGACCAACATTCCCAGATCCCTTTTGTACTTCTGCTTTACAAATTTTCTCACCGTTTAGAAAATAGTCCATGCCTGTATTCTTTTTTCCAAAGTGCAAAACCTCGTTGCTCACGTTGAATTTCAGCAGCCATTTCCTGGACCACTCTCCTAAACTGTCTAAATCTTTCTGCAGCTTCCCCACCTCCTCAGTACGATCTGCCTGTCCACCTATCATCGTATCATCTTACTACAGAATAAAGACAAAAAGCTCCATTAATTCCTAATACCAACAATCCAACCATGTCCAGTGATTCATTTCAGTCTGAAGGATATGCAAATCTCAACAACAATGGTGATGGTGGGAGATGGGGAGTGAGGGTATTCCTCTGCAGCTATGCAGAAACATTCAGAGGTCTACACTTCTGAAAGTTAAGGATATAGAGATGAAATACAGACTGCAGAGTCCAGAACTGCAGGGTTGTAATGCAGTAATGAGGACCACCAAGAGTCAGGTTGCTTTGCATGCAATTAACTCAATATAAAGATCAAGTCTATAAAGATCGTGACAGAATGAGGAAGTCAAAAAACAAACGTGGGCCATGGCAACTCACCATGTAGAGGTTTCAGGAGAGATTTTTACCCAATAGTGCCACTGAACAGTGAATACAGCGGGGTGGGGGGGGGGGGGGGGGGAGGTGGGAAAGAGGGTCGTGACTGAGTGAGTGAGAGAGGGGGGGGGACGGGAGCGGGCCACGAGAGACAGAGATGGAGGGGGGTGGGTTGCGAGAGAGAGGGACAGGGGCAAGTCGCAAGACAGAGAGGGGGAGGGGGACAGGGGCGGGTCGCAAGAGACAGAGAGACGGGGGGGCGGGTCACGAGAGAGAGAGAGAGAGAGAGAGAGAGAGACAGACAGACACGGGGGCGGAACTGGGGGCGTGTCGCGAGGGGGTGGAACCAGGGGCGCATCGTGAGGGGGCGGGGGGGGGAAAGAGTATGGACCCTCTCTCCGTGATTCCCTTGTCCGCTCCACACTCCCCTCCAACCCAACCACGCCCGGCATCTTCGCCTGCAACCACAGGAAGTGCTGCACTTGCCCCCACACCTCCTCCCTCACCCCCATCCCAGGCCCCAAGACGACTTTCCATTTTTAAGCAGATGTTCATCTGCACATCTGCCAATGTAGTATAGTGTATCCACTGTACCCGGTGTGGCTACAGTATGGAGGTGCAGAGCACCTCCGCTCAGTTCGCAATAAACAACTGCACTTCCCAGTCGCGAACCATTTTAACTCCCCCTCCCATTCCTTAGATGACATGTCCATCATGGGCCTCCTGCAGTGCCACAATGATGCCACCCGAAGGTTGCAGGAACAGCAACTCATATTCCGCTTGGGAACCCTGCAGCCCAATGGCATCAATGTGGACTTCACAAGCTTCAAAATCTCCCCCTCCCCCACTGCATTCCAAAACCAGCCGAGCTCGTCCCTGCCTCCCTAACCTGTTCTTCCTCTCACCTATCCCCTCCTCCCCCTCAAGCCACACCTCCATTTCCCACCTACCAACCTCATCCCGCCTCCTTGACCTGTTTGTCCTCCCCAGACTGACCTATCCCCTCCCCACCTATACTCTCCTCTCCACCTATCTTCGCTCTCCATCTTCGGTCCGCCTCCCCCTCTTTCCCTCTATTTCAGAACCCTCTCCCCATCCCCCTGTCTGATGAAGGGTCTAGGCCCGAAATGTCAGCTTTTGTGCTCCTGAGATGCTGCTTGGCCTGCAGTGTTCATCCAGCTTCACACTTTGTTATCTTGGATTCTCCAGCATCTGCAGTTCCCATTATCTCTATCCTCCAACGTGTCAGGTATGCCTCCAACCATCGGAGCGTTTGATCCCTGATACCCATTGATTCCAGTTTTGCCGGGGCTCCCAGTCGAATGCAGCCTTGATATCAAGGCTGTCACTGTCACTTCATCTCTGGAATTCAGGGACAGTGGGCCACATGACTGCTGGGGGTGGGGGGGGGGGGTGCAGGGTGAATGTGACGAGAGGCATTGCAACAGCTACTTGCAGATGAGTGAAAGGCACTGCTGGAAAGTCTTTGCTTGACTCAGGACACACACACCTCCATTTGCCACCACTTTCAGACAGATATGTAAATGGGCAGTTTAAGATGCAGTGCTAAAATGCCTGTGGCGCTAAAGATCAAAGTCATTAAAATTCCTAGCCATTCTACAATTCTTGCAATGTTACACGTTAGCCAGAAATGAGTGCTTTTTAAAAACAAATCGATTATGTCATTAGTTACTGCAAAAAACTTCTCTAGTTTGTTGTAATAATTTCCAGTTAGTTAATGTTTGACTGTTGATTTTCATTTGTTAAATCAGATTTAGAGTCTTAACACATAAAATCTTGTTCTTCAGTTATTTCCATTCATTGCTTGATTCTATGATTCCATGATTCCGGAAACTCATCTCTTTTTAAAAGATATCACCTTAAAAAGGGAGATAATGGGATCTGCAGATGCTGGAGAATCCAAGATGACAAAATGTGGGGCTGGATGAACACAGCAGGCCAAGCAACATCTTAGGAGCACAAAAGCTGATGTTTCGGGCCTAGACCCTTCATCAGAAAAGGGGGATGGGGAGAGGATTCTGAAATAAATAGGGAGGGGGGGGGGAGGCGGACCGAAGATGAATAGGGGAGAAGATAGGTGGAGAGCGGAGTATAGGTGGGGAGGTAGGGAGGGGATAGGTCAGTCCGGGGAGGATGAACAGGTCAAAGAGGCGGGATGAGGTTAGTAGGTAGGAAATGGAGGTGCTGCTTGAGGTGGGAGGAGGGGATAGGTGAGAGGAAGAACAGGTTAGAGGGGCGGGGGCGAGCTGGGCTGGTTTTGGGATGCAGTGGGGGGAGGGGAGATTTTGAAGCTGGTGAAATCCACATTGATACCTTTGGGCGGCAGGGTTCTTTAACTGGTGAGCCTAACCCTCCCTCCACTGACCCCTTCTCCCACCTCCAACGCAAGTCCTCCTCCTGGGCACCACCCCCAGGCCTCCTAGCCTCCCTCGACCTCTTCATCTCCAACTGCCGTACAGACATTAACCACCTCAACCTCTTCACCCCTCTAACCCACTCCAACCTCTCCCCTGCAGAATGGGCAGCCCTCCGCTCCAATCCCAACCTCACCATCAAACCCGCAGACAAGGGAGGCGCAGTTGTAGTATGGCACACTGACCTTTACATTGCTGAGGCTAGATGCCAACTCTCCGACGCCTCCTCCTACCACCCCCTTGATCATGACTCCACCACCAAGCACCAAACCATCATCTCCCAAACCATCCATGATCTCATCGACTCAGGTGACCTCCCATCCACAGCCTCCAACCCCATTGTTCCCCAACCCCGCACGACCCACTTCTATCTCCTTCCCAAAATCCACAAACCCGCCTGCCCTGGTTGACACATTGTCTCCACTTGTTCCTGCCCCACCGAACTCATCTCCACCTATCTGGACTTCACTTTCTCCCCCTTGGTCCAGGAGCTCCCTACCTACGTCCATGACACCACCCACGCCCTCCACCTCCTCCAGAACTTCCAATTCCCTGGACCCCAACACCTCATTTTCACCATGGATGTCCAGTCCCTATACACCTGCATTCCCCATGCAGATGGCCTCAAGTCCCTCTGCTTCTTCCTGTCCCGCAGACCCAACCAGTCCCCCTCCACCGATGCCCTCATCCACCTCAGCCGAACCTGTCCTCACCCTCAACAATTTCTTTCGATTCCTCCCACTTCCTACAGACTAAAGGGGTGGCCATGCGTACCCACATGGGCCCAAGCTATGCCTGCCTCTTTGTAGGAACAGTCCCTCTTTTGCACCTACACTGGCCCAAACCCCACCTCTTCCTCCGTTACATTGACGACTGTATCGGCACCAACTCATGCTCCCAACAGGAGCTCGGACAGTTCATCCATTTCACCAACACCTTTCACCCCAACCTCAAGTTCAACTGGACCATCTCCAACACATCCCTTACCTTCCTGGACCTTTCTGTCTCCTTCTCAGTCAACCACCTACAAACTGATGTCCATTTCAAGCCCACTGACTCCCACAGCTACCTGGAATACACCTCCTCCCACCCACCTTCCTGCAAAAATTCCATCCTCTATTCCCAATTCCTTCGCCTCCACCGCATCTGCTCCCAGGATGAGGTATTTCACTCCCGCTCATTCCAGATGTCCTCCTTCTTCAAGGGCCGCAACTTCCCCCCGCAGTGGTCAAGAACGCTCTCGACCGTGTCTCCCGCATTTCCCGCACCTCATTCCTCACGCCCCGCCCTCACAATAACCACCAAAAGAGAATCCCCCTAGTCTCCTCACATACTACTCCACCAACCTCCGGATACAACGCATCATCCTCCGACACTTCCGCCATCTACAATCCAACCCCACCACCAAAGACATTTTTCACACCCCACCCTTGTCTGCCTTGCGGAGAGACCACTCTTTCCGCAACTCCCTTGTCTGCTCCACACTCCCCTCCAACCCCACCACACCCAGCACCTTCCCCTGCAACCACACAATGTGCTACATCTGACCCCCACACCATCTCCTTGGCCCCCATCCCAGGCCCCAAGATGACTTTCCATATCAGGCAGATGTCCAGCTGCACATCTGCCAATGTGGTATACTGCATCCACTGTACATGGTGTGGCTTCCTCTATAGTGGGGAAACCAAGCGGAGGTTTGGAGACCACTTTGCAGAACACCTACGCTCAGTTCGCAGTAAACAACTGCACCTTCCAGCCGTGAACCACTTCAACTCCCGCTTCCATTCCTTAGATGACATGTCCATTCTGGGCCTCTTGCAGTGTCATAATGATGCCACCCGTAGGCTGAGGAACAGCAACTCATATTCCACCTGGGAACCCTGCAGCCCAATGGTATCAATGTGGATTTCACCAGCTTCAAAATCTCCCCTCCCCTCACTACATCCTAAAACCAGCCCAGCTCATTCCCGCCTCCCTAACCTGTTCTTCCTCTCACCTATCCCCTCCTCCCACCTCTAGCCGCACTTCCATTTCCTACCTACTACTCATCCCGTCCCCTTTACCTGTCGGTCCTCCCCGGACTGACCTATCCCCTCCCTTCCTCGCCACCCATACTCTCCTCTGTACCTATCTTCTCCTCTATTCATCTAAGGGAACAGGAATGAAAAGCAACGATTTCAAATCTTCACAAAATTTAAATGGTGGGAGTTCTGAATCAACCAGCAACGAACAGGAAATACTCAGTGTTATAAGTTAGCAGAGAAGTCAATAGAAACAGTGATAAGGTAGTCGAGTGCCTTCAGGGTACATATGGAAACTAGAGCTCTGCTTTCAGCTGCATTACCAAAAGGCAGCATATCAATGTGATAGAGGAAAACATACATTGTTGGAGCTCAGTAGGTGTAACAGTGCACAAGTCAGAAAATAACTAATTTCAATTGACTCTTTGAACATGATTGGATAGATTAAAACAGAACCAGGTGAAAACAGTTCCACCCAGCTAGATAACAGTGAGGATAGGTACGAGGTGGAATAATAAAACGTTGCACATAAATTTTGGTGGCAAGGAAGGAAAAATTACTTTTGTCACAATCACAAAGGATGTCATTTGTGACATTAGTAAGAGCTGTTTCAATAATGTGGCAGGGGTGAAAACTTGTTTGGAGGGATTCAAACATGAGACTCCAGCAAAGATGAGCATGAATTTGAGGCACATCACCACTTTCACTTTAATGAGAAAACAAAGATTAAGGGTGAAATGTAATTTGCAAGGACAATGTGATATGTTTGTTCTTTTTGCGGAGGGGTCATGATATCAACAGTTTTAAATTAACAAAGGACAAAGCCATGAGAGAAATTGTTAATAACGTTGATGAACACTGAGTCGGGGAGGGAGAAGTTGGGCAATCAGCAGTTTAGTCAGAATGCGGTCAAGGGGGCAGAAGTGGGTTGCATTGACAAGATTTGCTTTTGAGAGCACAAGCAGAAGTGAGGGAGAAATTGGAGAAGGTTGAGAATAGTGGGTGATGGCAACTCTAGAGGAAGTCTGGTGGTCTGAAGAGAGGGACACAGCTGCGGTTAATTGTACGGTCTCAATCTTAGTGACAAAGTAGTTGATGACCTTTTTGCACACTATTGAAAGTAAGGGTCGTGGGGACAGGTAAAGGTCAAAAACATAACAATTTGCAGCATAGAAAAGAAGCTGGGGTTATCTTTACTTTTCAGAATCATCCTTGAGTAGAGAACAATTTGAGCAGATCAAATTACAATTAGGCAATGTTTTACATGCACCAACCAAATCTGGTGGTGGTCGGCTAGACTAGTTGCCCAACAAGTTTTTGAGTCTGTGTCCCTTAGACTTAAAGATACAGAGATTGGCGCTGTTCAGAAGATAGCCAAAGAGACAGAGTAGTAGTTTTAGTGGGGATTAATTTAGAGTTGAGCGAATCAGTGGTACTTATTTTGTTACCTACCCATATTAATGAGTAATAAATTATCAGAGGTACCACCTTCTACCTGAAGAGTTTAAAAAAATTGAACTGAGGTAAACTAGACATTAGTTGAAATGTATCAATTCTCACAATAAGCTGGGCAATATTACAGGTTAATTGACAGACACCATCATAATTAGATTATTTATCAGTTGTGGGGCTTTGCCGCATTGAAATTGGCTGCACCTTTTCTACCTGTCAAGTATTATCCGTTGATTGTAAAATGTCTATGTACTTAAAGTTCCTTATTTTTCTTCTTTTATATTCAACTGAGACCAATCTCAAATAGCACAATAAAAATAAATGAGTGCTGCTATGTAGCAATACTACGGTGACCAAAAACACAAATATACCCAAATCAAGTCACTAAAACAAAATTTTACTAAGTATACATTAAATAAAAGATACATAATAGTTTTATTTTTAAAAAAATTCTTGACATTATCTGATAAACCATTTTAAAATCAGCAGTTTTGGTCAATATATTGTACAAGTTTTACCTGACCCATCGCATTGTCCACATTCATCTGACCCTTGACGGAAGGAAGTTGATCTCTGAAGTGCACCTTTTGACTGGTGTTTAAAGAGTGCAGAGGACAATTCTTCCAAGTTGCAACCCAGTAGATACGCTGCTTTCTGACCCCATTCATGTCTGGCAAACTGTCTTCTCCCAGCTTGAATTTATTACAATAAATATCAATTTAGTGAGCATGTTCAAATCATTATAACACAAATAAAACTATACATTTAATATGGAAAAAAATACTAAATGAAGACAATGACAAAATGGACATTAACAGTTTGGTAATGTCCAGTTGTAAAGAACAGACAGATAGTGCTAAGACCTAAGTGCTGCTCGATGTTATCCTTCCAGTCAGTATATATATCCTATACGTATTATTTGTAGCAATACGGCAACACAATTGACTAGGATCCTTTTCTACATCATTTTATTTCAAATCAGATTTGGATACTCTTTCATAGGTACTTAATTATGTTACACAGAAAATGCCATATTGTCTAAGGCTAGAAAGGAAAACTATTATCAGAATTTCACTCCAAATTCACACACCTAAATTTAAAATCGTACTATTCAAAGACCCATTTAAACAGCAAGATCAATGGTCGTTTATTTCAGAAGAATAAAGCACATGCACATTCAGATGTATATAAAAGAACACTACATGCATAAATTCAACAATAAAAAAATAAAACACAATAAAAGTAAGCAGTCTTTGACCTGTTCCTTTTCTGAATAATCGAAACTGGAGATAGTAGTTAAGATATAACTAGATTGCATTCTACTGTTTTGACTACATAGTGTTCCTTTGCCATGACAACCGATGGTCCAGTGGGTTTCTTTATTAAGCACAGGTCTAAGACTTCAGATTTATCTTAATTTCATCTAAAACCATTTCAATACCATTCATGCAGGCCATCTTCCTATACAATATTTTGCATATCATATCCCATGGATTTACTTATTTACAAAATCAGTTGTACAAAATATTGTATCATCTCTGTGCTACCTCTTAAAATCAAATGGCCTTTTCCAGTTTGATATTAATTGTTATGGTCACAATGGAGACTATGAACAGTTTTAATTTATTTTGGATGTTAAACTTGTAGTATTCATAGAAGGAACGAAGCTACAAAATTCTTCGTTCGAACATCAGAATTTTATGGTACAAAATCAAAGATCATGATGAACTATATAGACTATCTTAAATAGTTTTATCAAAATTAAAATGCAGTGAACTCATTTACTTGTACTCGAAATCAAAGGGCTCAACTCCACTTGTATTCAAATTCTCAAGTCAGATACTTATCAAAAATAGAAGATTAACTACGTGTTGAGCGCCAATGACTCAAATCCAGGTGGGAATTCGAGTGTTCCCACAAGGAGCTTGAACAGTTCAACCACTTCACTGACACCTTCCACCCGAACCTTAAGTTTACCTGGACCATCTGTGACACCACTCTCCTCTTCCTGGACCCCCCTGTCTCCATCTCTGGCATCCACCTGGAAACCGATATCCATTTTAAGCCTACCAACTCCCACAACTACCTAGAATTTTCCTCCTCTCTCCTTCCTGTAAAAATGCCATCCCCTATTCCCAGATAACAAAGCGTGAAGCTGGATGAACACAGCAGGCCAAGCAGCATCTCGGGAGCAAAAAAGCTGACGTTTCGGGCCTAGACCCTTCATCAGACAGGGGATGGGGAGAGGGTTCTGAAATAAATAGGGAGAGAGGGGGAGGCGGACCGAAGATGGAGAGAAAAGAACATAGGTGGAGAGGAGAGTATAGGCGGGGAGGTAGGGAGGGGATAGGTCAGTCCAGGGAAGACGGACAGGTCAAGGAGGTGGGATGAGGTTAGAAGGTAGGAAATGGAGGTGCGGCTTGAGGTGGGAGGAGGGGATAGGTATAGGGAAGAACAGGTTAGGGAGGCAGGGACAGGCTGGGCTGGTTTTGGGATGCAGTGGGGTAAGGGTCTTGGTTCATAAACAAGAAGGTTGTCGTTTAGGACAACAGTGAATGTGGCCAATTTTCAGGTCAACTATATTTCTGAAATATCATATCAGTTAAACTGATATTGGATTCATTGGCAGTGCCATTATCACACTCCAGTGGAGTAGATTTGCCACATGATTACCTTCTATGAAATTCTAAGCTAGTTCTGATATCTCTCAACTCTCACACCTTTGCTGCTTCATGAAGGTACTTGATGAACCAGAAGAAAATGTTTCTGGTTGAGCAATTCATTCCTCTCTGAACTGAGAGAATAAAAATTGGTGTTGACAACTCTCAAAATACCAAAGACAGATTTCATGACTGTTAAAAATATATTAAATTACAAGAGACAATATATTGTGCTGATGAGACACAAAGGAACATTGGCCATTAAATGAATGGGCCATAATGTGGCAGATGTGGCCTGGCATGAAGTTTGTTGGTTCAAGAAAATTAGATTGGTACATTTTTCTCATGGTTAAAAATCTAGCACTCAGACAAGAGAAGTTTTAACAGTACATGCGAGTAAACCATTTCAAGTTAACAAAATTCAAAAAGCAATCAAAATAATGATGGAAAGTTGGCTTAAGTTCAATGAGTGGGATTACAAAGAGAAATTATGCTTTAGTTTATACAATGGGATACTCCAAACTATGGGCTGAAACCTTAAATGCAGTAATGGCCACCATGGTGTTCAAACTAAGTGCTAACAGTTGTCGGGCACCTTTAAAACTTTGTGGGGTTGTTTTCTAATGGTGGGCATGGCCCAATGGACTCCAAGGCCTGTTTGCTGCTGTTTAAACACATTCTACCAGAATCAGTTTTAAAAACGTTAATATTAGGACTAGGTTATTTATGAGGGAAATCAGTAAGCAGAAATCAGTAATGTGTAATTTAAACGCAATTGATAAAAATGTGAAACTGAAAGCTAGTCTCAGTGGTAACCATTGCAACTACCAGTGATCATGAGAATAACCCATCTTGTTCACTAATGTCCTTAAGGTGATCAGCCAATTTTACCTGATCTGGCCCACGTGCAACTCTAGACCCAGCACAACAGGGTTGGCTCCTAACTGTGCATCAAGATAGCTTAAAAAGACATTAATTTAGGAGCAATTAAGGATGGGCAACAAATACATTCGGCACACATCTATGAAAGAATTTTCTAAAAAAAGTCACTTTCACTCAAAGCATAATAGAAAGCTGGCATTATTTTCCTTAGAAGTGTTCAGGAAATTGGGCTTTCAACTCTGTAATCTTATACATGCTGGATAAGTGCATCAACTGATTCGAAGCCATGTCAGCTAACTGGGATAAAACAAAGATGATGTTTTAAATCCAAAACAAAAATAAAAACTGCTGGAGAAGTTCAGCTGGTCTGGTAGCACTATGGACAGACAACAGAGTTGATGTTTCAAGTCCCTTCTTCAGAACAAAGAATATTTTGAAGGGGGGGGGGTCACTGGGCTCAGAATGTTAACTCTGCTTTCTCTCCACAGATCTGCCATACCTGCTGAATCTCTCCAGCAATTCCTATTTCTGATGGACTTGAGCTACAGATCAGCATGGCCTACTGGAGTTCGGAAGTGTTCCAACATGAATTATCACCTTCAGAAGAGCCAAAGTGAGAAACCAATGGGAAAATGGAGAATAGAGTAATGTTTTGCTCTATTTATCATACACTTTTTCTGGTAATAGAAGTACTGGATAAAATGATGGTCTGTCCCAAGTGATTTAACTGCAACTGGCAATTTGCATTAAATGTCTGAAAATCTACGTGTGCAATAAAATGAAATTAAATGGCAAATGCATTAGTAGGGCTTCACTGAATACATTAGATGAATGATTGTTGACATTTCAAAATTAAAGGAAATGGAATGAAAAACGCCCAATCACTAGCTCAATGAAGGTCTGCCCCATGTAGAAATGGATATTTAGAAGAAAAAAAGTAGCTTTGCAGAGAATATATATGTATATAATGAACATTTTTACCTTCATCACCATCTGTGTTGTAATGGAACAGCATGCAACATGCAAACAAAACAAAATGTTAGAAGGCAATTTTAACATTCATCAGTTAATAAAACAAAACTATAGACCTGCGAAACAAGCAAATAATGTTTTCCATGGTTAATCACTAATATTAACAGTCCATGCTTACAACAATTAGTTCAAAAAAGGAAAGTACATGTGAGCGTTCAAAATGAACACATTGTCAACAAATTCAGTTTTAACTATCCACTAACTTACAATGCAACCTCTTATAAATATTACCAAGCAGCTCATTGATCATTTAAGAATTAAAATAATTGGTACTGTTGCTTAATAATAATTGATTTGAACACAGGGCTTTGAGATTTGCTGCATGCTATTTGAACAACAGTGCTACTAATGACACATCTGTTGACCTAACTGCTGTCTAAAAAGGAAGTTCTAAGAAGTTTTAAAAACTACAAATAATTAATAAAAATGCAACATTAAGATATCAAAATTGTCACAGTTTTTTGAACTACTGTGGAATCAAAGTTTCATTAAATTATGTTAAAGGAATTTTTTTGCATTGTTGTGTTAGAACTGAGCTTATTGCACATTAAGTTCTTGATGCTGTATTTGCAGAGGTAAAGACATCACCTGATTCAATAAACAGCTGTAGTTTGTATTCACACTGCCAGAGGAAAGTTCTGTGCCTGATAGCAAACATTTGTACACACCTCCAGTGTAAATCAGTTTTTAACATTTTGTAATTTCAGGCAGGAAAGCCTTGGAAAAAATATTTGCTTTGGTTTCCACACATGAAGGAAGTTTAACATGACACTCAGAGGTGATAACCTGTCAACTGAAACAGTTACAATGCAGGAGAGGAACAGAGTTTTAGAAGGTGGGTTTTGTTTGAGAGTGGAAAGAATGAAATGTTATGCTTGTTTTAAAATTACTCTTTTGAACAGAAATCTAAATGAGAATTTCATGAAAACTCTTAAATAACACTTGCAGTGCCATCTTGTGGATGAGTTACAAATTGACATGGCAGCTTGAAGAAAGGCTTGAATACACATAATAGCTACTTTGATTTAGTGCCATAAGTCAAGCAGTTCTGAAAGGTTTTGAGCAATTATGTAACCTTTTATTTAGGGTATTTGTTTTGCAACTCAATGGTGTGTTGTTGGTTGTAAATACAGGAAATTCCAGCTCACAAACTTTTCAGCAGTATATCAAAGAGTGTCAAGGACTGGAGACTACTTGTTTCCTCCCAAGCTTGGGGCATAGCAGTAGCTGAACAGAAACAGATGTAGGTCATTTCGCAGCCCGTATTGCACACCTCCCAAGTCTATTAAATCATCATCTCACTAAAAGATGTATGATACAATTCCCTTTTCCCCTACATCCTTTATTCAGCATTTCTTAAAAGGAGCCAGGCATCATGCGTATAGACAAGGTGACAGGTAAGGGGATTTAACAATAAACTGGTGACTTCAACTTTTAAAACAACAGAAAAGAATGCATTCAATCATCCATGAGGAAAATATAAAACGTACATGACATCCATGTCTGAAATATTCACATGGCACAGCAAATCACAGGATAAAGTGTTATAGATTAATGTTATTTCCAATAACAAGATGCTCACATTTAACAAAACTTAATTATTATAAAATGCCTTTATCATAAAGCATTTGAGTTTTTATTAGCAAATGTGGACCAATTAAATATGATGCCAAACAGCAGTTGCTATAAAGTATAAATAATTAATAAATTCAACTGGACGGTATGGTGGGTCAGTGGCTAGCACTGCTGCCTCTCAGTGCCAGGAATCCGGGCTCGATTCCACCCTTCGGTGACTGTGTGTAGTTTGCACATTCTCTCCGTGTCTGTGTGGGTTTCCTCCCACAGTCCAAAGATGTGCAAACCAGGTGAATTAGCCATGCTAAATTGCCCATAGTGCTCAGGGTTGTGTCGATTAGGTGGGATATAGGGGGATGGGTCTGGGTGGGATGCTGAGGTTCGCTGTTCACTTGTTGGGCCTCGCAGCCCGTTTCACTGTTCAATTAAAGCTGTTTTGTCAATCAATTAGTATCCTTTTCTCCTGTAGTATAAATTGTAATGATCTTTTGAAATTCAACACTCTTGCATTGGTCTGACCCTTGTAAGATGGAAAAGTACATTTCCTACACTGTAGAAATTCTATGGTACTCTGGATACCAATATCCAGCCCTCTTAAAAACACTAGAATTTTTGTTTTACTGACACAATACTTTTCTGATATGTACTGCATCCATTTGACAAAATTAAATTGTTTTAATTTTCGGGCATTTAAACAGAACCTGCTCATTTTTACTTTTCCCATCATCTACGAGGAAGAAATAGTTTGCACGCATTTATCACATTGAGCAGAAGACTAATCAATCTGTTTGTTATCTAGGTTAAGTTTTTTTTAAATCTATTCAAATTGCTTCAAAAATTGAGGCTTCAGGGAAAACTGTAATCAATTAGGATGAAAACAAATTTGGAGCCTGGGCAAAATTTATTGTGGATATATAGCGTGTAATGCAGTTTAAGAGCTATGAAATTATACAAGAAATTTTCATTTTACGACTGCCAACTTTAAAATCATGTTCCAGCAGCAAAGCAGCTGGCCCTATGTAATACAAGTTGACTTCCCCAACAGTGACCTATTTTTACCATGCCTTTAATGTAGTAAAATGAAAGTAGCATTTTTATTTGAGCCTGCTGTGTTCATCCAGCTCTACGCCTTATCTCAGATTCTCTAGCATCTGCAGTTCCCACTACCTAGAAAACAGTCATATACCCCAGATGTAAATACTGTGCATATAATTTAGTTATAATAATTTAGTTGCATGGAAATTTTGTTAAAAAAACTGGAAGCAGAAGGCATTAAACTCTTGCAAATGGCTGGAATTTAAATCTCCTTGCCAACACAAGGGTATGTTGCTAAGTCTGGAGGCATAAAATTGGGGACCATGCAGAAGCACTATGCCTGTCATCAACTATCAATTGATAATTGTAGCTGGGGAGACACTGCATATCTTGCTCATTGTTATGCCAATTCGGTCTCTTCTGGTGGGGACTTTTCCAATGGCAGTGAAGGCTGAATCCCAGTGTCCGTGCGACGAGTCATCTGCCCAATCAAGCTGTCCACACCCCACCCAATCTTACACTTAAGAAAACATCATTATTTGATTCTTTCGCTTTGATGGAACAGATTACATTTTAACTGAAACGTGATCACTGTTTCACTGTTTGCTAAAAAATATTGTTGCAATCTATTGGGTGGGGTGTTAAAAAGAGGGAGACAATTTGCTCTCCTAACTTGGTCCAAACACCTGCAAAAATGTTAACATGGCTAGCCTTAGAGCTGACTGTTAATTCAGTTGTTATTCAATCTTATTATCACTGAACAAGCCAAAAAAAGTTGACCTGTCTCCTCTCCACCTATCCTCTCCTGTATCCATCTTCTCTCCACCTCCTCCTCTCTCCCTATTTATCTCAGAATCCCCTTCCCCTACCCCATTTCTGAAGAAGGGTCTAGACCCAAAACATCAGCTTTCCTGCTCATCTGATGCTGCTTGGCCTGCTGTGTTCATCCTTATCTCAGATTCTCTAGCATCTGCAGTTCCTACTACCTCTAAAACAGTCATATACCCCAGATGTAAATACTGTGCATATAATTTAGTTATAATAATTTAGTTGCATGGAAATTTTGTTTAAAAAATTCTGGAAAAAAATTAGAAATAGGCAAAATTCTTTACCTCACTAACAGGTGTTTTTATATAACCATAGCATTTTAATTTAAACTTTTAAAAATTGAATTTTTTTTTGAAAAACATAACAGAGAGTAGACAACAGTAATGCAGTGGGCACAATTTATATAAACTTAACAGAATGGGGATTTGGTAAAGTGCACCATTATAGACTAATGAATAATATCAGAGAATGTAGAGTCAGCAGACAAGTGGCAGAATCTACTGCTATCTGATTTCAAGGCAGAAATTAGAGTGTGAACAAACAGTAGTTACTCAAAATGGCAGACAGTGTTTTACAATGGAATCTAAAATACAATTTCCAAAGTTAAGCATAGCACCAGATTGGAAAGGATAGTCAACAAGTGGGAAGACTACAGGAAATTATGGAAGAACATTAACAAATGTGCAGAATGGGTACATGTTTGACAAAAGAAATTCACCACAGTTAAATGTGGGGTAGTATGAGGTAGGAAGAATTAAAGTTACTTATTACTTGGAAGGTGCAAGTCTAGGTGGGGAAGGAGAACAGAGGGACCATGAGGTAGAGGTACACCAATCACTCTCTGATGAAGGGTCTAGGCCCGAAACGTCAGCTTTTGTGCTCCTGAGATGCTGCTTGGCCTGCTGTGTTCATCCAGCTTCACACTTTGTTATCTTGGATTCTCCAGCATCTGCAGTTCCCATTATCACTAAATATTGTACAACAGGTTAGCAAAAGCAGAACAAGTACTAGACTTTACTTCTAGAAGGATAGCATTGAAGAAAAGCAGGAAATTTATATTAAATCTTGATTAGGCTGTATTTATACTGCATTTTGCTCTGATCAACCCACTATAAAAAAAGGAATTAAAAGGGACTAGAGGCGCTGCTCCCCATGAGGGGGAACATTCCCTTTGCATGTACTCTTACTAAAACTTTTCCGAATCTTGAATACCTCTATTAGGTCAAGCACCAAGAAAGCTAGTAACACAACAGTTTCTGATATATTTACCCATTTAGTTTTGGTTTCATTTTTGTATATCTAATTTGCACCCTCTATAGTGCCTTAAATCCCTTTTTTAAACAATATATTGACCAAAGTAACATGCAGAATAAATATAGTCCAATCAAGGTTTAAAGGTAAATTTCCTGCTTTTCTTCAATTCTATGCTCCTAGAAATTAAGTCTAGTACTTTTTCTGCCTTAGCTAACCTGTGACACAACATCTACTGACTGATGCATTGCTACTTCAAGGTGTCTCTGTTCCTCAATCCCACCTAGATTTGCCCCTTCCAGGCAATAAATAACTTCACTATGCTTCTTAACACAATGTACTACCATATACTTAACTTTTGAGCCCAAAACTAGAACAAAAAGCAGAACAGTGGGCAAATCTACAGTTGACAGCACCAAAGTCATGCAGAACTTAACGTGCATAACACAAAATTGCCCAGTTGCACCTAAACTTCGCATTCAGGTCTAACAACTGGTATAGGACAACATTCTACACAGTCAGTAGGCTTGCACATACCCAGCGTGGGCAGGCCCACCTGAACACAGAACATAGAACAATACAGCGCAGAACAGGCCCTTTGGCCCTCGATGTTGCGCCGACCTGTGAACTAATCTAACCCCCTCCCCCTACACTATCCCATCAGCTTTGGGCAAGTCCCACATTTTCAACTGCTGGCTGCCAGTTTTCAAATGCATTACAAAAGGGCAGCTAGGAGTTGAATTGCTTTTCCTTCGTCTCTGATTTTACAGAATAATAAAAAGAGACAGTGAGTTTTAAAATATTAGTATTTTCAAAATCTTGAGCAGCAAGAATTAAATTCAATCAATTCACAAGACACAACACAAAGATATATGTAACTACTTTTGCCAAATTTAGAATTTGTAAACAATTATAAAATTGGATATTAAAATGTGATGGGAATGAATGTCAATGGACACTCTCTCATCTGTTTGCTATACCTTTCGTGAAAGAACTGTAAATCTCTTGACCAAAATATCATTCATTTTACCTGGGATTCCAAGACTCTTCCACCAAAGCTATAGTAGGCAAGTGGAAGAACCCCAGGGAAATTCACCACCACTACTGTTCAAATAAAATAGATGTACTGATTTCACAAAAGCTATCCATAGGTTTATGTAACAAACAATAAGTATATAGGTATGGTCAGGAAAAGTCTGCCAAATAAAATTAAGATTCATATTATTGAATTGTTCCTAAATTCAGCACATTACCTTTAGTGGCTCCTGCTGCCCCCAGGTGGTAGATGGCACCCAAGATATGCCAAAAAGCTTTCTGTTCATCAACTGAAATACCAAGCACTTTCATAGCAGCTTGAAGTTTATTAAATTGTTGAGCTGCCTTTTGCTTCTCTTCGGGCTGCAAAAGTAATTGTTTTGACAGTGAAATACACACAGACAAAATGCAAGAATATTTATGTACAGGCACATGTGCTGAGTAAAATCACTACTACATACTTTCAGTTTATACAGTAATAAAATCATCTATTTGCCTTTTTACACTACTGTTCTTAGAGATCTTACCTCATGGAGGAACAAGAGTCGAATGTTTACTAGCCCTTTAACTGCTGCTATTTGGCAATGGAATTTTTTAAAAATGGATTTAAAGAAAGATAATTAACCCACATCCAACTGATTCTGTACATGAACAAGACTTAAGCAGCTTGGTTGAGCAGAAGTGCAGAATATCTGAAGTAAGGAAACTTACTGCAACATAAGAAAGAGTTTTATCCCCACATCATATTTTCATAAACGTAAACACAAAAGAAACTTAGTCTTCAACTTTACTTGATAACAGGTTAACTTGCCAATGTGTTCCATATTTACATCTTCAATCTGATGAGGTGAAATAAACACTACGTAAATTGTGAAAAGGTTGACAATACGTCACCACTCAAAGTGAAAGTTAAATATTTTATGACTGAGATATACTTTTGCTTTGGAACAACCATCAAGATTTCAACTCAGATATCCTAATGGCCTGTCAGCAGTTACAGCAGAGTAGGTTGGAATTGCAAACTCAAATCTGCAATCCAGCCAACTCCACACGACCTGTCTGCAAAACTGAATTTCCAGATGGGCTATTCCCCCGCATCTGGAACCCTCCATCTGGATAATTCAGAGGTTCTAATTCACTTCACATTAATTGCCACTCAGACGTTAGTTGGTTAAAAACTTACAATAATTCCTGAGCATTAAAATGATTCCTCTCACCCTTCCAAACTCATTACTGTCAAAAGTTCATCTTAAAAACAAGACCTAACACACCCCAGGCCCCTGATCGCACCCCTGTTGATACACCACCACCCCCTCCAACCCAGGAGTGATACACCACATCTCTGATCATACCCTTATCTGACATTTCAATCCCACTTGGACCAGAGAACTCCCTGAGCAGATCCAACACTCCCAGCTTATCCTCATCAGTACAGCATGGAACTGAAGGAACACACCAGGTGAGGCAGCATCAGTGGAGCAGGAAAGTCAACGTTTCGGGTTGGGAACCTTCATCAGGATTGGGGAGGGGGAAGGGAGCTGGGAAATCAATAGGAAGGAGGGATGGGGCTGGGGGATAGGTTGGTGGGATGGTGATAGGCGGATGCAGGTAGGGGGTAGTGGAGATTGGTCATCCTCACATACCACCCCACCAACCTCCACAACCAGAGCATCATCCTCCACCACTTCCACCCCCTGCAATCGAACCCCACTAAAGAGATATTTCCCTTCCCCGACATCTGCCTTCCGTAGGGGCTGATGACTCCACAACTCCCTCATCCACACCACGCTCCCCACCACATCCAGTACCTTTCCCTGCAACTGCAGAGGGTGCTACACCTGTCCCCACACCTCACCTCTCAGCCCCAACCAAGGCCCAAAACAAACTTTCCAAATCCAATAGCTGTTCACCTGTACATTCTCCAACCTGGTCTACAGTATCCATCACTCCTAATGTGGCCTCCTCTACATCGGTGAGACCAGCTGCAGACTTGGTAACATATTCGTGGAGCATCTGCGCTCTATACGCTGCAATCAACACCACCTTCTGGTTGCCAACCATTTCATCACCCCCTCCCACTCCCTTGGTGACATGTCCATCCTGGGCTTCCTCCAGTGCCACAATGATGCCACACGCAAGCTGGAGGAACAACACCTCATGTTCTGCCTCGGGTGCCTACAGCCCAATGCCCTGAACATAGAATTTAACAGTTTCAAAATCTCCCTACCCCCTCGGCCTCATCCCATATCCAACCCACCCTCTCATCCCTGCCTCCTTGACCTGACACAACCTGTCCATCTGCTTTCCCACCTATCCGCCCCACCCTTCCCAATTGCCAATCCCTACTACCCCTTACCTGCATCCACCTATCACCATTCAACCTACCTTCCATAGCCCCACCCCTCATCCCTCCATTTCCCAGCTCCCTTCACTCTCACCAATCTGGTAAAGAGTTCTGACCCAAAATGTCGACTTTCCTGCTCCTCTCATGCTGCCCGACCTGCTGGCTTCCTCCAGGTCAACACTATATTGACTCTGACTGCAGCATCTGCAGATCTTATTTTCTGCCAGTTTATCCTAAGTACCTGTTCAGTAAGCTGGTACCCTGGCATCTTATCTCTTACACTTACATTACATATTTACCCTTTCACAGGAATTGTCAAAATGGCTGGTCATGCTGTCAGACATTTAAATCATAGTCACAGTTGTAGGGACTGTAACAAGGTCAGCCAGGTGGACCTCATACGAGTTCCCTGAATGGACCAGATTAACACTCCCAATCGGGGAGCCCTGGCTGACACAGATATAAACAGGAGTGTCAGACGTTCTGTTCACTCAGATAACTGGCTCTAAAGAAGCTGGACCAATGTCAAGGACTATCCACATGTAAATAAAGAGTGAATTAGTGACAGGATACCAGCTTCTGAAGAGTAATTTCACACAACATGCTACAAAAAGTGATGAAGTTTCTCCGATGATTTTCTTCATTGCTTGACTTGTGTATTCCTAGACAAGCTTGTCACGTGAAACCTTCGTCCACAAATCATCAGTGCAGTACAATAAAGGCAAGTGGATGAACTTTTGCCCAGTTAGGGTCAGAAATGGGAGATCCAAACCTGAAAGGAGTATCTGGGACAAGATATTCTAGTAGTTTGCAAAGGGTGCAATACTTCCCTTCATTGATAGTTCAACGTAGCCATGATTTAAAATCCTTCAGATTCTATGCAAACAGTACCCTAGAAGGACAAGATGTTCTGGTGGGATTTTGCCCAGACTATTAACTTGTCACTTCTCTCTAGAATGTTCTTCAAAGGATTTGTTGCTACTTTGGATTTCCAGTTTCCACAGTATTTTGATAACACAGTGTGGAACTGGAGGAACACAGCAGTTTCTGAAGGGGGGTCCCGGTCCGAAACGTCAACTTTTGTACTCCTCTGATGCTGCCTGGCCTGCTGTGCACCTCCAGCTCCACACTATGTTATCTCTGACTCCAGCATCAGCAGTTCTCACTATCTTCAACAGTACTTTAACTTTTTGTTCATCTCCCAGTTACACTGCCTTTAAATTTTATGTCATCTATCTTATGTATTTGTGCCTGGAGATCTAGCACTTCCTTTTATTTGATACTAGTTCATGTATTCCAATTTCCTTCAACTTTCTGCACAGCTACACTAAATACTTTCAAATTAATAAATCTTTGTTACTGAATACATCAACTATGTCCATTATTGGAAATTAAAACTTTATTCGGCTGCCCAAAGTCCATGCACACTTTTCCTGATATCAGTGTCTTTAAAAATGGCATAGTTATCTTACTTAATATTTTAAGTACATCTAAACTCCATCAGCTTACTGCACTAAAAAGAATCAGAAACAAATCTGCAACAAAGGACCAGATTAACACTTCCCTTTCCTCTCCCAACTTTTAAACTCCAAATGAATTCCTCCTGAATTGATTATTTTACTGAATGAGTAGAATAAAACTGGAGAATATAGATTGCAAATATTAAATATTACATCAAAAAATAAGTTAAGTATCAGTTACCTTTGATAAAGGTACAATTCCAAAAGCACTGTTTTCTGCGAAGTGATTCAAATGAAGCTCAGTTCTGAGAGTAACAAAAATATGAATAACCAAGATCTTGTATAGAAATCTGCAAAGTTAGCAGTACAGGAGGTTCTTTAACCTTCAACAATAGTATAAAATGTACATTACTGAGTGCACATCATCTATTGTACACATTTTTCTTTCCACTAATTTCAAGATAAAATTAAAATGACCTCCACAGACTATGTACCTTAGCAGGCATTAATTTTGGGCTGGTCACTTTTTGAAAAATTTGAAGAACACCCCTTGAAATTCGACACCACATTTAGGTTATACAGAGTCAAAAAGAACAAACGTAAAATTGGATTCTTTCAAAGGTACTTAAAATTAGAAGGAAATATCTGTTCTTTATTTAAATAAATTGTTTCAACCTACAAGATTACAACAAGACGTTTCGATAAGGCATGATGGGTTCAGACATTTTGGCCATATTTGGAATAGCTATATGTTATAGTGATTCTGGATGGTTAAACAAGCTGACCTGCTAAGTACCTGAAACCAAACAATTCAGCAGGATTGATAGTCAGTCACGAGATATTTGCACCAGGAAGAGAAACTTTGAGAGCTTTACAAATGTGGCCTCTGTGCCCCTAGATTAAAGATGGGAAACCTAATTGGGATATCCACTTATGATCATGCTCCCACTACAAGTAGGCACATGGATGTTAAGGAGACAGATTTATGTCACACAAAACCACAAAAAATAGAAACAGGAATCGGATGTTCAGCCTTTTGAATCCACTCTGCCATTTAGTGACATTACGGTTAATCTTTGGCTTCAATACCATGCTCCTTACTGCTTTTACTATGTTACTCTCTGATAGTGAATTGATCAAATTGTCAGTGAATACTACCACTTACATCCTACTATAGCTACATGGTCAAAGTGCTAAAGGGCACCTATGGAAGTATTAAAGGCATTTCATATTTGACATACCATCTACTTTACCCTATCCTCTTTCCTCTCTAAAAATTAGTATGATGTAGCAGGGGATTTGGTACTAGATTTGAAACTACCTAGTCAATGACAGAATTACAAACTGAAATTCAATATGCATCGACGTTACCAGAGAGTCAAACTGCCTGAAAGTAGAGAACAAAGAGCAAACCTAAGAAATACATTCCAAGAGAAACACATCCAATAAGAGTTGAAGAAAAAGTGAGATCTGAGAAATTGTTTTGCAAGTGCAGCTTCCAGTCATCAGCCAAGATTAACTGAAAATATTTATGCATTTTGAAGGTTTCCTTTTAACCTAAAAACACACTCACATGGCACAAGGACATGCTCAATGTGTTATCTTGGGGATTAAGGAATTTGTGTTCTAACTTTTAAACCTATTGCTATTAAAAATGTATTTTAAATAAAAAAATCATTCTCGCTGCAGAAGTGGAACCCATTATATTCACAACTTCCACGATAATCCACAGAATGACAATCAAATTGACATTTTCTAGGAGTCCCAAAAGTAAATCCATCCTTTTACTCAAGGATTGTAAAACAGAACTTTTCCAACAATTCAATTTACGGAAAGATTGCAAAAAAGAAAAATCAAAGAAACCATTGACTGTGGGCCAAAATATTCAAAACTGTTTTAAATCATAGGGCAACAACTGGTAACATTCCTCATTTCAGGTCAATTTGTCTTTCATTCTAAAGTTTGGACATATTCTTATAATAGTAATTAGAATAGTTTTGATTCTTCAAGTAATAATATGCTGAAAGTCACAATTAGGGTCAAAGGTCAACCCCTATTTAAAAATTCTACTAATTTTGTTATTAACAGAAAGAAATTACAGGGATAAAAGATAAAATAATCATCCACACAAAATCAAAACAAGTAGGAGATTTGAAATTATTTCTGTACCTGAGACTACTGTCAGCACCAGCCATCAGGTAGTAGAACACATTGAATGCACCTTCATTGTCTGGACGCTTAGACACCCTGAGTTTCTCCAAAAGCATAGTCTAAGAAAATAAAAAAGAACTGCTGAAAATATCCTTTTTTTTAAAATAAAGTATCAAATCAATACTGTTTACCTAAATTAACGGACCGTACCTATCTTTCTAGGATTCAGTGAGACCAATTTGTGAGCCTCATTACACACAAGTACAGGGTTGAGACAAGACTTGTAGCACAGTGGTACTGCCCCTACCTCTGGTCCAAGAATGCCTGGGTTCAAGTCTCATCTACTCCATATGTATTAGCCATTCTGAAAAGGTTGATTAGAAAATAGCTAGAAAAGGTCAGCTATAAAACTACAGACTGGTATCCTTCACCAGAATCATCTGCAAATGTTTTGAACACATCTGGCCTCATATGGCACAGTGGTCATGTCCCTAACTCTAGGCCAGAATGCCAAAATTGAAGTACTACCTGTTCCAGAGATGTGATTGAACATCTCTGAACAATTGATTGGAAAATATCTATAATATCTTGTGGTCCAGGTGTTCGAGTTCCTACCTGTGAGCCAAAAAAACCTGGGTTCAAGTTTCACTTACCTGCAGGCATATCATAGTATGCCCAAATGGGTTGTTCAAAACAATTATAATACCACAGCAATGATTCCCAAAACCACAATGGCACGTAATGAAGCTCCGTGTCAATGCCTTGCAAAATACACCCAAGTGTATAAAGTCACATATATTTTTCCTTCATCTTAAATTCAAAAGACATTGTTGTAGTAGGAACAGTAGACATAAGAATGCATAATCAAAAAAAGTACATCACATAGCTGAAGGCAAACGAGGGGATAGGAAACTGTAACGTGTATCGCAATCAAATCATTTAATTTGAAACCAGACTAGCTACAGTAAACAGAATGGGGTAAAATATATCACCCTAATGCACACAAAGGGACTTCATGATTGGAATACATGCAAATGCTAGGAACCATCATAATCGAGTGGAGTGCTATATAGTGACAGATGGATCAGGAGAAGATCACTCTTACAACACAAAGTGGAGAGGCTCCCCATTGATGTTGTAGAGCCACAAGCATCATCTAACTTGGGGATGAGATGACTGCCCTGGCTGGTCACTGTCTAAAATGCGATGGACTCCACTGCTGCAGAATGCACACCGTCAGGGGACCCATTAGTAGGTCAAAAGAGATCCAATACTCTTAGATAGGAGTGTTTAGATTTACAATGCACTAAACAGAGACTTATCTGGGAAGTGTGAAGCCCTGTAACAATTGCACATATCCTGCAGTCCTATGATGCTCAAGAAGCCTATGGAACCAATGAGATAGTAAAAATGTATAAATGTGAGATTCAAATTAGGATCAGGGATGCAATCTCGAAGTGTGGTTTTCTCTGTGTACACTTGTAGATAAACTTGTTGTTATCCAAAACAGCAATTACCTCCAATCAAACAAATCGGTCAGTCAAAAGGACAAGTGAAGAGGAGGGATAAAATTCAAGTGTAGGGCTGAGGTTACTGAGAGCCTGCTATGAAGTGAAGGAAGAAGGGAATATTTAAAGAACAGAACTAGAAGAGCACTGGGTGTAAGTGGAAAAAAAATGACAAAAATCAAGCTAAGTGTTGTCATCGAGGGATTTCAGTTTACTAAATGAGGGCTAGTTAGCTGCAACGGACAAGTGGAATTTAGTGCTGAAGACGATATGGATAGCTGTATCTTGGATCCATTGGAATTCATTGCGAGTAGAGAATAAATAAAAAGGCCAGACCAATTTCTTTGTACATCGTACTCTGAAGGCTCACCTTCTGGCAAAGTTTGCAAAGGAACAAATGGGATATCCATTAAAAACTTGGGCTGGTCATTATTCACAGTCTGAATATTTTCCCACACAGCAAACATGGGCTAAAGGGTTATATACTTCTTACCTGAATAGAAGCTGAAGCCACCTGACCAGCCTGATCAAAGTCAAGTGAGATGATCTGTGAAAAACGTGTGGCATTGCTATTCATACTTGTACTGCTATTACCAAAGGCTTCCAAAACAGAATACACAGCCTGCCATTTCTCCACTATACATTTGAAAAACATAACAGAAAGACAGATATTAGTGAAGGCTTAAAAGACAGAATGCTTTCAATGTAACATCTAATAAAATGATGTGAATACATAAGTCATCAGGTAGAATACAGCTTCAGTTCAGTCAATGAATTTCTTTGGGACAGAAGTTAATCTTCTGGCCTCCTGGCCTGGCATAGCTTTTACTACATGACTTGACAAGGCATTAATTGCATGCTAGAATGGCTTGGTGTATCAATTTAGAAGTAAATTATTTGAGGAAGTCTATATGCCAATCCACAGCCATACCAGGCAGGAAAAACATCAGTACTTGTTAATACCTAGTTGACATCAGTCTGCTAGCTAAACTCTCATACTTCTAAATATACAAAGTTGATAAAGGATACAAAACAGGTTGCCTATGTGCTACTAAAATAGGGAAAGGTCTGACTAAGTTGCTAAGATTCCTCGGAAGGGTTAACAATGTACTATATCGTGGTGAGTATTGAGTATGATCCTTAAATTCATTTGCCATGCCTACTTTACATCAGCTATAAATTTACCTACCTTTTATTCAGTTTCTGTGCCAATTTCAATCATCCAAATTAGAAAGAAGAATATGAACACATCCTTGGGGTCTGGACTGACCACAATTCCTGGGATGCTTTTTTTTGTCTTCCACAGGCTCAAAATCCTTCTTCAAAAATCCGTAAGGAACCATTTTATTTCACCATTAGTAATCCACACACTCATCTCTAATGATTCCACGTTTACCTTACCGACTCTCTTTTTATATACATAAAATCTGTTCTGATGTTTCTTACTAGTTTACTCTTACATTCTAATTTCTCCCCTGCTGGCTTCTAAACTTCTCCCAATTTTCTAGTGTACCATTAACTGATATGATAGTTTACACTCTTAATTTTGTATAAGTCTTAAAATCCTACTGCATCCCTTTTGTTCCACTGAGAAAGAGGGACTGTGTGTCATTGTTGAGTTAAAACTATCTATCATAGCTCATCTATACCATTACCTTTTAATATATTTTCCAGTCCACCATAGCCAACTCTATTTTCTTATCTTTGTAATTTCCTTTCTTTACAATGAAGGACTTAAGAAACTAGTTTCAGACCAAAGGTTTTCACCTTTAAATAAACATCAATTCTAAACATTATTAACTAATCCTGTCTCTTTGAAAATTATGAGATTTAAAATAGGCCCATTTCTTATTTAAATATTTTCTAAGAAACCATCATGAACACCCTCCATCTTGCAGGCTACTTCTGAATTGTTTCATCAAAACTAGAACTTGATTAAAACAGCACACAATTTTTCAGTTTGTACATTCAGGCACTTCACACAGAATAAGTAAGTAATGTTAAGGGCTATAAATTACCCCCACCAGTGACTTCCTTCCTTTGTGGTTATTTATCTCTATCGTTCTGAGCCACCATAATTTGTCACAATGATATCAATCCCCATCCTTCATGAACAGGGATACCCAACCTCCTTTTCCTTTCCTTTCATAATGCTAAATACCTTAGAGCATTCAGTTTTCAGCACTTGACACTTTGCAATTACAGCAAAAAGTTCCATTTTCTGAATAAGTGGCGTGATAGTGTAAATTTCAGAGATTTAATAACTGCTCAAGAACTGAAGGAATCAGCAGCAACTCTGTATGGAATAAACTGTTAAGGGACAAGGACAGTTATATGTCCAGGAGTTGGAGAAGTGAAAGCCAGAAAAACAAAAAATTGTTTTAACAACTGCTTGATAAATGGCAGCCATAAGTTATGTCACAAGGACAAATGGCTGCCCTGCAGGAGAACTTAAGGAGTTAATCACAGAAAAGCTGTGTCTTCAAACAAACAGTCAATGCTAAATGCAATAAGAATAAAGAAGCTATGTTTAAGAAGGCAAGCTGCAGACTTGATGGTTCCAGAGCAGTAATCAACATTGAAGAATCTAAAGGATCACCAGTAATGTCACACCACAAATTTGACAGATGGAAAATTATATAAGAATTCAACTCCAGAATTCCTCAGGAGCAGAACTCCAAAAAACAACACTGCACAAGGATCGAACTCTAGACATATCCAGAGACAGACAGGGTTGCTTGGAATCATAGCTAAATTCCACCATTAATTGTGCACTAATCAAGTTGATTTGTGAGGCTTAACTTGCTTACTTGAGAGATTTTATTTTTGGTTGCTACATGCAATAAAGTTTAAATAATTGTTTCAGTATTCGATTGTCTGTAAGATTTCTTAAGTAGCCAAATTAAAAGGTAAATTACCCACAACTGTGGGAATACTTCCAAGAGGGAAATCTACAGCTGAATAAGTTAAGGAAGTCCACAGGCTTTTCCAACAATCTACTAGCTGACTAGGTGCTAGTGGACTTTCCACTTCGGTTAAGACTCTAGTTAAGGAACCCCTGCCTGGATCTGCCAGGCAAGAAGGAAGAACTTTCAAAATTAAAAGGACAATCACTCACAGCAGTTAAAAAGTGCTGTTGAAGGACTTCTGGGGTTTGGTGCCTCAATTGGCTATGCAGCTGCTGGCTCAGAATTTAATTCCAGTAAAGGCACAAGAGTGACAAGGCTCTGGTTTGTCACTAACACTCCAAATTACATTCAATTCCCACCATCAGGCCCACAAGACTACATCCCATGTGTCTATCACAGCTTTAATATCATGTCCTTTTCGTAAATATCTGCGTGATCTATTGCTCCATCCTGTCATGAATTCTTATTTGTCCTCTCTCTCCCACTCTGGTTATTACCATAAAAATACCCTAATTTACTGCCTTGTCCTTTTCTGGTAATTCCTAAACCACTCTAGGTAAATTTCCACTCAATTATTCAGTTTAAAATCCTTGCCACAACCCTAGGTATTTGATTCCCCAGCAATGTCCTAGTGCAGTTTAAAGTAAACCCCCATCCAAAGGCTAAGCTCTCTCTTTCTGCTGTACAGTGCTTCATCAAAATGCATTTCCTCCTGTTTTTTTGAAATATATATTCAACTCTCTGAATTAGTTATCTTTTCCCAATTTGCTTTTGGTTCAGATAATAATCCAGAATTCGCTTCCTCTGAGAAGAAGTCATCAAGGGTGATGATAAGGTAGCATGCACCTTTTCTACATTCTTATCGGATATTTACAAGCTAACATATAAATGCAATGTTGCTCCAATTTTACAGGTTTTTAGTGCTATACGAGTATTTGCAGAAGCATGGGTCTGTTCTCTTCCCTTTTTGAATGTACAAAAATAGTATTGATAAAAATCAAATTTAGATTTGATTGTACAAATGTACAACTGAACATAGCCAGAAATAACACAATGGAGGATTTACATTTCAACTACTTATTATAATAGGAATACCAAGTTTCAGACAGATTAAATTTTTAATTAGTTTTTCCCTACCAGTCACAACTTTTCCTGTGCTCCCAGCAATTGTAATCAGATAGTGAACAAGATGCTGGCTATTCGTAGTTTTACCACTGCCGCTTCTGCCCAACAGAACAATGGATTGGTCCTGCCTGGTAGTTAGCAAATTTCGGTAGGCAGCTTGCGCGATAGCATATACGTGTGGAGAGGTATCTTCTCTACGTAATCCTTTAAACATGTGCATAACCTAAAATGAATACAAGAGATTTTGTGTATATCACCAAGGAAAGTGCCAAAGTATTTAGAACAAGGCAATCATCAATGTATTGCATTTGCTTGCATAGATTTTCACATATGGCTGTTTGAAATAAAATAGAATTAAATTTCCTAGGCAATTTTAAATGGGTGATGTTAAAACAATTCTTGCCCTATTCTGATTGTTACACCAAAAAATAATTAGAACAGCTACAACTTAAACCACACTCTGCAAGTGAGGATTTGTTAACTCACAATACTCCAGTGAAGTGAAGAAGCACTCATACCTTGGAATGAGTAACAGCAATTCAAAATGACAGCACAACTGATTTCAACGAAGCACAAATTCAATATTTTTTTTTAAATTAAGCACCATAAACATTTGTCCTACATGTAAACTGAATGCTAACTAACTTGACTGAGTTTTTGGAAGCAGTAACTAAGAGGATTAATGAAGGCAAAGTGGTGAACATGATCTATATGGGCTTAGACAAGGTGTCAAAGTTCCTCATGGTAGATTGGTTAGCAAGGTTAGATCACATGGAATTGAGAGAGAACTAGCCATATGGACATAAAATTGGCTCAACGATAGAAGAGGCTGGTGGTGGAGGACTGCTTTACAGAAACCCTGGCGCAGTGGCGCGCCACAAGGATCAGTGCTGGGTCCACTGCTTTTCATCACTGACATAAATGATCTGGATATGGTCAGAGGTATGGTTAGTAAGTCTGCAGATGACACCAAAATCGAGGCGTAGTGAACATCGAAGGAGGTTATCTCACAGTAGATCAGGATCTTGATTAGATGGGCCAATGATCCAAGGAGTGGCAGATGGAGTTTAATTTAGATGAACATGAGGTGGTGCATTTGGAAAGGCAAATCAGGGCAGGATTTGTACATTAATGGTAAGATCCTGGGGAACAGTTGCCAAATAAAGACTTTGGAGAGCAAGTTCATAGTTCCTTGAAAGTGGAGCCACAGATAGATAGGTTAGCGAAGGTGGTATTCGGTATGCTTGCCATTATTGGTCAGTGTATTGAGTACAGGAGTTGGGAGATCATATTGCAGCTGTACAGGACATTGGTTAGGCCACTCTTAAGTGTGCGTGCAATTTTGGTCTCCCTGCCAATAGGAAGGATGTTGTGAAACTTGAAAGGGTTAAGAAAAGATTGACAAAGGGTGTTGCCAGGGTTGGAGGGTTTCAGCCATAGGGAGAGCGTGAATTAGATGAGGCTATTTTCTCTGGAGCATTGGAGGTTGAGGGGAGACCTTGTTAGAGTTTTACAAAATCATGAGGGATATGGATGGTAAATAGACAAAGTCTTTTCCCCAGGGTGGGGAAGTCCAAAGCTAGAGGTCACAGGTGTAAGATGAAAGGGGAAATATTCAAAAGGCACCCAATTGGCAACTTTTTCATGCAGAGGGTGATGTATGTGTGGAATGAGCTGCCACAGGAAGTGGTAGAGGCTGGTACAATTACAACACTTAAAAAGCATCTGGATTGTTATATGCATAGGAAGGTTTGGGAGGGATATGGGCCAAATGTTGGCAAATGGGACTAGATTTATGTAGGATATCTGGTTGGTATGAACAAGTTGGACTGAAGAGCCTGTTTCCATGCTGTACACCCCAAGACTCTACAACTGTGATTCACTGTATGCAGTTCATGGACATCACCTGCGAATTTACTTTTGCCCCGAAAATAAAAACAAACTGTGGTTAAAAGGTGCATTTTTGCAAAGTGTATCTTGTAAACGAAAGGTCATAAAAGTGTGGACAAATCAACTCTAGTTCTGTCCATAGTTCCACCATTAAAACTTAAGGCAGAGATGAACATGCCTTTTGTTGTCCTTTAACAGAAATTTACAAGTATTTCCAAAAGAAAAGTTTCTAAAATAATGGCCAAAAATTTCAGCAGGTTCAGGAACTTCTTATTCACAAGTGATTGGTGAATTAAAATCAGTAAGTTTTCAAATGTCAATCATCCCTTAATTGCATGAGTGTCACTATCATGCTACATAAGTTCAGCATTCATATAAGACACAAGCTGGCTGCCTGTTATAACAAAACCAATTCTGACTGGTCAAACTGCTTAAAGGATGACTGGATATTGTAAGCGCGAAGGGAAGTTGGAAACAAGAGTTGATTTTTGTCTTCATATTCTGAACAGGAACTGCTAATGCAGACTGCCGAGTCAGATTAATGAATTTTAATTGCTTTCCCTCTGATTGATAAACTATGATATCCAAATGATGTCCTTCACCTATTTTTATTTTGTTAACAGTGACATCTTTTCACTTCTTTTTGCCAGCTTTTGGAAAAAGTCAAGCTATCCCACTTATCTTCAAGCAAGACTTGAATTAAAAGGAGAGGGTCTATACACTTGGACATTTTCCTCCCGGAGCATAGGAGATCGAGGGGAGTGAATTTATAGAGGTTTATAAAATCAACAGACGCATAGATAAGGTAAATAGCAAAGATAGGACAGCAGAGTTCAAACCTTGGGAGGCATTATTTTAAGGTGAGAGGGGAAAGATTTAAAATGGACCTGAGGGCAACTTTTCAGAGAGGGCGGTTCACAGGTGGAATAAAAAGTCAGAGGAAGTGGTAAACACAGGTACAGTGACAACATTTAAAAGACATTTGAAGAGGTACATGAATAGAAAAAGTTTAGAGGGAAATGGGCCAAATGCAGGAAAATGGGACTAGCTTAGTTCAGGAAAACCGGTTGGTATGGACAAGTTGGACAGAAGCGTCTGTTTTCATGTGGTATGACTCTATAAATCAAACTTGCATTTTGCCGTGACGCGTGTTCTAAAGGAACATAACAAGTTGTTGCCACTTTCTCCCACTCCCACAATCATTCCCCAACTTAAAAATACCAACAGGTTCAGATCAAACTGAAAAGATCCTTGCCATTTTCGCACATTGGTCTCATTTTTATTGTGTGTTCCATTCCGTGTCCAGCATTTTTGTCATTTCAGAGAAGCCAGTCCCAAAAATTGTTTGCGAGTACATTAATATGTATGCATTGTTTGGAGACTCACAAATAACATGCACACCTAAATTTATATTTTTATTTGAGAAAACAATGGACAATTTTTGGTTTTGAAATCCTAACATCACAATTATATATTTTCACGAGAAAGGATTTTAAGTGTTAACCAGTTTTGTTTTATTATTCATTCATGGGATGTGAGCATTGCTGGTAACGTCAACATTCATTGACCATCTGTAATTGCCTTGGAAGAGGCAATGGTGAGCCACCTTCTTGAATTCTTGCTCTAGGAATACTCAGTGCTACGAGGCAAGCACTTTGAATTTTGACAGAATGAACGAGAAGCCAATGCAATACTCAAGAAAAAGGAAAATACTGCAGATGCTGGAGATCTGAAATCGTAAAATATTCAAGAAACTCAGCATCTTTGGAAAGAGAAGCAGAGTTAATGTATTGATTCCAATGACTCTTTCAGAACTAAAAGGAAGCTGAAAAACTGTAAATTTCATGGTATTGATAAAAGGGGAGGTGGAGCGAGTGGAACTAGTTACATGGGTGCCTGGAGCAAGGCATTAATCAAAAGGGCGGACGGTATTCATGCTCTGAAATTGTTGAACTCAATATTAAGTGATGTAAAGAACATGAACTGAAAATAAGGTGCTGTTCCTCCAGATTGCAATGGCTTCACTGGAATACTGCCCAGCAAACCTAGAACGGAAATGTTACCATGACAGCATTCATGAATTGTCTGTACTATTGATCCACCACAGTACTGCATTCATAACTCAGAGTTGCTTAATTGATCATTTTTTTCTAACCAGGAAAACTGTCATTTTATTTAAATTGTTTAATTAAACAAATTTGACTTTTTGAAAGCAAAAAAAATTGAAATAACAGTTCACTTTATGACTCTTAGTGTTTAGACCATGCATTCCTCATATTTTATACTTGATCTACAGTTGATTAAGTTAATTGATGGTGCCTTAGCAATCAATATTGTACTTCAACAGACCACAGTAAAATAAAAAATATTCGTAAGGATTACTTGAAAGACATACCTTCTCAGAATACATTGAAGGAGAGCTGAGGGGATTCACCACTATCAAATTTGATCCCGCATAAGTGTGGATCAGGTTACCCCCATAACGTTGGCGTAATGTATGCAGAACATTTGATTCATTAAGGTACAACAAAGATGCAAGATCCTCCACTCGGTCATAGGTTGGTGGATTTGCCTGATAAATGTAACAATAAGTAAGCAGGGAAGGAAAACTAGTTTTGTTTTTTCCAAAGACTAATAAATGGCAGAAGAGTTGTCCCAAAAGAATGGGCTAAATGAATGGTCAAATTAGCATCATAACCTATTTGCATCTTGAATTTGTCCTTGTAGAAGTACAGAATAAAGTGTAGCTTCTCATAAGGAGAAAAATAAAAACAAACGTGTACGTCATGCATAGAAACAGATTGCCATTCTTAAATGTCTTCAACTAGGCTAAAGAAATCTATACCAATAGCATTTCTAATTGATTTCCTCAAACACCCTCCATATAAATAAAACCAGACAGCTTCAGTGCAGATTGGCAGAGATAAGCTTGGGATATTCTCCCCTCCACCAAAAGTGTACAGAAGCACTCCTAGGCCCCTATTAAGACAGTCTGATAAACTGACAAGTTTCCTGCGACTGGCAGAAAAAGTCCAATTTGTATTAGCATCATAAATATTGCACTAAATTACTGTTTTAAATATGCACTAAATGAAGCTCACATGTATTAATACGACCTTGTGCATCACAACGGGTTTACAGACACTCATTTTAATTAGACTGTAATTGCAGTGGTTTAGAGATGTATAGACGATTACATTTATATTTACCATATTTAAAAATCTACCCTTACAACTGGAAGCAAAATAACGTTAAACAATCCTTCAGTAATATATGAAGGGTGTCGAAATTTATTTCATAATAAAACCAATAACAGAAAAAAATTCCAGTCAACTATTGTTTTATCGAATTAATGAACTTGCCTTTTCCACATCATCTTCATCTGCATCAAGTATTGTTCTATCATGATCCAGTATTATCCTTACTTTACCTTCTGGAAGGTTGGAGATGCCACCATCAGTCTTTATGTAGGCAGCTTCAACAAAAAAAAGTAAATTAGTTGAGAATATTACGTACTCCAAAAACATAATTTTATGTATTGCTGTTCACTATATTGTCTGCGTAATTGAAATGTCTGCCATTCACAGAATCATCGAATCTTTACAGGGCAGTAAGAGATCATTCAGCCCATTGAGTCTGCACCGATCCTCTGAACAGCATCCAACTCAGACCTAGCCCCCTATCCTATCCCTGTAAGCCAGCATTTACCACTGCTAATCCACCTATTCTGAACATACCTAGACACAATGGACAATTTACCACGGTCAATCTTCCTAACCTGCACATCTTTAGGCTGTGGGAAGAAACCGATGTACCCAATGGAAACAAACATTGAGAAGAATGTACAAACTCAAACAGTCATCAGAAGGTAATATTAATTCATAAATATTCATGGTTGTTTTGTATCTGCTGAATACAGGGCTTCTGTGAACTGAAAACAATGACAACAATGATACAAAATGCCAACTTCAGTCTATCTTTTTATTTTTCTTTCATAGGATGTGGATGTTGCTGGCTGGCCAGCATTTATTACCTGTCCCTAGTTGCTCTTGAGAAGCTGGTGGTGAGCTGCCTTCTTGAACCGCTGCAGTCCACCTGCTGTGGGTTGACTCATAAGCCATTAGAAAGGGAATTCCATGATTTTGACCCAACGACAATGAAGGAATAGTCAGTGCCTTGGACAGGAACCTGAAGGTGGTGATGCTCCCATGTATCTGCTGCCCTTGTCCTTCTAGATAGAAGTGGCTGTTTGTAATGTGCTGCCTGAGAGTCTTTGGTGAATTTCTGCAGTGCACCTTGGAGACTGTACACACCGCTGTTATATAGTGTCGGTGGTGGAGGGAGAGGATGCTAATTGATCCAGTGCCAATCAAGCAGACTGCTTTGTCCTGGATCGTTTGAGTTTCATTGGCCTTGCACACATCTAGGCAAGGGGAAAGTATTCCATCACACTGCTGACTTATAGTCTGTAGATGATCGACAGGATTTGGGGAGTCAGGAGGTGAGTTATCTGTCGTAGTATCCTAGCCTCTGACCTGTTTTGTAGCCACTCTGTTTTTGTAGCAAGTCCAGTTGAGATTCTGGTCAATGGTAACTCCCAATATGTTACTGGAGGGCTGGTGGGGGGGGGCAGGATTCAGTGATGGTAACACTATTGAACGTCAAGGGCCACTTGTTAGATGGTCTCTTATTGGTGATGCCAGTAGCCTGACACGTGTGGTACGAATGTTACATGCCATTTGACAACCCAAACCTAAATATTGTCCAGATCTTACTGCATTTGAGTATGGACTGCTTCAGTACATGACAGTACATTCAGTATGTGAACATGGGCTCCTTCTACCTAGTCCACTAAATTACAGCTGTGCAAATTAGATATGCATAAAGTAACAACTGAGGAATCAGTTAAAACAGCATGATGACTTAATCTATAGCAAAAGACAGCTTCCAGTCTCGTTTTCCAGATCTTGATTGGATGAGAGGGAATTTCTACAAGAAAAGCAATGCTATGTACACTGATTATTTGGTTATTTGGCCCAGAAATTGTGCACAGGATGAATATCAAAACAGGAAAGTGGACTGGTACAGTGGAAAAGCATAAAGTTAAAGAGAAAGACAAAGGAAGAGAACAATAATGTACACCATTAAGTCCCACATATCTGCCCCCCTCCAGACACACTTTTCTGGACGGACTTAGGAAATGGAATTCAACCCAGTGCTACTTTTCAAACTATTCGGACGATTCACATGCATTATCCAGTATCAGGATTTCGGCAGAGTCTTGACATTCATCACTCAACTTACATACCACTTCCAATGAACTTAAGGCTGGACTATTTGGACCATAAAGAGGGGAGATAATGAATAGGTACATTAATTGCAAGGCTGTGACCAGTGGTACCAATAAGGATCTGTGTTGGAGCCTTTGTTATTCAATTAATTCATTAAGAACTTGATGAGGATATCCACTTTGGTAGCAAAACTGGGAAGGCAGATTTTTACCTGAATGGCTAAAAATTGATACAGGGGAATGTCCAATGAGGCCTGGGTGTCCTCGGTTACCAGTCACTGAAAGTAAGCATGCAGATGAAGCAAGCACTAAAGAAGGTATGTTGGCCTTCATTACAAGAGAATTCAAGTTAAGGAGCAGGAATAGCTTACTGCAACGATACAGGCCTCGTTCAGATCACACATGGAATAGGTACAGAGTCAAACAGCACAGATACAGGCCCTTCACCCAATTCATCTGTGCTGACTCAACTGAACTAGTCCCATTTGCCTGCATTTGGCCATTCCTCTTCATTCATGTGCCTGCCCAAATTTCTTTTAAATGTTGTAAATGTACCCACCTTTACCACTTCCTCTGGCAGCTTGTTCCATATACGCACCACACTATGTGAAAAAGTTGCCCCTCAGGTCCCTTTTAAACCTTTTCCCTCCCAGCTTTGGACTCCCTTATCCTGGAAAAAGATCTTGGCTAGTCACCCAGTCTAAGCCCCTCATGATTTTTTGAACTTCTATAACATCACCCCTTAACCTCCTATGCTCCAGGGAAATAAGTCCTGGCCTTTCCAGCCTTTCCTTATAGGTCAAACCCTCCAGTGTCGGTAACATCCTTACAAATAATTTTTGCACCCTTTTCAATTTAATGAAATCCTTCCTTTAGCACAATGACTACAATTGTACACAGTACTCCAAATGTCACCCTACCCAAGCTGTGTACAGCTGTAACATGACATCCCAACTCCTGTACTTAATGCTCTGATTGATGAAGGCAATGTTGCCAAATGCTTTCTCCACCACCCTGTCTACCTCTTACACAACTTTCAAGGATGTACGTATGTGGTCTTGGTCTTGTACTTGGACACACTGTTCGATAATTTTCCCAAGGGCCTACAATAATTGTCTAAGTCTTGCCTTGGTTTGTATTAGCAAAATGCAACATCTTACATTTATCTGCATTACACCCCATCTGCCGTTCCTCAGCCCACTAGCACAGTCTATCTTAGATAACATCCTTCACTGTCCTTATCAGAGGAAAGTAAGAAGTGCAGCGGTTTACCAGACTGAGTTCTGGAAATGGTAGGACTGACAAATAATTAGGATTATATTTACTGGAGTCCAGAAGAAAAGGGGGAATCCAGGTACACATCATTAAAAAATGTCACAATAATGTCCAAAACAAAACAGAAAAGCTAATAGAATGCTTATCTTTTCTATCTAGAGGAACAGAAAATGTGGTGACATGGTAGCACAGTGGTTTGCAGGGATCCAAGTTCAATTCCAGCCTTGGCTGGTTGTCCTTAGAGAGTTTGCACGTTCTCCCCATGGCTGACAGTTTCCTCCAGATGCTCCAGTCCTCCCACAGTCCAAAGAAGTACAGGTTAGATGAACTTGCTATGCTAAATTGTCCACAGTTTCCAGCTATGTGCAGGCTAGGTGGGTTAGCTACAGTAAATAGCATGTTACAGGGATAGTGTAGGGGGTTGGGTCTGGGTGGGATGTTCTTTGGAGGGTCAGTGTAGACTCAATGGGTCAAATGGCCTCTTCCTGGACTGTAGGGTTTGAATGATTCTATGAAAACAATACAAGGAGGTAGAAGTCATACTTTTGCTGCAGAAAGCCCTGGATAGACCCCGCCTAGGCTTTAAGCAGTTCTGGGGATCACATCTTAGAAAGGATATTTGGCCCTGGAAAGCTTGCAACATTAATTTACTACATTAATATGTGGGCTTCAACAGTTTAAAACTACACAGAGAGACATTACACAATCCAGGGGTATATTTCTTTGATTTAGAATTTTTTAAAAATTGATTTAATTGGCACTTCCAGGGGTCAAAGCAAATAGGAAATGAAGCTATTTCACTAGCTGGAGAATAAAGGACTAAAGCATAAGGTCAGAAATTACAGGCAGATCCTTCAGAAATGAAATCAGGAAATAACACTTCATGCAAAATGTGACAGAAGTTTGGAACTCTCACAATGACAACTAATGCTAGATCAATTCTTTGATTTAAAACTGAAGTTAAAAATAATCAAAAGTATGAAGGAATAAGTTAATGAATTTCAAAAATCTGTCTGAAATTACCTAAAGAAAATCCATCTTTGTGAACCAGCCACACCTTGTCTGCTTCATACCATGCTTGTTCTGTAGCAATCTGCTCCTCAGTCTTCAACTATAATTGGAAAAGTGGGAAAAGGAATATCAAATTACTTGACAAACTAAGGATTTGCATCTTGTAATCCATTTCAAAATGTATCTTGCTATATATTCTCTTATGGAATACAAATCTGGTCAGGCACTTACAAAGGTAGGTGATAGTTTATATTAGACTACTTTGTTGTTTTTTGCCAAGCTTTTGTCCATTTCTCAACCAAAAAGTTTCCTTGTCAGCTTTTTTAGAACATGAAGAATCAACACATCACTGAAAGTTCAGTCACTAATATATTTGAGTTTTATTACATGAAGGAATCTCATCCATATGATGCAGAAATTAGACCTACATAAACTGGTTGAATAAAATGTCTAACACTGCTTTGCCATGGTGTTACAATTATCTACATAGCTCAGTTGAGTCTGGGTGAAATTTGTGTCAAATAGCACGTGTACTTAGGTCTTGCAATGCTGACTGTTTAGACATTACAGTTCACATAGCATAAAATTGTAGTGGCAAAAACATAGTAAATAATGCAATTGAAACTGTAGACTAGATGACTAAGTATCTGTAAAAAAAATTTTTTTGGAGAATTTTACTAATAGCAGCTACATTACTTCCACATCCATTTATATCCTTCATCTGTTAGCTTCAACCCAAAGGGCTGAACCCAATTATTAAGCCTGCAAATGTGAAATGTATGGGCAAAAGTGAACTTGATCGCCAGTCAGAATGAAATAGTATGCAATCATTCCCTAAGAGAAGACACAATTGGTCTGGAAGATCTTCTATCCATACGCATCAGCAAATGTTGCACAAGTCTGAATCAGTTGTTTGTAGGGAGTGATTCTCAATAATGAGGAAATACCAATCAGAACAAATCAAGAAAACTGAATTTCAGATTTATTTTCCAACGGCAATGCAAACAAGGTTTTGCAGGTGTTGGCAAAGTGACCCTTTCAAGAGTAGGATAACACAAAGATGAAGACTTAATAATCTCAATTTTCACATCTGTCAAACATTTCCCACCAAATATTGTAGAAAACTCTTCGCAGTCAAAAGCAAAGCACTATGGATGCTGGAAATCTGAAAAGAAATCCAGAAAATACTGGAAATACTCAGTAGATGCGATAGCACCTGTGGAAAGAGAAAGAGACAGGTTTCAGATCTATTCACTCATCAGGCCCTTCTAAACAGTCAACTGGAAAGTTAACAGGTCTCTCTCCACAGCTGCTGCCAGACCTGCTGAGTATTTTTGCACGTTTTGTGTCCTTTTGACAGTCTTTGCTTGGAAGCATCCAATCTAAAAAATTGTGTTATTTAAGAAAATCTGATCTAATCTGTCAATTACTATGAAATACAAAATAGAAATCAAAAGAACTGCGAATGCTATAAATCAGGAACAAAAACAAAGTTGCTGGAAAAGCTCAGCAGGTCTGGCAGCATCTGTGAAGGAGAAAACAGAGTTAACATTTCGGGTCCAGTGACCCTTCCTCAGAACTGATGGTGGCTGGGAAAACATCAGTTTATGTACAGAAAATAGGGAGGTGGGTGGGGTAGGGAGTAAACAATAGGAAAGAGCCCAAAGAAAGAAAAAGACAGTTGGACAGACAAGGGAGTTGCTAACGATCAGACTGGGAGGGTGAATAGTTGTTAACGGAGACTGTTAGTGACGGGGTGTGGAGTGGCAGGCTGTGTGGTAACAAGGCCCGGTGAGTGGGGTAGGGAGCTGGGACATGGGGGAGTTTAGGCCCTAAAATTATTGAGCGCAATATGGAGTCCGGAAGGCTGTAGGGTCCCCAAGCGGAAAATGAGGTGTTGTTCCTCCAGCTTGCACTGGGCTTCACTGGAACACTGTAGCAAGCCAGTGACTGAGATGTTGGCCAGGGAGCAAGGTGGTGCATTGAAGTGGCTGGTAACAGATAGTTCAGGGTCTTTTTTGCGAGCAGAACATAGATGTTCTGTGAAACAGTCACCAAGTCTCCTCTATATTGGGGAAACAAAGCGAAGACTTGGCGACCATTTCACAGAACATCTATATTCTGCTCCCAAAAAAGACCCTGAACTATCTGTTGCCAGCCACTTCAATGCACCACCTTGCTCCCTGGCCAACATCTCAGTCACTGGCTTGCTACAGTGTTCCAGTGAAGCCCAGTGCAAGCTGGAGGAACAAAACCTCATTTTCCACTTGGGGACACTACAGCCCTCCAGACTTAATACTGAGTTCAATAATTTTAGGGCCTAAACTCTCCCATGTCCCAGCTCCCCACCCCACACACCAGGCTGTGTTACCACATAGCCCACCACTACACACCCCCCTGATGTTAGTCACTAACAGTCCCAATTAACAACTATTCACCCTCCCAGCCTGATTGTTAGCAACTACTTTGTCTGTCCAACTGTCTTTGTGTGTCTTTGGGCACTATCCTATTGTTTACTCCCTACCCCAACCATCTCCCTATTTTCTGCATATAAACTGACATTTTCCCAGCCACCATCAGTTCTGAGGAATGGTCACTAGATCCGAAATGTTAACTCTTTTCTCTTCCACAGATGCTGCCAGACCTGCTGAGTTTTTCCAGCAACTTCATTTTTGTACTGTGAAATAGACTTAGCCCAGTTCATGCAAAATTATATAGGGGAAATATCACATGCCTCTCGATTTACATTTACATGGACAAGTGAAACTATATTGCATCATTAGTTTACACAAATTTCACCAAGTGTGAAGAATCAAGTGAATTAGTAAGCTTTTGATAGCGCAACACACCATTCACAAAAAGGGAAGAAAATGAACAATTAAAAACTACTTTCAACTGAAGTAATATCTAATGCAAAAATGTCTTTGAACAATGGTGCTGGCATTGAAATGATGCAAGAGTTCAAGTTGCCAATTTTTCATGATATTAATTTGGCCTTGCACAAAGTTAACAATTATTGCATCTCGATTTTCAAATCAGTGCAAGTACCGTGCCTTTCTTAGGCTTTACCAGCTGAAAATGAGAAGGTAATTCTTGGTATACAAGGTAATTATACAATTCTGATTTTCCCACAACACTCGCTATAAATAATTATCCTGAAATATAGCCACTTAATAAAGTCCTATATGAATGTTTATTGCCAGCTAAAATGCTGAAAGGATTAACATGTTACAGTACTTATAATGATCTTCCTAAATCACACATTCTCACACATCTTTCTGATCCAATCAGCAAACCTACTTGATAGAAATAGCAAATTTTCAACAGTTAATGTATTGACTAAGAATAAATATTATACAAAGCTACTTTAATGTAAGATGATGGCAATAACTTGCAAGTAGTCCAAAATAACATTTATAAATTACTCCAGATTTATTTTAATGACCCATTGCTCCTTTATAATCCTTAAACTGTTATGATCTAGAGCCAACGCAAGAAGTCAAATGAAGAAATTTAAAAGAAAAATGAAATGTAAAATCACTAACATCTATAAGTGAGCTAAAATTTTCTTTAAAACTGAAGTTTGCCTATTTTGAATGAAATTCTGCTAAAATGCTTTCTTAACAAGTTATGATACCAACACTATTGCAAACGTTTATAAGCTTATCAAATTAATTCTCCACTGGCATTGCAGAAGATGTTGACAGATGGGGACAGATTGCTAACAACCAATGTTTGCACCTAACTGAGCAAACATAAATGTACAAGGAAGTGGAAGTATACAAAGTTTAATATTATATAACATGCAAGTACTTCACATAAAGCAACTTCTCAAAAGCAGTGTTTAGATTAAATGCCAACCTGGGGCTGAGTAGAAGCAGATGCTGAAGACTGAAGCACAGTTGTTGTCACCTCTTCCACCTGATTCTGGTGAGCAGCAGATAAGCCAAGCACAACAAAAGAAAGCAAATCATGATTTAAAGAATGCTATCTTGTATCCATCACCCTTAACATTCAATGCGTTATTCGAGTTTCTAACATACAAACACAGTTAGTTCTCTTTTGCACATGAGCAACCTTGGTTACCTAAGCTTAATGTTTTGAACGCATAATTGAATATTTCTGATGCCTTCCATTTAACTGTTCAGAGATTGTATAGCTGATATTTTTAGTTCATTAATTTTGGTTTACAGTGTGCATAAACAACAGATTTTTCTTTCTGAAAGGCATTACCAAACTATTTATCCTACGCCGTATCATTTATATGTGACCATTCAATTCTATAGAGCTCACAAATTCCTCTTGAAACGGCCCACCAGACCATTTGACTTTATGAATCATTACAAAGCCTGTTGCAGTTGAATGGAGCTACCCCAAATCATCAAGTATATGGGCAATAAATGTGGCCTTGCCAACATCTTCCACATTCAGAGAATAAATTAAAGCAAAACTATAAAACCTGATGTTTAAGCATGATGCTAATTTTTAAAGCTTATTTTAAAGATAAGTTCAAAACATCTGAAAATTAAAGACAGTAAACTCTTTTTTATTAAATACAAGCTAGGATCACCAGTTTCTGGATATTTTGATCTGCAGCAAACAGCAAATACTCAAGTAAATTTACCAGAATCAGGACAAGTGGCAAAGTCTGGTAGTCCAGTCAACCATATGAATCTCAAAAGGTAGCACCATGAGTCAAGGTAATTGGGTGAATACAAAGGCAGTGACTCAACCAAATTTGACAAGAACAGTGCTTGCTCAATATTGGAAAGCTCATACACTGTCATACAAGGTTAGTCATAATAAATCTGCCCCTGCCCCTTCCTCAGAATACGAAATTTGACTTGAATACTTGCCACTATTTCCATGCACTGCCATCTTGGTCTACAGAAGTAGGTAGCCAGAGAAGGAAGTGGCACCAAGAAAAGTTCAGGAACTACAAATGGTACAAGTAACACTTGAAAATGCCAGGATAGGAGAAACAATACTGATCTTCCTCAAGATCAAATTATCTTGCACAATTGTATACCTTTATTTTCAACCCCATTCCCAGAGAAGTCATAGTCTGAAGTAAGCTTATAGTCTGAAGTATGCTTAAATTTATGAATGCGAAAAATGCAGTTCCAATTTTCTTTGAGGAAATTATGCTTCTATAAATTATAGCTTGTTATGTATATGGAGGTTTTTTTTACAAAAAAGATGCTTTATATGGGAAGAGAAGAAATTCTAAACCAATGATGAAAGCAAATGTTTACATTGACAAATTCTAGCATCAATGTTTCTGTACAGAAAAATAGAATTTTACATTCTTATTCTACCGCTTAAAACCTAATTTAAAAAAAACAGGAAATGGAACAGGAAGCTGTGGTATTTAGTAGGAAAGGATGAGGGCGGAAAGAAAAGGGCTTGTGTTTAAGTGCAAACAACATATCGAAACTAAAATTATAGTCTCAAGACTTTGGTGCAAATTCCTTTAATGTACGAAGTGCAAAAGTTTTATTCTGCACAGACACGTCACTTTCACAAGCCCTTCAGCAAATAGTGGCTTAATTTAAATGAAATTAAGCTTTGCAAAATATCTTGTTACAAATATATCACAGTGACAGATTACAAACATAAACCTTAAAACCAAGTCAAATAATTATCATTCCAAAAATCAACTGATCAAAGTTCCAAATTTACCAAAAAGACACAATGTTAATTGGGATTGCGAGTATTATTGTCAAATAAATCCTCTCTTGAAAAAAAATCCCAAACTTTATTTAATTTCAATTAGACCACTAGGTCAATTACTTTTGATGTAGTTTTTGCATTTTGTGTAGCCCACTAGAAAAATAGAGTAGCGGGAAAAGAACAAGCAAGGCAAACAAAGAGCTGTAGCAGAGATGTGGGAATCATAGGATAGACATGAAGGCAGCCTTACAGTCCAGCATGACACACGGGCACAGACACCAGCCCAGACACCTGCCTGTGCGAGATCGTTGGAGCGAGTGGAGGAATCTTGAGAGGGAACTAGGCTCTGGGTAGGTGGGATCGCAGGTTCCAGCTGTGACAACAATGCAATGTGAAAGAAACAAGATCCAGATGTAAAAAGTAAGAACAACAAAAGATGAAGTCATTAAGCAAATAACTACACGCATACAGATACAGCTAAAAAAAAACGCAGTATTGACTATTATAGTACACCTATAGTCTTTAAGTAAAATGTCCAAATATCACAAATTTCAGTTTCCCATTTCTCTCTGTTCCCCCTCAATAAAGTTCATTTCTTCATATTTCATAATTTTCACCACATGAATTTTATAAATTTGAGTGAAGCACAACGCAAGACGAAAATGGGCCTTGATATCTAAATCAAATTACATGTTTAAAAAATATTTCATTGAAACAAATTGGAATGTGAATGCTATGACTGAGATATTAATACTTAAAATGAACTAACTTTTCAGATAGATTCTCACACATCATGCTACATCACACATACTACAGGCTAAATGAACATTGATGGATGCAGGAAGTATCTATGTTTAAATTTATTTTTATTATTCCATTTAAAAATCAATTGTTAATAGTCCATTTAATTGAACTGAAAGGTTATTAATTGTTTTTATTAATTAAACCTAGTAGTAGATTTATTCAAACAACTAAAAGGTGCCTGAGGTCAATGGTGATAAATTTTAAAGTGGAAACTAAGCTACCACCGCGACACATTTTTCAGAAACCTGTCAAATACTTAAGTTATAGCTTACACCTCCAGTTATATCATGAAACTAAGGCAAATATTGAAAAATGAAGTTTGTATAAAAAAGCTACAATTTTCTGAGGACTACATTCAGAATTTGAATCTACCATGTAACTTCAAGTACTGTGCGCACTAACTACAGAAATCTTAAGATTTAAAAGTCTACTGACAGCAAACAAAAATTTCTCCAATCCAATTTCTCACAAATTAGAATGCAATTCATTTTGTTGAATTATCACTTGAGAATATGCATGTCAGTGCATATTAACAAATAAATTGTTTATTTCATTCTGTTCATTAAATCCTTACAGTACTGTCATAAAAAGTCTCCCTAATTCTCGTCTATTATATAACTCAAAAATAAAAAAAAAACAAAATTTCTCCTCATCACCTACCTACAGCTCTTTAATGATTTTAGATCTATAAACACTAGTTAAAGGCCCAGTCACTCATGACAACACATTTTCCACATCAAAATCACTCATCAAAAAAAGTCCTGAAGAACTAACGTGTACAGAATAGGCCATTTGCCTTTTTTCTATGTTGTAGATTTCAAAGCACAGGTGACAATGTTGACAAAATTTTGAAACTGGTAACAAATGCGATGAAAGAAAGTACTAAAAATATGAAGTGTAAAAAAGCATACTTTACTTAGTACATTATCAAAAAAATGGCAGCCCTTAGGTCTGAAACTGCGCTGACTTTTGGATCAATCAAGATTTTTTTGGAGGGTGTGTGGAAGGGGATGGGGTAGGGAGGGTTTAGTGGGGGACTGGAATGTTGCTTTGAGCACAGAAATAGACCAACACACCAGCACTGAAGCTGATAATTCCATTGCCATGCAGTGCTTAGCCAAATTGTCCATGTACGTTAATTTTATTTGAATACAAAAAGTGGTACATTCTAAAAATGTCAATTTTGGTCAATTCTGGTTTTGAACATGTGTTCAGGTATTTCTGGCCTAAGTGTAAATGCAAAACTAAAAAAAAAATGCAAAAATATTTTTCTCATTTCACCACATGAGATTAAAACCTAAACCAAAATGCTCTAATATTTACAACTATGAACGAATTAATAGAATAAATACTAACAAAGTTTTTCAAATTGTTTAAGTGACCTCTGGCAGAGGGTTAATAACCAGAGGATAAGGATTTAAAATATTTGGCAATAGAATGCAAGTTTTCTTAGAATCTGGAATACACTGCCTGAAAGGGTGGAAAAGCAGATTCAGGAGTAAATTTCAAAACAAAATCAGACATGTACTTGAAAAGGAAAGAGCTGGGTTGTGAAACAAATCAGATCGATCTTTTAAAGAGCCATTTCAGGTGTGAAGAGCTGTATGGTGTCTTTCTGTGCTGCATACTTCTGTGAACTATTACACAAAACTTTCGCAAGGGAACATATGTCTGTAGAACAATACCAGCCAAAGCAAAGCAAGGAACTACGTGTGGGACTATTGAACCAATAATCTGCCACATGATGCCTTGAAAACAGAAGTTGTAATGTTTAGCCTGTAATAGAAGAATTTGAAAGTGAACTTCTCTTTGCTCACTGGGTTCAATGTATCTGTGATTAGCATTCAAAACAAAAGAGGTAGCCACTATGATAAAAATTAATCACATTATTCATCAAGTACCACAAGAATAATCCTAGATAAGTAAAAGGTCTTTTTATTCTAAATTCAAGCGACAGTCAATGTTTTACAAATCAGAGTTATCTGGACCAGGTAAGATTTGTAGTCTTGGGACCAATCATAATCCTGCTACAAACAGCAACATTTTACACTTGATGACATTGGGCAAGTTTTGATATTGAAATACTGCACAAAATATAGAGTATATACCCACCCGTAGATAAATTGTGTTAATTAGTCATTTTCTACATTACATACATCAAAAGGGGTTTAAGAGGAAATGCCTGGTGTACATGAAGTTCACACAAGATTCTACATTTAGATAAGAATGTGCCAACAGCACAACACAAGCAACAGTCAAAGCATGTCATGTTTATTTACTGAAGTAGTGAAGATTCTCTCCAGTCTCAGCTGAGCTTCATCTGTATGTGTCATTTGTTGTGACATCCATTGAGCCTAAAGATCACATGACCAACAATATTAATTTTCTAATAACCAGTTCTCATTATTTAGATTGGACTTGAAATGTGCGTAGTACATGAGCGTGGGTACTGGCCAGGATTAGTGCACATTACTGGGTCACTATGATAAGTAAATGTAAAACAGCACAATGCTGACCTAAGTGTACGTAATGCAAACAGCAAGAAAACCTGCAAAAATGCTTTCTGCATGCAGTAATCAAAGCATTAGATTCAAAAGATTTTCATTGCTTGACCATGCAATGAATAGTCTGGTTGCTATCTGTTTGGTAAGTTTACTCCTTTGTCCTGCAGCCAAACTAGTACTCATATCTTGTTATATTTTGCTGTACTGGATTTTATACTTGTAACAATGATTAAACTACTAATACTTGAACATAATTACAACTTCAAAATGCAAAGTAACGTGTAGCATCATTCATGCATATGTGTGGAAATCCAAAAGTTGCTGTCAGCGCTTGTTTGCTCCTCAAAAGGGTGTAACATAGACAGACATCGATTAGAAATCATTTAAACTTGTTCAACGGGTTATAACTGGGTTTTAAACTGAACACACAGTCATTATTTGTTACCAACAATCTCTCTAGCCTGGAAAACATTATACATCTGCAGAAAGTCAAGTTTCTTCATTATAAAAACAATATAGCAATTTCTTTAAAATAAGTGGTTTTTTTTAATTTATGACATTCCAGTTTTTACATTAATCCCACAAGTATGTCCTAATTCTTATTTCATTCTCTAAAATCATAACAATGACTTCCTTACATGTTGTTAGAATTCATCATCGTGATTACTTGTTCAAAAACCTCAGTTTCTGGAAGCCACAGAACTCTTATAACTGGTGAGACAATCAAGTTAGCATCTGGAAAAGTTAATTCCAGGCCAAAGATCACCAGTCCTTTTGTGGGCAGCTGACAGCCATTTCATTGCTGACAGGAATATCCAGCCCATTAATAGTTATTTCTTTCACAATACATGTTGTATCTTTTCAACTCACTTAAGTACCACCTATTCTTTTGTGAATATTTTCAGCTATTTAGCTTCATTTAAAGCAATTTGTAGTCAAATTTTAGTCATTTTCAACATCTGTCCGAAGTATACACATGCAAATTAAAATGTTATATAGTACAATTACAGGCAATATGAATTCCAAAAACCGGTAGGCACATTTTAAAGATACAATTGGTATGAAGAATCAGTGCTGTAAATTATGCAGGGGTTTAGCTAGAGATGGTTGATCCTTTGATATCTGGATTAAGAATTGCAGTGCAATGCTGGAAACCAGGAAAAACAATGTTTTTTTTAAGTTTCTAAGTATTACACCACCTTACTAAAACATAATTTTAACTGTAATTTTCACAAACTGATTCCAGGAGAGTGGTAGAATCATACAGCATGGAAACAGACCTTTCAGTCCAACCAGTCCATGCCGACCATATTCCCAAACTAAACTATTTCAATCTATCTTCACTTGGCTCATATCCTTCCAAACCTTTCCTATTCATAAACTTCTCAAAGTGTCTTTTAAATGTTGCAACTACCTGCATCCATCACTTCCTCTGACAGTTCATTTCACACACGAACCATTCTGTGTAAAAAACGTTTCCCTTCATATCCTTTATAAATCTTTATCCTCTCACCTTAAAAATATACCCAACCCCGCTTTGAACTTCTCCACGCTAGGGAAAAGACCACTGTTATTCACCTTATCTATGGCCCTCATGATTTTATGAACCTCAATAAATATCACCCTTCAACCTTCAACTCTCCAGTGGAAGAAGTCGTCCCAGTCTCTCCGGTCTATTTTGATATCTCAAACCCTCCATTCCTGGGAACAACATGGAATTAACGCAAAGGCAGTATAGCTATTGCCGACGAAGCTTCAAATTTAGTTACGGGGCTAGGAAACCAACAACAATAACATTAAGCCATGTGAAATGAACGTAAAGAAACAGAGAAACTAGTTATCTTACCATTATATGTACAATATTTTATTGTCAATAAAGCAGTATGGGAATGGAACAGAGCGAAATGACGCTGCAGGATTCAATGTGATGGTCTAATGTACAGGACAAAACAAATTTCAAAAAAAAAGCCAGTCATAACAGTTTATCTTTGTGATGAAGGTTCATTATTTTAATTATTATTGTTGTTGTGGTTAATTGGCTTGCTGAGCTGGTTCGTTGTTTCACAGACGTTTCATTACCCTGCTGGGTAACATCATCAGTGCAGCCTCCAATGAAGTGCTGTTGTTTTCCCGCCTGGTATTTAAAACTTTGTTTTAAATCAGCATGTTATCGATAGACAGTCTTGATTAACCAATAATTAAATACCGATCTATAATGATGTCTGGCTATTTATGTTGTAAATAAAATATAACAGTGATGTGTACACCCCTGCATCATGTTTCTACTATTTACTGTATGATTTTTTTCTATTGATTTCAGGTGTCAATATTTTTATACAGATTTTATAAGGGATATTGATGTCTTGAAGCTTCACTTGGTCGAGGTTTTCAGCACCTCTTGATCATCCAGAAAATATAGGGTGCATGTTAAGAAGTGGTAAATATAATTTTAGTTTTTTTTTGCTTTGAATTTGAAACTGACAGAGCCATCTGGAAAATGTATTTACTTGCATCTAAATGAGGCTTAAAAAAACTTTGTGGTATGTAGCTTGATGGTTTGGAAAACAATAGTAGAAAAGTGTGGGGAGAAAGAAGAACCACTGCATAGCAACAAAGCATCCTATGACACAGGGAAATGGGAGGCAATTTTTCTTTTTAGGAAGAGAGAGTCACCCAGAAGGTTAGCAAACGTGTGGATTTCTTTTCCAGAGAAGCAGATCATTTCAGAGTAGAGTCCTGTAACATCAGCAGTTTAGTTTAGCAGTGTCTAAAACATTCTGGGCGAAAGACCTGAGCAGCTTAGTAGTTAGGAGGAGAAAAGCTCCAGAAATAGGTGTGTCAGAGAGGAAGACATCCTATAGTGTTGCTGAATGTACGAGTTTAAAGGAATACATGTGGCTAAGGAACACATGTTGAGGAAAGGAACCGTATAAATGCAAATCTCATGGGCCTGGGGAAGAGATGCCAATTTAAATGCTGGACTTTATTTTTCAAAGAAGCGTTCTGCCAATGGCCTTGGTGACCTCAATTATATGCACTGTAGAATAGAACTTTTACAAAAAAGAGGCAGGTTGACTCCATAACAGCTTTAAAATCACCCAAACCCAAGAATGTACACTGCACTTGTAAAATTTGTGCTTCATTCAAGGACTGGCTTAGCGTATAAGTAAATTAAGTGAACTCTTGGTGTGAAAGCCCAATATTCAAAATTCTATCTCAAAGCTTTGTTTCACTTTTAACTGAAAAAGGTGTGAAAAACTGCTAATTTAGCAAATTCTTGGAAAAAAAAAATCAGTAACTCCAATCGTCAAAACATCCATATATAGGCAAAATAATGGGCATTTGTGTGGTACTGTAAACTTCAAACCTTTAATAATTGTTCACAGATCAAAAGAAACAGCAATAACTCTCTGAAACAAACGATTTAGGGACAAGAAAAGCTTATCTAGAAATTGAAAGCAAATCGGTCATGTCTGAGAGGAGGAGGAGTTGAAGCTGAAACAAACTAAGTTGTTTTATCAACTGCTTGATAAATGCCAGAAGGACAACTGATTGCCCTGCAGAAGAATTTAAGGAGTTAATCTAAAGAAAACTGTCTTCAAACACAGTCAATGCCAAATGTAACAAGAAACAAGGAAGCTACCTCTGCTAAGAAGGCAAGCTGCAAACTTGCAATATTTGGATGAAAGCGTCTAAAGGGTCATCAGTAACACCACAAGAACACTACAAATTTGAAGAATGGAAAACTGCATAATTATTCAACCCCAGGATTCTTCAGAAGCAGAATTCTGGAGAATAATACTGCACAAGGATCGAATCCTGGACACATACAGAGACACTATTGTATGGAATAATAGCTGAATTCCATCATTAGTCACGTAATAGCCAAGTTGGGTTGTGGTGCTTAACTTGCTTACTTGAGGGGTCTTATTTTGGTTGCGACATTCAACAAAGTTTAAATAACTGTTTCCGTATTTGATTGCCTGTGAGATTTTTTAACTAGTAGCTGAATTAAAGATAACTTGTGGTAATTTACTGACTATATGTGACAACCCAAAGTTGCAAAAGAGCTTCAAATTTTGCAATTTCTTTTCGTCTTCACGACATTCATTGTTCTTTTTAACCTCAATATTTGTACCATTCTTTCCATAGCTACACACCTGCATTCTAATGTCTGGTTAAACTCTTCAACAACAAGTGAAGGCAATACTTCCTGATCTATTGTGCATCGGAAAGTGCAGTCTCCTTTAAATAAGTCAAAAGGAAAACAGCGCGTGCCAGATCCAATAATGGAAACTTAGTCAAAAGTATAAAAACATGCTTTGAGCTCCATATTTACGAGATTAACCCATTCATTTTATTCTGTCTAGAGTATCACAATAATTTCAGATTAAGATTATGGTATCAGCATAGCTCAGCACAATTTACATCAGTTCCAAGGGATCCCTCATTCAACTGCATTACTTCTAACTTTCATATTCCCATGCACTTATATTCAAATCAGCACAAAAATGTCAAATCACAAATAGCAATGTTACTCCAAATAATATTCTCCCTTGCATAAAAAAAATCAGGTTTATCAAACCTAGCAGTGTCAGCACACAATGGTTATTTGCCAAACTGCCATGGTGATAATTTTAAGCAAGAGGCCTAACCACCTTCTCGGGTATGACGATGATATTTTGGTAAGCACTTTGCTACATGAGTTTTGAGAAGATTTGTAGCTCAGGTTGAGGTTCTGGATGTGAGTTTGCTCGCTGAGCTGGAAGATTAGTTTTCAGACATTTCGTCACCATTCTAGGTAACATCATCAGTGAGCCTCCGAAGAAGCGCTGGTGTTATGTCCTGCTTTCTATTTATCTGGTTAGGTTTCCTTGGGTTGGTGATGTCATTTCCTGTTCTTTTTCTCAGGGGATGGGAGATTGGCTCCAAATCAATGTGTTTGTTGATGGAGTTCTGGTTGGAATGCCATGCTTCTAGGAATTCTCGTGCATGTCTCTATTTGGCTTGTCCTAGGATGGATGTGTTGTCCCAATCAAAGTGATGTCCTTCCTTATCTGTATGTAAGGATACGAGTGATAGTGGGTCATGTCGTTGTCAACCATCCCCTGAGAAAAAGAACAGGAAATGACATCACCAACCCAAGGAAACCTAACCAGATAAATAGAAAGCGGGACATAACACCAGCGCTTCTTCGGAGGCTCACTGATGATGTTACCGAGAATGGTGACGAAACGTCTGAAAACTAACCTTCCAGCTCAGCGAGCAAACTCACATTCAGAACGTTGCTACGTTTTAAGACATGCATTAGAAAATACAAACCTTTTTCCCAACCTAGCAGCATGCATTTTTTGGTTAGTCAGTTACCTCGCTTCTGACTGCTTCTGGCACTTGTAGATCATTTTGTTTTTCCACATTCTCCAAGGCAGGCAAATGTAGCATAGTGGACATTTTATTTGGATCACTCGTAGAAACATCATCCTTTTTATCTGGGGGTTTTAACCGAGGTTTGTGATCTTTGGTTTTTCCTCTAGTCATGAGACTAGTCAGCCCCACTGAAATATCATCTTTAGCGGTTTCCTTTGTTGGAATTACTGCTTCTACTTTAGCAGCACAAGGAACATTTTTCCCAACTTTTAATAGTGTTGTCCTGCCAATTTCAGTTCTAGATCCTGTTTTTGATTCCAGGATTGTTTTGCTTTCCACCTTCTGCTTCACAGCGTGTTCTTTAGACTTCATCTCCATCGCCTTGTCCTTATCAATTCCACTTTCGCCTGGTAAAGCTTTTCGTATCACTTTCCTGACTATTTTAACCACCTTTTTCTTAGGAAATCCTTCATTGTCATGGGACAGCTCCTCACGATTTGCCACATTCATATTTTGCTTTACCTTGTCTTTTGCAGGAAGCTCATTTTCAAAACATCCAGCTGCACATGCACTTTCTCCATTTATTTCCAGCTGTGAACCACAGATCTCTTCGGTCCTGACTTTCACTGCTTTATCATTTTCACTTCTTTCTGACTATATTTTGCAGTGTAAAAAAGAAGTTGCATAAATTAAAGGAGAAAGACAAACACAGTTGGTAACAAAGCAAAAAGAAATGGAATTATAATCAAGTATGACATCAAGAAAGAACATAAGCTACTTGTACATCTAAAGGATCTATTTGATCCCCAGTCAATCTTTGCAGTAGGCATATAAAAATACACCACATTCAAATGGCTGGACAATCCTACTTGGGCATCACTGTATGACTTCATTTTACTTAGACCCAATAGGAGCTGGCAAATATATCAGAACAAATATTTGTTGAAATGTATATAAGTAGAAAAGCAAATACAACGTTTAAATGCTACTATGCATTATTTTCTGGTAGGTTTTGACAAAACCGTCAGTGCAAGAGCTCTTGTGCATAAAAAAAATTCTCCCGACATACTTAAATTGTTTGGTGTGGAACAGTAGCTCAGCAGTTAGCACTGTTGCCTCCCAGCGCCAGGGACTCAGGTTCAATTGTACCCTCAGGTGCCCGGTGTGCAGTTTGCACATTCTCCCCATGTCTGGGTGGGTTTCCTCCGGGTGCTCTGATGTCCTCCCAAAATCCAAAGATGTGTGCAAAGGTTAGGTGAATTGGCCATGCTAAATTGCCCAGCGTGCCCAGGAAGAGGAGGCTAGTTTGATTAGCCATAGGAAATGCAGGGTTACAGGGATAAGGCGGGGCTGGGTAGGATGTTCTTCGGAGGGTTGGTGTGGACTCGGTGGACTGAATGGTCTGCTTCCACACAATAGGGATTCTATGATAATTCTATGATAAGACAAGAAACGTACAGCGTATGAGGAGCACAAAAGCTGACGTTTCGGGCCTAGACCCTTCATCAGATGGAGGGGGGTCTAGGCCTGTAACGTCAGCTTTTGTGCTCCCGAGATGCTGCTTGGCCTGCTGTGTTCATCCAGCTTCACACTTTGTTATCTTGGATTCTCCAGCATCTGCAGTTCCCATTGTCTCTAAACGTACAGCATATGTCCACTATACTTATACATTTTACAATACAAAAATTCTGTGAAAACTACAAAATGCATGAAAAGAAAACTAGCAGATACATAAAAAATAATATTCCTGTTACACTACAAAATATAAACAATATTTTGAACAGGTCATGGGACAGGCCAGTGTAAGTTGTTTTTATAATATTAAAGAGTAATTTGAAATGACATAGGTATAATCATAACATTTCCTTTCTCTGAAAATTCAAACGCTCCTATGAAACCTGTTATACGATTCGTAGCAATAACATAGAATGAAAATTAAATACAGCATTATGTCCTAACAGAATACTGCTGTACAAATGACTGACTGTTTCAAAAATTAGGTAAAGTTTACCAATTCAAATTACTATGTTGCAATAGTAGTAACAAATACTAGACAAAGTAAAGACATTGGAAAAACAGGACTCTTGACTTTCATATACATATATTCTTTATAATTTCACTGTCCATATAAAATGATCTTTGGTAAACAATTAATTTTAAAGGTTGCATCTGAATTTGCTAATATGCTTCCACTCTGGAAGCAATACTGAACAATAAACGTGCTGCAGTGCAGCAAGCCTGGTCTGCTTTCAATAAAAGGCCACAAGTTTTTCAGTTATTTTCTTTGAAGGAAAGAAATTTTTTTCAGAATCGCATTTCATTTGTGGTCTACTAAAATGCAACTAAATGCTCAGCAATCGTCTGATAAAAGTCAATATTTATCTTCATAATAATGATTTGTATAAGCTTGCAAATTAAATTCTTAATTATACTGCTATATACTAATATTTTTCCTAAAACAATACACACAATTTTAAAAAATTATTTAATTCAGGCTGAGCAAAATTTTCCAATGCTAGCTTTAGTTTCAATAGACCAGCAAACTAAATACTATTTTCACTAACAGCTACTTCATATGGACAAATCAAATGCTGCAACAACTCCAAGATCTCTTCCTAACACTGCAGACCATAAATTTACATTGTAAAATCACATTATTAATCACAGCATGTCCTAAATCAAGTATACAGTTGCAAGTCAAAATATTTTAGCAAAATTATTCAGCTACCTTCATTTTATTCCCAAAATTTAGATGACTACTGGAGGATCTTTAAAAGGGTTCCAGGCCAACATTAAATCAACACGACCACTGTATCTGCTGACTGTGCATCAGTTAGTAGCTCTAATGACAGTAGGCCAACTACAACAATGCTGTTATGGCACGTTAAAAAGACAAGTACTGGAAAACAGTGTTGGCTGCATATTATCCGATTCTCTTTTCACCAATTCTAACATGCATCTTCACTTGAAGGAAGCAATGGTAATGCACCTCCTCAGAGCGCTCCGAATCCGAAATGTTAACTCCGATTTCACAGATGCTGCCAGACCTGCTGAGCTTTTCCAGCAATCTCTATTTTAGGTTCAGATTTACAGCATCTGCAGTTTTTTGGTTTTTATTAATGTGATGTTGATAATCTATTTTATTTGGTTCTGCATACGGCACATTTTTGTTTATTATTATAACACAATTCAATATTTTTTGAAGTTGTGCCAAGTATATTGAAAAGCATTTTGTTGCATCACACTACCCCATCCCTCTCGTGCAAACATTGATCATTTAAGTGCCTTTTTTGACGAATACCAAAACAATCCCACACTAATCACGGCAGTAATTTGTTTCAGTAAATAACTGTTACTTGAAGAAACTTACAGATTGTTCAAGGTTTGCTTCTTGGCCTTGATCTGGATTTTCTGATTTCAGAACAGATACCGATTTTTTCGTTGCAACAGGCTTTTCCTCTTTAACCTAGTTATTTATAGGATGAGGATGCAACATCACAATCCAAAATTTGAATGATGCATGCAAAAGTGCTGTTATTACAATTCAGCAAACTTCAAAACAGCACACTATAAGTTTAATTTAGTGTGCAAGTAAAGGAAAACCCTATCTCTAAATTCCAATTTTCTTGATCATAAAGGTATCAGGTTTTTCTCAAGTAGAATAAAAAACACAGTAGACTTGAAAGCTATTTTTCAGTGCAAAGAAATTTGAAATGTTCTTGCATCTTTATGTCACTCTCCTATTTCTGCAATCTACACAAAAGACTTTGCTTTTGTAATTCTTAGTGCTGCCAAGTTTGGATGAAGTAAGATGTTTCTAAAATAGTTGCTAGCAAGGAAGAAATAAACAATTATTTTTCCATTTGCACCAAGGACGATCAATCTCTGAAGTTGTCTTAGTTCCCCGCTGAATGAGACTCAGCGATAGTTACACTCAAACTGTGAAAAAATAACTGCAAATAAATAAATCAATACAACTTATTTTTGCTCTACACATTCAGTGATAAAATAGTATTATAACTGAATGCTCAAACCTAGAGCAAGATTTTATACAATTCACAGAAACTGATCACAATGAGATGATAATAAACATGAGAGATCCAGAATTATTCTTTTCACTCCACTAGAAACAATTTAACCCAATTTCCTAGGAAATGTTCATTTGAGCCCATTTCTCACAACTGCAATATCAAAAATTCTTAGGATAGATAATACAATAACACAGCCTGGCTATTGTGATTGGCATTTGCAATTTGAAAGATTTGAGCTTAAAAATAAACTTCCCTTTTGCTCCCAGAAAGCAAAACGTGATGAGAAAGCCATGCTGCTGTCATGAATTGATAAGTAGTATTATGAAAAGATGCAGTCTAATTCAGAACTGAGGTTTCCCTGGAGCCCAAGTTCTTCCCAGTAACTGAAATTGGTGGGTTCAGATTGGAATTTCCTGGACAATGATCAGACACACAGGCGGTAGATACTGTAGGTACAGAAAAGTAAAAAGCACAAATTACAGAAATCATTTATAGGAAAAGTCAATGGTTATTGCAGTTATTTTAGTCTATGAGCAAAACTAGACTTGATCCAACAGAAAGTCTAAAATTATAAAAACTGAGCTACACAGTCAATTTAAAATAGTGATGATGACATCATAAGCGAAAACCTGACTGGCTGCAGCTGCCTCAGAGTATACCTGTAATTACAAACAATCTTTGGCAGCCAGGATAGCAAAATTGCAGAGGCAGAATTTAAAAGTGCATGCACAGAAACAACGAACTGACTAATTTGCCAATGCATAATCAGTCATTATAAAGGGAATGCTAAAATTGGAATCAAGATGGGAAAAATTGAATTCTACAGATTACAGGCTCAATGCTTAAGCATTTTTCAAATAGCTACAAGGCAAATAAATTCAAGCTCTGACTTTATATTAGCAAAGTTGATCTTTTATAAAGAGAATAAAGGCTGTCCTTGACTATAATACATATTTTAAATTAACAGCATTCCATTCAGTTATCACAATGAGAGTTCTTAAAAGGGTGGGGCAGCTATCCTGAAAATGTTACTACAAGCATAACATTCTAGTCAACTTTTGATTAAAAAATGACAACAGAAATATGCATCTTATGAATTGGTGAGATATGCTTTCCACAGTTTAAACAAATGTTTAAAATAATCTGTGGAGTTAAATTAATATTTTAATCATTCCCTTCCAATCCAATTGGTGGTAGATTCCGTATGATCAAAGTTATCAACACTACTGGAAATAGCTTTCTACAATCATCATTTTACTTTCCACAATTTTCCAGACTTAATAATAGTATTGCATGGAATAAACAGTCAGCTTTTCCCAGAACAGGAAATAGAGGTGTTGACTTTTTGGGGAGTGGGTGCTATCAATGTATGAAGGGAACTTTCTGACTGAAACACCTTCTTTTACACCTTTTGTCATGTACCCTATTACAGCAGGTGATCTGTTCAGCTCCTCATGCCAGCTATATTGTGAAATGTGCAGCATATTATTCTGGTCAACAGACGTGCCAACAAACAGGTTTTCTTATTTATTTACATATAAGAGGCAAGCTGCCAATTTTCATGCCCTCCTATAATGGACCAGACCAAACCCACTCAAAACACAAGGAATTAGCCTAGACCCTAACTAACTTTTAAAATAAGTAAAAGCAATTCCAGGCAATATGCTCTGGGTGTAATTCGACTGGTCAAACTATCAGGCTTGAAGCAAAACGCACTATTCATCACAACCCTTAAAATAGAGACAAAAAAGAAATAAAAGAATCAGCATAACTGTATTCCATATAGTACTCATTAACTGTTCCAATATAGTAACATTCCATTAGCACAGCCTTGACAAAGGCAAAGTCAGTAGAACAGATTATCTCACATGCAATTCTAGCAGCAGGAAGACAATCCAAACCTTTAGCTGTAGTGACAAAGAAAAAGAGAGAGATGTAGCAGCTTTCACAACCCTAACAGCTTCTGAAAGCTTAACTAAAAGTCCTGGTTCTGTGGGAGCGAGACCCCACATATTCAGGCTGCTTCTATTATTCCAACTTTTAAAAACCCCAATGCCTCACAAACTGTTGACTTTATTGACTTGACTGCTTCTCACCCTGTCTCAAACTCTCTTTATGTATAAAAAAAGGACAAAATACACCTCTGAAAGCTGCAGTATTGTCCCACTTCCTACTTAACATATAATGAGAGCAAGGTCAGGTGTGGATGGGAAGGTATGGGCTGGTCATCTGACCCATTTTATTTGGGCCCTTACCACCAAAAGTACACTCAATTGGCTGGACTTTACATGCCCCTTGGATCACAAACATTTATGTATTCACAGGATGTTGGTATTGCTGACATTTGTTAGCATTTCTAGTTGTCCTTGAGAGAATGATAGAGAAAGGAGTATTTTTTTTCTTCCATTCAGGATCACGAGACTCTGGAGCTCTTTCTCCAGAGAATGGTAATGTTGAAGTCATTGAATACTTTTAAGACACAGGTCGTAGACATATTGATTCAATCAAAAAATCAATAGTTGTCAGAGTAAGGTAAGAATGTGGAACTGAGACCATAATAAGATCAGCCATGATCTGACTGAATGGCAAAGCAGGATGGTCTAATTCTGTCCCTAATTTGTATGCTTTTATGAGTGATGGATCATCACTAATTAGCCTTAAAACAGGATTATAAAAGGATTAGAAGCAAGTCCTTTGGCACTTACGAATCAGAAAATAGTGTTGCATTTACATATCTGAGCAAAACTAGACACAAATCTTACTGAAATCTGAGGCAAAGTTTATTTTAGGCTCACTTTAGATTATGAACATGAAAACAAGGAGAAGTAGGAGTTGAACATTTGGCTCCTTCAGCCTGTGCCCCATCATTTAAAAAGGTCATAACTGGGACAATACTGCAGCTTTCTGAGGAAGCTGATGTGCTGAAAATTTTGTCAAACATTAAGATTGACAAGTCGCCAGGCCCGGACCAGATTTGTCCTCGGCTGCTTTGGGAAGCGAGAAATGCAACTGCTTCGCCACTTGCGAAGATCTTTGCATCCTCGCTCTCCACTGGAGTCGTACCTGAGGACTGGAGAGAGGCAAATGTAATTCCTCTCTTCAAGAAAGGAAATAGGGAAATCCCCGGCAATTATAGACCGGTAAGTCTCACGTCTGTCGTCTGCAAGGTGTTAGAAAGGATTCTGAGGGATAAGATTTATGACCATCTGGAAGAGCATGGCTTGATCAAATACAGTCAACACGGCTTTGAGAGGGGTAGGTCATGCCTTACAAACCTTATCGAGTTTTTTGAGGATGTGACTAGAAAAGTTGATGAGGGTCGAGCTGTGGATGTGGTGTATGTGGACTTCAGTAAGGCATTTGATAAGGGTCCCCATGGTAGGCTCATTCAGAAGGTCAGAAGGAATGGGATACAGGGGAACTTAGCTGCTTGGATACAGAATTGGCTGGCCAACAGAAGACAGCGAGTGGTAGTAGAAGGAAAATATTCTGCCTGGAAGTCTGTGGTGAGTGGGGTTCCACAGGGCTCTGTCCTTGGGCCTCTACTGTTTGTAATTTTTATTAATGACTTGGACGAGGGGATTGAAGGATGGGTCAGCAAGTTTGCAGACGACACAAAGGTCGGAGGTGTCGTTGACAGTGTAGAGGGCTGTTGTAGGCTGCAGCGGGACATTGACAGGATGCAGAGATGGGCTGAGAGGTGGCAGATGGAGTTCAACCTGGATAAATGCGAGGTGATGCATTTTGGAAGGTCGAATTTGAAAGCTGAGTACAGGATTAAGGATAGGATTCTTGGCAGCGTGGAGGAACAGAGGGATCTTGGTGTGCCGATACATAGATCCCTTAAAATGGCCACCCAAGTGGACAGGGTTGTTAAGAAAGCATATGGTGTTTTGGCTTTCATTAACAGGGGGATTGAGTTTAAGAGTCGTGAGATCTTGTTGCAGCTCTATAAAACTTTGGTTAGACCGCACTTGGAATACTGCGTCCAGTTCTGGGCGCCCTATTATAGGAAAGATGTGGATGCTTTGGAGAGGGTTCAGAGGAGGTTTACCAGGATGCTGCCTGGACTGGAGGGCTTATCTTATGAAGACAGGTTGACTGAGCTCGGTCTCTTTTCATTGGAGAAAAGGAGGAGGAGAGGGGACCTAATTGAGGTATACAAGATAATGAGAGGCATAGATAGAGTTGATAGCCAGAGACTATTTCCCAGGGCAGAAATGGCTAGCACGAGGGGTCATAGTTTTAAGCTGGTTGGTGGAAAGTATAGAGGGGATGTCAGAGGCAGGTTCTTTACGCAGAGAGTTGAGAGAGCATGGAATGCGTTGCCAGCAGCAGTTGTGGAAGCAAGGTCATTGGGGTCATTTAAGAGACTGCTGGACATGTATATGGTCACAGAAATTTGAGGGTGCATACATGAGGATCAATGGTCGGCACAACATTGTGGGCTGAAGGGCCTGTTCTGTGCTGTACTGTTCTATGTTCTATGTTCTATGTTCGGATTGCAACTTGAAACCACATCCCCACTTTAATCCCTGATAATCTTTTATTCTCTTGCTAAACAAAAATCTATCTACACGTCTTAAAATAATCAAGGACTCCATTTCCAACACCTTTTCAAGGACGTTCCACTGACTCATGATCCTTATAGAAAAAAAATTGCCTCATCTTTATTAATTAGGCAACCCCTGATTTTAAGACAGTGCTGTTAGGTCTAGTAGATACTCCTACCAGAAAAAACTTCTTTCCACATATGCTCTGTCAAGACTACTGAGGATTTAGTGTTTCAATCATATCACTTCTTACTCTTCTATACTTCAACATATGTACTCCTGTTGAACCCTTCCTCATAAGACAACCTGCCGATACCAAGTATTAGTCTGATAAACTTTCATCAAACTGCTCCCAGCACATTTACACCTTTCCACAATTATGGTGGCCAATACTATGTAAAATACTCCAGGTGTGTTCTCAGTCCATCTGTATAACTGAAGCATAACCTCCCTACATTTGACACTTAAGAGCCAGGAAATATAGCGTTGTATTTATATATCTGAGCAAACTATACAGCAATCTTCCTGAAATCTGAGGCAAAGTATATTTTAGGCTCACTTTAATTCCCCTTGTTATAAATAATCACATTTTATTTGATTTTCTAATTTTTGCTGTACCTACACTGACCATTTTGTGATTCATGCACTAGGGTACCTAGAACCCTCTTCAACACAGACCTCTGCCATCTCACATCATTTAGATCATACGCTTTTTCATTCCTTCCTTCCAAAGTGGGCAATTGCACATTTTCTCGCATTCCCACATGCCAGATCTTTACCCACTTACTTAGCCTTTCTATTTTATAGTTTATGCCTTCTTCACACCTTATTTTCTATCTATCCTTGTAATCAAAATAACTTCACATTCATTTAACTTCTGTCCCTTCCTCCGTGTGATTAAAAGAAATCAGTAACAGTTAAGATCCCAACACCAATGCCTGTAGCATTCCACTCATTACATCTTGCCAAACTTTCAGATTGATGTATATTCTCAGCTTCCTATGAGCTAGCCAGCCTTCCCTCCATGCCAATATGCCAGCCCTACACCACTAGCTTTCAACAATGGCCTTTGATATGGCACCATGAATTGTCTTCTCAAAATCTAAGAGTATATCCAGCAGTTCTTGAGTATGTGCTACCTCTTCAAAGAATTCCAATAGATTGGAAAAACAGTTCTCTAAAATGGAAATCATGTTGACTCTGCCTGGTGATTCCTTTGAACTATCTCAGTGCCCTGATATAACATCTTTGGTAACAACTTCTAATGTTTTCTCTATGACAGATTTTAAGTAACTGACCTATAGGTTCCCGCACTCTATCTTCCTCCATTTTTGAATGAACGTTACATTGGTTATCTTCCAATTATCCCAAAACAAAGGAGTTTTGGAAATTAAATCCAATAAATTAACTATTTCATAGCCACTTTCCTCCCTCCCTTTTATTTCTTGATTTATAATTGCTTCTGAGATGTTACTTCATCCTCTATAGTGAAGACATGCAAAATATTTCTCCAATTCATCGGCCATCTCCTAATTTTCCAATCATAATTGTCTGGACCCAACTTCTATGGGATCAACACAAACATATATATTTTTAATTGAAGCTCTGCTCCTATATTTCTGGCTAGCTTTCTCTCATAATCTAACTTCTTCACTTTTATTAATTCTTTAGTCCTCCATTGCTGTTTTATATTCCATCCAATCTTGTGACCTGCCACAATTGTCTTGCACAATTATAGACTTTTTATTCTTTTAGTTTGATACTATCTTTCCTCCTTCTATGTAACCATAGATTGTTCCGAAATTTCCCTTAAGTATCTGCCACTACGTCTCTGTTGGCAAAACGTTTAACCTGATTTGCCATTCACTTTAGATAGTTTGCTTTCTTGCCCTCATAACTGTCTTTACTTACATTTTTAAATATACTCTTGGAGCCAATCTCTCCTCTCCCTCAAACCGATGGTAAAATTCAATCAAATTATAGTTGTTGCTACCTAGGATTAATCCTATTTCATCGCACAATATCAGGTCTAATTTAGCCTGCTCACTGATTAGCTCCAGGACATGGTGTTCAAAGAAATAATCCTGAAAATACTTTATAAAAGGTCCTCATATATGCAACCTTAGCCCATCTGACTTTTCCAGTCAGTCAATGTACGACTAAAAAATCACTAGCCCTTTCTGACAAACTTTTCTATTTCAAACTTTATGCCCCATCATACAGTGTAGTTAAGGGCATGTACTCCACTTTCACATGAAATTTCATGCAGTTATCGTTTTACATCCCTGCCCAAAATCATTGCTACATCCAGGTTTCCTGAACACAGTTCATCCTTCTCCATTGTTCTAATGGCATTGTTAATTAACTGCCACTTTTTCACCTTTTTTTCACATCTTGATAAGAGTTTTTTGAGGATGTGACCAAGAAGATATATGACAGTAAAGTGATAGAAGTTGTCTACATGGACTTTAGTAAAGTCTTTGATAAGGTTGTATTGTAGACAGGTTAGTAAAGCTAGATCACACGGGATTCAGGGTGAGCTTACCACTTGGATACAAAATTGGACAGACAGTAAGAGACAGAGGGTGGTAGTGGAGGCTTGTTTTTCGGTCTGGAGGCCTGTGACCAGCAGTGTTCCACAGGGATTGGTGCTGGGTCTATTGGTTGTCATGTATATGAATGATTTGGATGAAAACATAGGAAGCATGGTTAGTACGTTTGCGGATGATGCCAAAATTGGTGGTATAATACAGATTTATGAAGTTTATCTAAGATCACAAAAAGATCTTGATAAAATGGGCTAATGGGCTGAGGAATGGCAGGTGCAGTTTAATTTAAATAAATGCAAAGTTTTGCATTTCAGTAAGAATAAGAAGGGTGGTACTTATATGGTTAATGGGTCCTAGGGAGTGTTGTCAAACAGAGGCACCTAGGAGTTCTGGAAAATTGCATTACAGGTAAACAGTTGGTAAAGGCAGCAGACAAGTTTTCTTTCATTGATCAGACCACCGAGTATAGAGTAGGAATGACATGTTGCAGTTGTTTCAGACGCTGGTGAAGCCACTTTTGGAGTACTGTGTACATTTCTGATTGCCCTGCTTTAAGAAGGATGTTATTAAATTGAAGATGGTGCCCAAAAGATTTACAAGAATATTACCAGGACTGCAAGGTTTAAGTCCAGGTTATACAGGACAGGTTGGATAGGCTGGAAATTTTTCCTCCGGAGCACAGGTTGTGGGGTGACCGTATATAGGCTTATAAAATAATGAGGGCATAGATAAGGTGAATAGCAAAGGCCTTTTCCCTACATTGGGAGAGTTCAAAACTGGAGGGCATAATTTTAAGACCCGAGAGGCAATGGTTTCATTCAGAGGGTGGTTCATTATGGAATGTGATGGATGCCGATACAGTTAGAACATTTAAAAAGACATTTGGACAGGTACATGAATAGGAAAGATTTAGAAAGAGATAAGCCAAATGCAGGTAAGTGGGACCAGTTTAGTTTGGGAAATCTGGCTGGACCAAAGATCCATTTCCATGCTTTCTGACTCTGACTCCTAGTTTCCTATCTTTCTTAAAATGTCCTGCACTTTTTAAAATTCAAGTCCCAATCCACATTACTGTGTAACAATGTCTCTGCAATGACTAGAATTTCTGAAGATTATTTTGACTACAGAGCCTTTTTCCCCCCTTTTTACTCTCTCTGTAATCTAATAACGTTGGTTACTCTTCGATTCGTACCCTATCCCTTCTTGACAGTTTGTTCTTCATTTTCCATATTAAAACTTTCTTTTGTCTTGACTTAACACTGCTACTGAAACTGAACTGTGTGCACAACAGATCAGATCATCATAAAGCAGTTTAGGAGAACAGACCTGCATTAGAGCGCCAGCATTAATAGGAGTTAAAAAGCAGTGATATAGAGCCCTTCAGGGACAACACAGTGTGGAGCTGGAGGAACACAGTAGGCCAGGTAGCCTCAGAGGGGCAGGAAAGCTGACATTTTATGTTGGGACCCTTCTTCAGCTTGGTTCTACCTGTCAAAGCTGAAGCCTTATATCAAAAGAAAACATTAAGTAATTAGTGGGTATTCCTTCGATGTCTCTTTTGATTGACTGAGTGACTTAAATCAGGAGAATTAATACAGCTATTATAACAAGTAGGAGGGGAAGTGTTAAGCAAATTCCTAATGGGATGAAAGATCTTACAACAGTCTTTGACACGAGGGACAAAGTATTTGAGAAACTAACGGGACTGAAGGAAGACAGTCAACATTGGTTTTAAAAGGAAGTGGTTGGAGAGATATTAGAGGCAATGGTCGAACTGCTCCAAAGTTCAGCAGATTCCTGTAGTGTTTCAAGGATTGAAAAACCATCAATGTGACATTCCTGTTCAAGGCAGGAGGCAGACAGTAAACCGGAAACAATAGGCCAGTAAGTCTAACATCTGGCATTGTGAAAGTGCTACAGTCCACTATTAAGGAAGCATTAGTATATTTAAAAAAACTTAACGCTATCAGAGTAACATTGCATTTTAAAGAGAACATTATGTTTGACAAAGGGTTCTTCGAAGATTTAACAAGCAGAGTTGATAAAGGGAACTCGTATATGTGTTGTATTTAGATTGCCAGAAGACAAGCAGATGCTACATAACAGATTATTGCACAAGAGTTCAAAGTATTCAGGGTAATGTATATGGACTGAGGATTTGTTTAGACTTAGTTGAGATTAATGGGTCTTTCTGAGATTGAAAAGATGTTACTCGTGGAGAGCGCCAAGATTCAGTCCTAGAACCTCATTATTTACCACACACACACACAAATGACTTGGAGGAGAGGACAGAGCGTAATAAATCCGAATTCTTTGATGCCACACAAATAGGTAGCAGGGCATGTTGTGATGACAGAAGCAATCTACAAGGGGATAGTAGAGTGAGTGAGTGGGCAAAAACTTAGCAGATGGAGTTTAAATGTGAAATGTGAGGTTATATACTTTGGCAGGAAGCTTTGAAACATAGGTTATTATTTAACTGGAGTGGGACTCCATAAAAAGTGGGGCATAGAAGAATCTGGGTTTTCTTGAACATGAAACAAAGTTAGCACACAGCTGCAGCAAGTTATTAACGCAGCAAATGGAATTTTTGCTCAGGATTTGGAGTTTAAAAATAGGCAAGTGTTAATACAACTGTACAGGAGTTGGTGAGGCTTTCACTTGGAGTATCATGTAGTTTTGGTTCCATTTTTTAAAAAATGGATTCAGGGCAATTTAAGCAGTTCAAAAGAGATTCAGTAGTCTGATTCCTACGATGAAAAAGCGTGACTTTAAGGACAAGCTAAACAGGTTAGGCCTACATTCATTAAAATTTAGGCAAATGAGGGGTGATTTTATTGAGGCATTAAAAAAGTTTGAGGGTCTAAATGGGGACAATGTTGAAAAGATGTTTCAACAAGTGGAAGGAGACATTCATTTAACACTGAGATGCAAAGGAACTTTTTTCTCCCAGAGGGTGCTCAATGGCTGGAATTCTCTACCCCAAAGAGTTGTGGAGGTTAAATAACAAAATCAATTTAAAATGGAGATAGACTTTGGAAATATTGAGGACTGAGGAGTCAGCATGAAAGGGGAGAGAGGAGGCCTACAGCAGATTAGCCATAATCTCAGACTGGCATGGTAGCCTTGATAAGCTATTTCTTAAAGAGTCAGTCATACAGAATGGAAACAAACCCTTCGGTCCAACCCGCGCATGCCAACCACAATCCTAAACTAGTCCCACCTGCCTGCGCTTGGTCATATCCATCCAAACATTTCTTATTCATGTACTTATCCAAATGGCTTTTAAATGTTGTAATTATACCTACATCCACCACTTCCTCTGGAAGTTAATTCCACATATGAAAAAAGTTACCCCTCATGACTTTTTTGAATCTTTCTTCTTTCAGCTTAAAAATATGCTCTCTAGCCTGTAAATCCCCCACCCTAGTGAAAAGGCACCTGCCACTCACCTTATCTTTATGCCTCATGATTTTGTTCTATAGGGTCAACCCTCAGCCTTCTATGCTCCAGTGGGGGAAAAAAAAAAGTCCCCGACTATCCTTATAGCTCAAACCCTCCATTCCTGGCAAGGTCCTGGTAAATCTCTTCTGGAATCTCTCAAACTTGATCAAATCTTTCCACTAACAAGGCAACCAGAACTGGATACCGTACTCCAGAAGAGGCCTCACACCATAGTTCTTGTACAACCTCAACATGACATCCCAACTAGTATACTCAAAGGTTTGAGCAATGAAAGCAAGCATGCTAAACACCTTCTTAACCATCCAGTTTAGATGTGACGCAGAGAATTATACACCTGAACCCCTAGGTCTCTCAGTTCTACAATTCAATCAAAAGCCCTACGTTTAGTTAGGTAAGTCCTGCCCTTAATTTGTTTTTAACAAATTACAATACCTTGCATTTATCCAAATTAAACTCCATCTGCCACTCTTCAACCCAATGACCTCTTTGTAATCTTCAATAACCTTCTTTACTGTGTAGTATACCATTCATTTGTCTTCCACAAGCTTACCTACTATGCCTTCTATATTCTCATCCAAATCATTTATGACAAACAAAAGTGAACTAAACACCAATCCTTGTGGAACACCACTGGTCACAGACCTTCAGTCCCAAAAAAACCCTCCACCAGCACTTTGTTGCCTGCCTTTAGCCAATTTTGTATCTAATTGGCAAGCTCACCCCAAATCCCATGCGATCTTACTTTACTGATTAGTCCAGCATACAAAGTCTTGTCAAAGGCTTTACTAAAGTCCAAGTAAACAAACTATTCTCCTCTGCCCTCAAATCAATCATCTTTGGTTACTTCCTCAAAAAACTCAATCAAGTTTGTGAGACACCATTTCTCTATGTCTCTAGAGAGGCACAAAAACCATGCTCACTATCCTGATCATTCTTTGCCTCTCCAAGTGCATAAAAATCCTATCTTTCAGAGTCATCTCCAAAAATGTGCCCACCACCAAAGTCAAACTCAAGTCTACAGTTCCCAGGCTTCTCCTTACATTCCTTCTTAAACAAATGCACATTAGCCGCTTTCCAGTCATCTGGCACCTCAGTCATCGTTATAGTTGAAACAAATATTTCTGCAAGGGGGACCCACAACTTTTTTTCAGCACAGTACAGGCCCTTTGGCCCACGATGTTGTGCCAACTTATTATCCTACTAAGATCAATCTACCCTGCATACCCTACATTTTACTATCCTCCACGTGCCAATACAATAGTCGCTTCAAAGTCTCTTAAAGTGTTTGACTCCACTATCACTGCCGGCAGTGCATTCCACACGCCCACCACTCTCTGAAGAACCTACCTCTGACATCTCCCCTATACCTTCCTCTAATCGTCTTAAAAATTATGCCCCCGCGTAACAGTCATTTCTGCCCTGGGAAAAAGTCTCTGACTGTCCACCCTATCTCTCCCTCTCATCATCTTGTAAACCTCTATCAAGTCACCTCTGATACTTCTTTGCTCCAATGAAAAAAAGCCCCAGCTCCCTCAACCTTTCCCCATAAGACCTGCCTTACACTAATTAAAAAATTTAATTGAAGGATTATCCTTTTTCATAACTATTTTAAAACTAATAAAATTATGTTCACTCGGCCCAAAGTGTTCCCCAGTAGAAATTGGGGGATCAATTGCCAAGTAGTCTATAAGATAGACAACTTAGGCTTTTTTTTTTAAAAAGTTGGATCAAGAGATGTAGCCCGAGTGGGTGTAGTCAAGCTCTCAGATCCAGGGCTTTGGTTTGCTTTCAGCAGTTGTTGCTGGGGCCTCAAAGTTTGAAGGCAGTGAATCTCTCCCAGCTGCTACATTCTACATGGGAAGATGCTGCACATATCTCCTCCTTGCTGACAGGATTGCATGTGAGACGGTTGCCCAGTTACCACTCTTGACAACAGTTATTGGCATGGCACAAAGACGGCAAAAGTCAAAATTATATCAACTAACCACTAGATATTAGTTTAGTTAAGAGAGATATAATTTAGAGTTTGGTTGAGAAAAGGTTAACAACAGGCATGCAACTCAAGGCTAAAATCCACACACAGCCACTAGTTTTTCAATGATGTTCCCTGAACAGTCAGCAAAAATAAACACTAATTACCCAAGAACAGAAGCTCACGCTGGTCAAGCACTTTCTCCCAGGTCAGAAGTTCCTCTCCACACTTCCAAAGAATGGGGACACAACTTGACAAAGGTGGCTCTCTAGAGTTTTTGCTGATGGTGAAATCGTTTATTTTTATCCTTTTTCCTTATCTTCCAAAACTGTAGTGTCTTGTTCTTGTTGGTTCTTAGCTGATCTGATGAGCTGGCGTACTTCCACTACAGGTTCACTCCAAGGATACTTCAGGATTACCTCATTACTCTTCCGCCAAATAAGTGCCTCTCCCTCATGACATTGTCAGAACTGATCTGGTTGTAGCCAGCTCAAGACAGTGGCTGAGGCTCGGGTAACTTCAGTTCACATGTTAACTGTTTTCATGTGTGAGGAGCCCCTGGACAACAAGATAATTTGGTCTTCTGAACTTGCCTTTTTGCCAAGGGGGTATTATGCAATGTTACTAAATTGGAACAGTTACTGTGCAGCAGAAAAATCACCTATTATTCGGAGATAGTAAGAACTACAGATGCTCAAGTCAGAGGTAACAATGTGGAGCTGGAGGAACACAACCAGCCAGGCATCACAGGAGTGGGAAAGTTGGCGTTTCACATCAGGACACTTCTTCAGAAATCTGTTGTTTCCAGTAGAGCTAAAATATTCCAATTCCTTCTTTCTTTTGTTGTACTAACTACAGGGTTTGAATAAATTGTGCTCCATTTAACGTCAAATAGTTTGACCAATCGAATTGCATCTGGAACACAGCAACTCACATTTACCTTTGAAATAAGAAAACATTAGGGTCTATGCTACCTTCTTACTATACATTGAGGGGGTCTGGTCGGGTCCACAACAGTAGGATTAGCCCTATGCAAATATACAAATCACTCAGGCAATAATTCAAAGCATTTGATCTTTGAGGTTCTGATTTTTGATTTACTATCTACCTCCTCATACTAACAAAACAAAACCTCTTTCTTTGCCCTGTCATGTCACTGGTAGTTACATGGACCACCATGCTGGATCCTCCTTCTCCCACTGCAACTTTCTCCCCGGTACTGAGCAGATAAGGATAGAGGATGGTAAGTCTCAAACCCTGGCAATAGGCACAATACACAGAAGTTTGTCTGCAACAAAGTGTGCATTCAATGATGACAATACCCCTCACTATAATGTCACCATGCTTCCATTACACTCCTTGTTCTCCCCTACTTGAATGATTTCCTGTTCCAGGTTGCCATACTCTGTTAGCTCATCCAACCTGCAAACGTCAATCTCATCCAAAAAAATTGAAAGATCCTCACATTCAGACAATTACAAAGGCTGAAGCTCCTTTATCTATGTCCTTTAAATCACTGTCCTATCTTGCTTACGATCACATTCTCCTGTCTCTCACCACTGACCAAATCAGATGACCCTTTGCCAGTAGGTGTGCCTTGCTCCTGGTAGAAATAATACAAGTAACTTTCCCCTTCCCTGTGCATCGTAGTGTTTATAATTCGGTGTCTATTCAACTTGTACTTAAGTGGAAAACATGTCAGACATTTAACCTTTTGAGCCCAATTGTATGAATGTTCTCTTCCCACTACACAAGTATTGCTCAGTTTTGAAAGAGAAAACTGAAATGTAAACTTGAAACATCACAGAAACATAATAAAATTACAGAATTATGAACAGACAACAGCATGAAATAAATACATTTAACATTTTTTCCACTTGTAAGTGACATCTAAACCGGTTCATAAAATCATTCTGCAGGCCATGTAGTGGTATATTATTTACATATATCTGGCAGTCATGAATGGTTCTTAGCTTTCCATTTTGTCCAAAATTTTATATTGTACACAAAGAGTTTGCTATAAGTACTAATCAATCAAGAATGATTACTGCACAAAAAATTACGCTAAATAGTTTTCTGCATCAAAGATTGAAAAACATTATTAAGTTTAGCCAAGCACTTTAGCTTCTGTTACTAATTTGCCAAATATTAATTTGTTGATAAATTTTGGCCCAAAAACAAGGAAAATATGTAAATTTCTTTAAAATGTCTGTGAAATTAGTTTATTTTAGAAAGAGAAAGGGCCTGTAAAAATTTGCATCAACTGTAAAGTGATCAACTGTGATTTTCTTGGATAAGAATAAATTCTGGTTCATGAGACCTGAAACCCTTGATCTGGAAGCAGTAAAATCGGAAGTAATATCAGAAGGCACATTCAGAAATTGGAGAAAAAGAATTTGTATCTTTAAATTATCAACACATGCTACAGCAGTACAGTTACCAAATATTTCAAAGCAAGCTGAGCTCTCCATAAGTGTCATTTAAATATTCCAAGAAGTTTGGGGGGGGGGGGGGGAATAAATTTCTGAAGAACTTGGGCAAGTTATGTATGAATGACTTAAAATGCACTAAATCCTAAACTGCATCAACAACTGCTCGGGCATTTGCAAGAGCTGAATCTGTATCAGAAGACTAGATCCTGAACTCTGTTGGTTTGCAAACTGGAAAAAAACTCTGTAAAGTTATACCATGACTGGTGTGATCAAAGGGTGTCATTCAAATCATTTCAACTAAACAATAAGGTATTTTTATAAATATGACGAAAGCTGAATCATCGTCCGGAGAAAACGGGTGTAGGTATAATAACATACATCATTGGTTTCTGATTTTAGTCAACTACTCTAATTATTGACAGGATGAGACAAAGTATCTTTTGAAGAGCATAACAGCAAAGCTGGAGAAAATATCCACATGCTTTAGTTACAAGTTGTACTGTAATGACATCTGGTTTAAAAATATGGGTTTGACTGGAAACAAGTATAACTAATTAGGTAGGACACATTGAAAAAAATTGTCATATTGATTCATGTAGAACAAAGTTAATCATCAATGACTCCATTTCAGCTAGAAGGGAAAACAGAAAAGTTCGCATTGAAATTAGAATACACCTGAAAACGAGCATTGAAATGGCTCATACAAGCTGTTGATTAGGTTAATGGATTAGTACTCAGCATTGACATATAAAAAGGCATAAACAATAGTTTAAAATCACACAAACATGGAAGGAGACATGTTGTATAACATATTACCTCTTTAGTTCACACATACACATGTAATGGAACCATAATATCCTGAAGCACTCAACTGATAAAACATGGCATTTAAAGATCCTTACCAGCAAACTACAATCACATATCAGAATCAAACACACATGAAAACCAGAAAAATGTAAACTAAGTGCAGAGAAATGAAACATCCTTACTGTCATACATAGATAGGATGGTTAAAAACGTGCTTGGCATGCATGCCTTCATTGCTCAGTCCTTTGAATATAGGAGTTGCAAAGTCATGCTGAGGTTGGACAGGTCATCGGTGAGGCCTCTTTGGGAACACTGTGTCCAGTTCTGGTAGCCCAATTGTAGGAAGGAGATACTAAGCTGGAGAAGGTTCAGAAGAGATTTACCAAGATGTTACCAGGCATGGAAGGTTTAAGTTATAAACAAAGGCTGGATAGGCTATTGTGCTCCTGAGATGCTGCTTGGCCTGTGTTCATCCAGCTTCACACTTTATTATCCTGGACAGGCTGGGACTTTTTTCCCCTGGAGCATAGGAGGTTGAGAGGAGTCCTAGTAGTAGTTTATAAAATAATGAGAGGTACAGATAGAGTTAATGGCAGTTGTCTTTTCCCTCAGATGGAGGATTTCAAGACTAGGGGGCACACTTTTAAAGTGAGAGGAGAAAGTTTAACAAAAGACATGAAGCAATTTTTTTTATTACACAGAGGGTGGTTCGTGTGTGGAATGAATTTCCTGAGGAAATGGTGAATGTAGGTACAAGTACAACATTTAAAAGACATTTGGATAGGCACAAGAATAGGAAAGGTTTGGAGAGATATGTGCCAGGAGCAGATCGGTGGGACAAGTTTAGTTTGGATTGTGTTCAGCATGGACTGGTTGGACTAAAAGGGTTTGTTTCTGTGATTTATGATTGCGACAAACTTCAAAGGATTATTTTAAGGTTGAAAATGATGATAGAAGGAAGATTAATCTTCATATAACAGTTCCAAATCATCACAAACAGACTAGATTGAAGCTCAGAGCTTCATAAAGGAATCGTCACCAAATAACTAAGAAATAACGTTACATGATATAGCATCAAATGGAAGTGGGAGAAAATCATAGAGAGGACTGACACCCACAGTAGCAGTGGTGGGATCATTACAAAATAAATAAGATATTTTTCATTGAAGAATTGAAAAGTATTAGAAACCCTCCATAATGCCACTCAAAAGATTTTACCCACCACACCACACCTACCCGAACCCAATCTTTACTTGTTCAGGGCTTTAAAGAAAATCTCTAAATGTTGATGAATAATCTTTTCTTACACATTCCCAAATATCCAAAAATATCAAACTGGATTTTGTTGGATTTGGTATTTCAACTTTTGATAACCTTTTAGTACAGCCCCTTGCTTATTCACAAGTATATTGCCTTTAAATTTCTACTAATAAAATGAAATTCTTAAATAATTTCATTAAGTTCTAGTGTTGAAACAAACCCCTACTCTCTAATGTACTCCTTAAGTGAGCATGTAAAAGAGAGAAATCCCAGATCCTTAAACTATCTGGAGTGTTTACAGCAGTTACGGATTATTAAATTTAGCAGCTATGTGAAGGAAGATAAGAGCATTTGAAAGACTGGCTTAACTTCAGTAGATAGAAGAGTCAGGAAAATATTCTTGATTTAACTTCGGCTAAAGAGAGGTATATCAGGTATAAGTCACTTAAGATCATGGCAAAGCAATAATTAAGTAATATTTTACAAGTGCCTCTTTTTTCCTTCAGATCACATATTCATTTGTTTATCAAACAACTAAATTAACTATTTACATAGTTCACTCACTCTTCAACATGGGTATGAAGTATGAAAATTTTGGAAACAAGACGAAATTACAATTCAGAGAAGAATGACTCCCAAACAGGGGTTTCTGGTCTAATATCACAGTATATATGGGACAACTGCTACAAAGTCTAGACCTGGATCCAACAGTAAATTATGGCAATACTACATTTATCATTTACTGTGTGATCTAATTTAGGTTTTTAGTCTGTCAAGTTTATTTCTCTATCCTCATTTTGACTTTTCAGTGCTTTCAATTTTCAAGCTTTTTACCTAAATTCTCCAAGGAACATTTAAAGTTCCAGTCTTTCAAACAGTTTTTGTTTTGATTCTTGTCATTTATGCTCAAATTTGTCCAAAATTTACATGCTTCTGTTATTCACATCTTAAAAATTCTAATTTAGTAATCACTAGAGAACTTAGTTAGAAATTAGGCAAGCTTAGTTAACAAAGAACAAGAACATTAGGTTGATACTTGGGTAGTTATATATTTATCTTAAAAGAAAAACCACCATCTTTCAGAAGAAAGTCAGCATTAATTTCAGAATTTAGAGGTCGAGCACAAACTCCAGGGCAATTATTCCTATCTACTCCTGGATCATGATCTCACCGGTGAACAATTGCACGATTGTTTCTGGGACTGTCATTGTGTCATCTCCTCTTTCCTCCTCTGCTTCCCACCCTAAGGATTCTCCAACCTCGTATAGCCCACTTCTACCTTTTCCCCCAATAAAACATACAGGAATGAATGGGTAGAACTACCGTTTCTGCACATTCCTGTTCCAATGAGCCAATTTCTTCTTTTCTTGACAATTTTATCTTCTGTTCTCCAATTTCTTCCCACCTACATTCAATTCTTCTGACTCCTTATGGCAATTTGAACAATTTCCAATTTCCTGGCCTTAATCACTACCACATTACTACGAACATCCAATCCCTCTACAACTTCACTCCCCACCAGAATAGTGTGAGGGCTTTTCACTTCTTCCTCGAATGGAGGTTTGAACAGTCTCCATTCACCATGATCGTCCTCTACCTGGCTCAGCTTAGGCTCATTAAATAACTACTTCAACATCGTTCATTTCCTCCAAATAATGTGCGGCTATGGGTACCTACACAGGCTCTAGTAATGCTGTAAATTTCAGGGGTTTGCAGAATATTTCTTGCTCAAATCCGAATTGGCAGGGTGTCAATTCGCACAACCCTTTTTCTGGGACACCAATGGTGCATCAGTATCACTTCCTGCTCTCATCTGGAACAGGAAATCTTTACTTTGTTTAATAAATCTTCCACACTTCTGTAGCCTTCACTGGATTCATCCTTTTCTTGACTCTTCTGTATTCACTTCTGGGGACAGACTGTCTAACCCCAACAACTACATTGACTACACTTTCTCACACCTCAATTCCCAGAAAGGGTCATTCTATTACCTTGGTTCCCCTGACTCCATCACATTAAGCACTCAATGCAGTCTTCTCTGGATCAAGCAGTCTAAATGCAGACCCATTGCACAAACACAGCCCAAAGTTTTGGTCATTTTAAAACACCATCTTGCTCTCATATTTCTGTCCTAGATCTTCTACAGTTTTCCAGTAATCCTCAACTCATGCTAGAGAAACAGCACCTCAAATTTTACAGCATTCTGGACTCAATAGTTATTTCACCAACTTCTGACCATGAAGTCTATCCTTCACAGATGCTGCCAAACTTGAGTTTTTCAAATTTTTTTTATTTTAATGATGAAAACTATGTGCAAATTTTTTAAATGTTTGCCTCCATCACAGAATTCTGTAACAAGTATCAAATTATGGGAACCTTAAAGTTATTGTCATGTTATAGAGGCAATCTTTTCAATATTTACAATTTTCTCATCATATTAACAAATTTGTGAAAAGATATTAGAACGTGAGAAACATTGAGAAAGCAGAATTTACTGCCCATTCCTAACTCCCAGACTGCATTTGTGTGAAGGTCAGGAGTAGGAAGCATGTCCCACCTTTTAAAATCAATCATGACCCAAACGTGTCCAAGTTTTTAATGACAATTCTGCACCTTGCTGGCCAATAAGCACCAGCCAGTAAAATTTTATTTCCTTCAAATTAATTTACGGGACTATTTGAACACAAAACCTCTCTATGCTATCAGATAACTGCTTGGATTGTATTCAATTTTCCATGTTCTTAAATAGATTGAAGCCCAAATATCAGAGCTAAATAGCACAAACATTTCAGGATATCCTGCAGAGAAGCCATTGGTTCACTGTCAAAAAAACTACTTCACCCAAAGCCACAATGGTACTTCCAGTCACAATACTGGCCTTTCAATACAACAATGTGAACATCATGAGTCAGGCATGATTATATTCAGGTAATTTATCCTTTGATAAAGACATTGGTTTTCAGAGATGCTGTACATAAGTTTATGGCCGACTTGCAAATATTAGAGAGAAAAAAACGACGGCATAGACACATGAGAAAAAGGAAAGAAAGAAGGCCTTGCATTTACAGCAGAGTCTTTCCCCACCTCAGTGGCCCAGAAGCAATTCATCACCAATTAAGTACTTTTGGAGTGTGATCACACTTGTACCATAGCAAGTTATCACAGTTGGTCATTATCTCAGTTAGGGCTGCCTTCATGAGCTGTAGAATAAAGATTAGCATTTCACAGTATCAAACTCTATTCTGGGGAGGATAGAGTACTTGAGAAAATGAATCGTTACTTTCACCACTAACTTAAAAATGTTGACTTTTAGTCTTTACTAAAGTCTTTAGTCTCTTCGTGGTCCTAATAACAATGAAGTAATATATAAATATTAATAACAGTGGAGTTAGTAATTGGTTTGCTGAGCTAAAGGGTTTTCGTACAAATGTTTCATCTTCCTTCTAGGTGACATTGTCAGTGCTGTGTAGCCTCTGTTGAGGAGCTTTTGTTCTGCCTCGCTCCGAATTTGTCTGGCCCAGTCTGTCACAGTGGGCGGTTTTCTTTCTGATTTTGTACTGTAGTAGTATGTAGATGGGGTCTACTTCAACATGCTTGTTAATTGCAGCAGTGGTTGAAAACCAGGCCTGCAGGAATTCTTGTGCTGGTTTTTGTCTCGCTTGCCCGAGTACTGTAACTTTGTCTCAGTCAAACTGAAGTCCTTCTATGTTGGGCTGTATTGAAACAAGGGAGAGTTGGTTGTGCCATTTTACTGTGAGTTAATGTTCATGTGTCCTGGTGGCAGGTTTCCTGCCCGTCCATCCTATGTAGTGTTTCTCGCAGTTGCTGCATTGTATTTTATACATAAATTTGTCCTGCTCATCGTGGGTATGGGTTCTTTCATCTTTGGAAGTGACTGGTGAAGTGAGGCTGGTAGTTTGTATGACATCCTTGTTCCAAGAAGTCGTAGGAATCTTATAGTCCGTTCTAATGTGTTTCTAACATAGGATAGGGTAGCCAGTGTGTTGGGGCATACAGTGTCTTCTTGGAGTTGTTTGTTTACCAGGCATTGGCAGAGGAAGCTGTTGGGATAACCATTGTTTGCAAAGACTCTACAGATGTTCCTCTTAATTTTTGCACAGCTTTGCAGTAAGTTGTCGCTCATTTAATCAGAGTCTTGACACAGGTCTGTTTGTGGACACTGGACGGTTACTGTCGTAATTCAAGATTTGGCCTGTGTTTAGAATATTTCTGCAAACACTGGTATGGAATTCCTGGTTGTATATTTGTACCACCATTATGTCTAGAAGTGGGAGTTGATTGTTGTTCTCTTCTTCCCTGGTGAACTTCATCCCAATGAATATACTGTTCATAAGGTGCTGTGTTTCTTCTAACTTTGGTCGTTCAGCGATCACAAAGGTATGTTCCACATATCTAACCCATAGTTTAGACTGGATCTGGGGTAGGGCTGTGCATTCTAATCTCTGCCATAACAGCTTCCACTATGAGCCCAAGGATGGATGAATCCATGAGTATTCCATTACTTTGTTCTTATATCTGGCCATTGAAGGCAAAGCATGCGGTACCACACTTACGGTACAAAACCAGAAACAAGACTGCCCACCATGACAGATTGGACCATATAAATTTAGAATGGGACAGAACATCAGCGCTACACAGCAATAATGATTTTGTCTAGAAGGGAGACAAAACATTTGCACGAGAGCCAGTGAGCTCAGCAAACCAACTCCAAACACAACACGAGCTACAGATCTTCGTTAAAACGTTAATAACAATGCTGAAAGTTTACAATACTCTTCACTTTGACAAAGGAGGTATCTAAGTAGTTTTGAGTAAAGGAACCAATCCTAGCAGTTATACCCCTTCTCTCAAAAACTTTGCCATAGCCCATAACATAACTTGAAGATTGTTCTCAGTTTTACATTGTGGGTCAGATGTCTCAACACCACACAAAACACTTACACAACTGCACTCCTACCTGATAATCAAAAAGCTCCCAGGTTTGAGTCTTAACTCCAGGATTTCAGCATGAAAATCCAAGTAGAAGTTCCATACTAGTGCTGGGAGTATCACACCATTGAAGGTGCCATTTTTCACATACAAATCTATGAATTAAGAACAGAACTAGGCCCCAAAGTGCCATTCAATAAATTCAGGGCTGATCTAATTACTTCATATTTCTACTTATCTAGAGAACCTTCCATCCCTTCCTTTCACAAATGTATCCACCTCTAACTTTTAAAAAAAAATCAAACCTCTACATCCAAAGCTTTTTGAGGGAGAATGTTCCAAAGACTCTTAAACCTGTGCACAAAAGATTCCCACCTTTGTCCTGAATGACTGACCATTTATTTTGAAACAGCAGCTCTCTAGTTATAGATTCTCCCACAACAAGAAACATCATAGAATCATAAATAGTCAAAGTTTTTATAGCATGAAAAGGTCCTTTGGCCCATCGAGTCCATATTGGTGATCAAACATCGATCAATTCTAAACCCATTTTCCACCACTTGGTCCATTGCCTTGAATGTCATGGTGATTCAAGTGTTCATCTGAATATTTCTCAAATGGGATTGAGGGTTCCTGCCTCTACCACTTGTTCAGACAGTGAGTTCAAGACACCTACAACTTTCTGGATGAAAAAAATATTTTCATAAATGACCTCTAAATGTCCTGTTCCTTCACTTAAAATTGTGCCTCTTGGTTACTGAGCCCTCTACTCAGGGGAAAAATGTTTGCCTATCTACCCTTGCGATGCCCCTAAGATCTTTTTACACAATCATATCTCAATTCATAGAACATAGAACAATACAGCGCAGAACAGGCCCTTCGGCCCTCAATGTTGCGCCGACCTGCGAACTAATCTAAGCCCCCACCCCCCCCCCCCCCCTCCAACACTATCCCATCATCCATATGCTTATCCAAGGATTGTTTAAATGCCCCTAATGTGGCTGAGTTAACTACATTGGCAGGCAGGGCGTTCCATGCCCTTACCACTCTCTGAGTAAAGAACCTGTCTCTGACATCTGTCTTAAATCTATCACCCCCAAATTTGTAGCTATGCCCCCTTGTACAAGCTGAAGTCATCATCCTCGGAAAAAGACTCTCACCGTCCACCCTATCTAATCCTCTGATCATCTTGTCATCAATCATAGCTGAATCAGCCCAGGCCGCATCTAGTTTAATCTTTTCTGCACCCTATCTCGTGCAATCATATCCTTCCTATAACGTGACAGCCAGAACTGTACATAGGACTGTAGCTTTGCCCTAACCAAAATAATGTATAGATCCATCATAATCTCCTTGCTCTTGTTTTCAATGCCTCAGCCAAAAGACAAGTATCCCACTTGCTGCTTTAACCACCTTAACTGCCTGCAATATCTAATTCTACACACCTTGTCACCTCCTAGAAAATGCGATGAAATTTGTTACGCATGATCCTCCCTTATGAAATCATACTAACTATTCAAAACTAATCCATGCCTCTCCAAGTGGAGATTAATTCTGCCCCTCAGATTTTTTTTCAATAGGTTCCCTAGCACAGATGTTAAACTCACTCTCCTGCAGTTTCCTGGTTTATCCCTACCACCCTTCATGAATAAAGGCAATACACTGGCTACAGGATGGGCACCAGAGGACTGGACGCAGCTCAAGAGTTTTGAAAATTAATGTCAGAGCCCCTGCAATCTTCTCCCTTGCCCTGCAGCAGCCTATAACAACCAGATGTGGGTATCTAGTTTCAAACCTGCTAGTACTGCTAATACCTCTACTACAGACTTTGACCCTGATTTCCAGATCTACATCATCCTTTTCCATTGTGAAATCAAATTCAAAGAACTCAGCTATGTCTTCCAGCTCTACAGAGGCTGCCATTATGGTCCCTAATGAGTCTCTCTCTTTCCCTTAATATATTTCGCAGATACCTCTGGATTTTGCTTAACATTATGACCTGTGTTTTCTCATGTGCTCTCAATTTCTTTTTTAAGCAATCTCCCGCACTTTCTATGCTCCTCTGGGGCAACCATCATTTTGAACCTTTGGTATCTACCGAAGTTTCTTTTTGTTTTCTTATCCAATCCTACATGACCCTTGATATCCAGGATTCCCTGTGGTTGTTAATCCCACCCTTCACCTTTAGGGAAGGCATTGGCTGTGCACATTCACCATTACCCTTCTGACTGTTTCCACTGCTTTGATGGTAACAAAAAAATAATAAAGAGGGAGAAAATTAAGTATGAGGGTAAGCTAGCCAGTAATATAAAAGTTAATATACAAGTTAATTAGAATTTTAAATAATAGTGTTATATCAATTGTTTATAAAATTGTTCATCTGTAATGAGATTCTATCTAAATGTAACACGTAGTAACTCTTGTTAAGTACAGAAAATTGGTTTAAAAAGACAGGTATGTGGAGGAATTCTGTAAACTTTTTTTAAACAATCTTTATCTTTCATGCCAATTTCAGGAATAGCAGTGTTTGATTTCCAGGGCACTACCCCAATGAGGCTTAACAAGTTCAAAGCTCAGAACTAAAAGATCACTGGAATGTGACTTCTCAAAAGGATCAGGTAGGCAGGTAAGGGTGACGGGTTAGCTTTGTTAGTACAAAAGTCCCATGTCTGATTACAAGAAATGGTCAAGGATCGGATGAGGAGGAATCCATAAGAATGAAAGTGAGAAATAACAATGACACTGATGCGAATAGTCTATAGAAACCCCCCTTATAAATTTAGACAAAAAGAAGAAAGAAGCCACTTAAGCTTGTACCCTTGGAGAATAAGGCTGAGAGAATAATAATGGGGAAACAAGAAATGACAGATGAGCGAATAAATACTTTGTATCAGTCTTCATGGTGGAGAACACTAATAGCATTTCAGAAATATTGAAAAAGATTGAAGAGCTAATGACAGGAAGTAAACACAATAAGTATTGCTTGAGGAAAAAAAAGCACAGCAAACTTTTTATTAAATGGTACCTGTAGGACCAGGAACGTACTGGTTTATCAAATATTCTGGTTGATCAAGAGGTCCACATAATCAATGTAAAAACTTACACCAGGTAATAGAAACGCAATGCAGGGGTATACAATCATTGTTATGCTCTACTTACAGCTAAATTACCAAATAATAATGCAACTTTGCCCTAAATAAAACATACCAGCAGATAGTCTTCTCACTTGTACCCTCAACTGACTACTTGGACATCATGGAGATCGCGAATAGTACATAAACCTCCCATAATTCAGGGACATAATTTTCTGTACTAGGGAAGCTAATAAGTCTAAAGGACAATAAAATGCCTGGACCTGATGGGTTGCTTCCTAGGATTTTATGCTAAGTAGGTACAGAGTTAATGGATGCACTGCTACAAATCTTCCAAGAATCCTAAGTCCCAGGGGACTGGAAATTTTTAATCTTTTTCAAAAAGGGAAGGAGACAACTACTGATAACTATATCTGACCATTGGACAGTTATCTTAGTATCTGTCACTGAGAAAATGTTGGGAGTCTGTAATGATGAATGTAATCGCAGAGCATTTAGCAATAAATAACATAATTGAGCAGAGTCAACTTGGCCTAATGAAGGGGAAAAATCATGTCTGACAAATTTATGAACTCTTATGAGGAGCAAAAAAAAAACAAGGTGGATAAAGGGAGCACAAAGATGTAATATACTCAAACTTTAAAGGCACTCAATAAGCTACTGCCTAGAAGGTTATGTAACAAGATGTTAGAATCCTCACTAATTTTGGGTTACTTAATTCTTTTATCAATTTTGGTTTGGAACCACGAACCGAGAACTGAGTCAAATGTGACTTTTGAACCATGGGCAGCAGCTTGTGTTTAAAGAAAAACAGACAAGCTGTTGTTTGTTTGTGACACAGGCCTAGAAGTTATTTGCAAGTTTTTGATCAAAAAGATTCCATAAACTCAATGGCAAAGACAGGCTGCATGTTTAACCAGATAGATGTTTGGCCATTCTAGCACCAGGAAACGGAAACAAGCAGAAAGCTCCCTGTCTAACCTTCCACAATCAGCTACTGGAAGTTCGGAGAACATAAAGTAAGTTTAAGTAACAAAAGCTTCCTTGGAGAACACTAAAAAGGTGATTCTGATTGTTTTAGTTGTATTTCTGGAGCTGCCAGTCATATATGCCAGTGTGAAAATATATTGTAAAAACCACTGGCTAGTTCTGTTTTTTTTAATCTATCCATCTTTTGCATGAATAGGGGATGGAAACAAAGGTTATTGGCTTTAAATCATAAATAATTAATTATTTTGTCATTTAATTTTGTTATAAAGTCACTGTATTGTTAGAAAATTGCTAAGTCTTATGTTTAAGCTACAAACTCAGCGTGTAAAGTTTATTATTTAGAGAGCCTGGGACTGGTTATTCATTGCTAAGGAATCACTGGGGTCAATTTTGAGGGTCTTTGAAAATTTAAATGTTACTGTGTTGTGAATGAACACAGAGATAGGAAAGCGGATTTGAATTGGCTGCCTATCTCCATATCATAACACACATAACAACCCATGGTATAAAAAAAGACAGAATGCAGATAAAGGGGACGTTTTCAGTAATAGCAACCCATAAATAGTGGAGTGCCGCAGAATCAGTCCTGCAGCCACAATTATTTACAATACATATTAATAACTTGGATGACAAAGTTCAGAGACATGCAGGTTAGGTAGACTGCCATGCTAAATTGCCTACAGTGTCCAGGAATGTGCGGGCTAGGTAGATTAGCCATGGGAAATGCAGTTCAGGGTAGGGGACATGGGTCTTAATTAAAAGGTGTTAAGGTAATTAAAAGTCATCACGCAGAAATAAAACTGAGGAATCGAATACAGGAAAGAGTTTTGAATGAATTAAAGCTTAGAGTAAAGAAACAGGTGGCTGGCCAGGAAAGCAAGTATGCTATTGAGTCTGGAAATATCTAGGACATGGCAGAGTGTCTCCAGTGGTAAGTAGTCTGAGTCGGGGCAGGGATGTATTTCTAAAACATTTTCAAAAATTCCTACCCATACAATAAAAGACAATGTTTATTTGCACCAAGTCTAATTTTAAAAACAGCTTCATTTTATTGTATATGCCAAACTCCTAAATTGTAAAATGAAGCCGTATTTCAAAGGATCTATTTGCTTTATAATGTAGACAACACTAGCAGAGAAAACTTCACATTCTTACAAATAGGTACAACAAAAGTATATTTTTATTTATTTACAATAAAGAAAATGAAGTTCAGAAGTTCAGAAGTTAAAATCTTGGGTGAAATCAAACTTTCCTACTCCATTTAAACTAAATCGGACACTGCAATTAACTATGCATGATGGAATCATTAACAGTGGTTCAAAAATCAGCCGAAAGACTTGAGAATATTTTTGAACACTTCCAATTCTAATAATCTATTTTGTGACACAAGAAAACACTGTTATAATGTGCAAGTTCACCGAACAAGTGTAAAATTATCTCCACACTGCTTTGAAATGGCATACATGCATTCTCTCTCTTTTGATTCAAATAAATCTTAAACTCAGAAGCAGTCTGCACAAATCAATATTAAGAAATAGAATCCCGTTAAATTGAAAGTAACCCCTCAGGCTTTTTGGACAAAATGATTCAGCATTAGAACCAGACATGCCTACACCACTTTCCGTTATCACTAAAAATAGACATGGACAACAACTTTGGCCTAAACAAGGCAAGACACAAACTGTTAGATAAAGATTGATAACCTGTGTTATAACATTAAACAGACTCATGAAAGCAAAACATAAAACTAATTTTAAATACCTTGTTTTTGGTTTTAAAGGTAAATCTCAAAATGCCAGCTACACACACTCCCAATGGTGCTGTTTTAAAGAAGTACCTCAGCCACTGATGTAAGCTTCCGTTCAGAATGAAGGGGAAATTTGATAGGCTGTCAAAGTGTCATTTCACTGACACTGCAACAAGACAGCTGAGTGGTTACAAGCCTCCTAAAAATAACTGAAGAATGTATGCTCAGTTTCAACAGTTGGTCCTTCTTCACAACTTTATGTGACTTTATTCTCTCCTGTGAAGTCATTAAAAATAGCTTTGTATATAAAACTTAACCAGATGAAAACATTTATTTGTATTGTAATGTCCTATTTCTCGCACTTCTATTCCCTTTTGGCAGAAGCAACACCATAGTATTCGTTGACGTAATTTCCATTCAGAGAGAAAACAAAACCCTCCTTTTCCTGTTCAGAACTAATTTCTAACAGGTTTGTTATAGATATAGCTGCTTAACCCTTTAAAGCTGGCCACTGTTCTTCCCACTTCTTACAATGCAAATGATTAGAATTGTAATTAGCACTGTAAATAATAAAACAAATGTAAATGAGTCAAAATTATAGGCACTACAAAGTTGTAATCTACAGTTGTTAATGATTATTACAGTTACATTGAGTAAAAATACCAATAGCTCACTGTAAACTGACTAATTTTAGAATGGCAAGATCATTATACCATACAATGTAACATTTGTCTGCTATTGGAAGATGTGCAATTAGATTATCCCTTGATAGTCACAAAGATGATATCGCCAACAATGTAACATAACATCTGCACTGCACTTAGATCTGATTTCAAATTACTTAAAGTTTTGAAATGAAGTTTAAAACCAAAAACTTCCAACTTAGCAGTGAATGGCTTGAAGGCAACGTGCAGGTAGGTAATGGTGTTCGCCACGTATTTGCTGTCCTCGTCCTTCTGGATGGGAGTGGTCATTAGTTTGAAAGATACTGTCTAAGGACACTTGGTGAATTTCTGCAATGCATCACATAGGGTGGGGAGTTCAAAACTAGAGGTCATATTTTTAAAGGTGAGAAAAGATTTAAAAAGGACACAAGGATCAACTTTTTTTAAACACAAAGGATTGTTCATATGTGGAATGAACTGCAAGAGGAAGTGATGGATTCAGGTACAGTTATAACATTTAAAAGGCATATGTATAGGTACATGAATAGGAAGGGTTTGGAGGGAAATGGACCAAATGCAGGAATGTGGGACTAATTTGAATAGTATGGACTAATTGGATCAAAGGGTCTGTTTCCATGCTGCATGGCTCTATGACTCCATATAGATAATAACTTTCTGTTCAGTGGCAGCAGAGTGTGAGACTGTGACTGTTTATGGATGGGGTGTCAATTATATGGGCTGTTTTCTTCTAGATACTGTCCAACTTCTTCAGTATAGTTGGAGCTGCAGGCATCTGAGATGCTGAGGGCTGCACGAAGTAGAGATGGACCATACACTTAGTATTTCAGGCTGAAAGATGCTTACATATTCTCTGAATTCCCACAGAGTATACCTGGAAATGACAGTAGTAAAAACAGCCCTGTTAAACCCTTACTATCTTCTGGAGGCTAGTGGCAATATCGAGACAACTGTCTAACAAAAACTAGTCAAGCCACAGCCTGAAAGAGTCATACTGATAGAATCATACCTTACACTGGGTGTCCCAGACACCAGAACCAACCCTAGATATATCTTATCAAACTGGCAAGCCAAGCCCAGAAGAGGTGGCAGCACAGCGGTATACAGACAGGGGCTAGTTGCCCTGAGAATCTTCAACATAGTGTCTAGAGCCAATGAACTCACATGGGTATCAGGTCAAACATGGGCAACAAAACCACCTGCTGATTACAATGTACCATCCATCCTCAGCTGATGGAGATAAAGACACAGAATGTACTATGGGTGGAGAATTTCAACATCTACCAAAAAGAGTGGCTCAGCAACAGCACTACTGATCACATGATAAAGAACAATACTGCTGAACTGGGTCCACAGCAGGTGAGTGAGGGAACCAACTAGAGATAAAAACATACATGACCTCATCCACAATCCACCTGCTGCTGGTGTATCTGTTCATGACAGTATCATCAAGAGTGACCACGGAGACAAAGTCCTGACTTCAGTGATAATAATTTACATAATACTTTTAACACTTTCACTGGGCCAACTGGGATGGACTTTGAACAGATAACTACTCAAGACTGGGCAGCTATGACGTGCTGTGGACTATCATATTCCAATGCAATCTGTAACCTCATGATCTGGCATATCCACTCCTCTACCATCAAGCCCAGGGATCAGCCCTGGTTCAGTGAAGAGCGCACACGAGCATGCCAGGAGCAGTATCAGACATACCCAAAAATGAGGTGTCCACATGGTGAAGCAACGCGTTAGGTAGAGCTAAGCGATCCCACAACCAATGGTTCAGATCTAAAATCTACAATCCTGCCAAATCCACTTGTGATTGGTGGTGGATAATTAAACAACTGATTGGAGGAGAAGGCTCCACAAATTTCCCCATCCTTAATGACAGGAGAGTCTAGCAAAAGATCAAGCTGAAGCATTTACAATCTTCAGTGAAAATTTCCCAGTAGATGATCCATCTTGAATTCCTCCAGAAGTTCCCAATATCACAGAAGCCAGTCTTCAGCCAATATGATTCACTCCACATGATATCACAAAATGGTTAGTGGCACTGGATACTGCAAAGACTATGGACCCTGACAACATTCTCACAATCATATTGAAGACTTGCCCACTAGAACTTGCCACACATGCAACCAAGCTGTTCCAACACTGGTATCTATTCAGTAATGTGGATGATTACTCAGGTATGACCCATATACAAAAAGCAGGACAAATCCAATCCAGCAATCTGCCCCAGAGCTTAGTCTCAATCATCAGTAAAGTGACAGAAGGTGTCATCAGTGCTATCAAGCAGCAAATGTTCAACAACCTGCTCACTGACACCCTGTTTGGGTTTCACCAAGACTACCTGACTCATTACCTCATTACAGTCTTGGTTCGAACATGGACACAACAGCTAAATTCCAAAGGTGAGAAGACAGTGACAGCACTTGGCATCAAGGAGCCCTAGCAAAACTGGAGTCAATGGGACTCAAGGATGAAACTCTCCCTAGTTAGAGTCATACCTGGCACACAGGGAGATGGCTGTCTTTGTTAGCATCACATCTTAAGGAGGACATATTGCCTTGCAGGAAGTACAACCAAGATTTACAACTACTATACTGGACTTCAGAGGTTAAATTATGAAGAGAGATTACACAAACTAAGCCTGTTTTCTCTCAAATTAACAAAGTCAAGGGGTGATCTGGTTGAAGTCTTCAAGATGGCAACAGTAATAGACAAGGTAGGTAAAAAATATCTGGTTAGGGATTCTAGCATTTAAGGGACATAGTCTGCGAATCAGGGCCAGATCATTCAGGAGAGATGGTCGGAAGGACCTCTATGTACAAAGGGTGGTAGATGTTTGAAACTCTCTTCTACAAATGACATGGGATGCAGGATCAGTTGTGAATTTTAATTCTTAGGTAGATAGATTTTTGTTAAGCAAAAAGGTACTAAAACCTGTGGGTCAAAAGGGAGCTATGTGGAGTTAGGCTACAGATTAGTCATGATCTCTCAGAACTGTGAAACCGATTCAAGTGGCTGAACGGCCTAGTCCGTTCCTGTATTCGGATGTCAGTCATCTCACAGCAGGAGATCCTCAGGATGGTGTCCTAGATCCAACCATCTTCGGCTGCATCACTGATCTCAAAGATCAAAGTGAGGATGTTCAACAATGATTGCATATGTTTAGCACCATTCGCAACTCTTCATATGAAGCAGTCCATGTCCAAATGCTACACGTTCTGGGCAATATCCAGGCCTGGGCTGAAAATGGCAAATAACATTCAGGTCACACATGCGCTAGACAATGATCATTTGCAATGAGGCGCAATTTAACCTCAGTTTCTTGATATTCACTGGTGTTACGGTTACTGAATCCCCAACTACTAACATCCAGAGGTTTGTTATTTACCAGAAAAAGAACTGGACTCTCTATAAATACAGTGGCTATAAGAGCAGATCAGAGACAAGGAATACTGTAGCAAGTAACTTATCAAAGCATCTACAAAGGTGCAAGGTACGAGTTGGGAGTTTGTTGGAATACTTCTCACTTGCATGAATGAGTGTGACTCCAACAACAATCAAGAAACTGTCAGCATAGGGTCTTTACTGCACTGAAATTAACAGTAATCTTTGGAGTCACATTTATGCAGACTAACACTGAACTTCAGAAATTCCTTCAGTTAAGTGACTTGACAGAGGGGAAATGTGCAGAATTCAGACCTGAAATAAGTGGCATTTATAAAGAACTCCTGTTCTCTTCTTGCTAATTGCTGTTACATCCTGTTGACTTGGTGCCAGATTTAAACTGCTAATGTCAAAAAGGGAAACCATGGCATAGAAGTTGCACGTTCTTGTGGGCAGATTTCTTCAAGGTTATTGACCAGCACTTTTGATTAACCATAAAATGCTGGTCAGTGACTAAAAGCAGATTGGACACATCTGCTTCTATTTCTTAATTTGATCTACCAACTGACTCAAGACCATTTCAGCCATGCAACAGTAGATTAAGCAGCACACTCGCAATCACAGCAGAAACCGGGTATTAAAACATTCTGAGGAAGGGTGACTTGACCTGTAACATTAAATTGAATTTCTCTCCACAGATGCTGCCAGGCCCAGTGAGCTTTTCCAGCAATTTCTGTTTTTGTTCTGACTTAGTATTTGTAGTTCTTCAGGTTTTTATTTTTGTTAAAATGCTATTGCCCACCACTTGAGGGCTCTGCCATCCTACTTTTCTCACAAAGCTTGACGTCTCAGCACGTGAACCTCAGTTATGACTGAACAAGACACTAAGTTGTATTATGACCTGCATTCATTGCCTTTCAAGTCTTCCAGACTTCAAAAGTACTAAATTTATAAAGTATTTTGAAGTGTAATCAATTACAATGCAAGAAACGCCTCAGGCAATATACACACTACGAAGTCCCACAAGCAACAGAAAGAATAAATTATTAGTCAGGACAACAGACCATCTTGCTCGGAGGCCATCAGTACTCACTGTTAACAATAAGAGAAAATCTGACAGGAACTTTGGGAGAACCAGAAATGTACAGTTAAACAAAAAGTCTCAAAGTTGATAGAAGGCTCCACAGAAAGGTGCATGGTTGCAATTTTCAAATATTTTTGGACATTCTCATAATTGCATTGGCATGAATTTGCTGCCTTTGCACACTATGTGGGAATTTCTGAAGAGTCTAGGCCCAAAACGTCAGTCTTCCTGCTCCTGATGCTGCTTGGCCTGCTGTGTTCATCCAGCTCTACACCTTGTTATTTCTATTGAAGAATCCTGCATTTCTGTTACACTATTAAAATGTATTTTTCTCTTCCTTTGTGGCATTGTAGGAAAGCACCTACCAAATGCACTTGAAATCATTAAAACAACATTAAGGACTGAGGGAGACACCTTCTTGGTCAACCTACAATCAATTCCTTTACAGTGTAAAACAAATATTCTTCAATTAAGAAATATTAAACATACAAGTAAAACCAGTAAAATCCTGAAGGAAAAACAAACCTTACCATTTGGCAATACAAAATGTCAAAATGACATTTTTTATAATCAGTCTAGAGATTATGAAAGAAATTACTTTTAAAATGGAATAAGCTTCCAAAATAGTTTTGTTTCTGAAGTGAAAAGATACATTTTGAAACTTTTGGTTATAATCTGAAGAATTTTTTCACCAACAAATGTTGACACATTTAACATTGAAACAGCAACATGGCATCATGTTAAAACAAGTTACACTATATTTGGTTTAAAGTGCTACGGCAAGCAAATGATTGTAAAATCTTGTTGGTCAACGTAACAGATTACACTAGATACACAAGCATGTTTCCAGAAATTACAGTTCGTAAATTTAGAACAGCTGCTAACCTAATTGCAGACTTCTATCTGGTATGACTGCTTAAAAAGATTAAGCAGCAAACACACTCATTTTGAGCAAAAAAAAATCAAAGAACAACCAATATGGTTGCCACAACAGAATTAGCCCATTACGTTCATAGAATGAAAACAGAAGTTGCTGGAAAAACTCAGCAGGTCTGGCAGCATTTGTGAAGAGAAAACAGTTAACGTTTTGGGTCAGGTGACCCTCCTGAGTTAACTTCACAGATACTGCCAAACCAGGTGAGCTTTTCCAGCAACTTCTGTTCTTGTTTCTGCTTTATAGCATCTGCTGTTCTTTCACGTTTTATTATGTTCAGAGAATAATTCAGCAAGACTATTATAAGGCAACTGTTCATTCGTCCCCACTCTCAAAAGTATAAGATTGAACAGTACCAAATGTTTAAAGATTACTTATAAAATTAAAATATAATGTACTCAAGCAAATCTAAGTATTTTAACAATACTGTTGTAATGTTTTCAACATGACCTTATCAAGGGAATATGTCTGCTTTGACTCCATACAATTTGATTTGGAAAAGACAAAAATGCAAGATCCCATTAAAATGGGATCTTTGAAAAAGTTTCCATTTTATTGATGCAGAATGAGCACCACCTTCTCACTAGTTTCAGTAAACTTGAATAATCAATAAATGATCCAATATAATCTTGTTTAAAGTAGGCCAAACACAACATCACAATAGCAATTGGAGGACTGGTCAACAGAATTAGTTGTAAGCAAATGGGAAGAAGAATCTCAGGCCCAGGGCAGATAACACCCAAAGTTCAAGGAGTTAAAGTCCTGCTATTTGCATCTTTACCATGCTTGAAATGGCTCATCCATGCAATATATTCTGTATACCACTTTGTCCATTGCAGGTCCTGCAGTTTAGAACAAAAAAAAAGTACAGAACAGGAGCAGGCCCTTCAGTCCATCACAGTTGCACTGACTAATGATGCCTTTCTAAACTAAAAAAAATTCCTCTGTCCGTATCCCTCTATTCTCTGTCTATTCATATCTAACAAGGTGCCTTTTCAAATATTGTATAGCCTATTGTATCTGCCTCCACGACCTCCTCTGGCAGCACATTCCAGGCACTTACCACCCACTGTTTATCACATCTCCTTCAAACTTTTATCTTAAACCCATGTTAATTTCTGACATTTCTAACCTAGGAAAAAGACTCTGACCATTCCACTCTGCTCATGCCTCTCATAATTTTGTAAGTCTATCAGGTCATCCCCTCATTCTTTGGTGTTCAAGTATAAACAAACCAGTCTCTCCTCATAGCTAATACCCTCCAAACCAGGCCACATCATACTAAAGTGCTTCTGCACCCTCTCCAAAGCCACCACATCCTGTAAATACTCCAAATCTGGCCTAAAATTTTATGCAGCTGCAACATGGCTTGCACTATTTCTTTTTAAAATTCTGCGCCCCAGCCAACAAAGGCAAGCATGCCATATAATGAAATGTGAGGCTGGATGAACACAGCAGGCCAAGCAGCATCTCAGGAGCACAAAAGCTGATGTTTCGGGCCTGGACCCTTCATCAGAGAGGGGAATGGGGTGAGGGTTCTGGAATAAATAGGAAGAGAGGGGGAGGCGGACCGAAGATGGAGAGAAAAGAAGATAGGTGGAGAGGAGAGTATAGGTGGGGAGGTAGGGAGGGGATAGGTCAGTCCATGGAAGACAGACAGGTCAAGGAGGTGGGATGAGGTTAGTAGGTAGGAGATGGAGGTGCGGCTTGGAGTGGGAGGAAGGGATGGGTGAGAGGAAGAACAGGTTAGGGAGGCAGAGACAGGTTGGACTGGTTTTGGGATGCAGTGGGTGGAGGGGAAGAGCTGGGCTGGTTGTGTGGTGCGGTGCAGTGGGGGGAGGGGACGAACTGGGCTGGTTTTGGGATGCGGTGGGGGAAGGGGAGGTTTTGATACCATATGGCTGCAGGGTTCCCAAGCGGAACATGAGTTGCTGTTCCTGCAACCTTCGGGTGGCATCATTGTGGTACTGCAGGAGGCCCATGATGGACATGTCATCTAAAGAATGGGAGGGGGAGTGGAAATGGTTTGCGACTGGGAGGTGCAGTTGTTTATTGCGAACCGAGCGGAGGTGTTCTGCAAAGCGGTCCCCAAGCCTCCGCTTGGTTTCCCCAATGTAGAGGATGCCACACTGGGTACAGTGGATGCAGTATACCACCTTAAGCAGAGGTTCACCTGCACATCTGCCAATGTGGGAAGTCATCTTGGGGTCTGGGATAGGGGTGAGGGAGGTGGTGTGGGGCAAGTGTGGCATTTCCTGCGGTTGCAGGGGAAGGTGCCAGGTGTGGTGGGGTTGGCGGGCAGTGTGGAGCGAACAAGGGAGTCACAGAGAGAGTGGTCTCTCCGGAAGGCTGACAGGGGTGGGGATGGAAAAATGTCTTGGGTGGTGGGGTCGGATTGTAGATGGCGGAAGTGTCGGAGGATGATGCGTTGTATCTGGAGGTTGGTGGGGTGGTGTGTGAGAATGAGGGGAATCCTCTTTGGGCGGTTGTGGGGGGGGGGGGTGTGAGGGATTTGTTGCGGGAAATGCGGTCAAGGGCGTTCTCAACCACTGTGGGGGGGGAAGTTGTGGTCCTTGAAGAACTTGGACATCTGGGATGTGCGGGAGTGGAATGCCTCATCCTGGGAGCAGATGCGGCGGAGGCGGAGGAATTGGGAATAGGGGATGGAATTTTTGCAGGAGGGTGGGTGGGAGGAGGTGTATTCTAGGTAGCTGTGGCAGTCAGTGAGCTTGAAATGGACATCAGTTACAAGCTGGTTGCCTGAGATGGAGACTGAGAGGTCCAGGAAGGTGAGGGATGTGCTGGAGATGGCCCAGGTGAACTGAAGGTTGGGGTGGAAGGTGTTGGTGAAGTGGATGAACTGTTCGAGCTCCTCTGGGGAGCAAGAGGCGGCGCCGATACAGTCATCAATGTAACGGAGGAAGAGGTGGGGTTTGGGGCCTGTGTAGGTGCGGAAGAGGGACTGTTCCACGTAACCTACAAAGAGGCAGGCATAGCTGGGGCCCATGCGGGTGCCCATGGCCACCCCCTTAGTCTGTAGGAAGTGGGAGGAATCAAAAGAGAAGTTCTTGAGGGTGAGGACGAGTTCGGCTAGGCAGATGAGGGTGTCGGTGGAGGGGGACTGGTCGGGCCTGCGGGACAGGAAGAAGCGGAGGGCCTTGAGACAATCTGCATGCGGAATGCAGGTGTATAGGGACTGGACGTCCATGGTGAAAAGGTGGTGTTGGGGGCCAGGGAATTGGAAGTCCTGGAGGAGGTGGAGGGCGTGGGTGGTGTCACGGACGTAGTTAGGGAGTTCCTGGTTCACCTGCACATCTGCCAACGTGGTATACTGCATCCACTGTACCCAGTGTGGCTTCCTCTACATTGGGGAAACCATACGGAGGCTTGGGGACCGCTTTGCAGAACACCTCCGCTCGGTTCGCAATAAACAACTACACCTCCCAGTCGCACACCATTTCCACTCCCCCTCCCATTCTTTAGATGACATGTCCATCATGGGCCTCCTGCACTGCCACAATGATGCCACCCGAAGGGTGTAGGAACAGCAACTCATATTCCACTTGGGAACCCTGCAGCCCAATGATATCAATGTGGACTTCACCAGCTTCAAAATCTCCCCTTCCCCCAGCGCATCCCAAAACCAGCCCAGTTCGTCCCCTCCCCCCACTGCACCGCACCACACAACCAGCCCAGCTCTTCCCCTCCACCCACTGCATCCCAAAACCAGTCCAACCTGTCTCTGCCTCCCTAACCTGTTCTTCCTCTCACCCATCCCTTCCTCCCACTCCAAGCCACACCTCCATCTCCTACCTACTAACCTCATCCCACCTCCTTGACCTGTCAGTCTTCCCTGGACTGACCTATCCCCTCCCTACCTCCCCACCTATACTCTCCTCTCCATCTTCGGTCCACCTCCCCCTCTCTCCCTATTTATTCCAGAACCCTCACCCCATCCCCCTCTCTGATGAAGGGTCTAGGCCCGAAACGTCAGCTTTTGTGCTCCTGAGATGCCGCTGGGCCTGCTGTGTTCATCCAGCCTCACATTCCATTATCTTGGATTCTCCAACATCTGCAGTTCCCATTATCACAAGCATGCCATATGTTTTCTTGACCACATTATCCACATGTTGTCATTGTCACGTAACTGTGGACCTATATGCCTAGATCCCTCTATGTTGCTGCTATTAAGGGTTCTGCCATTTACTGTACACTTCCCCTCTGCATTAGATCTCTCAAAATAGTCACTTGTCTGGATTAAATTCCACCTGCCATTTCTCTGTCCAAGTCTCTCTCTATATCTTGCTATGTCCTCTGGTAACCTCCTCACTATCCACAGCTCCCCCAATCTTGGTGTTGTCTCCAAATTTATTAATAAGGCAACCTACATTCTCTTTCAAATGATCTACATATATGACAAACCACTGGGGTCCCAGGACTGATCCTTGTGGAACACCACTGGTGACAGATCTCCAATCTGAAATTCACCTTTCCACCGTTACTGTCTTCTGTGACAAAGATAGCTCTGTATCCAAGTTCTGAGGAAGGGTCACCAGACCCGAAACGTTAACTCCATTTTCTCGTCCACAGATGCTGCCAGACCTGCTGAGTTTTTCCAGCAACTTTGTTTTTGTTCCTAATTTATAGCATCCGCAGTTCTTTTGGTTTTTAATTTAGCTCTGTATCCCTCTTGTTAATTCACCACAGATCTCATGTGACTTCAGCTTTTGTACCAGCCTACCATGAGGGTCCTTGTCAAAGACCTTGCTGAAGTCTGAATAGTTAACATCTACACACCTGCCCTCAAATCATCTTTTCACTTCCTAATAAAACTCAAAGTTTGAGACACGACATGCCCTGCACAAAGCCATGTTGCCTATTGCTAATAATTCCATATTTTACCAAATGTGAATACATCCTGTCCCTCAGGGTCTTCTACAATAATTTTCCTAACAATGACGCAAGGCTCACCAACACAATTTCCTGGATAATCCCTGTTGCCCTTCTCAAACAAAAGGAACAACTGTTGGTTATTGTCCACCCTCTCTGACCTCCTTTGTGACTAAAAAATAATACAAAGACTTTGTAAAAGACCCAAGCAATTTCCTCACCTGCCTCCCTCAGCATTCTGGGAAAGATCCATCAGGTCTTGCAGACTTGGCTACCTTAATGTCTTCTACATATTGACATGCCTAAGAATGTCAACATACCCCTCCCAAACATCACCATCCACTATGTTCTCCTACATTGTGAATACCTATTCATTAAGGAATTCACCCACTTCCTCCAGCACCACACATACTCCCTCCTGTGTCCTTGAGTGTACCTACCCTTTCCTCCTCTTGCTTCTTGTGTGTATTGGGATTTTGCTTCATCCTATTCAAAGACATTTCATGGCCCCTTTTAGCCCTCCTAACTCCTTGTTTGAATTCTTTCCTGCTATGTTTGTATTCTACAAGGGCTGTCTATCCTCAGATTCTTAAAGCTTACATATGCCTCCTTTCTCAGTTTGAAATAGTTCTCAATTTCTCTTTTATCCAAGATTCTCAAATCTCGCCAACCTTATCTTTCATTTTCAGAGGTACATGATGGTACTGAACTCTAATCAGCTGGTCTTTAAAAGTTTCCCACGTGCTTAGATTTGGATTTACCCTAAAACATCTGCCCCAATCTACATTCCCCAGGTCCTGCCTAACTGTGTGGTAGTTAGCTTTTCACCAAATTAATGATTTTACCAAAGGACCACATCATTATCTTAAAGCTTACAGAATTATGGTCACTGTTCCTGAAACGCTCCCTCACTGAACCCTCGATCACCTGGCCTGGCTCATTCCCAAGTATCAGGTGTTGTATGGCCCCTTCCCTTGTTGGACTACTTAAATATTGTCTCAAAACAACACCCTGGACACACTTTAAAATTTCACCCCCTCCAAGCCCTTGGCACTAAGCAAATCCCAGTCAATAAAAGGAAGTTAAAAATCAACCACCACATCAACACTGCCGTTTTCACATTTTTCTATAATCTGTCCACATATCTGTTCTTCTACCAACCAGTAGTACAATCCAAAAGTGATTGCACCCTTCCTTTTCAATTTCTGAGAACTACCCATACAGCTTTGTTGTATGAGCCCTCTCAAAGCTGTCCTCCCTCCATACAGCTATGATATTCTCCCTGATCCCCCAGTTCCCCCAGGATTAATACACTTGATGGCAAGTTCCTGGGAGTGTTGCTGGAAAAAAAGAGGGGCCTTGGAGGGAATGTTCATTGTTCATTGAAAATGAAATCGCAAGTCGAGAGGACAGTGAAGGTGGTGTTTGGTATGCTTGCCTTTATTGGTCGGTGCATTGAGTATAGGAGTTGAGAGGTCATATTGCAGCTGTACAGGACATTGGTGAGGCCATTTTTGGAATACCGTATCCAATTTGGGTCTTCCTGCTATAGGAAAGATGCATTAAATGTGAAAGAGCTCAGAAAAGGTCGACAAGGATATTGCCAGGGCTGGAGGTTTGAGCTTTAGGGAGAGGCTGAATGGTCTGCAGCTATTTTCCCTGGAGCATCAGAGGCTGAGGGGTGACCTTGTAGAGGTTTATAAAATCATATAAAATAAAATCAGGCATGGATAGGGTGAATAGCTAAGGTTCTTTTTCCCTGGGTAGTGGGGTCCAAAACTAGAGGGAACAGGGAAAGGTGAGAGGGTAAAGATTTAAAATGGGCCTAAGGGGCAACTTTTTCAACAGAGGGTGGTGCGTGTATGGAATGAGCTGCCAGAGGAACTGGTAGAGGTTGGTACAATTGCAACTTCAAAAGGCATACATATGGGTATATGAATAGGAAGGGTTCAGTGCAATGCGGGCTAAACGCTAGCAAATGTGGCAAAATTAATTTAGGATATCTAGTCAGCATGGACGAGTTAGACCGAAGAGTCTGTTTCCATGCTGTACATCTTGATAACCTCTTTTACGTTTCTCTATATCTTATCGAAAACATCTAAGCTTTGGAACATTAAGCTGTTAATCTTGCCCCTCTCTCAATCAGAAACAGAAATAGAAAATTTATAGGAAAATCAAGAAAATGAAAAGATGCCTAAAACGACAAGATAAAGATATACTGATGATGTAAAACTATTTCTGGGACCAACAGAGTGCATGCATTAGCTGCCAGGCATGTGGGCCCACATATTGATGTGTTTGGAGAGCCTTATAACAAAGGCCAGCATGACAACTTTTGTATGTTTCACATCTTATTATGCTATATCTGCATTACAACATTTTATATTTATAAAAACATTATCTTTATTGAATTCTGCCTTTTCTTGGGCTACATACATCAATATTTTAAAAGGTTGGAACATTTCCAATTGACTCATTATAAAATATGCTAGCTGTTTGTGAAGATGCCTTTACAATGTTTTCCAAGAACACAGACCCCTGCAAATGGTAGGAATTTACTGTAAATATGAATTTAATCTGGCTTCTATCACCCATCATCTAGTGTCATTTGAAGACAATTCAATTCCAAAGTGACCTTTCTCACTTCCACTCTCACCGTCTCTCTATAAGAGAGGTTTAGTTAAAGTGGCAGAAAATGAATCAAATGGATTGGAAAAAAAAACAAACCATCTGAAGCTTCATTAGGCTAGAAGCTCTATAATTATGCAAGCTGAAACAAAAAATATCACTTAACTTGCTCAAAAAGCCACTGCTTCATAATAGTTTTTTTTAATTATACTATTCCTTCAATGCAACTCCAAAAGGTTCACGCATTCCATTTTATAGGAAAACATTGCAAACTTCCAAGGTTTAAATTCTTGAACCTTTCAACAGTAAATTTTGATACACAAATGCCACCCCTCTCCCCAGGGCTTGGACACATAACTGAAAATTGCCGCATTCAAAGGAAACTTGCCAGGTTTCAGTCTCTTTACTGCAGGAACTTGAATAACAAAACTATATAGCCCACCCTAGAGAATTAACTAAAACATTACAGTAATGTTTAAACTTTATATTTGCACACAGAATGTTCAGAATATGGACTTCAGACTAAATCCTGAATTCCAGTTCCAAGGAAGGTTTAAGTTAATGCTTTGTATGAAGCATTACCATATGCTCACAAATCACTTTCTGTTGCATTTTAACTAAAAATATACAAATATTTTGCAGCATTGTCAGAGCCCTTCAGTCAATAAACACTTTCATTGAGACAATATGGACAGGTTTAAAACAAATCCAATAAATTCTTTAAGTAGTCAGTCGTACATTTGTGCTCAAAATATAACTTACATAATGATGAAGCTATAGGAGGGCTGTTTTCTACTTTTCTTGCATTCTCCACACCCTCCCATGCCTTGTTTGTATATCATTTACTTCCCACTTAGTAAAGATGAAATTTCTCGTTTTCACATCTTCATTTACCCCTTTTAATGTCCTTATTCTCTTTCTCCACTTACTAACAATCCCTTTCCCTTTTGCATTGGGCCTCTAAACCATCTGCATTTTTGCTCCTCGTCTGCCTCAAAAGTATTTTAAAAACTCCTATTTTCAAACACCTTTCAGGTGACTTGAAGAAGTCGTATTGGACTCAAAACGTTAACACTTTCTCTCTTCACAGATGGTGCCAGATCTGCTGAGTTCTTCCAGCATTTTTCACGTGTGTATCAGATTTTCAATATCCAGAGTTTTTTTATTTGATCTGACAAAACTAAGGCCGAGTTGGACAGACTGAAATTGCATATGTTCCCACATTTGAGTGAGAAGTTCTGGATGCAAGCTATATCTATGTAGTGATTATTTATCTCTTATTTGAAATATCACTGACCGGTTAAAATTTGACTTAACTTGACCTAGGCATTACAGCTCAAGTTTTAAAAAGTGCAATCATTTCCATCAGTTTATTTTGCACATACATCATAGAAAATCACTTTCTGTCTAAAACGTTATTAGTCTCTACAGGTATTGTCACAGTTAATTTCCAGTATTTTTCAATTATATTTCATGTTTACTCAATTGATATATCAACAATGTCCACATTTTTCTTGGTTCACATTTGACAGTTCATAAGTTCAAAGTTGCCTGGAGATTTGTACCAGCTGTGCTAATTTGTTTGTGTACAGAACATTTACAACTTGAGAATGTGGCTACTGGGGCACAATTATAGTGCCGCTTTGACGTTTAACAGGAATAGAGATCGAATTTAATAGTCAGTCCTTGGGCAACTAGATTAAAACACCTAGTGCCAATGAAAGGTTTGAATTTTATTTTGGTTTTAAAATTATTTTCAGATCTTAGTGAAGACAGAATAGGAAAGAAAAAAGAGGCCCTAGAATGTACTATGACTTCAAAATTTGAGTAAAATCAGGTAGGTGCATTACAGCCTAAGGACTAACGGAAACCCCAAATTTGGAAAACATACGCACTGACTTTTTTTCAAGTTATCAAAATAGGCCCTATCTTAGTGATGTCTGTGCGCAAACAATGTTGCATTATCACACTAACCCTCTTTTTCACCTTTCATGCTTCAATCTGCACTTCACTCACAAGAAAACTCCCCATAGGAGTGCTGATACTTTACAGGATGGACTTGAAATGATTGAATCTTCTTTGCCTCCACTCCAAAATAAAAGTAATGCCAAACACAGCCAGTCATTAAGCCTCAGTACTTCTAATAGCCAATATTTGTAGACTTGGGCATAGTTCCAAATCAACATTGGCTCATTCACCCGAAGTAAACATAAAGAAGGACCCAACTTTAAACAGTCAGAAAACTGATTCTTCTTGCAATCTGACTTGGCAGTGCAACATCACTCCATATTGATTGAGATCATGGAGCAACCCTTTCATATATGGACCACTTTCCATACCTTGGAACTCTTCCCAGCAATGAGGAAGACATGGTATAGAATTGACATTCTCTCAAAAGTCAAAATTTCCAGCATTGACGCGCTACTCACTCAAAGCCACCATTGCTGATCTGGTTGTGTTATTTGCGGGCCTGAAACCAGGCTTTCAAAGCAACTAGAAAAAGAAACAAAAAACTGTGGAGGCTGGAAGTATGAATTCAAAATGGAAATTGCTGAGAAAATCTAAGCAGGTCTGGCAGCATCTATGGTCAGAAAGCAGAGTCAATGTTTCAGGTCCAGTGATCTTTCTTCAGTGATTTGATTTGATTTATTGTTGGCAAATGTACTTAAGTACAGTGAAAAACTCTTTTGCAAGCAGTACAGGCATAGCAAACAAGGACATACAGATCATACAGTGCCGAGACAGAGCAAAGCATACAAGATTACGGCTACATTGGAGGCACACAAAAACAGAGGTAGTAAAGACTGCTGATGCTAGAGTCAGAGATAGCACAGTGTGGAGCTGGAGGAGCACAGCAGACCAGACAGCATCAGTGGAGTAGAAAGTTGACATTTTGAGTTGGGACCCTTCTTCAGAAGCAAAGCAAGATCAGCAGTTTTCTGAAGAGTCACTGTGCCTGAAATGGTGACTGTGCTTTCTCTCCACTAATGCTCTAAGATCTGTGGAGGTTCTCCAGCCATTTTTGTTTCTGTCTAAGTAGTACTGTGCTTCAAACTTCACCATAGCAAGAGGTTTCCAGGAGCACAGAAGAAAGATTCAAAGCATCCTTGAAGCGACTCCAATAACTATGGGTTCGTGGCAGATCCACACCCATGACCGTCAAAATGGAGAAGGATCACTCAAAGGCATCAAGTTCCTGAGAGACTTTGGAAGCAGTTACAGGCCAAGTCATTAGAACAAAAAGCAAAATGTCCCCTTAGTAATTTATTCACCGATCCTTCAAACACCATTTTCTCCGCATGTGGTAGACTTTGCGCATTAGACCCATAATCATGTTGAAATGCATTCAATCAAGTGAAAGTAAAGTATCCTCAATCTCGAGACATTGCCTAAGAATAATAGAGATTTGCAAGTTTAGGAAGAAATATGCATTGGAATTTGCTTTTTGCTTCAAGATCATATTGATCAAATTCTACAAATTAAAACACTCACCAACATGATCTGAACTAGACATTGCCTTTTTCATCTCTGCTTATGTACAGTTCTTCAATATTTTTGAAGGCAGACTGAAATAGTTTGTAAAAGGAGGCTAGATAAAATTTAGCACTTTTGAATTTTAAACAGAAAATTAGCATTTTATTCAGGTTAAGTATATCTACCTGCACAATCCTTAACACTAGAGAAAAATTATTTTAAAAGTTGCCGTGTCCTTATGAGTGAACTTCCTTAACTTTTTTTGTGATCAACCTGCTGATTCTGCCTGGCTCTGGACATGAGTGTTTCTGCCCAATTACATACCGATTTTGTGTCTCTCTTTGACACTTTCCACAATCAGTTACCAGTTGGTGTGTCAATAAAACCTGCTCTTTTTCTCACTGTTCCCACCTAATTTAGTTGAAAGGAAATCCAAAATTTTCAAAAAGCAGTAATAGTCTCCATAGTTCAACAACCGTCTTTATATAATTTGAAGCTGAGAGCAGCAGCATTCAACTTATTGGTTTATATGGGTATGCTACAGCCATTGAAAACTTGAATGACTTTTTTAATCCTGTGTACTTAAATTTGTTTTAACCACACTCAAACTGGACTTGCTCTCAAACAGTTTTTGAGGGAAACAAATCAAAATCCTCAAGTTCACTGTTTTTAGTCCAACAATGCTGAATATGAAAGTGAATGCGAATGTGAAGACAGACATCAGAAAGACAAAAGAGGATATATGAGACAGCCCTGGCAGATAAGGTTAAAGATAATCCGAAGAGATTCTACTAATAGAACATAGAACATAGAACAGTACAGCATGACCCCAATGACCTTGCTTCCACAACTGCTGCTGGCAACGCATTCCATGCTCTCACAACTCTCTGCGTAAAGAACCTGCCTCTGACATCCCCTCTATACTTTCCACCAACCAGCTTAAAACTATGACCCCTCGTGCTAGCCATTTCTGCCCTGGGAAATAGTCTCTGGCTATCAACTCTATCTATGCCTCTCATTATCTTGTATACCTCAATTAGGTCCCTCTCCTCCTCCTTTTCTCCAATGAAAAGAGACCGAGCTCAGTCAACCTCTCTTCATAAGATAAGCCCTCCAGTCCAGGCAGGATCCTGGTAAACCTCCTCTGAACCCTCTCCAAAGCATCCACATCTTTCCTATAATACAGCGACCAGAACTGGACGCAGTATTCCAAGTGCGGTCTAACCAAAGTTTTATAGAGCTGCAACAAGATCTCACGACTCTTAAACTCAATCCCCCTGTTAATGAAAGCCAAAACACCATATGCTTTCTTAACAACCCTGTCCACTTGGGTGGCCATTTTAAGGGATCTATGTATCGGCACACCAAGATCCCTCTGTTCCTCCACGCTGCCAAGAATCCTATCCTTAATCCTGTACTCAGCTTTCAAATTCGACCTTCCAAAATGCATCACCTCGCATTTATCCAGGTTGAACTCCATCTGCCACCTCTCAGCCCATCTCTGCATCCTGTCAATGTCCCGCTGCAGCCTACAACAGCCCTCTACACTGTCAACGACACCTCCGACCTTTGTGTCGTCTGCAAACTTGCTGACCCATCCTTCAATTCCCTCGTCCAAGTCATTAATAAAAATTACAAACAGTAGAGGCCCAAGGACAGAGCCCTGTGGAACTCCACTCACCACTGACTTCCAGGCAGAATATTTTCCTTCTACTACCACTCGCTGTCTTCTGTTGGCCAGCCAATTCTGTATCCGAGCAGCTAAGTTCCCCTGTATCCCATTCCTCCTGACCTTCTGAATGAGCCTACCATGGGGAACCTTATCAAATGCCTTACTGAAGTCCATATACACCACATCCACAGCTCGATCCTCATCAACTTTTCTAGTCACATCCTCAAAAAACTCGATAAGGTTTGTAAGGCATGACCTACCCCTCACAAAGCCGTGTTGACTGTATTTGATCAAGCCATGCTCTTCCAGATGGTCATAAATCTTATCCCCCAGAATCCTTTCTAACACCTTGCAGACGACAGACGTGAGATTTACCGGTCTATAATTGCCGGGGATTTCCCTATTTCCTTTCTTGAAGAGAGGAATTACATTTGCCTCTCTCCAGTCCTCAGGTACGACTCCAGTGGAGAGCGAGGATGCAAAGATCTTCGCAAGTGGCAAAGCAATTGCATTTCTCGCTTCCCAAAGCAGCCGAGGACAAATCTGGTCCGGGCCTGGCGACTTGTCAATCTTAATGTTTGACAAAATTTTCAGCACATCAGCTTCGTCTATCTCTATCCATTCCAGCATGCACACCTGCTCTTCAAAGGTTTCATTCACTACAAAGTTGGTTTCTTTCGTAAAGACAGAAGCAAAAAACTCATTTAGGGCTTCCCCTACCTCCTCAGGCTCCACACACAAGTTCCCTATGCTATCCCTGATCGGTCCGACTCTTTCTTTGACCATTCTCTTATTCCTCACGTAAGTGTAAAATGCCTTTGTGTTTTCCCGGATTCCTTCTGCCAAGCCTTTCTCGTGCCCCTTCCTGGCTCTCCTCAGACCATTTTTGAGCTCCTTCCTTGCCTGCATGTAATCCTCTCTAGCTGAACTTGACCCTAGCTTCCTCCACCTTATGTAAGCTACCTTCTTCCTTTTCACTAGAAGCTCCACCGCTCTCGTCATCCAAGGTTCCTTAATCTTACCCCTTCTTGCCTGTCTCAGAGGGACATATTTACTCATCACTCCCAACAACTGTTCCTTAAACCGTCTCCACATGTCTATACTTCCCTTACCATGGAACAACTGCTCCCAGTCCATGCTTCCTAACTCATGTCTAATCGCATCATAGTTTCCTCTTCCCCAATTAAATATCCTCCCATTCTGCCTAATCCTCTCCTTCTCCATAGCTATGTAGAATGTGAGGCAGTTATGGTCACTATCACCAAAATGCTCTCCCACCACAAGATCTGATACCTGCCCCGGCTCGTTTCCGAGCAGCAAGTCTAGAATGGCCTCTCCCCTCGTCGGCCTGTCAACGTACTGCGTTAGGAAACCCTCCTGAACACACCTTACAAAAACAGCTCCATTCAAATCTTCTGCTCGAAGGAGGTTCCAATCAATATTAGGAAAGTAAAGTACAGTACAGCAATACATTTAGAGAGAGGGGGAGAGAGAGAGAGAGAGAGAGAGAGAGAGGGGGAGAGAGAGACAGAGAGAGAGGGGGGGGGAGACAGAGAGAGAGGGGGGGAGACAGAGAGAGAGGGGGGGGAGACAGAGAGAGAGGGGGGGGAGACAGAGAGAGGGGGGGGGAGACAGAGAGAGGGGGGGGGGAGACAGAGAGAGGGGGGGGGGAGACAGAGAGAGGGGGGGGGGAGACAGAGAGAGGGGGGGGGGAGACAGAGAGGGGGGGGGGGGAGACAGAGAGGGGGGGGGGGGAGACAGAGAGAGGGGGGGGAGACAGAGAGAGGGGGGGGAGACAGAGAGAGGGGGGGGACAGAGAGAGGGGGGGGGACAGAGAGAGGGGGGGACAGAGAGAGGGGGGGGAGACAGAGAGAGGGGGGGGGAGACAGAGAGAGGGGGGGGGAGACAGAGAGAGGGGGGGGGAGAGAGAGAGAGAGAGAGAGAGAGAGAGAGAGAGAGAGAGAGAGAGAGAGAGAGAGAGAGAGAGAGAGAGAGAGGGGGGGGGGAGAGAGAGGGGGGGAGGGTACAGCCCCTCAAAGATCAAGAAGGTCATTTTTGTGTTGAACCCCAGGAGATGGGGGGGAAGATACTAAATGAATTTTGTGTCAGTTTTTACTGTGGACAAAGAAATGGAGACTAGCGAACACACAGTGATAAATTTTGATGTTTTATTAATAGTTGACATCACAGAATAGCAAGTTCAGGATTCTTAGGTAAAAAAGGTAGATAAATCTCTGGGACCTGATCTAATGTATCCCAGACTGTTGTGGGAAGCAAGTGAAGACATTGCTAAGCCTCTTGCAGAAATATTTGCATCATCTACAACTACGTGTGAAGTGCCTGATGATTGGAGGTTGACTAACGTTATACCTTCACTTAAGAAAGGTTAAGGAGAAATCAGAACTGCAGACCTGAGAGTCTGACTTTGATTGTGGGTAAATTGTTGGAGGTGATTATAAAAGAAAGGATTTATGGACATTTAGAGAGGCCAAAATTGATGACGAACAGTCAGCATAGTTTTATGCAACAAAAATAGTGTCTCACAAACTTGACTGAGTTTTTTGAGGAAGTTACAAAAAGATATTGATGAGGGCAGAGCAGTAGACATTGTTTACTTGGATTTCAGTAAAGCCTTCGACGAGGTTCCACATGGCAGACCAATTAGTCAAGTTAGGTCACATGGGATTCAGGGTGACCTTGGCAATTGGATGCATAATTGACTTAATTACAGATGGCAGGGTGGTGGTGGTGGAGGGTTGCTTTTCATACTGAAATGGACTTTACCCGACGAACGAGCAGCGTTTCGAAAGCTTGTGATTTCAAATAAATCTGCTGGACCGTACCCTGGTGTTGTGTGACTTCTGACCTTGTCCACCCAACAATGGCAACACCACATCTTTGAGTATAGGAGTTGGGAAGTCATGTCAAGTTTGTACAGGACATTGGTGAGGCCTCTTCTGGAATACGGTGTCCAGTTCTGGTTATCCAGTTATAGGAAGGATATTATTAAGCTGTAGAGGGTTCAGAAAAGATTTACCAGAATGTTGCTGCATACAGAAGATTTGAGTCATAAAGCAAGGCTGGATAAGCTGGGTCCTTTTTCCACTGGAGCATAGGAGGTTGAAAGGCATCCTCAGAGGAGTTTATAAAATAACGAGGGGAACAGATAAGGTTAATGGTAGTTAAAATTCCCCATCCTAGGAGAAAGTTAAGAATAGGGGTCCATTTTTAAAGTGAGAGGAGAGAGATTTAGAAGACATGAGGGCAATTTTTTTTTGATGGTTCATGTATGGACTGAACTTCCTGAGGAAGTAGAAGATGTGGGTATAATTACAACATTTAAAAAGGCATTTGGATAAGTGCAAGAATAGGAAAGGTTTGGAGGGATATGGGGCAGACACAGTCAGGTGTGCCTACTTTAGTATGGGATTATGTTCAGCACGAACTGGTTGGAGTGAAAGGTCTGTTTCCGCGCTGTATGACTATGATTCAAATTTTTGGTAATACAACTATGTATTTTTCCCCTCAAGGGATAAAAGCATATTAAAATTGTTGCACTATTTAGATCATGTTTTAAATCAAAACTAACTTGCAATGTTAGGCTTCAATTCCAAGAGACTAAAGGGGAAGGGTACATTGATTCAAAGTTGAACTTAAGTAAATTAGCAGCCAGGTATTCTATACTCCTTTCAAAGGAAAGTTTACATCTAAAACTACAAACTTCAAACTTAGGGTGAAGCATGCATCCAGCTAAATTTCCCTACATTTCATATACTGAAGTTGCTTTCCTCAAGTAGGATTTGTCACTTTAAGCAAATTTTCTCCTGGAAATTTAACACTACAGTATCTACACAGTCTACTTTGTTTGTCATACTATGGATCTGCAATTGATTTTAAGAGTTTTATTGAATATTTTATTCTTTGAAATAATTTAAATTTTGTTTCATTCTGAGCTACGTACAACTATAGATGAACAGTACAACTACAGATCAAAGCGAAGGAGTTAGTTTAATCTAATCCTACAGTAACTTCTATATCTTCAAAAAGTCAAATCCAATTGCAATTCAATTGTCTGTAACATAATAAGGGAGGAATTATTGCTAAGGAATAATATTGTTCATTAAAAAGACATCATATAAAAAATGTTGGTCATTTACATAATGTTCCAAATATCTGTTGGTCAATTAGATCTCTGTGGGCTATAAACAAATTAGTTACATATTGGTCTCTCCTTAAACTCCACTACTGGCTACTTGTGCAGTTACCCACTTGCCATCTCCCACTTTGCTCCACCATACTTTCCAGGCATTCATATACCTCTTCTTAGTGCTTTGAAATTCATTCTTTATCCACCACTCATGCCACCTTAAAATTCTCACAGGAAGTGAACCAAATGAAAAAAAGTGGGCAACTCAAAATAAAACAGTTTGAGAACAGTATCACAACTGCGGACAAACAACTGCTGGATGTTTGACATAACAATTGCCCAATCTGTTACTGGCCTCCCTAACATGTACGAGACAATTCAGTGAACAATGAATACATTCCAGTAGATTGCAGGAAGATGTAGGAATTGTTGTGTCTTCGAACTTAATGATACAGTATTCAGGAAACCAACTAACCCTCTTTCAAAATACTTCCTATCCATTCTGTTCTCAAAAGGTCATTATACGTTATATTTCCAGGTACTCAGGTTATTACAGAATCCACACTTGGGATCGTTCATTTAGATGGCCTAATCTACCATTCAGACCAAAAACCAACTTGAACAATAATTCTAGATAACAAAGTGTGAAGTTGGATGAACACAGCAGGCCAAGCAGCATCTCAGGAGCACAAAAGCTGACGTTTCGGGCCTAGACCCTTCTAGAGAGGGGGATGGGGAGAGAGTTCTAAAATAAATAGGGAGAGGGGGGAGGCAGACCAAAGATGGATAGAGGAGAAGATACGTGGAGAGGAGAGTATAGGTGGGGAGGGGATAGGTCAGTCCGGGGAGGACGGACAGGTCAAGGAGGCAGGATGAGGTTAGTAGGTGGAAAACGGAGGTGCGGCTTGAGGTGGGAGGAGGGGATAGGTGAGGGGAAGAACGGGTTAGGGAGGCGGGGACAAGGTGGGCTGGTTTTGGGATGCAGTGGGGGGAGGGGGAGATTTTGAAGCTTGTGAAGTCCACATTGATACCATTGGGCTGCAGGGGAAACCAAGCGGAATATGAGTTGCTGTTCCTGCAACCTTCGGGTGGCATCACTGTGGCACTGCAGGAGGCCCATGATGGGCATGTCATCTAAGGAATGGGAGGGGGAGTTCGCAACTGGGAGGTGCAGTTGTTTATTGCGAACCAAGCAGAGGTGTTCTGCAAAGTGGTCCCCAAGCCTCCGCAAGGTTTCTCCTGCAGCCCAATGGTATCAATGTGGACTTCACAAGCTTCAAAATCTTCCCCTCCCCCACTGCATCCCAAAACCAGCCCAGCTCCCCGCCTTCCCCCCCACTGTATCCCAAAACCAGCCCAGCTCATCCATGCCTCCCTAACCTGTTCTTCCTCTCACCTATCCCCTCCTCCCACCTCAAGCCGCACCTCCATTTCCTACCTACTAACCTCATCCCGTCTCCTTGACCTGTCCGTCCTCCCGGGACTGACCTATCCCCTCCCCACCTATCTTCTCCTCTATCCATCTTCGGTCTGCCTCCCCCTCTCTCCCTATTTATTTCAGAACCCTCTCCCTATCCCCCTCGCTGATGAAGGGTCTAGGCCCGAAACGTCAGCTTTAGTGCTCCTGCGATACTGCTTGGCCTGCTGTGTTCATCCAGCTTCACACTTTGTTATCTTGGATTCTCCAGCATCTGCAGTTCTTATTATCTCTTGAATAATAATTCATATGTCTCAGATTTCAAAAATGTCAATTTTTCATTTACAAATTCAAACCATTCAATTTCTTCAGAAGTCCACATGTGCTAGTAGCCGGAATTGGTTGAAGTACATTAAAGGAACACAAAACAAATGGAAACCTGCTTATCAGATTGGACAAGTCACAAAAGGGCAAGTGACCTCATGGAACTCACCAAGCATGTCACATCTTATTGTCTTTTGAGGCGCTTACATTTAGAAAGACACAAGGTTGAGCTAGTTAGAAAAAGAATGACAACTTAGTAATTGGTAATAGGGCCACACAGCAGCACTGGCTGCTGCAGGTAAGGCAAGATAGCAGCATTTGTTGAATGCACCCATTCCATTCAGCCCCATTCAAGTTCTATCTGCATTATTATACGAAGAAAGAATACACAGGTACTATCACGGACAATCTGTCAGATAGCAGCATAGCCACAACAGAATCCTTCGCTGGGCAACTAACAATCTTCCATGTGTTAGCGGCAGAAGACAAACTGCAGTGCAACATAAAGGGTGAAAACTGGTGACAAGCTGTGTTCTTTTTTTCTGACCACCATGTAGGACTGGAAATTCAAGCACAGCACTGTGGACCATTTGATGGCCAATGCTAAGACCAGAGCAGGCAGCTGAATTAAAGTGAGTGACCAATAGATGGTCATGTTCTGGAGTCAGTAATCATGTATCCATCGCTGTGGAGACAACATTAAAGGCAAAATCTTGGGATCAGGAGCCTCACTTGCCAAGTGGAACCAAGCAAGAGACCAGAGTTGCCTCTGTTTTGGTTGGCATTCCAAACCATAAGGAAATCAGGCAATAGAGAGGCACTTTGCTCTTCAAACAAGATCTCAGGGGCAGATGTCTCACCTAAGAGTCAATAAGAGGCCAGTAGAGCTTGTGCTCAGAGCACCACAGGGGAAGACATGGATGGTGTAGGAAAAACACACACTGGAATTCTAGGGTCATGAAACAATCCAATCCGCGGACAAATAGTGTGGAATTGGGGGGCATTCACAGAGTGGGGATTGTGAGCAGAGGGGTGTCAGTAAAAAAGGCAGGGACCAGCTTTCAGATGTTCTTCCTGATGTCCAGTCTTTCAATCAGGTATTGAATGCCTTGGATAACAAGCTAGCCAGCAAGTTTAAGCTATCGTGCATGTTCTTGATTAAGAAGGGGCTGAAAGATTATTAGGAACATGCAGGAATGTATGATTGATGTTTAAAAAAAAAATCAGAGCCGCCATGATCATATTGAATGGCAGAGCAGGCTCAAAGTGCTGAATGGCCTATTCTTGTTTCTTGTGTTCCCATACTGCATAACAAAAGTTCAGCCTACAGCTGGATGAATCCCAGAGACAGCAGGATGAGGTCCTTAAAACAGTCATTAATGGGCCACTTAAGGGAAGAGAACAGGAAAGTAGACCATATACCTTCCCATTTAGAACTTAATTTAGCCAGAAGTAGGAAGACAGCATCATTTGGGTACTCTACCAACTCAGAGAGAGCAGCATAAGCATATATGGTCAGAATCAGCTGATCATTTCTAAGGAAGGAGACTTAGAATATGCAAGTGACACCATTTCCCTGCACCTTCCGCTGGTGCAGATACTCATGTCATCAGATAGATATTCATTCTTAATAAGATCTCACATTAAGGGCTGAAATCAGACCCAACATGACATACAGATCTAACCCTGCAAAAACAGCCCAAGGAGCAAAACATACAGTACTCAATTCCAAGAATATAGGAAGTGGTGGTATCTTTTGAAGAAAGGTCATTGGACCCAAAATGTGAACTTGATTTCTTTCCACTGATGCTGCCAGACTTGCTGAGCTTTCTTGGCAATTTCTGTTTTAGTTTCAGATTTCCAACATCTTCAGCTCTTTGTTCCTTTTTTAAATAATTAAAAAGCATCAGTAGAAGGGAAAAGAAGAAACTAATGATTCCAGTGATAATGGGAACTGCAGATGCTGGAGATTCCAAGATAATAAAATGTGAGGCTGGATGAACACAGCAGGCCAAGCAGCATCTCAGGAGCACAAAAGCTGACGTTTCGGGCCTAGACCCTTCATCAGAGAGGGGGATGGGGGGAGGGAACTGGAATAAATAGGGAGAGAGGGGGAGGCGGACCGAAGATGGAGAGTAAAGAAGATAGGTGGAGAGGGTGTAGGTGTTTCTTACCTCCCCTACCTCCCCACCTACACCCTCTCCACCTATCTTCTTTACTCTCCATCTTCGGTCCGCCTCCCCCTCTCTCCCTATTTATTCCAGTTCCCTCCCCCCATCCCCCTCTCTGATGAAGGGTCTAGGCCCGAAACGTCAGCTTTTGTGCTCCTGAGATGCTGCTTGGCCTGCTGTGTTCATCCAGCCTCACATTTTATTATCTACTAATGATTCCAGTGTTTGTTTAATTCTCGAGTGGCAGAAGTGAGATGAGCCATTGACACAATAAAGATGGCAAATGATGAGCAGTATGTGGATTATCCTGAACACTTCTTGGAGACTTCTTGGGCTGGAAGCTGAGCTGCAGATCCTGCAATACAGCAGGGGCTGGGGAAAGAACAGGGACACTTTGTTCTCGGAAGCATTTGCAAATCTTAAGATATGGTCTTTTGATTGTCAGTGATCTGGAACAGGAATTCTGAGTGAGGAGGCACGGTCACCCAGCAGGTAGAGGGAAGGAACTCTGCATCTGCCATTGTCCAACAGGTCTGAAGTTCTTTCAACCTGTACAAATGAAAGCATGTGGCTATGTGGTGAATCAACAAACTGACCATGGCAACATAGTGCAAGAAGCATAGAGGGCAATTAATAGGGACGTAATAAATCGAAGGAGACGGTATAATCAGGAAGGGAAATGTTCCTGTATGGCCAAAGACAAGAGTCCAGATGACTGTAACTACACAGTGCACAGGTTCAGGAAATAGTCTTTGGGATGTAGAGGAATTTGCTGTGGGAAGAGGTCAACCCAATTGACACAGTCCATGTCGGTACCAACACAACTGATACAAAAACTAGGAAAGAATCTACTGTAGGGGACACAAGCAGTCAGGAACTAAAATGAAAAGCAGAATCTGAGAAGGTAATAATTGCAGGATTTCTAAATGAGCCATAAGGAAATTGGCATAGTGTAAATAGTATTTGAGAGCCCAACATATGGCTCAGAGATTAGTGTGGAAGCAATGGGTTTTGAGAGAAGAGGCAAAAGCACAACTACTAGGAAAAGTGGGAATTGTACCATTGGGATGTCTGCATCTGAAGAATGGTGAGATCAGTTCCGAGGAAGGGTCACCGGAGCCGAAACATTAACTTGTTTTTCTCCTCCACAGATGCTGCCAGACCTGCTGAGCTTTTCCAGCAACTTTGTTTTTGTTCCTGATTTACAGCATCCACAGTTCTTTTGGCTCTTAATGGCGAGATCAGTGTTTTGCAAGTCACATAAGTTGACAGAAGAGAGCTTTAAGCAAAATAATTGGGTTGAGGAATCAAGTTTGGGAAGATAACAAGGCAGATGATTTGAAAACAAACAGTATTTGATCTACTTATCATTAGAAACATAATTAAGGGTAACATTGTTAGATTAAAGAAAGATTACTTAGCTCTGAAAATGAACATTTAAAATTAGTCTAAATAGAAGGAACAATGGAAAAGCAAGAAGGTGGAGTTGAAGATGATCTGGTCAGCTATGATCTCAATGAGTGGGACAGTTGACTCGATGAGCTGAATGGCCTACTTCTGCCCAACATCTTACAATCTTCTGGAGGTATTTCAGAATATTCAGAAAAGGTACATTCTAGTGAGAAAGGAAGACTCAACAGGAAAAGGCTTGCCAGTTGTGAATAACTAAGCAAGTTAATGAAAGTTCAAACTGAAAGAAAAAGCTCATGATCCTGCAAAGATGAAGAGCAAGTCAAAAAAATTAGACAGACTATAAAGAACAAATAAAAAGAGAAATATAAAGAGACAGTAGATGCATTGCTTTTAATATTCCACAACTTTCAAGATTCAGCAAAGATCCTCCTTCTGTGCAGAGTACGACGCTACAGCCAGAGGTACTCTGGTCTACCTGTTCTTTCTTATTTTTCTGTCTTCTTCTTTCTCTATTTCCACCACCAACCTGCCCATCCCCACACCACCGCGCACCACCCTCACCCCTGAACGAAGGAACTGGTGAGCCTTGGAGGCAAATAGCAAGTTTTGAGAAGATTTGTAGCTCAGGGTGAGGTTCTGGATGTGAGTTTACTCGCTGAGCTGGAAGGTTAGTTTTCAGACGTTTCGTCACCATTCTAGGTAACATCATCAGTGAGCCTCTGGCGAAGCGCTGGTGTTATGTCCCGCTTTCTATTTATCTGTTTAGGTTTCCTTGGGTTGGTGATGTCATTTCCTGCGTTGGTGATGTCATTTCCTGTTCTTTTTCTCAGGAGATGGTAGATTGGCTCCAAATCAATGTGTTTGTTGATGGAGTTTTGGTTGGAATGCCATGCTTCTAGGAATTCTTGTGCGTGTCTCTGTTTGGCTTGTCCTAGGATGGATGTGTTGTCCCAATCAAAGTGGTGTCCTTCCTCATCTGTATGTCAGGATACAAGTGATAGTGGGTCATGTAGTTTTGTGGCTCGTTGATGTTCATGTATCCTGGTGGCTAGCTTTCTGCCTGTTTGTCCAATGTAGTGTTTGTCACAGTTCTTGCAAACAGGCAGAAAGCTAGCCACCAGGATACATGAACATCAACGAGCCACAAAACGACATGACCCATTATCACTAGTATCCTGACATACAGATGAGGAAGGACACCACTTTGATTGGGACAACACATCCATCCTAGGACAAGCCAAACAGAGACACGCACAAGAATTCCTAGAAGCATGGCATTCCAACCAGAACTCCATCAACAAACACGTTGATTTGGAGTCAATCTACCATCCCCTGAGAAAAAGAACAGGAAATGACATCACCAACGCAGGAAATGACATCACCAACCCAAGGAAACCTAAACAGATAAATAGAAAGCGGGACATAACACCAGCGCTTCATCAGAGGCTCACTGATGTTGTTACCTAGAATGGTGACGAAACGTCTGAAAACTAACCTTCCAGCTCAGCGAGCAAACTCACATCCTTGGAGGCAAATCCTGGAGCAGCAGCCAGCTGGAAGGGGAAAGAGTCCCAATGAAAGATCATCTGGGAGCAGCTCAGAGCTGTTGCGGAGCAGACTGGAGATTTGGAAATGGAGCGGGGAGACTGGGTCCTGGTACAGGCGGTCAGAACACACGTGGAAGGCCCTGCACACAGCCAAAACAATGTAAATGCTAATTTGAATTTTTTAAAAATCTGATTAACGTCAATCCTTTAACTATGCATTATTTCTAACCTATTCTTTCAACACTAAAATAATGCAACTACTTTTTATTCCACATTTGTATCTAAGATTTGTATCTGGCTACTTGTACCCAAGATGGTGCCATAAGAGATGATACTGTAAAACCTTCCTCTGTTCCCTACTTCTGTACCTGAACATGCATGACAATAAAGGATATTCTATTCAAATCTATTAAATTAGAAACAATGTGACTTCCCTATTCAAGAAAATGTGGAAGGCATGGAAGAGACAGAGACGGAGTGCTGGAAACTACAGGCCAATTGGCTTCTCAGTTGTTGTAAAGGAATGTGTTGGCATTTATTAAGGAGGATATAGCAAGGCACTTACAAAACCTCAAAGCAATCAGGCAGGCTCAAAATCATTTTGAGAAAGGGAAATCATATTTGACGAACTTAGATCAAAGATCATAGAATCCCTAGTGTGGAAACAGGCCCTTCAACCCAACAAGTCCACAGTGACCCTCAGAGCATTCCACCCAGACCCATCCCCCTATAACCCACCTGATCTACACATCCCTGAACACTACATGCAGCTTAGCATGGGCAATCCACCTACCCTGCACATCTTTGGACTATGGGAGGAAACCAGAGCACCCAGAGGAAACCCACGCAGACACAGAACATGCAAACTCCAAACTGACAGTCGCCCAAGGGTGGAATTGAACCTGGGTCCCTGGCACAGTGAGGCAGCAGTGCTAACGACTGAGCCACCGTGCTGTCCCTTATTTGAGGAGCTTTGAGGAAACAACATACAGCATGGATAAAAAAGGAACTTGTGTATGTTGAGTACTTAAGATTTCCAGAAGGCATTTGACAAGGTGCCATGTCAAAAGGTTTCTACAACAAATAAGGGAAATCATAGTATATGGAAATAAGCAACCAATCTGATACTCATGGTGTTACGTTAACAGAAAACAGGTATGATCAGTCCTAGGGCCTCACCATTTATATGAATGATGCACAGGCAGGCGGGTTAGAGACGAAGTGGGCAGGCAACCAGAGTACAGAGCAGACACAGAGAGGGAGAGAGCACCAGACAGACACAAAGATTACAGAGAAAAATGAAATGTTGAACACTGAAGTTTGTTTACAAAAATATGAATAGAATGTACAATTATTTAAGGTTGCTCAAGTATGAATTCTGGAGAGGTGCATGTTGATTGCGGTTTATGATGCGTGCTCCTTGAAACACAGCTGCAATTACGGCCCCTGCCAGCCGATTCTCAGGCACAACTTAAGCTAAAACTACACTCCGATAGGTTTTTGATAGAATCAGGAGCATTACAGAACTCCATATGAATGATCCATATGGTCATGGGACTGTTAACTGACAATGACAATGTACAAAATGGAAAAACGTTTATTGATGGGATCACACTGTATTATTGCTAATTGATGTTTTAAAAATTAAAAACTGCAACCTAGAAGTCAGAACTACTAAGATTATGAAGTCAATAAACTTTAAATTTGCAAATCACAAGTAATAGGAGTAAACCAAGTCCAACATGGACTGCAGTGCCCATAAGTGTGGGGGCAGCTTCAACTAAGCCATTCATGAGGGTATTAGATGTTTCTTTGAAACAACGTACTGTGTTACGGAAAGAAGCAGCAGGTCGAAATGCTCAGAGAGCTGTTGTAAACATAAAGAGGGCCAAAGGGTCTCTTTCTGCACTTTGGCATTTCTGTGACTTGTATAAAACCTAATTTTGTTGATTGGTCAGGAGGGACACCATGGGCTCCTCCAAAAATCACTGGAGTGTAGGAAGAATGCATAATTTCTTTGTTCCTTTTCATCTTGATATTGGTTTAATCACAATGCAAATAGCAGGTCAACACTTTAATATCCCATTGCAAGAGACTGAGAAGTGAGGACCAGCAAAGGTAAGGGAGAATCCATTGAGTGGTAGGAGTTAGGAAGTACACAGATTCGGTGCATGCCCACAGATCCATGAAGGCAGCAGGGCAGGTAAATAAAAGATGAGTAAGGTAGCATATTAGATATTGACACTTATTAAAGCACCAAACACAGCAGGCAGGTTATGATGGGCTGTATATAATGTTAATTGGGCCTCAGATAGAATATTTTGTGCAGTTCCGGTCATCATAAAATACAATATGCAATTACAGACAGGATGCAGGCGAGATTCATCAGGATGTTGTCTGGGCTATAGCAATTCAGCAATGAAGGGAGAATGAAGGAAGATTGGCTGGGTTTGTTTTCCTGAGTGGAGAAAGTCAAAGGAGAATCTAATAGAGCTGTACAAAGTTCTGAGTGGCATAGACAAGATAGAGGAGAAGAAATGTTTCCTCTTAGAAGAAGAGTCAATAACTAGAAGGTAAAGTTTTATGGTAACGAACGAGAGGTTCAGAGGGGACCTGGGGAAAAATAATTTCACAAATAGGGTGGTGGGTATCTGAAACTCACTGCCTAAAAAGGGTGGTAGAGGCAGGAACCCTGAAGACATTTAAGAAATATTTCGATGAATACTTGAAATGCCACACCATACAGAGGCTAAAGGCCATGTGCTAGGAAATGCGACAGGAATAGATGGATATTGGTGACCAGTGCAGTTACAATGAATGAAGGGCATCTTCCTGTTGCGTAACAACTATGACTCTACGGCTCTAAAACCAAAATGTTGACAGTCCCTGATTTTGCAGAGAACATTGCCTTGCTGTCCAAGGAATTGTGCACACTCCAACATGTGACCAAAAATCATGAGTGTAGTGATGTCAAGGTTTGTCAATAAATCATCTGTAAGGAGGTCAAAACAATGATGACTGGGCAATTTTAAGGGTCTGCCCTAACGTTTATCAGGTATCAGAATAATGAAGTTATCAATTACATCCACTACCTAGGGCGCAACATCTCTAGCAACAGTGATTACAATTCATACAAAAATCAATAAAGGACTGGCCTTCTAGTGATTCCACAGGAATCTAACACCATCAACATGGCAATGGAGCTGTGACTTATGCACTTGTAGTCCCAGCAACAAAATATGGAAGAGAACAGCCAAGACATCAAGCAAGTTGGACATCTTCCACCAGCATTTCCTACATAGCATCCTCAACATCACTTGGATAGATAACATTGAAGAACTGCCACACGGGAGCGGTCAGAGGCACCTAGAGAACATATCACAGCCTAGCACTGTGCAGTTTGCTTCCAGGGCATACCAGATTGCCAGTAGAAAAAGACACCAGATGGAATGTAGTTTGGGCTTGTCAAAGAACACAGAAAAGCACATTTACACAGTACCTTCCACAGCCAGACACCACCTGGTATACAGCAAAACAGATTGCAAAGGACCAGGCTGATGGCAGTCTTACAGCCCACAGTTTCTCCTGGTCCCACACAGGACAAAATCCAAATTCCAATGGAAGAGTTTCGAAAGTTAACTCAGAACTCTGACATATAAACAGAAATTGCCTAGTAGGTCCTGTACAACTACAACACTGACATCTACTCAGCAATATGGGAAATTGCCCAAGCATATCCTGTACACAAAAAAAAAGGCAGGATAAATCCCACCTGACCAATTACTGATCCATCAGTCTACTCGTTATTATCATTAAAGTGTTAGGAGGGATTCTCAAATATTCGTTTCAAGCATTGTTTGTTTAATAAGCAGCTCATGGGTAGTCCACCAGGACCACGCACTTCTAAACTCAGTATAGCCAACGTTCAAACATACACAAAAGAAGTTGAATCAACAGGTGAGATGTGAGTGACTGCCCTCAACATCAATGTCACATTTGACAGTGTGTGCATCAGACACTTAGCAAAACAATACAGAATTGGTTTGCGGGGGTGGGTGGGCGCGCTTTCTGGTGGTTGAAGTTGTACTTTGGTTGTTGGAAGTCAGCTATATCAGAACCAGCTCACTGCTGGTGTTTGAGGATACTGTCTTCAGCCCAATCACATTCAGCTGCTTCATTAATGATTTTCCCTCTATTAGCAAACATCTTTACTTCTGACGTTCTAATGATTACACAATGTTCAGCATCATTTATGATTCCTCAGCTGCTCACAGTCCACATCTAAATACAGCAAAATCTGGACTATGTCCAGGTTTGGGCTGACAAGACACATTCGTGCCACATAAGTGCTAGGCAATGACCTTCTCGATTAAGAGCGAATCTAACTCTCACCCTTTGACATTCAATGGTATTACCTTCACAATCTCCAGCTTAAACATTCTTAGCATAACCATTGACGAGAAACTGAATTAGATCAAATAAGTAAATAATATGGCTACAGGAGTGGATCAGAGGCTAGGAATCCCATAGCAAGTTACTCAACTCCTCAATGTATTGGAGATAATAGCCAAGCAATGTGATGTTGCACTGCCTACTTGCCTAGATGAGTGTAGCAGCTACAATACTCATTAAGCCCAAGACCTACTTGCCTAGATGAGTGTAACAGCTACAATACTCGTTAAGCCCAAGGCCATTCTGGACCAAGCAACCAGCCTGAGTGCCAAATCTACAAATATTCATTCCCTCCATGCACAAAAAGTGTGCCATCTGAAAGATAAACTGCTTGAACAGCAACTTCCAAGCCTACTAAAGTCACCATAGTCTCACTGGACCACAGTCTACTCTCATTACAGAGTGAGAGAGAGAGAGAGATGTCTTGTAGTGTTTAACCTTAGGCTTACCACACTTCAGACAAGAAGAGGTATTGAGAAGGAGAGTCCTTCATGGTAACGTCATGTGGGAATTGAACCCATGCTGTTGGCACCATTCTGCATTACCAACTAAGAAAAAGAACTGTTGTTAACTAATTTTCTTTATCTTAGATCAACTTCAGTACTTTGGTGTCTAGGCAATTAATGCTTTCCCCATGTGTTGCGATTTTAGTTTTAAAAGTGGAACAGGCATCATAACTGAATATCATTACCTAGTGTCAATCTCATGCTATCTGCCCCATACTCTTGCACATTAATTTCTATCCAAATCGTCATCCAATGTCCTCTTGAAGGCCTCAATTAAACCTGCTTCCATTACACTTCCAACCAGTGCATTCTATACCCTAACTAATTGCTGAAAGATTTTTCTCACATCTCCATTGCTTCTTTTGCACATTATTTTAAATCTGTACCCTCTCATTCTTGTTCCTCTTAGGAATTCAAACCGCTTCTACTCAGCTGCCTAGGCCCGAAACATCAGCTTTCCTGCTGCTTGGCTTGCTGTGTTAATCCAGCTCTACACCTTGTTATCTGTAAAACCTTTAGGTTTCTTTTATAAAAATAGTTGGAACAATAGAATAGCCTGAATGGGTGTGGCCAGCTCTCTCAGATCAGGATTTGTGGATTTTGTTTTTTTTTTCAACAATGAGAAATTATTCATCAAGAAGTAGAAGCTTCAGTGAAAGATTCCTCGCTGCTACATTTCCTGAATCTTCTCTTGATGACTTTTCCTCTCCCGAATTGGAGAACTGCATGTAAGAATCTGTGTCTGAATTTGCCTTTTTGTCAAGGCGTGTGTTTATGGGATATTACTGTATTGGAACAGTTAACTAATGATAGGTACTCTATCTATTCCAGTTGGTTGTGTTATAATGCATGCTCCAGCAACACAAATTGGCTATAACACAACTGATGAATAGGGGAACACTATTTCTAAAATAAAATTGTGTTGGCTACAACGCAATTCCAGCAACGTGCGGAGGAGTACGCATCAATATCATATGATAGTTTCGTAGGCTTTGTCCTGAATACACTCAATGTTAGCACTGGCATCACGTGATCATTTTGCAGACTGAGAGAGGTATAGTACTCTATGATTTTTGGGATTATTTTGCAAATTCTGCCATGTTACCCACAAAATGTGGGGACTAAGTGTCAAGAATGTTAGCAAGAAGCATCCTGGGGATAAAATAGCAAGTGGTGAACATAAAGGAAAGGCTAATGACACCAGAAGAGAAGCTAGATGTTATAAAGCATTTTGACCGTAATGAGAGAACTTGTGAAATAGTTAGTGCACCAGAAATAAAGGAGTCTACCTTACATTTCATTACAGACAACGCAGAAAAGATTAAAGCAAGCTGTATACTTGCAATAAGTTGGAGTGCTGGCAAATCAGAGATCATGGGCAAAGGAACTTGAGGGGATGGAGTGGCGTCTAAGTGTGTAGATAGAAGGTCAGATGAAAAAGTGATGTAGGACCACCTTTCTCACAATAAAAGAGAAAGGCTTATCAATTTATGAAGATCTAACAAAAAAAAAAGCTGAAAATCTGGATGTTATGCCTGCCTTTAGCACTAGCAGTGGCTGGTTTGGTTTTAAGAGCTGCTATGTTTGCTTGTCATAATGTAAAGTTATGTGGCAAAGCTGCCAGTGCATTCAAGGAGCATGTGATCGCACTTCCCATCATAGTTTAAAAAAATTAATTGATGAAGGCAGCTATAATTTTGATGAGACAGGTTTATACTGGAAGCGAATGCCATCAAGAACCTACATTTCTATGAATGAAGCACACGCTCCAGGCTTTAAGGTAGCAAAGGATCACATGGCCGGGGGCCAATGCCGCTGGGGATTTAAAGCTTAAGCCTGTGGTGCTGTACCACTCTGCCAACCCACAAGCCATGAAATGTCACCTTAAGTCTACTCTAGACATCGACATTAGGTCAAACAAAAAAAAGAGGGGTTGGATGACCGGAAAAATTTCTTCTGTTGATAAGGTTTTAAGAGTAGATTTGTAGCTCGGGTCGGTTGGCTTGCCGCTCCATAGACGTTTAATTAACCTGCTGGGTAACATCATCATGCAACCTCCAATGAAGCACTGTTGCATTTTCCCACCTGTCATTTAAACTCTGGAGTCCATTGAGCTGGATTACCTCACTCTGGTTTTCCTTCGCAACAGAGTGTAAACGGGAGTCTAGTTATTAGTGTTTGTTGATGGCTTTTTTTAGTGGAGTACCAGGCTTCTAGGAATTCCTGTGCTTGTCTCTGCTTTGCCTGTCCCAGGATCTTGGTGTTGTCCAATCGAGTTGGTGATTTTCCTTATCCATGTGGATGCAGTGTGAGTGAGTATTGGTCATGTCTTTTTGTTGCCAGTTGATGTTTGTGTACCCTTGTGGTTAATTTCCTTCCTGTTTGTCGAATGTAGTGTTGCACTAACAGGGCAACCTCAAAACCCCCTACTCCATCAAGTCATCTTCACATTTTTTCAAGGTAAAGTGTTAAATTTAACTTTTATTTCATTATTAGATGTGAATTAAACATTTATTAAAGAGGATTAGATAGGGTCGACAGTGAAAGTCTTTTTCCGAGGATGATGATTTCAGGTTGTACAAGGGGCATAGCTACAAACTGAGGGGTGATAGATTTAAGACAGATGTCAGAGGCAGGTTCTTTACTCAGAGTGGTAAGGGCGTGGAACGCCCTGCCTGCCAATATAGTTAACTCAGCCACATTAGGGGCATTTAAACAGTTCTTGGATAAGCAGATAGATAATGATGGGATAGTGTAGGGGGAGGGGCTTAGATTAGTTCATAGGTGGGCGCAACATCGAGGGCCAAAAGGCCTGTTCTGCACTGTATTGTTCTATGTTCTATTATTCAAACTGTGCAATCTTGTGTTTTAGGCTTTTGAGAGTTTTTTTGGTGGTCTGCCCCTAAACCTGACTTTCGCGTAGGCCCCATTATTTCTATAGCCTGATTTTCTGTAGCGCAATGCTGTGCAGGAACATTTTCGATTAAGTCTTCAATAGTAAAGTTGTTCTAAATTCTTCAGTTGTTTGTGTTTTTTAAACCAAAGCGCTCAAATAAATTGGGTTTTGCTTAATATCAAGCAGTTTGACCAATCACGTTGCATCTGGAAAAAGCACGTTACATCTCCTTTCAAAATAAGAAAAAGTTAGGGTTTAGGCAAAATGTTTTGATGGCATCTGATCTGATCCACAACAGTATGGCATCCATAACTGTGCACAATACTCCAGTTGAGGTCTAATATGCATTGTATACACGTTCAAGATCACCATGTTCTTATACTCCCTGCCACTTTTAATAAAGTCAAGGATGCTCCAAGCATTTTTTAATTGCTTTCTCCTCTTGTCCTTCCATCTTCAGGTGCGCGCGCGCGGTGTGTGTGTGCGCGCGTGCGTGTGTGCGCATGCGTGCGCGCGGTGTGTGTGTGCGCGGTGTGTTGTGTAATATATACATGTTAAAATTGTCTCCCTATTTTATAATGTCCTTCAATGTTCTTTCTACCCAAGTGCATCACCTTACTTCTCGGCATTGAACCTATCTATCCTCTCTGGCAAATTGTCATTGGCCTCCCAGAATTCCACTGTCCTCCTCACAGTTTACAATTCTTTTAAGTTTGAAGCTGTCCCTGCCACCAAGATCTAGATCATTAATACATATCAGGAAAAGCAAGCATCCCAATATGATCCTTGGGGAATTCCACTACAAACATTCCTCCAACCCAAAAAATATCCATGCCATTACTTATTTCCTATTGAAAGTTGTATTCATGCTGTTAACTGTCATTTTCATACCATGACCTATAAAAAATTCCTCAAGTCTGTTGTGTGGCACTATATCAAATGCCATTTGGAAATCCACATATATCACATCAGTGTTATCTTTATCAAGGCTGTAATTCCTTCAAAAATCTCCAAGTTAGTTAAACATGATTTCCCCTTCAGAAATCCAGGCTGTCTCTTCCTAACCAGTCCATCCTTCTCCATCTGACTAGCAATTTTGTCCAGAATAACTGTTTCTGAAAGCTTGTGCACCAAATTTAAACTGGCTGCTCTATAGGTGCCAAGGTTATCTTTTCAACCTTTCTTAAACAAGGCCACAACGTTTGTAATTCTCCAGACTTCTAGCACTTCCTCCAAGTCCAGGGAAGGCGGATAAATTATGGCCAGTGCTCACACAATTTCTATCCTCATTTCCTTCAAGATCCTTGGATGCATCTCATCAAGTCCCAGTGCCTTGTTAACTTTAAGTGCCAACAGTCTATCCAAGACTTCCAGCATACTAATTTTGAATTCTTCTAATGACATTTCTTTCACTGCCACCATAACCAAGGCAATATCCCCCTCTTTTGTAAAGACAGATGCAAAGTATTCATGTATCACTGCAGTGCTTAAGTCCCTCTGCTTCCATGTGTAAATCCCTAATTTCATCTCTAATCAGCCCTACTCCTCCTTTAACAATCTCACTATTGATATGCCTACACTAGGCTTTGGAATTCTCCTGCATGTTAGTTGGTAATCTTTTCTCATAATTTCTCTTTGCTTCTCTTATCTGTTTTTTTCACCTCTCCACAAAAACTTTGGCATAGTTCTTGGTTCTGCCTTATACCTGTCAAAAGCGCACCTTTTCAGATCCTTTTGACAAACTTCAAGACTGATTGGGTACAGATGTAAAGTAATAAGAAGAATCAACCTAGTGATAGAAGAAAAAGACCTTTTTCACGCAACAAATGAGTAGGGTCTGGAATGCGCTGCCAGAGTATGATGGAGGCAATCTGAGCTGAGATATTTCAAAGGGAATTAGAGAATTATGTGAAAAGGAACAAAGTGCAAGATATGGGAACAGCGCAAGAGAATGGCATAAGTGAATTGTATTTGGATGGCCAGCACAGAAATGGGGCCAAATGGCTTCCTTACATGCTGTAAAAATTCTGCAATGCGGAGACAAACAAGTCCGCTTGACATAAGTGCTTACGAAAATCATTTTTTTTTGTCCCCCAGATATCAATAGTAGCTCTCCTAAGAGCCTCAGCTTTACAAATTATTGGTTATGACAACACATCAATAATTTAGGCTATACCAAAAACAAGCATGTTCACAAGCCAAAAATGTTGGAAGAAAACAAATCTTAGCCATTCTTATATGAAGAAGTGACAGAGACAATTTTCGTACTTTAGTTTATGTAATCTTACAAGGTGCATTTCTAACCATTCCGTAAATCACCTTTGTGTAATCATACTGCTATTACAGTAGCATTAAAAAATCTGAACAGCATGTTCAATGTTTCCATGTGTCTTTATCACAATATCCAACATACAATACTGAATTTGTTCTTTTCATTAACTGATTTTTACATTAATAAAATAATTTAAAATCCCAAATCAATAAAGTTTTATTTTAAAATCTATATCCAGCAAAAACGCACAAATTTTAAAATACATGTCAAGGCTTATTTCATTCACCTCCAACTAACATTATTAATTAAAAGACGAATAACATGCTTCTATTGTTCTGGCTTATTTTTAAAATTAGGTCACTTTCAAATAGTTGAAGCAGACCCTCTAAATCCAATGACCATGCTCCTATTACTGTTCTTTTCACGGGACTGTAATCCTCAGGATCAGGAGCACACCCAATTTCTTGTTAAAATTTCTGTAATACCAACAACTTTCCCAACCTTCCTACCCAACACCATCTGAACATCACATAAGCATATGGTCTCATTCTATTTGCAAGCTTGCTACTCAACTTCGATCCCAGCCCTCTTATTTTTGTGACAATAACTGTGCTTGGAAGATTTTAAACACTTCCAGTGTTTCTGTGGGTGTAGCAGTGGAAAGATTAAAATAGATGCTAAATGTGTTGAAATCAAAACTGAAATGCAGCAGACATTGGGCATTGTGATGGGTTCACCATAGATATTCCTGCACAGCAAGCTCCTCTGTTAAAGTTGTAGTTGCATTCCCAAACATTGCAAATTTCATAAATGAAATAACCTCAAGTAAAATAAATTCAAAAATACAAACAAAACACAACGTAGTGTAAATCTGTATGGAGAACAGAAACAGGAACTGGAGAATAAAACAGGGACATAAAAAGAGGCCAGGAGAAAGGATGGAAACGAAGCCAGCAATGAAGGTATTAGATAGCAACACAAGTCCCTAGTCATGGAAATGGAAATCAGGAACTTAACAGGAAAGCATGGATGGTGGGAATTGGAGCCAGAGGAAAGAGGGATTTCAGCACTGAAGGCAAAGACAGTCGATTATAAGTCATGTGTGAATGCAACAGGAAGTCTATGTCAAGCAATGTTAAAGTACACTCAATGTTAAAATGGACATCTTATTACACTTCATTAACATTAAAGCAAAACAGCATTAAACGGAATCAATGCACAGAGGGAACTTGCAGTATGGATAAACCAGAAGGGTAAATAAATTTCCTCTTTTATCACCTTTTCTGTAACAATCACACATGATCTGCAATTCATCAATAAGAATTGTAGAACACAAAGATGAAAATGACCTCAAACAATCTTTCCTTCTTATAACCATTGGGATGAATCAATCTCCGTTGTCTAATTTTTGGCTATTACTTTACTTCCTCCAAGCTTCATTTTAGTCCCTCAATAAAAATTAAAGAGAGAGCAGGAATTTTGGGAAAGCCTGAATTAACCAATTGTGCCCACTTGGAACATAAAAGCAAAAGAAATAGAAGAAGGTCATTTAGCTTTATTTTTTCAACTAGATAGTAGCTGACTGGCAACCCAATGCCAAGTGCCCGCCTTTTGCTCCAAGGCCTTCAACATCCTTAGTTTACGAAATTCTCTCAAAAACAAGAGTTACAAATTCCATGGTACAAATACATAATCTAGATTATTTAAATTTGTTAATGAGATATGAACAGCTTGTTGCTCATCCCAAACTGCCCATGAGAAAGTGACAAAGCGCCTTCTAGAAGTCAATTAGGTGTGGGTACTCAACATTGTTCGGAGGGATTTCTTAACCCAGTGATGAAGAAGGCATGGTGACATTATTTCAAGTCAAGATGGTGTTATGGTTTGAATGAAAATTCACAGGTTGTGGTGCATTTGCTCCCCTTGGCCTTCAAAATGGTAGAGGTCACAGTGTTTTTTGGAAGGTGCAGTCAAAACAGTGAGTTGTTGCACTGTATCTTATGAATAGTACACACTGCTGCTACTGTGTGACAGTGGAGGGGGGGGGGGGGGGGGGGGAAGTGTGGTAACGGGGGTGGATGGTATGTTGATTACATAGACTGCCTTGACGTGGATATGTCAAACTTCTGTAGCAATTTTGGAATTGCAATCATCCAGGTAGATGGAGAGTATTTGACTATAACGTTGATTTATTCTTAGATAATGGGCAAGTTGTGGGAAGTCAGTAGGTGAGTTATGTACCACAGAGTTTCCAGCCTCAGATCCTCTTGTAGCCATTGCACTAATTTGGCCAGTCCAGTTCAAAGTCTATCCTGCTTCACTCCTCCTCAAAGCAGTGCTTGCATCTTTCCTTTCATTTCTCAAAATACAGCTGTCCCAGTATGAAAACACTCACTCATAATTCAATGGATTCCTGCTCAAGTTTCTTGCCCCATGGCAATCAGATAAAATGGGTCTACCCTCACATGATTCATTCAACATGACCTTAACATTACCCTATCCAGGACATTTTGTTTCACCTTAAGTATTTTAAAACATAACCAGATTGTAAAGTTTTTTATTTAACCTATTTTTCTAATCAACCTGTTAAGCGATGTTATTACACCTCTGCAGCAGGGGAACATGAACCTGGGCCTCTTGGTCCAGGGGTATGGGCACTATCACGGAGTTATAAGAGGGCCCCAAAATGTGGAACACCTCATATTCACAGGTCATTCTTGCACAACAGGTATGCTAATCTTTTCTATATCATTCCAATTATAGTAGATATGTTGCTGAAATGAATAGAAGTTCATTGCTTATTACAATGACTGCTTTAGTGCTTGTTTGTGGCAAATGTTACTTTTGCCACTTATCAGCACAAGCTTGTGTGTTATCAAGATCTCTTTACATGTGTGCCCAGACTCTGTCAGTATCCAAGGAGCTATGCAGTGTTTATTAACACTGTACAATCATGTGCAAACAATCCACATTTTGACTTTATGGTGAAAGCAATGCCATTGGTGAAATAGGTGGTGATGGCTGACCTCTAACCTTACCCTGAATAATTCCTGCATTAATAACCTGCAGCAGAAATAATCAGGTTGCACAGCCATCTTCCTTTAGTGCTACGTATGACTCCATTCAGTTCACTTCTCTGAATAAAAATAATGAAGTCACACTCCTCAAAAATTTTTGCACTTAAAGCAGTTTCAAATTTCTTCAAATTTTAAGACAGGCTTCAGGAAACACTATTTCTTTACACCTTTTGCCAGACCCTTCCTACATTGTGCATTTAGAATGATTTCCAACTGACAACCCGCTCTCATTCTTTGATTTCAAATTATTAGCTAGACTACCATTTGCACCATAGCCTTCCTCCTCCTTGCTGTTACCCACCAAATCTTAATAGCTCAATATCCTTATAACTACTCTTTTTATTCCTTCCACAAAGATTTGTTCACTACTAAAAATAAAAACTACATATCAAGCATTAGGAAAAAAAATGCACAAAAAATATAGTTCAAGAAAAACTGGGGGAGCTTATTTGAGTGTTCAGATGTGCCTGACTGATTCCTTAAAACCTTGTGACAGTTACCGATGTCTTGCTGATCATTAATGTCACCTCATTTATTTCACTTTGTATATTAAACCACTCCAAAGTACTGGTGTAGGGTCTTTCAATAGATACATAAAAAAATGTTTCAGCAATGCGAAACAAACTAAGAGCCAGATCAAAACATAAACAAGGTAATGTATTTAGTCACAAACCCATTTCTCCTTACTTTAAGAAAAACAAAATCCCCAGTAGTGAGACCAGTGTAATCTCTCAGTTATGTATAGTAAAACACACACATTTACGCCACTATTTCCAAATCCTAGCAATATCAAATAATGTGACAGGGATGTTCTATAAAGTATAAAAGTATAATCTGTTTGTCACAGCCAAGTCCAGGAAGTTATTTTGAAGGAAATTAAAAGGGCTTTTAAAACATTTTAGTGGCTGGTTTGTTAAATACCTTGTAGAGTCAAACAAAAAGAGGAAAAAAAACTGACTTCCAGCTCAAAAATTGAGATGATTTAAAAACATTCCTGCTTTAGGTTCCTGCATAAAGCAATAAGAGGAGGTCCATCCACCTTTCAGTTTTTCTTGACTTGTGATGGTTCAGACATTGTGCAGTGCTCCCTTTTGATTGATATCTTCCAAAGCAGTTAAAAAAAACTGCAATGCTGACAAGGGCATCCGCCTTCTACTCCAGTTTATTCTACACATGCAAGGGCTTCTTTTTTATAACAGGTCTAAGTGGGAAGTGGACATTAAAGACACTGTCACAGTCTAGTCCCAACACAATTTCACAGGTCACAAAATAAAGTTACCAAGATGACCGATTAAATATCTTCTCTAAACCAGTTCTTAAACAAAAATATCAATAAGATTTCTTAATATATACAATTATTATAAAAAAGAACAAAACTTATTCAATAAAGATGCAATGAATAGTTAACTTACAAAGTCAACAACGTAGAAGTATAAATGTATAAGTATCACCAAAACACAAGGCACACACTATTCAAATCAAAAGATAAAAAAAATTCCCTGCAGAGCTTTAGCCTGTGGATTTTTCTTGAAAGGAAAGAATAATGCATGTAGGATGCTCTGGAGTCTATTGCTATGAAATTCTGGTACATGTGTCAAGTCACTAATTACACACAATTGACTCTGAAGTCTTGCAGCTGATTCAGGAAATATGATCTTGAGATGTTCATCCAAACCACTCTTTCAAAAGAACAAGGGGTTTTCTTTTCAGAAACAGGACCAATCAGCTGGACAGCTTGTTTCCAGCAGGCTTCGAACCAACTGAATATTAAACATGCAATAAAAACAGAGCTGGGGAAACTCAGCAAGTCTGGCAGCATCTGCGCAGAGAGACGAAGTTAATGTTGAGTCCAAAAACTCTGAAGAGTCATATCAGATTTGAGGCAGTAATTTTGTCTTTTTCCCCTCTACAGATGCAGCCAGGCCTGCTGAGTTTCTCCTGCAGAGATAGTAGGAACTGCAGATGCTGGAGAATCTGAGATAACAAGGTATACATCTGGATGAATGCAGCACACCAAGCAGCATCAGAGGAGCAGGAAAGCTGACGTTTCGGGCCTAGACCCCCCCCCCCCCACTTAGGCCTGAAACGTCAGCTTTCCTGCTCCTCTGATGCTGCTTGGCCTGCTGTGTTCATCCAGCTCTACACCTTGTTATCTGAGTTTCTCCTGCACTTTATTTTTAATTTCAGATTTCTAGTATCTATAATATTTTGCTTTTAGATAAAACAAGAACCTGTCCAAGCTAGTCACCGTTCAAAACAGTCCCAGCAGGGTCTACATTTAGATAATCAGTTATTGCCAGTCATGTAATTTTTAGGAAGTCTTTCTTAAAAACATTTCCAATATCCACAGTGAAATTTCAATGATTCTTTTAAGGAAACCAATCCTGGTATGTTCACAAAACTTGAAATAAATTTTGAGGGATTATAGCAAATGAAACTTAAGTCTTCCAAGTATTATTAAATGCTTGGTCCTGATGAACAGTCTTGGCCCAAAACATGAACTCTCCTGTTCCTCTAGCTCCACAATGTATTGACCACATATTAAATATAAAGTGTCTTTGTAATAACCCAGACATTTTGAAGTGAGCTATGAAAAATGCAAACAGTATTGTGTTTCTTTCCTGAGGAATAGAATTCAGAAACAAATAAGTTAGATTAGACGTCTAACAGTCCTTGGTTAGACCAAAGTTGGAGGCTTGTTAATGTAGACCTAAAGATGACATTTCCACTAGAGAGAATCCAAAATAGTGCCCATAAACACTAGGTAGTTACTAAAACACAAGGAATTCAGGAGAAACTTGCTTACCCTCAGAGTGAACAAACCCACCCAAAAATCATAGGGCATGTCCCTTGATTTTTTTTAAAGAAATCACTCCAAAGTTTGGCAGTGGCAGTCGCAGTCCTTTAGCTTTTAATTATGGGAGACTTTTCATCAAAAAAATGTCATATAAACTCTCTTTCTTTATCTCTTTTATTTGTCCATCTTTATTATTATTTTCATGATTGGTAATCAAATTAATCACATGTACATTTGCTGGCTCAAACTTACAGCATCAGTTGGGATTCTTCAATGTGATTAGGAGGAGGTAAAACATTGTGTGAAAAGATCCTGTACTGCTTTAGGTAGCATTAGAGCACAAACAAAACTTGACTGCCAAAGAAGGTGCATTTATTTGTTATGCAGCCAAACACAAGGGGTATTAACCTCAAAATCCTTCCAATGCAAGATAACAAGGTATAGAGCTGGATGAACACAGCAGGCCAGTCAGCATCAGATGATCAAGAAAGCTGATGTTTCGGGGCTGATCCCTTAACTTGGCTCACTTGGATGCTGTGAGAACAGCAGAATAATAACAGCTTTCAGTACAAAGTAACCATAAGGCCATAAGAGATGTGATCAGAAGTAGGCCTTCCAGCCCATCGAGTCTGGTCTGCCATTCAACAAGATCATGACTGATCTGAAATTTCAAGTGGTCATCCAAAAATTTTCTAAAAGTTGTAGGATTTCCAGCCTCCACTACCTTCCCAGACAGTGCATTCCAGAGTCCTACCATCCTCTGGCCGAAAACGGTTTTCTCCGATCCCATCTGAATCTCCTGCCACTTTCCCTGAAACTATGCCCCCTCATGATTGATCCAATCTATGGGAACAGTTGCTCCTCTCACTCTTAAACACATTATAATCTTATACATCTTAATCATGTTCTCCTACCACCATCACACCCCACCCCCACCCCACAAAAGAGCTGCACATGGCTCTCCAGCTGTGGACTAACAAATGATCTGTCCAACTATTCCATCCTTGCTCTTATACTCTGCCACTGCTGATGAAACAAAGTGTCCCATTTGCTTTCTTAAATATCCTATTCACATGCTTTGACAACTTCAGGGATCTGAATAATTACCCTAAAATCCCCCTGTTCCTGAGCTACCCAGTGTCTTGTCATTCATTAAATACGCCCTCATCTTGTTTCTTCTTCCAAAGTATATCACTTTGCAATTATCAGCGTTAAAGACTACCTACCATTTCTCAGCCCATCTGAACAACCCCTCTATATCTTCCTGTAATCAACAACCATTTTCTTCATTACTGAACACTGTGCTTAACATTCCCTCCACGTTTTCATTTCTGTATATAACAAACAATGAGGGTCCCAGTACTGAAGCGTACAGGCATCAAGGAACGATTACATGAACGAGAAAGAAAGGACCAAGTATGCACCTTGGGGTGATTTTCTGCAGATTGACTGTGCAGATAGTCAAGAGCCATCACCAGAGGTGCACTACAGAGGGTGAGAGGAAGAAGGCTTTGACGGAAATGGGGTGGTCAAACTTGTCAAAGGCTGCAGGGAGATTGAAGAGGCCACCGAATGAATACATTACTGTCAATCCCAGGCACACAGTCATCTGTGATCATGCTTTGGGTTGTTACAATAGTTTTGGAGACAAATAACTTTAGAAACTTTTACAGTATGTTGATGCATGTGCTGATTTTAAAACTTGCTCAACAGGGCAACTCTCAATAGCCTGCGATAGTTTACAGGGGAAGCATAGGTCATATTAACATTAACTTACAACTTAAAAGTTGTCCAACATGGTGGAGTTGATTTTTTATTTATTGGATTTTTGATCTTAACTAATGATCAGACAGTAACTCAATCTCAGCATCAATTAGTTCCCTGTTATTAGTGGCACTTACATTAACATTTTTTAAGAACAATGTCATGCCTAATTGCATTTACAACAGCATTTTAAATTCAATTTTCAGATATGGAAAGAACCTGCATTAATGTGGAAGACCTGTTCAGCACATAGCTTGAAATGTTACACCATCCGCATTCATTCCTAAGCTGTGTTGAAACAGCCACAAAGTGTTTTAATAAACTGTCACAGATTAAAAACTGCAACACACAGACACACACACTATATAGCCCAAAGATGGTTGCTATAATCATGTGACTGGACTTAACAGTAACCTTCCAGAAGTGAGCAGAATAATTAATACCTCATGTTTCCTGACTGGAATGCTCACTGTGTTTATAAACTGCCACAAAGAGATTGACTGTCTCTAAAAAAGCAACCTTCATAACAGAACTGTAAGTTACCTCGACACTGAAGAATGCATTCATGACTTTCCAGTTAACCAACTCTCTGTGGCTCATCTCAGAGGTTATCTGCTATGCAATCTAAGACCACCACCTAGGGTCTTTCTGCCAAAGTAGGAGTAGAGTCAATTCAGTTGTCAGACCCTCTTGGTGCCTAAAAATGAAATGAACATAAATAGTTTCCTGCATAAGCAGAAAATGCCTTTTCTTTTGCAATTGTAGAGAAGGTCTAAGAAATGTCAAAACTCCATTGTTTTATACTTTCGCTGTAAAGACTGTACAGAACTGATTTAGAAGCTTTGTATGTACTTACAGATGATTTTATGAATAAAGTATATTTTTCAAATAAAAATCTGCAATGCAATCTCAATGGTGACTGTTCCAAATCCCACACCCCACACCCAAAACAAGGCTTTGTCATATGATTCCCTCAACGTTGAACCCATATACCTTTTCATGAGATAATTTTAAAATGAAGTCACCACAGTCACAAAGGACCACAGGGCTGTTCTCTCAATACAGAATGACAACTGGTGGCGAGTTCAACCTGAAGGTCACCATATCTCAGGCGAAGCGTGGGGTTGAGACCACATAACATTCATAGTAACCTCAGCTGGTGCAGAAATTGAATCCACGCTGTTGGTTATCACTGCATCATGAACCAGCTGCCCAGGCAAATCAGCTAACCTTTGGTTGTTTTGGACTTAGTGTCACAAATTAAGTAAACTCTATTTCTTTTGATTCGAATCTCTCTTTATGTTTACAAGTGTACCTGTATTGTGAGGAAATCAATGTGCATTGTATCTAGTTCTTTGTTAAAGTTTTGAAGCAGGCTTCCTGTGCCTGTATAAATTTCAGTTTATCTCTTTACAGAACTTAAACTAAAGCTAATCACACTCCCTACTGGCTGCTGAAGGAAGTTCAATTGCAAGACTGTCAAGGATTTTTGGAATAGTGATTAGATAAACCTCATTTAATTGTAAATGGCCAGAAGACGTGCTTCAAGTCCCTCCTAGACCACGTTATTAATTTTTTAAAAACCCACCTTCTCCTGTTATAAATTCTACAATCAGCAGTTTAACCTCTAAACCTTCGCCATAACATCTCACTTCTGTACAAGATTCCAAGAAAACATGCATTATACTGCATTTCAAACTAAAGATTATTTTAAATAGAATTTAAAATATGCCTGTCTTTAAGAATTAGAAATATACTTGGAAAGAAACTTTCTTTTAAAGCAGAAATAACAAGAATACTGAGGAGATTTAAGAGACAAGTTAAAATGGGACTTTTTAAATTCATTTTGTAGGATGTGTGTATCGTTGGCTGGCCAGCATTTCTTGCCTATCCTTAGTTGCCCTCGAGAAGGTGGTGGTGAGCTGCCTTCTTGAACTGCTGCAATCCTCCTGCTGTGGGCTGACCCACAATGCTATTGGGGAGGGAATTCCAGCATTTTGGCCCAACAATAGTGAAGGAGCAGTGATATGTTTCCAAGTCAGGATGCTGAGTGACTTGGAGGGAAACCTGGAGGTGATGGTGTTCCAATATATCTGCTGCCCATGTCCTTCTAGATGGAAGTGGTTGTGGATTTGGAAGGTGCTGTCGGAGGATCTTTGGTGAATTTCTGCCGTGCACCTTGTAAATCGGACACATTGCTAAATGTTAGTGGCGGAGGGAGTAAATGCTTGTAGATGTAGTGCCACTCAAGCAGACTGCTTTGTCCTATATGGTGTCAAGCTTCGTGAGAGATTGGGGCTGCACTCACCCAGGCAAGTGGGGAGTATTCCACCATAAACCTGACTTGTGCCGTGTAGATGGTGGACAGGCTTTGAGGAATCAGGTGGTGAGTTACTCGCCACAGTATTCCCAGATTCCGGCCCGTTTTTGTAAATACTCTGTTAATGTGGTGAGTCCAGTTGAGTTTCTGGTCAATGGTAACCCCCCCCAGGATGTTGATAGCGAGGGATTTAGTGATGGTAACACCATTGAATGTCAAGGGGCAGTGGTTAGATTGTCTCTTATTGGTGATGGTCATATCCTGACATTCGTGTGACACAAATATCACTTGTCAGCCCAAGCCTGGATATTGTCCAGACCTTGTTGCACGTGAACAGGGACTGCTTCAGTATCGGTGGAGTCACAACTGTGCTGAACATTGCACAGTGAACATCCCCACTTCTGACTTCATGATAGAGGGAAGGCCATTGATGAAGCAGCTGAAGATGATTGGGCCTAGGACACTACCTTGAGGAACACCTGCAGAGATGTCCTAGAGCAGAGATGATTGACCTCCCACAACCATCTTCCTATGTGTCAGGTAGACTCTAAACACAACGTTTGCCCCCGATACCCATTTATTCGAGTTTTGCAAGAGCTCAAGATCAAGGGCGGCCACTCTCACCTCTGGAATTCAGTTCTTTTGTCCATGCTTGAACAAAGGCTGTAAATGAGATCAGGAGATGAGTGGCCCTTGCGAAACCCAAACTGGGCATCACTGCACAGGTGCTGCTTGATAGCACTGTTGATGACACCTTCCATCACTTTACTGATGATTGAGGGGAGACTGACGGGGCGGTAATTGGCTAGTGTGGATTTGTCCTGCTTTGTGTGTACAGGACATACTTGGGCAATTTTCCACATTGTCAGGTAGATACCACTGTCATGACTGTACTGGAACAGCCTGCCTAGGGAAGTAGCAAGTTCTGGAGCACAAGTTGTTAGTACTATTGCCGGAATGTTGTCAGGGCCCATAGCCTTTGCAGTATCCAATGTCTCCAACCGTTTCTTGATATCACGTGGAGTGAATGGAATTGGCTAAGGCTGGTATCTGTAATGCTGGGGACCACAGGAGGAGGCAGAGGTGGATCATCCACTCAGTGCTTTTGGCTGAAGATTGTTGCAAATACTTCAGCCTTATCTTTTACACTGATGTGCTGGGCTCTTCCATCATTGAGGATGGGAGCCTCCCCCTCCAATGAACTGTTTAATTGTGCAACACCATTCATGACTAGATGTGGCAGGACTAAGGAGCTTAGATCGGATTTGTTGGTTGTAGGATCACTTAGCTGTCTATCACTTGCTGTTTGGTGTGCAAGTAGTCCTGTTTGGTGACTTCACCAGGTTGATTCCGCATCTTCAGGTATGCCTGGTGCTGCTCCTGGCATGCCCTCCTGCACTGTCCATTGAACCAGGGTTGGCGGTAATGATTCAGTGGGGGATATGCTAGGCCATGAGGTTACAGATTGTGCTGGATTCCAATTCTGCTGCTGTTGATGGCCCATAGCGCCTCGTGGATGCCCATCTTGAGTTGCTAAATCCGTGCAAAGTCTGTCCCATTTAGCATGGCGAGAGCACCACACAACAAAATGGAGGCAGTTCTCAACGTGAAGGTGGGATTTCATCTCCACAAGGGCTGTGCGATGATCTCTCTTACCAATACTGTCATGGACAGATGCAACTGCAGCTGGCAGATTAGTACAGATGAGGTCAAATATGTTTTTCCCTCTTGTTAGTTCCCTCACCACCTGCCACAGACCTGGCTTAGCAGTTATGTCCTATAGGACCCGATCAGCTCGATCAGTTGTCCTGCTGCTAAGCCACTCTTGGAGGTGGACATTGAAGTCCCTCATCCAGAGTACATTTTGTGCCCTTGCCATCCTCAATGCTTCCTCCAAGTCTTGTCAACATTGAGGAGTACTGATTCATCAGCTGAGGGAGGATGGTATGTGGTAACCAGCAGGAGGTTTCCTTGCCCATGTTTAACTTGAAATCATTAGACGTCGTGGGGTCCGGAGTCAATGTTGAGGACTCCTAGAGCAACTACCTCCCAACTGTTTAGCACTGTGCCACCCCCTTTGCTGGGTCTGGCCTGCTAGTGAGACAGGACACATCCAGGGATGGTGATGGTGGTGTCTGGGACATTGTTTGCAAGGTTTGATTCCATGAGTATGACTCTGTCAGGTTGTTGCTTGATTTCAAATGAATCCACAATACTAATAAAATCAGTCATAGATTTTATAAAGGGTAATTTCACTAAACAACACTGGACAATTTTTCAAGTGAAACATGTTTAAGATGAATCACAATCTGCTTTTTATTGATAAACCATAGCTTCTGTATTCAAGATGTGCTGTTGTCGCTCATGCTTGTTTATTATGATATGTTAATTTTATTTTTGAAATTCAAAAGTTAATAAAACCATTTATTGGAAAAAATGGTCGGTACAAAATAATAAAACACCTAACTGACCACTGGAATTGAATGACATCAGTACAACACTGGCTGCATTCATCTCTAAGAGATTTCAGTCTGTAACATTAGTTGCTTGGAAATGTAGTCAGCAGTGAGGTTTAAAAAAGACCTCAAGAAGACAGAGACTGGTGACTAGACGTATAGAAAGTTAAATTCAAACACAAATGTACAAAGTGATGCATTTAAGCAGCAATGCAAATTAAATAGCACAACTTTGAAAGGGAACGATAGAAGAGAGAGCTATATGTTATTGCACTTTGGCCACCTAAGAATGGGCAATAAATGCTGACCAGCCAGCGATTCCCACATCTACAAGCGGGAAGAAAAATCTCTTGCAACTCTAATTGGTAAGGTTAGATTTGGCCTACTTTCAATGGACGAGACATATCTTGGCAATTTTCCACTTTGATAAATGCCAGAGTTTAGCTTCACTGAAAGTTTGGCTATGGGTGCAGCTTATTCTGTATCACAAGCATTCAGTACATTTACCACAATATTGTAGTACAATGTTGTACCACATTTGCAGTATCCAGTTTTTTTTTCAACCACTGAGTGAATCAAATTGACTAAATGCTGACATCTGTGGAGGACCACAGGAAGATGTTGTGATGATTTATCCAAATCAGTACTTCTGGCTGAAGATGGTCACAAATACTTCAGCCTTATCTTTTGCATTGATGTGGTGAGCTCCCCAGTCATTTGGCATGTGGATGCTTGTACAGCCTCTTCCTCCAGTTAGTTATTTAGTTATTGATCAATCACTGGTTTTAGGGTCAGTTAGTTCTGTCTGTGGCATGCTACCTCCATTGTTTGTCTTGAATTGTACTGTCACTAGATTGACATCTCATTATTGGTTACACCTAGTGCTGTTCCAAGTATATCCTCCTGCAAACTTCAGTCAACCAACTTAATGGCAGTGGTGGAGTGGACAGTGTGTCAGGCCGTGTGATTATACATCATTGCTAAATTCAATGCTGCTGTTTGAAGTCTGTCCCATTTAACACAGCATTGTATAACACAACTCAATGGAAAGGATCTTCACTCTGCATATGGAGCTTTGTCGCATCAATACTATTATTATGGAAATATGTATCTGGGACAGGTAAGTCAGCAATGATGAGATAAAGAGATGTGGAGCTGAATAAACACAGCAGGCCAAGCAGCATCATAGGAGCAGGAAGGCTGACGTATCAGGCCTAAACCCTTCTTCAGAAATGCATTTCTGATGAAAGGTCTTGGCCTGAAACATCAGCCTTCCTGCTCCTATGATGCTGCTTGGCCTGCTGTGTTTATCCAGCTCTACACCTTGTTATCTTGGATTCTCCAGCATCTGCAGTTGCTAGTATCAAAGATGAGATGAAGTATGTTTCTCGCTCACATTCCCATTATCTAATGCAGACCCAATCTAGCTCTGATGTCCTTTATGATTCGGACAGCTCAGTCATTAGTGGCGTTACCGAACCACTCTTGGCCAAAGTACATTCAGTGCCGTTGTCACTCTTGATGTTTCTTCTAACTGGTGTTCAACATGGAGAAGTACAGATTCACCAGCTGAGGGGCAGCAAGTAGTAATCAGAAGGAAGTTTTCTTGACCGTTCATTCTTGCTAAACCAATGCTATGAGACTTCACGAAGTCTAGAGGTGATGCTAAGGACCCACTGGGTGACCCCATCCTGCCAACATACCACTGTGCTGCTATCTGGTGATGGCTGTTTCCAGGATACATCATACCTTATAGACAAGGTCATCTTTTGTTTGTCACATCTATACAACAGATCTCCTATTTTTGCACAAACCACACTTGATGACTTTGCAGGACTGCTAGGACTGGGTTTGGCACATCCGCTGCCTAAATTGATGTCACATGGCCTGTATAATTTCAATCTTTTGTTTAGACATCATAGCAGTTTGATACTGCCGTGACTTGCTAGAACATTTCAGAGGGCAGTTAAGAGTCAACCAAATTGCTGAGAGTCTGGATGTAGATATTTGGTCATATATAGACCAGAAGGGGGATTAGCTAACTAGGTGGGACTTTACAACAATTTGACAATGGTTTCATGCTCATCAATTTTCAGATGTATTCATTGAGTGATGACTCCACCAGCTGCTAGGATGGGATTTGAACCCATCTCCATGCAGCATTAGTACGGGCTTTCCAGATCACTAGTACAGTGACGTTACTACTATGCCACTACCTCCCTATACAAACACAAAAGCTTTTCACTTTTTATCATGATTAATATTATGGTCATTAAATGTCTTCACAAACATAAAAAGAACAGAGCTAGGGATCTTGACCAAAAAAAAGTCATGACACGACAGCTATCACTTTTCTGTTCTCAATTTTACACCTGTTGTGAATCTGGATAACTCCAGGAAATTTACATATGCAGCTCTTATACATGAACAAAAACTGACCAAATAAGGAGCTGAAATCCATTCAAGTGCAGGGATGAACAGTAACTGCTTGCATTCGATATAATAAAAACATTCAATGTGCCTCAATTGAGAAACATCAAACAAAATTTGACACCAAACTGCATGAAAAAATTATAGAGCTGACCTAAACAACAAGTGCAACACGTTTACTCAGTAGTTAGCACAGCCAACTCTCACCACCAGGAACCCAAGTTCAATTCCAGCCTTGGGTGACTGTGTGGAGTTTAGGCACATTCTCCCTGTGTCCCTGTGAGCTTCTGCTCTGGTTTCTTCCCACAACCAAAAGTTCTGCAAGTTAGGTGGACTAGCCACGTTAAATTGCCCTGGTAGTATCCAGGAATGTGCAGACTCGCCAGTTTAGCCATGGTAAATGTAAGGTTGCATGGATAGGGTGGGATACTCATTGGAGGGTCACAGTGCAGACTCGATGGACCAAATGGCCCCTTGCCACACTGTACAGGCTCTATGATTCTATGACTATCGAAAAAAATATGTTGAGGTTTACAGTTATTACACGTGAAACATACTTGCACCAGAATTTCATAGCTGGACATTTCCCTTATGCCACAATTGTGTTTATTTCTGGACACGAATACAGAGGAAATTCTATCTTTTCATATCAAAATTCAATCTGAAGTAGAGAAGCACAATGTTACTTTCAGCTGAGTTGCAACAATGGCTGTTGGTAAAAGCTTCAGTGCTAAAAATAAATTTAAAAACTGCATGCATAATTCAGGAGTAAATTAAACTAACTGCATCCATCAGCCTCTTTTACATCATGTTAGCTTTTCTCTACCAACTTTGGCATCTAACTAAATAAAAAAGGAACACTTGAAGAAGCTACAAATCACTGGCCCCTAATTTGCACTGCTGCCCAGGACAAATTTAATTTGTTTCACCACTCCGAAAATAAATGATCCATTAAACATGCCACATTATGGAACCCAATGATATTTTTCAAGGTGGCAACACATAAGTAATGTTAAATGTGAAATGCTACTTAGAACTGATTTTCTAAAACAATTTTATTACTACATTTTCCTCAATCTCACATTATTCATTCGAATACCAAAGTAATTGTTTGAAGAGGAATACAAATCTCAATACATAGTGAAGCATTCTAGCATTCGTTTAAATGCAAAACATAATTGCATGAATGAAATAGTCAGTAATTATAATTATTGACATTCAGAACAAAGAAGTTTGCTAGCCAAACTCATTGAATTCCAGCAGCTCCAGATAACACATTTTTAAATTCTGCAACTGGTATTTCTAGAAACGACTTTCAACACAATTGCTAAGCTCCATACAAAAAAAACATTGATATACAATCCTATTGCACAATGAGAAATTTTAAAACATTGCAATATAGTAAAAAATAAATTGGTTACTCAACTGTGGGAAGTCAAATACGTTAGGTAAAGATTTCAAAATTATTTAGCAGGACCTTTGATTTGATACAATCTGAAAAATCAGAATTCTTTTCATTGCTTATAGTTCTACAAGTTTTGAAGTGATCACACCAAGATTAGAGAGTTAATAATTTTTAAGTAGTACTTACACCAAAAGTATCTCTGCGAATTCCTTTATGGTTTCTCAACCAAGATCGGCTGAGCTCATTCAACTCCAGGATTGGCTGCACTTTTAATCTCACAGTATCTCCAGATTGACGAATCATCTCAACTATTTCATCACGTGATCTATTTTCAACATTCTTACTGTTAATTTCCACCAGTCTATCTCCTGGCATCAGACCCAATGCCAGATCTTTGGTACCAGCTCCAGGTTCTGCAAAATGAACCATTCGACGGTACACTTGCCCATCAGGTCCTCTGTCCAGCATAGTTGTTCTTCGCAAAGAGAATCCAAAGTCTCCTGTATTTCTTCTCTGTAATACAAGCTCTCTAGGTTCTGTAGGTAAAGGCGGTACCACCGGAGGAAGCCGTAAATCAGCAGGAAAACTTTTATTCACAATTTCCGGAATCAGAGAATTAGGACTTGCCGTTGACAATGTATTTGATGTATTTTTTGGCATTTCCTCTAAGTACTCCAATAGTAAATCTTCATTTCTCATTTCAACTTGTGGTGAAGGAGTTGCAGAATTTTCTGATGGAGTTGACACTTCGGATATCTCTTCTCGACTCTTTTGTGAAAAAGAGAACCTCTTCACTAACTGGACCGAATTCTGTTTGGCAAGAGAACCAAACAAAGCTGCTCTCTGAAGTACGGATCCCTTCAAACTACTTTCATCAATTTTGAGGTCATCACTGGAACTGGCAGTACTCAACTGCTCAGAATCAAAAATCATGCTTCCTCTATTACTAACAGTGTCTGAATCAATATCTGTAAGATTGAGATCTGAACTACTAGCTACTTTTATTGGAATAGGAGCTGAAATTTCCAGTTTAGACTTTGATTCCCGCTTCGAAGAACGATTCAAATTAAAAAGCCCTCGACGAAGACCAACTTCTTCAAGGCTTTTCAATTCTGCTATAGACATTTTTTCCCGTTTTTCCTTCTTTTCTTTTTTTTCCTTCTTATCTTTGTCTTTTTTTATTAAATTAAACATTTTTAACGTTTAATATTGTGTGCAAATAATTAAATTAAAAACTAAGTAAAGACAGAATCTTTTAATGGTCCAGCTGCAATCACAGACAAGTCACTTTTCTTCTTAAACTGGTATGACCAAATGTAATCTGTGTCTGAAATAAAAGCAAAATTATAATTACAATAGAAACAAGTACAACAGTAAACTATTCAGTATTTTACTAAAACTATATTCAAGTTAGTATTTCTTATTTGAAATACCTTACAATTATTCACATCAGCTTAATTACAAATAACATCATAACACAACCCAAAAAATTAACATATATCTAAATACACAATTATCTTTTCAAAGTATCGACATTTCAAATAGCAATAATTTGCTAGTCTTGTTAATCAATACAGAAGTCAGTCATGCAGGACAGTAAGGTCTCAAATCCAAAGTCTAAATAACCTCAGCCAGATTACTGGTGGAAGTGCTATAATTGGCAGGTGTTTGCACGCAAGGGGAAAAGCTGTAATCAAGTTTCCCTCAATCATCCACAGCAAAATTATGGTGAAAAAAATTGCATATGGAGATTATGAGTTAGCAGTGATTCTCATCTGGCTGCCATATTCCCCAACAGGTGAATTTACCAACCATGTTCATAAATGGATTTAATCACAAGCTTTCTAGTAATAGGTACTAGCACTTGTCCAACCATAAACAAAAATAATAAAAAAGACATTGTCTGACCAGCCTCCCACACTTCTTTTAAAGGAACTGACAATCCTCGTGAATTGTAGCAAGTGTTGATGTCATTCAAACTGAATTCCAAAATGCATTTGATAATTAAAATGCATAAACTGTGGAGATTCAGAGTGACCAAAAAAAAACTGACAGAAAGTTGAAAAATGAACATGCAGATGGAAAGCGTGTAGTAAGGGAAACAGAAAAGCCGGGAAGGTGCCTCAGGATTCAGTGCTGGGTACACTGCTGTTTCTAAATTACATATAATCTGAATTCAAAAACTCAACATTAGGTGTGAAATTACTCAACACTAAAAGGCACAATAATGGAGGTGACTCTGAACTTAGAAGTTGTTGGGAAAAAGTATGCAAATAACAAGAACATTTGCAGATTAAATTTAATGAAAACAGGTGTTAAGTGCTGCACATGGAAAGAAAAACAATTAAATACAAAACAGAATGGAACATGTTGAAAATAGCCAGTGAACCTATGTGATACTTCAAACAAACCAATAAACTAACAATATCCAAACATTGCAGAACAGCATTCAAAGTCCACAGAATGTTAAACTCCATAGTAAAATCAAAAAAACAGGCAGTGATCAAACTTTGCATTTCATCCTTTTTGGTTGCAAACAAACTAAACTGACCCCCCAAGTGTCGTGACAGCAATTCAATAATGAGTAATGACTAAAGAAATTGGGGTGATTCGTCCTAGAAAGGCATTTTTAGAGAAATGGGGTAATAGACATAGATACAACTGTTTAAAAGGCAAAAAGAAAGCAAAATTAATCGGCAATATAATTCAATAAGGTAAACCAAGCAGTTATAATCAATGATAATAGGAACTGTAGATGCTGGAGAATCCGAGATAACAAGGAGTTGAGCTGGATGACCACAGCAGGCCAAGCAGCATCTTCGGTGCAGGAAGGCTGACATTTCAGGCCTAGGCCCTTCATCAGAAAAATACACATTAATTCTATTGATAAGAAGATAAATTTAGGATAGATACCAGAACACACACTTCATGCAAGAGTGACAACTGTGAATAATAGGAAAAATTATGAAGTTATTGAAGTAGTAATTATATATGGAATACATTAAAACCTTTCTGGATGAATGTACTAAATTGACAAATAGTCTTCCTCATCCATAATTTGAGATATTCTTAGTCAACAATCTTCAAACCAAAAGGATGAGAGACAGATATATTAGGAAGAAAATGGGCTCTACAATTCTTTTGAAAATTGGAATATGCACATTTTAAGATGTTTGTGTCAATTTTACTTATTTTTACTATTTACAACAAATGCTGAATGCAATGTCTTCGTAAAAGGACTCACAAATAAATAGCAATTTTGATACAGGTAATTGTAAAGACAAAATAACAGTATATTAATGATGAATTGTTCACTTCAAGGCTTGGAAGCTGCTCAGCTAGTATCCCTAATTACAAGAACACAGTACAATAGAACTAACAAGTTTATACATGGTTCTTTGTTCATTTTTTAAAAAAAGCTATAATGATGGCAAAGTTCATCACCAGTGTTCCCTTATTCTGATGCACAATATTTGACCATAGTGTCCAGGGATGTGCAGGCTAGGGGGTTTAGCCATGGGGAACGCAAGGTCATAGGGATACGGGATTGTTCTGGGTGGAATGCTCTTTGGTGGGTCAGTTTGGACATGGGCTTCCACACTGTAGGGATTCTATGATCTATGATTGAAATGGTTCTTCCCCCACCAAACTGGCAGTAATCTTTTTTGGTACATTTTCTGATTATGTTTCAATAACAGTAATTGACAACCTTCACAATAGAATTTTAGAACTAAATCAAGACTGGTGACTATAGCAGGGTGTAATTCTTGCTACTTCAATGCTTCACAAAAATACAAACTTCCTAAATTTCATATGTAGAGAATGCAAATGGAAGTGATATATAGACACATAGAAACTAGGTGCAGAAGTAGAGCATTTGACACTTCTAGTCTGTTCCACCTTTCAACAGGATCATGGATTATTCTATTTCAATGCCGTAATTCCACTTTCTCCCCCATATTCCTTGATGCTTTTAAAATCTTTTTAAAAATGTTTTTGAATATATTTGGTGACTTGACTTCCATTACCCTGTGATGCAGAATCCCACAGGTTTACTACCCTTTAACAGAAGACTTCTCCTAAATGGTCTACCCCATATCCAGAAAATTTTTTCCCCAATTTCCCCAACCAGGGAAAACATCTTTCCTGTATCTTGTCTGAAACCTGTTAGAATTATATGCATTTCAGTCAGATCCTCCCATATCCTTCTAAAACCAGTGAATACAGGCAGAGTTGAACCAACCTCTCCTCTTCTGATAGTCCAAACATCTCTGGTATCAAGTGAACCTCCACTCCCCTCCCTCTATGGCAAGTATAGCTTTTCTTACATAGGGAGACTAAAACTGCACACAATTTTCCAGGAATGGTCTCACCAAGGCCCTGTACAATTGCAGAAAGACACTCCTATTTCTGAACTCAAATTCTCTTGCAATAAAAACCAATAAACAATCAGCCTTTCTAATTTTTGCTGCATGTGCCTAATTTCTTTGATCAATATACAAAGGACACCCAGATCCTTTTGTACATCCACTCTTCCCAATATAATACCATTTAAATATTTCTTTTCTTTTCTGTTTTTCACACTTAAGGGTATAACTTCATTTTTAGCCATACTGCTCAGCATCTGCTACATGCTTGCGTACTCACCCTGTTTGTCTAAATCACTTTACATTCACCTCACAACTCCATCCATTCTCTGTCATCAGCAAACTTGAAACTGTTAATTCAGTTACCTCATCCTGGATATTAGCTATATGGATATATTATATAAGGCCCAAGTACTGACTATTACAGTAGCCCACTATTCACTGCTTGCCAATCAGAAAAAAATACCACTGTTTCTATTAACCAATTCTTGATCCATGCCAATAATATGTTACTCCCTATACAACGTGCATCAAATTTTCCCACTAACCTCTTCTGAGGAGCCGTACCAAAAATCTTCTGAAAATGTAAATATACCACATCTACTGGTTGCCCATTATCTATTCTACTAGTTGCAACCTCAAAAAACTTGAAAAGATTTGTTAAGCATGATTTGTCTGCCCTAAACACGTTGGCTTTGTCCAAACTTAATGATCTTGAAATACTCTTTTTTAAAAATAATAAACACAAGCATTTCCCCCCTCTACTGATGACAGGCTAACTGCTCTGTAATTCTGTGCTTTCTCTCCCTCCCTTTTATTTTAAAAGATAATAGGGTGGCATTTGTCATTCTCCAATCTTTAATATAATCTATAGAACTTTGGAAGATTACCAACAATGCATTAAATATTTCCAGGGCCACCTCCTTTATAACGCTTTGATGTACATTCAGAACCTCATGACTTGTCAACCTTTAACCCATTAATTTCCCCAGTACCATTCTCGTACTAATACTAATTTCCTTAAATTCCATCATCTCACTAGACCCTTAGTTCTCTGACATTTCTGGGACATTATTTGTAGCCTCTTTTGTAAAGACAGAACAAAAGTAAATGTTCAAATCTTTAACTTTTCATATCCCATCATAATTTCCCAGCTTCTAGCTTTAAGGGATCTACATTTGCTTTTACTAATCTTTTTCTTTTCACATATTTATGGAAGCTATTATGGTCAGTGTGACATTCCCTGGAATTTCACCCAGTGTATTTTCACCCTCTTGTCCAGGCCCTTGCCTCTTTTGCATAATTCTAAAATGCTCCCAATCCTCATGCTTGTTTCTATTTCTCGTAATTTTGAAAATCTCTTCTTTGAATCTAAATCCTTTTGTCGGCCACGGTTGAGCTACCTTGCCTCTCTCATTTTCATGTCAGACAATAGTTGTGATTCATGTGCAAGATATTTACATATAAACTATTGTCTATGTACTGTGACAAAACTGTCACTTTGAAAAGATTATTTTGTCTTGGGTTTTTTTGAAGAGACGTTGTAAAGGCAGAGGTATAGAACTGGCTACTGAAAACAGCTGAAGTAAATAAGTTAGGAGGTCTTTAGGTTTTTTTTTAAAACTGCGGTAACAACAGACGAGGAGAGGCCAGCTCTCTCAGACTAAACTTTCTCGTTACTTTTAGCTTGAGCAGTCAGAAGCTGTTTGGGATCCCAGGACAGGTGGAAGCTTCAGCAAATGATTCTTAGCTGCCACTTTCTCTGAAATCTCTCAATACAGTTTCTTCCTGGATTGGAGGGCTGCATGTAAGAATCAGTGTCTGAATTTATTTTTTTTTGTCAAGGGGTATGCTTAAGGTATGTTACTATATTCGAACAGTTAATTAGTAATAGGTACTGTATATAATCTTCAGTTACATTTTTCAATAGTTAAGCTATTCTGAATTCCCATTTTTTTGGTTTGTATTTTAACTATAGCATTTAAATAAGTTGTGTTTTGCTTAATTAGTTTGACATGTTGCATCACATCCGGGAAATGCACTTCACACCTACCCTTAAAATTAGAAAAAAAAAATCAGGGCCTAGGTTATCTCCTTAAAATATTTTGCATGGGGTCTGAACGGGCCACAACACTTCCATCAATCACTTTAGTGAGGTTCCCTGATCCATCCTTACCAACTCATGCCTCATACCCTCACAGCTCCCTCTATTTTGATTCTGGACCCTTGTCTCAGATTCAGCTACTTCATTTTCCATCTCAGTGAATGTCATATAACGATCACTCAAGATAGCATAACATACGCATTCCTGGAATTCCTCCTTCACAATAGTATTTCTAGCTTGATTTGTCTAATTTAAATTTAAATTAAAGCCACTCATGATTACAGATGAACTCTTATTGCACACAACTCTGATTTATTGTTTAATACCTTATCTTGCATCTCCACTATTACTGCGGGGGGACTTTAGACAATCCCCAGCAACATTTTCTGTCCCCGTGTTTCTTATCTCTACCAACGCATATTTCACATCATGATTTTCCAAGCCAACAGTAGTCTTTAATGCATTATTTTACTAATTTATTAACCACACTACTGCACCTCTTTTCCCTTCTTCTGTCCTTCCAAAGGAATGAATACCCTTGAATGGCGAGTTCCCATCCTTGGTAACCTTGCAGCCTCATCTCCATAATCACAGCCACATCATGACGAGTATTTGCACTGATAATTGATCTACCTCATTACGAATGCTCCGCCCATTAAGAATTAAAGCTTTTAGACCTGACTTGTTAGTCATCTGAGCTTTCCTTTGCATTATGGTCCCACATGCTTTCTGCCCTCAATTTTTCTGCCTTAGCTTTCTGTCTCTTGTTTCTATCCTTGTTGCTCCATCCTCGGTCTCCCTGCTCAGGTTGACTTCCCCTTCCCCATCTTTAAAGAATATTAATTATGCTCTGATCTTATTTTGCTTCAAACATTCCCATCGCAATGCAAAGTTCTTGCCTTTAGTCTTTGGAGACCTTACTTTAATTCTTAACTTTAGATCCTTCATGTTACTTTTATGAGCTTTTATATTAGCCCCAACTTTCGGTTATATCCAAGTACAGCTGTTTGTTCTAAAAAGAAAGGAACAACGTGCATTCCAGCCTCAAAAAAAGATTGTTTTAGCTGTGTAGGGTACCACAGCTGGTATAGGAGGAAGATTGTCTTTAGTCTAAGAAGCACATGGACAAAGGAAAGACTGATCAAAATAGGCTTTACAGCTGGTTGCAAACTTGAGAAATTCTTTAACTAACTAGCACACCTGAAGGTGGACACCAAAATTTACTCATCAGTGAAGCAGGGATATGGGAACCCACTGTAAGCTGAGAACTAGAGACTGTTCACTATCAGAACTGTAATTTCATAAAGCATGAAACATCTCTTAACTATAACGGGGAATGATCTTCTTTGTAGTTTAAAGCCTAATTTGCCAACCAAAGCAAAAAAGTGTGCTTGCTCAATACCGTTTTTTCTTTTAAAATTTGTTTGTGGGATATGGATGTTGCTGGTTGGTCAGTACTTATTGTCTGTCCCAGTTGCCCTTGAGAAGGTTGTGGCGAGCTGCCTTCTTGAACCACTGCAGTCCACCTGGTCCAGGTATTAGTCACTTGATACAGTGAAAAGTTTTAAAAACAGGATATCTTGCTATGTCCACCTGTCAACCTCTAATTCAGAGTTTGAATCTTTCGTAAATGTTTTCTGTCTCAGATCAGAACAAAATTAGATTTGATACAATTGCACAGTCAATATCAGTGTTCTGATATTAGTTAAAAATTGACCTCCAAGTTTCCTATTTTCTAAGACATAAATGTTTAAAAAGTAGGTAACTTGTATACAATAAGCTGACTGAGACATCAGAAATCACCACTGCAAGTAAATTAATTTTGGTCAGTAGTTGGGTGATAAGATGTGGGATATTCAGTACATCAATGCTGCTTCATTATTCAATTGGTTCATAGCTGATCTGGTCAACTTCAAATCCATTTTCCTACCTTCTCCCCAGTTCTCTTACTGATTTAAAAAAAAAATTCTGTCTCAGCTTTGACTATAGTTAATGGTGGGGTCCTGGGGAGTGGTGCCAAACAAACAGACCTTGGGGTGCAGGTGCATAGTTGAGTCGCAGGTAGACAGGGTGGTGAAGGCAGCATATGACACACTTGCCTTCATTGGTCACTACATTGAGTATAGGAGTTAGGATGTCATGCTGCACCTGTACAAGATGTTAGTGAAGTGACTGTAGAATACGGCATTCAATTCCGGTCTTCCTGCAATAGGAATGATGTTGAGAAATGTGAAAGGTCTCAAAATGTTTAAGGACGCCCTTGGGATTGGAAGGTGTCAGCTGCAGGGAGAGGTTGAGTGAACTGGACTGAGAGGTGACATTATAGAGTTTTATAAAATCTTGAAGGGCATGAACGGCATGAATAGCCAAAGTCGTTTTCCTACAGCTGGGGAGTCCAAAACTAGCAGGTGTAGCTTTAAGATAAGAGGGATATAAGGAGCAACTATTTCACAAAGAGCGTGGTGCTTGTATGGAACAAACTGCCAGAAGAGATGGTGGAGGTGGGTACAATTACAACATTTTAAAGGTAGCTATATGGGTACATGAATAGGAAGGGCTTACAGGGATATGGGACATATGCTGAAAATTGAGAATTTAATCAATTTAGGGTACCTGTCAGCATGGATGAATTGGGGCGAAGAGTCTGTTTCCATGTTCTACGACTCTATGACCCAGCCTCCTTGGCTTAAAAATAACCCACAGATTTCCAGCCCTCAGAAGAAATTCCTCCTTATCTCTGCCTTAAATGGGAATGTATTGTGATCATATCCACTGAAATAGCTCAGTTGTGAAAGAATTAAAGATCCCTAGTTCAGTTCCGGGTTTTGGCAGTGAATTCATTTTGGAAGTCCACCACAGTTGTATAATAACATCTTTGAATAGGTCAATTAGAAAATCTCTCCCCAACAAGGGAAACAATCTTTCCACATCAAACTTGTTAAGTTCTCTAAGAATCATACAGGTTTCAAAAAGGTCACTTTTTTTATTCCAAATAGCACAGGCTGTATTCACTCAACCTCTCCTCATAAGACAGTCCTTCCATACTTGCTATCAACTTAGAAAATCTCCTTTGGAATGTGTCTAATGCCAATGTATCCTTCCTTAGATAAAGGGGCCCAAAACTGTTCACAGTCATCTCTGATGTAGTCTGATAGCCGTATACAGCTTTAAACAAAACCTTGTAACTTCTAGATACCATTCCCTCTGAAATAAAGGTCAATATTCAATGGACAAGAACTCCATAATCCTGCTGTAGTCTTTCTCCATTCAAATAACATCCAGCTCCTCTATTCTTTCTGTCAAAATGCAAAACCTCACACCTCATATTTGAATGGCCTAGTTTTTGCCCATTCTCTTAATCTGTCCACATCCCTCTGCAGATTCTTTGTATCATCTTCACCACTTGTCTTTCCACGTCTTTTTGTATCATCCATAAACTTGACTATAATACACTGACTTTCCTCATCCAAGTGATTAATATATGTTGTAAATAATTATAGCCTCAGCATTAATCCCTGTGATGCACCATTAATTACAGGTTGCCAGCATGAAAATTGCCTCCTTATCCCAATTCTGTTTCCTATACTGCCACCAACACTGTGGCCTCTTAAGTGGCGAATATGTAACCATCTGAAAATTCAAATATATTACATCAACTACTTCACCTTTATCTGTCTTGTTATTGCCTCAAAGGATTCTACTAAATTTTTCAGGCTTGATTTCCACCTCATGTAGCCATCATATTGCGCATTTCTTTGCTGTTGTATCTTTTGCAAAAGATGCTGACATTTTCATCAATAAAAGACAGTAAGCTAACTTGCATATAGATTCTTTCCATTTTGATTGTTTGGTCATGTCAAGTTGAAACTCTAATAACATTTTTATCCAAGGAAGTATCTTAATGGTAATGTATATTTTAAAAACATGATCTGAAGCAAAAATAATTATTTAATCTTCTCACTCTCAGCAGATCCTCACCAAAGTTTTGCATAGACAAAGGCAACAATGGTGACCAGTGTGGTCTCGACTTCATTCCAGAGGTTCTCTTTTATTATTGAAAAACCCAAGTTTTAAGTTATTAATCTTAAAATTAAAGCCATAGTTTTATATTTTTAATTAAAATATGTTCAAAATGAACAAAATGTTAAAAAATTGGAACAAAATACTACTAACATGACTACATTTAAAATATATTTATACTGGTTCTAAAAGGCAGCAAATTTCACCCTGCTAATTCAATAGGCTACATAACTAAGTTCAAGTTTTAGGACAATTTGGAAGATATACAGATCCTCAATAATTTTAAAACTACATCATGCTATGCTCCATTTTAAATTGTGAAGGCCTCTGTGATCTTCACAACTCTCTCCAAGTTTTTATTGTGGCTCTTCTAAAATTCAAATTTTTTTAAACTTAATGTTCCCAAGCATGGTACACTGGTGCACTTAATCATTTGCTTCTTCCAATCCAAGCTTGATTCTGCTAGTTAAAACTAAGAGTGCATATACCAAAGAGAAGTTATCCCTTTTTTCCACAAGTAGTACACAAAACCGGTGTTTAAATCAAACACAGGTATATTTCACTATTTATAATGCATTAATATTTGAGCAGTGTGCTGCATCAGCACTACATTTCTAAAAGTTGGCTGTAAAGGTATAAGTTTTGTCACTGCACTACACTGTAATATAATAGTACCTGAAAAAGGGAGCACTGAAAATTCCTAAATATTTTGTTACAGACATATCAATTCATATCTCTAGTTCAATTAAAAAGCTACTTTGTGAAGTGTTTATGTTGCTAATGTTTGTGTAAATCAGCAAAAGCAAGTTGTGCATCCATTCACAAATTTGAGTGATGTAGTAGACAAGAAAACATCATTGTTTTATTCAAAAATCAGTACTCAAGTGAGATATTCTGTAGGAGGAGGTAAATGTCATCAACATAAAAATACAGTATGCACATTATACCAGTTTAAGGCTTAACTGAAAATTATTTGGCCTTTATTAGGTGATTATGAAGAAAAATATACTCTCATCTTTAACAATAAGATTAAAAATATTACATCCATGTGTATTAGAGAATTTTGCTGTGAGGAAAACAATAGAACATTTACTTGTGGAAATAAATAATAAAACTGAATCACAAAACTGTTATGTTTGTAGTAATTATAACTGTTGACTTTTTTTAAAAAAGTAAACAGTACCAAAGTATGCAACTAAATATCAAATTAGTTTGTTACTATACATCTTGTTGCAACTGACAGCAATACTATTTCAGTGCTTTGGGCATTACTAGACAGTGCTTTACATCAACATATAAGCTTTATTGTGAACAAAAATTCATTATGCAGGATTAGCTTTTCTTTTGCGAGTTAACAGCTACTGCGGCTATGTTTACTATAAATAAATTCAAAACAATAATAATTCTCGCTTTCTGGCAAAACAAACAGAACACTCCTCAGTAAATTGACAAAATCGATTTAACTGTTGTTCATCTATCGATTTAACTCGTATTCACCTCGAATGTACTGAGAAAAATTATTAAACACGATGTAAATAAATTGAAGGGGTGAATCCATAATTGCCCATGTTTTCCACAGAACTGCAACCGGTATTCTCAGGCAAAGGGAGACTTAACAACATATCCTTCGGAGATGGTAGTCAAATTGCTTTTTTGTGTGACTTCTGATTTAAAGGCGATCTTGGCATTGCTTGAACACAAATAAATCATCAATATGTCAAACTTGCCACGAATTGTTGCAATAACTTTCAGTTTTGACGTTTTGTTTCAAATCAGTGGCTTTTGTTCGAGACATTAGTCCCTTGAAGTGCACGGTATTGTGCCTTTAAAGGTTAAGTCCGCCTTGTACCTTTTTCACCTTGTGAAATACCCCACTCCCAGACAGAAAAAAAGCCGTAGGTACAGTGGTGAGCTTGGCCTATAATCGAAATCAGTAACAAAACAGACATGCTTCACAAACAATGGGAAAAGATGAAGACAACAAAAAGAATACTGTCAAATTTGTCGAACCAGGCGGCTTTCAATTCCCCTTGGAGACCTCAGCTTTCAGCAGTACCTTGTCCCTCCCCGAGCCCCCCAAAACCCCCGCCCTTTGATTTTGGTGGAGCATCCTGGAAACGTTTGGCGATTCGCTTCCTGAAAACGCAACCCTCCTTCCTTCCATCCAGACACACACAAAAAAAACCAACATGCAAAAGAAAAGCCCCACAATATCACTCAGGAATGTGTTCCTGATGGGCCGGACACACTCGGAATTAAACCGCCCCCGTAAATAAAATAGGAACAGGTAAGGGTAGGTGAATGACGCTGAACGAAAGCAATAGGCAACAGAGACTCACCGAAGAGAGCACGAGCGTGCATTATTTGCGGGTATCGCCGCCACCGCTCGACAGCCGTTGACAGCACGAGCCTCCCTCTCGCTCGACCCACCGCCAGCCGGCGCGCGCCTCCGAGACGGTTAAAATGACGCTGCGTGCGCGTGCTCGGGCCGCCGTCACACCGTCACTGCGCAGCTGCAGGTTTCACGTGCCCGTTCGCATAGCCCGCATCACCTGGCTCGTGCCGCCGATGATGGGTTCCGACCTTTGTCCGAGTTACAGATGCTTTCCTCTTTGCCCTACCTCGGTGGAACCGTGAGATCATTTTTTGTTTTAAAGGAAAACACCGAAACTGGAATTGCAGAAATTTTTGAATCGCCGGTTTAAAAAAAATCGGTCGCGAGCGAAGTATGGAAAATAAGGAATGTTGAGACAGAGAAAGATAGGTAGAGAGGGATAGAGATGATTAAAGGTATAGAGCTTGATTAAAATGGAGAGAGGCAGAAAGAATTGTCTAGCAATGCCAGCAGATTTGTCAACAGCGTAAATATTTGTCCAAAAAATGCCTTCGTCAAAAAAAAGCAAAGCGGTTTTTGAGCCAAATGGAGATGGTTGCTTTCCGCCCTGACTTTAAAACTCTCATTTCCCAAATGGATATCGATTCCTTCAAGGATTGTGTGGTTAAGACAGAACTCAATACAGAGAAAATACATTCCAATTCCAGCCTGGCACCGCCTGGCTTAAAGTTATTGGCATCCTTCCAATGACACTAGGGAATTCACTGTTGAGTAATATCTGGCAGGGGTTTCAGAGATAAGCTGTGAAATGATGACAAAATCTGGGTCAATTCCCTTTATATTTGGATTTCTTTTGTTTTGCGTCACTGTGTTTTCAACAGGTTCCGCTTATTCTAAATTATGCCAAAGCTATACGATATGTTTGGTACGAACACTGCAGCGAGACCAAATTGTGCAGATGATTTCTCATTGAAATGGATTTTATGTTATTTTCATTGCTCCTCCCCTTTCAACAAAGTTTTCAGTAGTGCTGAGATAACTGTCAGGTAGGGGCAGACAAACTCCTGGACGATTCCCATCGTCATCTGCCGTGCCATTTGTTTTAATTACATGCAGCGGGTTTATAATAAATGAAAGTGTTCAAATCAAATGAAATAAAAGCTTATCTTTAAAAAAATCTGCTGCTGTTCCCCTGGGCTGCTCGCAATAGCGTTAAGGGGCGTAAAACCTATGCCAAAGCGGGTGCGTAGAAAAGACGATTTGTCTTTTTGTTTTGGTATTCAGAACTTCTAATCGCTCAATTTTTGGATCGTGGTAAGCAGAAGGAGCTATTCACCAGGCGTCATCGCAAAGGAATTTCAGGTACATGGCCAACCGGAAGAAAAGATTGCATCTTGCGATTGAAGCCAGGTTAAACCAGTCAGAAGAATGCTGAATCCCAAGATTTGCATTTAGATGCGCAATAGCTAGGCCAAGTTTGATGTTCAAAAAACTTAATTGGAGTCTAAATTGGAACCATTAGTGTACAATGATTGTATTGTTAATGTATTTGCTCCATAACAGTGAATTAAGAAAAATAAACGAAGATCCTATTTTGTTTTACCCTCAGTACTTCCAGCTGAGATAGCAGCTGTTCCAAGCTTTGTTTTTGAGTCAGTCTCCAACAGCGCAGGGTAACTTGTCCTCTGAGACTTTTTCGTCCTCACTGTGTGGAAAACATCTATGCTGCATTCTTCTAGATGCAAACAGCATAGATTAAGAACTCATTAATGTGGAATCATAGGTACAAATGCAGATCTAACCACTGTTTAGCACAACTGATTGTATAGACTGACTTAGATCTTTATTTCGCAATAGTTGTGAAACTAGGCTAATAGTCACACAGCAATAAATAAGTAAGTAGCACACTCATAAAGCCACACCTTGTTGGTGTGTACTGAGCAACATTTTCATTAGAGATAATGGGAACTGCAGATGTTTTAAATAATCCTTCAGTGCTTATCATTTATATTTTCATATCCACATTCTATTCTATTCAAGTTGTGATTTTTTTTTTCCAAAACCAGATGATTTATCATTAAAGGTTCCAATCCTATCATATGCCTGTAATTCTCAGATGGCCATATGCATTCACTGCTGAGAACTCTCCAAATCTTAGAACTAAAGGTGTACGTTCAATATATTGTAAAGTTAAAATGTTGTTTATAGTAAATAAACATTTTAATCCTTGTCCCTTGCTCCTCTGAAAATGTGTTGCATCATAGAGATAGTTGAATTCACAGGGATGCAGGCACTAAGCTATAATGGCCTCCTCAACCTTCTATCAACGTTTATCTTCATTCGAGGTGTCTCGCTATTGACTAACTACAGTACCCCTTTCTTGTATTGTTCCACTGCTATTTACAAATCAGTGATTATGCCACAGTTTAAAATCATCTGGTGTGTTGGCTGCCTCTTTATTAAATTTACATGAAAAGCATTAAGACTGTACAGCATAGGACCACAAGATGATGCCAGCAATGAAATGCTGTCAACTCAAATTTTCGTTACGGTCAGGGTGAGGTTTGAATCAGTTAATATCTTGCCCTATAGTTAGGAGAAGAGCATTGAAATACTGGCCTCAGGTTTTACAGGATACCATAGTTCTACAAACTCTCACTCCTGGCTAAAAGGTGAGATTGGGGTGGGGGAGCATGGGAGTGGGAGGGTAGCCCATCCAACTGAACAGCAGCTAGCCTGCTACCATTATACAGGCAGTTGTAAAATAAGAGACCTGAAACTGGAATTCAGCCCCTCTAGACTGGAAATCATACATCACAAAGCCTGCTGCATGATGTGAAACTGGCAGCTATTGACTATCCCTGAAACTGCATGGCTTGCTAAGCAACTTCTAAGATGCAGGGTTCCTTCACCGAAAATCATGAAGTATCAATTGAATTTTAACACAAACCACCAGTTTCATAGTCGATTTTAGTAGTGCCAGCAATTTTTCGAGGAAAATTTTGAATTTCAAACCTAAAAAAGTTTGGACAAAGATTAGGTTTGGAATGCATATTCAGTGGATTATTAAAATAAGTAAACTTACAACTATTGTAGAAAACTATGTCACTTGCATTTTCCACTGAAGTTCTTGATCAGATGATTGGGGAATAACAGATTCCTTTGTTCAAGAAGTCAGTATTGAGAAGTCATCAAGTTAAAATTGTCAGTAAGAGAAGTCAGAAGAAATTTCACACAGTAAGAGTTGAATCAGAAACATTGCATTTTGTAATGGAAAATTGGATAAATATTTGAAGCAAAGTTGGAGAATACAAGAGTTGAAATATTTTGAGGTTAGAAGAATTAATTTCAGATTGTTCTTGAAAAGAATCTGAACAGCATGATAAGATGAATGGCTCTGACTATGCTGTAAGCTTTTATGGTTATAGCCTCAACTTGGTCAAATCTCCAGTACTCATCCTACTCTTTCTCACATCCTACTCACCCAATCGTGTTGTCACCGACCTCACAAGCTCCTCCAAAATCACAAATTCAAAAACTTTGCATTTCATTTCCTTAATTTCTGGAACCCCTTTCCACTTGAGTGTTGACGAGAGCCATCTCAACTTCACCGAAATCAGTCCTTAGTAAGGGGCTCACCTTTGTCCCCCTACAACCACACATCAACAAATACCAGTCACGATTGGACATAGAGCAGTTTTTCCGCTGTCTTCGCCTCCATGCCTACTTCTTCAACCGGGAGCCTAACCCTCCCTCCACTGACCCCTTTACCCGCTTCCAACACAAGTCCTCCTCCTGGACACCACTCCCAGGCCTCCTACCCTCCCTCGACCTCTTCATCTCCAACTGCCGTCGAGACATTAACCGCCTCAACCTCTCCACCCCTCTCACCCACTCCAACCTCTCCCCCGCAGAACGGGCAGCCCTCCGCTCCAACCCCAACCTCACCATCAAACCTGCAGACACGGGTGGCACAGTGGTAGTATGGCGCACTGACCTCTACATCGCCGAGGCCAGACCCCAACTCTCCGACACCACCTCCTACCGCCCCCTCGATCATGACCCCACACCCGAGCACCAAACCATCATCTCCAACACCATTCATGACCTCATCACCTCAGGGGACCTCCCACCCACAGCCTCCAACTTCATTGTTCCCCAACCCCGCACGGCCCGTTTCTATCTCCTTCCCAAAATCCACAAACCTGCCTGCCCTGGTCGACCCATCGTCTCAGCCTGCTCCTGCCCCACCGAACTCATCTCCACCTATCTGGACTCCATTTTCTCCCCTTTGGTCCAGGAACTCCCCACCTACGTCTGTGACACCACCCACGCCCTCCACCTCCTCCAGGACTTCCAATTCCCTGGCACCCAACACCTCATCTTCACCATGGACGTCCAGTCCCTATACACCTGCATTCCACATGCAGATGGCCTCAAGGCCCTCCGCTTCTTCCTGTCCCGCAGGCCCGACCAGTCCCCCTCCACCGACACCCTCATCCGCCTAGCTGAACTCGTCCTCACCCTCAACAACTTCTCTTTTGACTCCACCCACTTCCTACAGACTAAGGGGGTGGCCATGGGCACCCGCATGGGCCCCAGCTATGCCTGCCTCTTTGTAGGTTACATGGAACAGTCCGTCTTCCGCACCTACACAGGCCCCAAACCTCACCTCTTCCTCCGGTATATTGATGACTGTATCGGCGCCGCCTCTTGCTCCCCAGAGGAGCTCGAACAGTTCATCCACTTCACCAACACCTTCCACCCCAACCTTCAGTTCACCTGGGCCATCTCCAGCACATCCCTCACCTTCCTGGACCTCTGAGTCTCCATCTCAGGCAACCAGCTTGTAACTGATGTCCATTTCAAGCCCACCGACTCCCACAGCTACCTAGAATACACCTCCTCCCACCCGCCCTCCTGCAAAAATTCCATCCCCTATTCCCAATTCCTCCGCCTCCGCCGCATCTGCTCCCACGATAAGACATTCCACTCCCGCACATCCCAGATGTCCAAGTTCTTCAAGGACCGCAACTTTCCCCCCACAGTGATCGAGAACGCCCTTGACTGCGTCTCCCGTATTTCCCGCAACACATCCCTCACACCCCGCCCCCGCCACGACCGCCCCAAGAGGATCCCCCTCGTTCTCACACACCACCCCACCAACCTCCGGTTACAACGCATCATCCTCCGACACTTCCGCCATCTACAATCCGACCCCACCACCCAAGACATTTTTCCATCCCCACCCCTGTCTGCTTTCCGGAGAGACCACTCTCTCCGTGACTCCCTTGTTCGCTCCACACTGCCCTCCAACCCCACCACACCCGGCACCTTCCCCTGCAACCGCAGGAAATGCTACACTTGCCCCCACACCTCCTCCCTCACCCCTATCCCAGGCCCCAAGATGACATTCCACATTAAGCAGAGGTTCACCTGCACATCTGCCAATGTGGTATACTGCATCCACTGTACCCGGTGTGGCTTCCTCTACATTGGGGAAACCAAGCGGAGGCTTGGAGACCGCTTTGCAGAACACCTCCGCTCAGTTCGCAACAAACAACTGCACCTCCCAGGCGCAAACCATTTCCACTCCCCCTCCCATTCTTTAGATGACATGTCCATCATGGGCCTCCTGCAGTGCCACAATGATGTCACCCGAAGATTGCAGGAACAGCAACTCATATTCCGCCTGGGAACCCTGCAGCCTAATGGTATCAATGTGGACTTCACCAGTTTCAAAATCTCCGCTTCCCCTACTGCATCCCTAAACCAGCCCAGTTCGTCCCCTCCCCCCACTGCACCACACAACCAGCCCAGCTCTTCCCCTCCACCCACTGCATCCCAAAACCAGTCCAACCTGTCTCTGCCTCCCTAACCTGTTCTTCTTCCCACCCATCCCTTCCTCCCACCCCAAGCCGCACCCCCATCTACCTACTAACCTCATCCCACCTCCTTGACCTGTCCGTCTTCCCTGGACTGACCTATCCCCTCCCTACCTCTCCACCTATACTCTCTCCACCTATCTTCTTTTCTCTCCATCTTCGGTCCGCCTCCCGCTCTCTCCCTATTTATTCCAGAACCCTCACCCCATCCCCCTCTCTGATGAAGGGCCTAGGCCCGAAACGTCAGCTTTTGTGCTCCTGAGATGCTGCTTGGCCTGCTGTGTTCATCCAGCCTCACATTTTATTATCCTGGAATTCTCCAGCATCTGCAGTTCCCATTATCTCTCAACTTCACCACCACCTCTCTCAATTCACATATAGTCTAAATTGTTAGAACTGTTTGCCCTACATCTAGTACTGGGTAAATGGAACCTTTTTCCACTTAACTATTGCAAAGTCCAAAGCCTTTATCTTTACCTTCCACCACAAATTGTGTTTCTAGTCACTGACTCCACCCCTTTATCTGATCAATCTGGGGCTGAACCAGACTTAGAGTCATAGTCGCACAGCATGGAAATGGACTCTTTGGTCCAACTTGTCTGCACTGATCAAGTTTCCCTGACTTTTTACCTTGGTTTTCTATTTAATGAGATAAGTTGCAAACCACATATCCATTCCATCACTAAAACTGTACGTTTCTGTCTCCATAATTTTACCTGTTTTAGATCATCTGTTCCTGAAATCCTCACCCTGGCCTTTATAAACTTTTTTTAATATACACTTTGCTAGTATCTTCCATCTTCCACACACATACAGTTTTCAAAAATGCTATTATTCATCTTTTAACTTGCACCACATTCCCTTCACCCATTTCATCTGAGTTGCTGATCTCCATTAGCTCCCAGTTAAGCAGTGCCTCAAACTTAAAACTCTTATCCTTGTTTTAAAATCTCTCCAAGGCATCCCCCTACTGTAACTCTCATCAGCACAATCTTCCAAGATTGCCACCCAGGTTGACAGGGCTGTTAAGAAGGCATACAGTGTTTTAGCTTTTATTAATAGAGGGGTCGAGTTCCGGAACCAAGAGGTTACGCTGCAGCTGTACAAAACTCTGGTGCGGCCGCACTTGGAGTATTGTGTACAGTTCTGGTCACCGCATTGTAAGAAGGATGTGGAAGCTTTGGAAAGGGTGCAGAGGAGATTTACTAGGATGTTGCCTGGTATGGAGGGAAGGTCTTATGAGGAAAGGCTGAGGGACTTGAGTCTGTTTTCATTTGAGAGAAGAAGGTTGAGAGGTGACTTTATTGAAACATATAAAATAATCAGAGGGTTGGATAGGGTGGATAGGAAGAGCCTTTTTCCTAGAATGGTGACGGCGAGCACAAGGGGGCATAGCTTTAAATTGAGGGGTGAAAGATATAGGACAGATGTCAGAGGTAGTTTCTTTACTCAGAGTAGTAAGGGAATGGAACGCTTTGCCTGCAACGGTAGTAGATTTGCCAACTCTAGGTACATTTAAGTCGTCATTGGATAAGCATATGGAATACATGGAATAGTGTAGGTTAGAGGGGCTTGAGATCGGTATGACAGGTCATCACAACATCGAGGGCCAAAGGGCCTGTACTGTGCTGTAATGTTGTATGTTCTATGTTCTATCTCTGCAGTCCTCCAGTTCTGGTCTCATGCAAAGTCTTGGGTTTATTCCTCATTATTGGTTCCATGCCTTCAGCTGCTGTGGTGTTAGGATTTTGAGTTCCCTCCCTTATCATCTATGCCTTTCAATTTTTCTTTCCACATTAGCCTAGCGTCTTGGACAGGTTTCTGCTCTGCTTCCCTGAATATTATGTGGTGTAGAGTCAAATGTTGTTTGCTGAGACTCATATGAAGCATCTTGGGGTATTTTGCTATGTCAGTGAGGTATATAAGTGAAAGCTGTTGTTGTTCGCATGAAATCCATCACATTATCTGGTCTAATTTATGCTGGAATCTATTCGGCATAGAACAGACTTTCATTTCCAATTGCTGATTTAAGCAAAGACTATTTACTCAGGTTGCAGGAGAGTTGAGAGTGAAGACAAGAGGGCAGAATTTAACTTCTGTCAGTAGCCATCAGGAGCAAGTTGTAACTTCATATGGGAATGGAAGTTAAGGATGCTTACAGTTACCGCCCACTCAGAAATGAGTTAAAATTACATCCAAGACCCAGTTTCCCCATGGGACTCTGGTGGAATTTAAATAATTTGTTAATTAATGTCTTCGCCAGAGTGCAATGGAAGTCTCATCTGATGCCAAGACAAACTCAGAGCAGGAAATGAGGACACTCCATTCTGAACAGTCTTTTACTTTATTTCCTAGAAATTGAAGTAAGTTCAAATCATACTACAAAGATTTTTTTTCAAAGCTATTATTAGCTATCCATATTAGCTTGTACAAAAGATGGTGCTATAAGACATAGACTAATGAATATATTGCACAGTAAAATCTATTTCTGAGTTTCACTCAACGGGCAGCATTTATAAAGTTAGCACTGAAACTGGACAAGAACGGGTGGTGCATTGCACATTGAAGAACACGTTACAATAAAATTTGATTGCAATGTCAGAAATGCCGATTACTACAAAATTAAGAAAATAGTAGCTCCCCTGGTGGATAATGCTTTCAGTTTTAAACTTAATGTTCCCCTGTTCTAGTTTTCGGAAGTCAGTTTGAACATAATTGACAAAGAAATAGAGAGTAAATTGGGAGAATTCTTTGATGCAGTAAGCCATTGTGGACTAGAGTGCACTATCTGAAAGGGTGATAGAAGCAAATTCAATTATAATTTGCAAAATGTACCTTAATATATGCGTGAAAAAAAATCTAAGTCTGTAGGGAAGAGGAGGGGAGTAGAAACCACTTTTAAAGGTACAGCACAGCTATAATGGGTTGAATGGTCTCTTCAGTATAATTTTCCTGATATGAATATTTATCTCATTAAATTTAGGAATAACTTAAGTATTTTTCATTCATTGATGTGATGTGGCCTTTGCTGGCTTATCTAGCATTGATTGCCCATCCCTGATTGTCGTTGAGAAGGTGGTAGGTAGCTGGCTTCTTGAACCACTGCGGTCAATTTGGTGTCGGTAGCCCCACAAAGCTATTAGGGATGGAATTCCAGGAGTTTGATCCAGCAGTACTGAAGGAACAGCAATGTATTTCCAACACAGGGTGGCAAGTGGCTTGGACATGAACTTGCAGTTCTCGTGTTTCTATTTCTGTTTCTGATTGTGGTGATCATATGTTTGAATGGTGCTGCCTAAGGGGATTTAGTGAATGTCTACAATGCATCTTGTAGATGGTACAAACAATAGCTACAGCATTGATAGTGGAGGGAGTGAATATTTATGTTTGTTGTGCCAATCAAGTGGACTTGATAAGAAGGCAATGGCCTCATGGTATTATTACTAGACTATTAATTCAGAAACTCAGCTAATCTTCTGGGGACCTGGCTTCGCATCCCACCATGGCAGAATTTGAATTCAGTTTTTAAAAAAACCTGGAATTAAGATACTGATGACCATGAAGCCATTGCCGATTGTTGGAAAAACCCATCTGGCTTACTATTGTCTTTCATGGAAGGACAATTGCCATCCTCAGGTAGCACGGTGGCTCAGTGGTTAGCACTGCTGTGTCGCAGAGCCAGAGACCTGGGTTCAGTTTTACCCCCTCGGGCAACTCTCTGTTTGAAGTTTGCACATTCTCCCCACGTCTGCATGGGTTTCCTGCGGGTGCTCTGGTTTCCTCCCACAGCCCAAAGATGGGAAGATTATAGGTGGATTGGCCATGCTAAATTGCCCATACTGTTCAGGGATTTGTAGATTAAATGGGTTAAAGGGGGATGGGTCCGGGTGGGATGCTTTGACGGTCAGTGTGGACTTGTTGGGCCAAAGGGCCTGTTTCCACACTGTAGGGATCCCAACTAACTTTTAACATTCTAACTTCTTTGTCTTGGATGATATCAAGGTTCTTGAGTGTTATTGGAGTTGCACTCATGCAGACAATTAGAGAGTGTCCCATTATACTCCTTACTTGTGTCTAGTAAAGCTGGACAGGTTTTGAAGAAACCAGGACATGATTGACTTACTGCAGAACTCTGAGCCTCTGACGTACACTTATGTTTACGGTTTGTATGGCTAGTTAAGTTCAGTTTCTGGTCATTTTTAACTCTCATGAAACTAATAGTGGAGAATTGTGTGATGGTAATGCCATTGAATGTCAGGGAACAATGATTAGGTTATCTTTTATTGGATAGATTATTGCTTTGAATATTTGGGGTGCAAATGTTTCTTGCCATTGGATTTGATTTATTTATTGTCACGTGTATCTTGTTACAAAATAGAGTGAAAAGTGTTGTATAATGTCAACATTCTCTGGTGCCAACTTAAAACAAAATACAGAATAGAAAGACAGAAAAATGAAGAAAAAAAGAATATGCCCAACTTCACATCCTTCTTGTTAAGTGTTCCGTCACAGGCCTGATGGCCACATATGGGTCCCTTTTGCTGCACTGCCACCATTGAAGCAAAAATTGCCATTCTTCAGTGCCATCTTACCTCTAGTGACACACTCACAGATATGAACCCTCAATGCATATACACCCGATGATGCCCACTTCGGGCCCACCTCTCCAATGCAACTGCTGTTGATGCTCCCGGCACTCGTACTGGGCCCACACTCACCTTCTGCTGCCCACTTCGGGCCCACCTCTCCAACGCAACTGCTGTTGATGCTGCCGACTTTCGTACTGCGCCAAAACTCACCTTCTGCTGCCACCTCCATGAATCTGCACTAGACACAGACACTGCCGGGAACCCAAACTCACCTCTGGAGCAGCAGACATGAGTAGCCACCAGGACTGCCTCGACAATGCAGAAACAACTGAGAACTCAAACCTACCTCCAATGACGCCACCGTAAATCCACGCTGTTGGGCCTACTCTCGTCTACGCTGCTGGGTCCAATCACCGCCACCAATGCTGTCACCACAACTGTGCACTTCACCAAAAAGTAAGTAAAATAAAGGAGAAAAAATACAAAAGAAGGAACGAAAGAAATGAAAAGAAATAGACAGACCAGATGAGCCCTGGACTCAGAAACCCTACTCCAGTGCTATCTTATGGAAAGATTGAGTTTTTAAAATGCAGCAAAATATTACGCAACCATCAGCAAACATCCTCACTTTTGATCTTATAATGAAGGAAAATGAAGCAGTTTAAGATGCTGGGCATAGGACAGTCATGCAAAGGTGACCTGGAACTGAGATGATTGACCTCCAGACACTACAACCATCTTCCTTTGTACGAGGTATGACTCCAAACAGCAGAGACTTTTTCCCCTATTTTTCCCCATTGACTCTAGTTTTGCTGGGGCTCCTTGATGCAACACCCTGTCAAATGTAGCCTTGATGGCAAGGGCAGTAACTCCTACCTCACCTCTGAAGTTCAACTCTTTTGTCTGCGTTTGATCCATGAATGTGATCAAGAGCAGAGCGGTCCTGGCAAACCCAAAACGGGTGAACTGCTTTGTGCTAAGCAAGTGCTGCTTAATAGTATTGTTGTTAATCCCTTCCATCACTTAACTGATGAACATGTGTAGAGTGATGGGATGGTAATTAGCCATGTTAAATTTATCTGTTTTTTTGTATACGGTACATAACTGGGCAGTTCTTCTCATTGCCGAATAAATTCCAGTATTGTAGCTGTAATGGAACATCATGGATGGGATTGGGAGCAGTCAGTTCTGGAGCACAAGTCTTTCATACTGTTGCCAAAATATTGTCAAGGCCCATGTCTTTATCAATATCTGCTGCCTTCAGCCCTTTCATGATATCACTGCGTTAGCTGAAGACAGGCACCTATGATGCTGGGAAATTCCAGGGCAGACCAAAATAGATCATTCACTTCGCACCTCTAGCTGAAGATTATTGCTATGCTTCAGCTTGTGTTTTGCACTGATAGCTTGGTCTCTGCCCTCATTGAGGATGGGGGTACTTGTTGAGTCCCCCCTTTCAGTGATTTTTTTTTAATTGTCCACTACCATTCATAATTGCATGTGTCAGGAATGCACATCTTAGATCTGGTCTATTCAGTGAGGAACTGCTTAGCTTGTCTGTTACTTGCTGCTTCAGTGGTTTTGCATACAAGTGGATCCTGTGTTTGTAGCTTCATCTCAACATTGACTCTGGACACCTTGAGGTCTTATGTCATCAGAGCAAACATGAACACCACTTGCAAGAAGCACCAAGGGTGGCAGGATGTAGAATGTATTCTGACTGGGAACTTCAACGTCAGTCACCAAAAGGGGTTGGCAGCACCATCACTGAAGCTGCTGGAGTCATGAATGACATTACTACTAAACTAGATCTGTGTCAGGTGGCAAAGGAACCAACAAATGGAAAAAAAGCCATACTTGACCTCAACCTCACCAATCTGCCTGCTGCTGATACATATTCCCATCACAGTAGCAGTGTCAGTGGTCTTGTGAAAACTAAACAGTTTCTGCACATTGGAGATACCTTCCGTCGTATACTGTGGCATTACACCAGTGCTAAATGGAATTGGTTTCCAATGGATCGTTAGTTTTATTTTAGTTATGGTTAATGCTGTTCTTGGCATGTTCTCCTGCACACTTCGTTTAACCACGTTTGACGGACAGGTCAAGGAGGCAGAGATGAGGCTGGTAAGTAGGAGGTGAGAGTGGGGGGGAGCGGTTTGGTCAGTGATATGAGAGGAGCGGATAGGTGCGAGAAAAGACAGACAGAACAAGGAGACACGGACGAGGTGAGCTGGTTTTGGGATGAGGTCGGGGTTAGAGAGATTTTGAAGCTTGTGAAGTCCACATTGAGACCATTGGACTGCAGAGTTCCCAAGCGGAATATGAGGTGCTGTTCCTGCAACCTTTGGGTTTATTTTGAATTATTTTGTCATATTCATAAATGATTATAGTTTACCATTACAACGGATAACATTGTTGTTCTATTGAAGTAAATTTATTTGATAATGATCATGCTATGTTTTACAATAATGTATCATTGTATTCAAATATTTGTAAACACAAACTAACTTAAGGATCACAATCCTGCCATTCAAAACTAGAGGTTTAAGGTGAGAGGAGAAAGATTTAAAAGGGACCTGAGGGGCAACATTTTCAGTGGTTCATATGTGGAATGAGCTGGCAGAGGAAATTGTAGATGCAGGTATCATTATAATGTTTAAAAAACATTTGGACAGGTACATGATTGGGAAAGGGGTAGCGGGAAATGGGCCAAACACATGCAAATTGGACTAGTTTAGTTTGGGGAAACCTGGTCTACGTGGACGAGTTGGACCGAACAGTCTGTTGCCATGCTCTATGAATTTGTTTTTGTGCTCCAATTATTAATAAAAATATGAATATGGTGTCAAATTTTCAAGAAACCCCACAACATGGTTAATATTTAGAAAACATATAATATGTCACTATATAACAAAGTGTGGAGCTGGATGAACACAGCTGGCCAAGCAGCATCCCAAGAGCAAGGATGCTGCTTGGCCTGCTGTGTTCATCCAGCTCCACACTTTGTTATCTTGGATTCTCCAGCATCTGCAGTTCCCATTATCACTAATATGTCACTATATTAATGATTTTTACATGATTATGCTTATGTGATGCTTAACGCTTTATTGCAGAAGGCAACTTTTAATTTAGCAAGTAAGGTTAGCCCCCTTAAAAATTAACAAGGCTGCTTATGTGTGAAACCGCAAGGGATAGGTGAGAAACTAAACGAGTATTTCACGTCAGTATTTACTGTGGTGAAGGATATGGAAGCTAGAGAATTTGAAGAAATAAGTAGTGATATTTTGGAAAATATCCCTGTTACAGAGGAGAAGGTGCTTGACATCTTAAGATGCATAAAGGTGGATAAATCCACAGGACCTAATCAAGTGTATGCCAGAACTTTGTGGGAAGCTAGGGAGTGATTGCTGGGCTCCTTGCTGTGATATTTGTATTGTCAATAGCCATGGGTGTGGTGCCAGAAAACTGGACAGTGGCTGATATGGTGCTATCTTTTAAGAAGGGTGCTAAGGAGAAATCAGGGAACCACAGACTGGTGAGCCTGACTTCAGTATTGGGTAATGTTTTGGAGGGGATTCTGATGGACAGGATCTACATGTATTTGGAAAGGCAAGGACTGATTCGGGATAATCAACATGCTTTGGGCGTGGGAAATCATATGTCACTAACTTGACTAAATTTTTCAAAGAAGTAACAAAGAAGATTGAAGGCAGAATGGACATTGTCTATTTGGGTTTTGGCAAGGCGTTTGATGAGGTTCCGTATGATAGACTGGTTAGCAAGGCTAGCTCATATGGAATACAGGAAGAGCTAGCATTTGGATTAAAATTTGCTTGAAGATACAAGATGCGGGTTGGTGGTGGAGGTTGGTTTTCTCGGACTGGAGGCCTGTGAGCAGCAGTGTGCTGCAAGGATCAGTGCTGGGTCCACTGCTTTTTGTCATTTACCTGAAACGATTTAGACATGAATATAGGAGGAATGGTTAGTAAGTTTACAGATGATAACAAAATTGGTCGTGTAGTGGACAGTATAGAAGGTTACTTCAGAGTACAACAAGGTCTTGACCAGATGAAGTTTATTTATAAAAATGTGAGATGTTGCATTTAGCTAAGGCAATCAATGCAGGACTTATACACTTAATTGAAGTATCCTGGGCAGACTTATCAAACAAAGAGGTGTGGGTGGAACTTCACAGTTCCTTGAAGGTGGAGTCGCAGGTAGACAGGGTAGTGAAGAAGACGTTGGGTACACTTGCCTTTATTGGTCAGTGCATTGAGTATACAAGTTGGGATATTATGTTGCGGCTGTACAGAACATTGGTTAGACACTTTTGGAATACTGCAATCAATTCTGGTCTCTCTGCTATAGGAAAAATGTTGTTAAACTTGAAAGGGTTCAGAAAAGATTTACAAGGATGGTGCCAGTATTGGAGGGTTTGAGCTATAAGGAGAAGGCGAATAGGCTGGAGCTGTTTTCCCTGGAGAATTAGAAGTTGAGGGGTGACCTTATAGAGGTTTATAAAACCATGAGCAGCATGAATAGGGTGAATAGTTATGGTCTTTTTCCCAGGGTAAGGGAGTCCAAAACTAAAGGGCGTAAGTTTAAGGAGCAAGTGGAGAGATATTAAAGGGACCTAAGGGGCAACTTTTTCAGACAGAGGCTGGTGTGGGTGTTGAATGAGCTGCCAGAGGAAGTAGTGGAGGCTGGCACAATTACAACATTTAAAAGGCATCTGACTCAGTACAAGAATAGGAGGGAGTTAGAAAGATATGAGCCAAATACTGGCAAGTGGGACTAGATTAAGTCAGGATATCTGGTCGGTATGAACGTGTTAGACCAAAGTGCTGTACAGCTCTCTAACTCTATTGTAAAGTGTGTAGAATAACCATCAGAGTATATCCTGGTCAATGCAACATTTCATGTCAAAGGATATGAACAGTTTCTTTAGTTATACATATCATACAAAAGTTGGTAGTTACCCCTGTCTCACCTCTTCCTGTCCTCCGTACTGCATGCAGACTTGAACAGCAAAACTTGGTCTTATTGGTAATAGTGAAAAACACTAGAGAAAAATTGCCAGAGACAGCAGACCTGATTGAAAATTGCCAAAGAGGAAAAAAAAACTTATGTGGCCTTTGTGCTCATCTGTATGCAGGGTGGTTGTGTTGAGTTCAATAATGTTTCACTCACAGCACTTAAAGTCACCAACTCACATGCATGCTACAAATATTGCACAGGAATCTCACATAGCATGGCCAGATGTAGAATTCCAAACCTTTTGAACAAAACACCGAATGTGAACCTCAGAGGATGTCCTTTTACCAGTGGACCAAATTGACATTTTCTTTTTCTCAAATAAAACAAATTCCTAACTTCAAGACAGTTTTCTATTCTGAATTAGCTCACTATTGAGTGAGCTGAAATTATCCAAATCTATTCTGTTTAGTGTAATTGAAGTTAACCATGACAAAAAAATTTCTATTTTATCAGTCTACAATGAACTAAGTTTGCATCATTCCCACACCCACCTCTACACTGAATTATCTAATTAACAATATAATCTTATGGTTGCATATACACAAGTAAGGACAACAACTGGGGCTGTGGAAGCAGGGTGGGAAAAACCGTCATAGACAAGGAATTTTAAAGTATTTTGCAAAGTATTAAAATTTATTTGAAGTTCATGTCAGCTGAACCTGTGGATTGTTGCCTCTTTGAGATATATTCCAAGCCAAATGTTTCAATCTCCAATAAAACGAAAAATGGTAGCCTTGTCAGCAACATGCTAACATTTGAAACAAAAAGATAGGCTAATGTTTAAAAATGTGATAATGTTTTAGATAACATCGTTTATCAGTTCTCATCAATGCTAACAAATATCTTCGGTGAAATATTAACTTTTCTTTCTCTTGCTGAGTCACAAACTCCATTTAGAGTGCAAAAATGCTAACAATTGTATGGTATGGTATGTTCTTACCTTTGGATTAAAACTGGTTAACATACTAACTTCATTATTAATATTATCATTATCACAGTTCTGATAGTTTCAACTTACTGAGAGCCTTAGTTACTGGGTTAATCTAATGACATCTCCGAAAACTGTAGTATAGGTAGTTCTCCTATAACACAGTAGTTGCATTCTTGTACAACTTAGCACTATAGAAAATCGCCTTATAGGGAAGTTGCTATGAAAAATCGCTATACCTGTACAGCAGAAAGCTTGCATTATCCAAATAGCGTAAACTACTCCTCAATCGTGTTACACCCAATTTGCATTAATGAAACACGTGTTATAGTCGAGTCACCTGTAAAATGAAGTCTTTACTGTAACATGTTATGGAAGACACAAATTTCACAATACAGTCAGCACCTAGACGAAGAGCAAATTCATCCTCCAAAATATTGAATTCACTGTTGTCTCCACAGATGCCAACTACCTGTTGTGTGCTTGCAGAATATTTTGTTTTAAATTTCTTGTGTTTGTAGTACACTGATTCAATTAGGGTAAAAATCTTTCATATTTGCTCAGTGCATGGCCCATCTCTAGGTTTTTTTTTGTTCATCTGATTGGGAAGACGTTATAGTTCAATGTCACGGTTGACAATCCTCTCAGTGGCTTTAGCTGACACAATGTGAATGATTCTGATGCCACCAGGAATGGATCTTTTAGGACAGAAGTTCAGTGTATGGACAATGATCTGAGGACCCTTGTGGCACAGCAGTGGTATTCCTACCTATGGGTCAGAAGGTCTGAGTTCAAGTTTCATCTGACCAAAGGTGCATTGCAACATGCCTGAAAAGGTTCAATGACCCATTATTTGCCTTTGATTGCCACAGTTTGAATTTAATCAGTTCCACCTGTTCAAGTTGTGAAGCAAAGGGTTCATTGCCCCAATCCTCAAGCTGTTGAACATTGTCCAGATTTTCCATTGAAGGTTCTTCATCATTTGGGTCATTTACCATGGTATGGTGGTTTGCACTCAACAGGAGGTGAGCCAACAAGTGGTGGGGCTGTCACCAGTTTGTAGAGTGTGCAGTGTGTTCCACGAGGAATACTGGGTTCAGACATGTGCATAAAGTTTTTTTGGGGCCCTACTTCGACAAGCATATTTTGTTGGCTGTCAGCCGATGATTTTCTTTGAGAAAGTTTACCCAGTGGACATCGGGAGATGTGATACTGATAAGACAGTGTGGAGCTGGAGTAACACAACAGGCCAGACAGCATCAGAGGAGAAGGAAAATTGACATTTCAGGTCGGACCCTTCTTCAGAAATGGGGAGGGGAAAGGAGCTCAGAAATAAATGGAGAGAGGAGGAGTAGCGCTGGGGAAGATAGGTGGAGTGGTGATAGGTGGGTGCAGGTAGGGAGTGGTGGGGATTGGTCAGTGAGATGGGAGAGGCAGACAGGTGATAAAGAAGATGGACAGATTGTGCCAGGTCAAGGAGGCAGGGGTGAGAGGGAGAGTTGGTCATGGGATGAGGGCGAGGAGATTTTGAAACTGGTAAAATCCAAATTTAGACCATTGGGCTATAGGATACTAAGGCAGAATATGAGGTGCTGCTCTTCCAGTTTGTGGGTGACATCATTGTGACACTGGAGAAGGACTAGGATGGACATGTCACCCAAGGAGTAGGAGGGGCAGTTAAAATGGTTCATGACTGGAAGGTGTTGTCATAGTTGCGAACAGAGCTCAGATGCTCTACGAAATGGCCTCCAAGTTCCACTTGGTCTCACCAATGTAGAGGAGTCCACATCGGGAGCAGCGAATGCAGTAGACCATATTGACGGATATGCAGGTGAACCCCTGTCTAATGTGGAAGGTTTATTTTGTGGATGAATGTGCGGGTGAACCCCTGTGTAATGTTGTCTATTGCATCCACTGCTCCTGATGTGGCCTCCTGTACATCAGTGAGACCATGCAGTGGAGTCTCCAAGATGTGCATTCCCCTGGATACCAGTCTATGAGTTCTCTCACTCAGTTCAGGTCTAGTGGGACTGTTGCTGTCTTGAGTTCGTATTCTAGCAACAACTACAATTGTCTGCCAGCCAGTATCTTTGAGAAAATTTTAACTGTTTGGCCAAGGCTTGGCTTTGTTTTAGGGTTTTGCTGTGACCTGACCTAGACTCCCTCTGCTCAGCATATGTCGTGAGTGAAGCTATGCAATTGCCTTCGCTGAAGTGGTATTCGCCAAGCTCACTTGGCCTGGTGAGAGTGCCCACTTCCATCAGCATACCCTGTAACTGATAAGCTCCATGTGCCATATTTTCTATTGACAAAGCCACTTGTAGTGCCTATTTGAAATCCAGTTGGGCTTTAGCTAGTAGGGGCTTTTGCATAGTCACATCATTAGGCCCACTCTCGGCGCCACTGAAATAACTTCACAAAGGCCAGCATCTTGTCACCAAGTCACCCTTTCATTACAAGTGCATAGTACATGACACTGACCTGGCTAGCATAGAGCTGGCGCCATGAGTAGGCAGAACCCCGACACTCCTGTCAATATCTGTCAGCCAGGACTCCCTGATTGGACCAGGTTAACTACCCCAGTCAGGGTACTCATTCTTTGAGATCCACCTGGCTGACATCATTCCAGTCAGCACACACAGAAAATGTTGAAGACAGAACTAATCTGCTCTCTGACTATGTTAAGATCTCTTGTCATCGTTCGAAGCAGTGGTGGTTTTCATTGGGTTCTGTTCATTGTTTAACTCTCAAACACACCTGAATGCTGTTTATCACAGTATTGTATCTGAGATCTTACTGTGTGCAATTAGCTATTGGATTCTATCCATTGCAACATTTGGAAATAATGCTTCCAAATTACATAATTGAGTCTAAAATGTTTTGTGATGCCTTGTGTTCAGTACATGGGTGCAAGTTCTTTCCTTTTTGCAACTAGAATCTGTTTTGCAGTGTTCTTGAGCACCTTGAGTGCGGATTGAGTAATGATTAAATACTTCTTTATGACAATGCAGCTAAGAAATGGATTGTGAAATGTACCAGGTGTTGCGAATAGTTTTAATTTCTTTCTAGCTTATTGTTTCCTTCCAAGTCATTTTCAGCTTTGAACATCTATATTTGAGTCTGAGATTGTTTGATTGCAAATAGTTATATTTCTTATTCCCTCTTGATGATTTTTACAAGTTTACTTGTCAGTGAGTGTTGTAGTGTATATTTAAGATATCATTCACGTATATGAAAATGAGGGAAGTGAGTACTAGAAAATGCAGCATTTTTTAACTTGTGGTTTCAAATGTTAGCATTGAAAAAATTTCCCAGTTTAGGTACAGCAAGAACCAATTATAGAATCAAATACTGTACTTTCCTGACGGTCACCTCGAAAGACTACTATATATTGCATTGTTATAAATATTCTAATCTCTATGCCTACCGTCATTTTGGCCTGCTAAAACAAATTTTGTGCCAAGCTAGGCAACTCAATGGAATCATAGAGTTTTTACAGCACAGGAAGAGGCTGTTCGGCATGTCATGTTTGTGCCAGTCAGCAAATGTCCATCTGATCTAATCTCATTTACCAGCACTTGGCTCATAGTGTTGTATGTCATGGCATTTCGAGTGCTCATCTAAATAGTTCTTAAATATCGTGAGAGTTCCTTCCTCTACCACCTTTTCAGCTAGTGAGTTCCAAATAGTCTCAACCCTCTAAAAGGGTGACAAAGGTTTCCTTTAAATCCCCTCTAAACGTACTGCTCCTTACCTTAAAATTTTACACCCTGGTTATTGACCCGTCCACTAACTGGAAAGGTTTCCCCTTACCTGCCTTGTCTATTCCCATCAGAACTTTGTATTCTCAATCAGATCTCCTCTCGGTCTTCCCTAGTGGGAGGAAAACACTCTCAACCTGTCTAGTCTGTCAACACTACTGAATCATTTAATCATATTACTGTAGTTTCACACAATGTATATCTGGATTATGATGGCCCAAAATTAATTAATACATGTTTACCAGTAATAGATGGAATGAAAAATATATTGCTATCATGTGTTACCCAAAAACACACAGCCCACTTATGCTATAGGAACATCAGTACAGGCATAGGGTATTCAGGTCTTATATCTTTGTATGGTAGATGTCCATTTCAGTTTTGAAACTTCCAGGTGAACTAACTTCAACAACTTTTAAGGGGAGAGTTCCAGATGTCTCGTATGTTTAGGTGAAAAATTCCTGACATTCAAGCTTGACTGCATTGGTGAAAATAGTTTATTTCTACTTTAACCATTTCAAGCACTTCAATTGGATCATTTCTACATCTGTTCAGCTCAACTCTGAATTGGTTTTCATAGTAAATTTGATTCAAAAATAGTTGGTGTTGTGTTGAAAACAGTCAAACTGAAAAAATAATTTAAACATCTCTGAGAATTGTTCATTAAATAAATCAGTAAAATAGGAATTAAAGCAATGAGAACAAAGTGTAATTAGAGCGACAGTTAAGGAAATTCTAGATCATTTTAAGGTCAATAAACCAATAAACACTTTAAGCTTTCAGTACTGTCAGTTAGCATTTCACCATTACAGAGTTTATTGGAATTGGGTCCTGTTCAGAAATCAGGTCATAATAGAGCAATTTACCCTCACCTTAGGATTGACAACGGAGAAAGATTCCCACCTGTTTCAAAGCTGAATGCTGGCAGTATGGAATTGTAAAGTACAATTTTCTGAGTAATTTTGATTGAAATTCTTGAGTTAGAACTTCACTGTTCTGAAAGGTTTGACAGATTGGCTGTTTAGGCGTTTGAGGCTATTTCTGTTATGTTCCAAGAACAAGGGAAAATTTAGCACTGACTGAGAACCTCACCATTGTTTTTAGAAGATGCTCTCTCCTTCACAATTTCAAATTGCGATATTTTCCTTCATTTTGGTTAACTAAACTGCCTTTTGTAGGCAAAAGTAGGGCATTCCAATGCCTGATCATACTTAACATTTAGATAAATTAACTGCTGTTTTTTATTTTTCAGTGGTAAATGGTTAATATTTACCAGTAAACATTCTGTTACTGTTTTGAATATAAAGAATCTGTAAGCATTAAATTTAGAATGTAACAAAATCTATTTAAAACCTCTTTCTTTAAACCCAAGCTTTCTTGCTTGTTCCAGGCATATTTATTTTTCCATGTTGCAACTTGCCACATTCCTTTTCATCCTGACATATTGTTGTGCATTCTACTGATTCAGATTCAAATGAAATTGCTGCCTGACTTGAAAGGTTATCTGATCCCTGCTTCAGAAATCCTGCTGATGATTTCAATGTTAGGTTGTCATAAAACAATTTTTTTAGTGCTAACGTAAAAGGTTTTTGCTGTGAACACTGATTTACTGCTTCCTTTCATTTCTTCTTGTTGCAACAGGGTGAGCAAGTACTACATAACATACGTGCAATATAAATCCAACCCAAATAATGGAGCTCAACAATGTTTAGCAAAAAACATGCAAGACTAACACAAAACATGAAGTTCAAAAAGATGGTCTTTTCTGTGCCTCTGGATATGAAGCAGTCTGTTTTGGTTGGACATGGATAGATCCAACACACAAACAAACATGGAACAGTAAATCCATAAAGGTAATACTGTCCCAGCAAAAATATTATTTCCATAACTGCTCTCAGTATTACATGTATAATGTATACAGTTAAAACCTTACTTGAAAGATAGGTTGGATCATTGTTTCCATCGCTTTTAATATGCTCTATTTCATCATCTTTATCCCTTTGATAACATTCAATTTCCTGAGAGTTGCAAACAAAAGATCTCAAAGTCAAGCTTTCATCTGGAAGGTGTTGGCTAGTCATAGGATCATTGGATAATTCCAGTGTATGCATTTTGTCCATTTCATATTTTTCATCTTTTGTTATTTTATGCAGAACGTACACAATGTAGAAAATGGATGGTGTTGAAACCAGAACAATTTGGAAAATCCAGAACCTCAGGTGAGAAATAGGAGCGAAGGTGTCATAGCAAACATTATTACAGCCTGGCTGGCGGGTGTTACAGGTAAACTTAGATTGCTCATCACCATATATTGCATCACCCACTAGTGTGACCAACAAAATACGAAAAATCAGCAACATTGTCAACCAAATCTTCCCAACCACTGTGGAATGATTCTGAACTTCCTTTAGAAGATGGCTAAGTAATGACCAATCACCCATTTTAGATCTGTAGGAAACAAAGAAAATATATCAGCAAAGTCTAGTATAAAATTAATTTTACCTGCTATTACCTAGGTAACTGAAAGTATCTGTTACTTTGAAAATACTCATCTTTAAGCTATTAACAGTATTAACTCAAGAACAATGTCATGGATTATGTCATTAAATAATTTAAATAATCAAAAACTTAAAATAGTAGAAAGTACATATAGTTAACAGTTTACTGCCATGATAGTGGAAATGAATGCATAACACTCAAGGAAATTGTGTAATTTCCAATTCCAAGAACTGCAGCAGTTCAAGATCTTCTGAAGTGCTGTAATAGATGTGCAATAAATGCAGGCCGTCCAGTAATTCCTATATCCTGTGAATGAATTACAAACATTGAGTTCACAAATTACAAGAGTAAAATGATCAGATGCCTTTACAGAATGTGATTCTGACAGGTTTAATGAGTAACATCAGCATTTCCATTACAATATACCTATTTTATTTCACCATATTACTTTTTAATTGAAAGCTTATACACATGTATTCGCTGACTTAGACACAGAAAGGATTATCCAGCACAAACACATAATGCAGTCTTACTTGTACTACAGTCATGGAACGTTGTTAAGGTGTCCAGGAAATGTAGTATCAATCCAGTGATAGCAAAGCAGCATGCGGTAGCAAATTCAAAAATCTGGTAAAGTTAGTACAATTACTTGATAAGATTTGTTCAGAAATTACATTTTAACTTTTCTGGTTCGAGTATCCCAAATTGTACTTTTTCAATATGGTATAGCTAAGCATGTTGATGGTTTCTCATAAACATTTTCTCCATGGATTTATTCTCAAACACTTTGAAATTTAAGTATGTTTAGTTGATACATAAGTGACAATAAGTGACACTGTTGCTCAACATTTACTGACTTTGTTCCAATTTATAGTGTTCCTTTGATACAATGTCAAGGAAAATTAACCTTGAAAATCCATGTACAATGAAATATAAAAGTTGTGCGTGAAAGACTAGTTCTGCTAATATTTACTTTATATCTTAATATAGAGAATATTTTTAAGGAAGTTAAAACAGGACATTATGGAAATATGGAGTAGGTCTACCAATCTCAGAAGAGAGAAAAGATAGATTGACACTGGTTTCCCAAAACCAAAATATTTGTTTTCTGACTTCTTACAACCTGTTTATTTTCACTTTTGATTTCATTTTTTAAAGTTTTTAATATATTTTTGTTTTAATTCTACAAATACAAACTTCCCAGTCCGAGTCTAGCTATCTAGAATGGAGTCAAATTGCAAAATGTAAGTAGGGTGCAGAAAAAAGGCAAGATGCAGTATCCAGGTTGTTAACCTGCTTTGCCCTCAATTACAGTCAGAGCCAGGTTTGAGGCATCACATGCAACTCAGCAGTACAGGAGCAAAAAGAGAAGCTATTTCTTAAGTCTTTTTGGCTATAGAATTTTGCCTGATTTTTTTTGGAGGGATTCCCACTGATGCATAGTGAGTTTTCTTGCTACATCTTACCGAACTGGCCACATTAACTACCTACCCCACTCTTATGGCATCATCATGTCCAATTCTGGCTCCATCTTACTACATTCCTTTCCTACAATAAAGCACACTCAGAAGATATTTTGGAATTCAGTGGCATCCCTTGCACCAACACCATCTTTATAAGCCAGATGAGCACTGTGAATGCAGAGCTGTCCTGCTTGACTCCTGGCATTTACCCAGACATGGCAGTCAGAGGAGAATTGGCACCCCACTGTACAGCCAGGGGTTTGGAAATTCTGAAGGATGGGGCAGGACTCCGATCTCCCCCAGGACCAGCAGTAAAGGCTATGACACCAAACCGTGCCAGCCTGGTCCAAGGTTCCACATGTGTTAAAGTACCCTCAACCATCTAAGGGAATGCACAGCTCTGAAGGAAAAATGTCAATGGCCTTTGCCACTCCACTAGTATACATCCCACCATCTTGTCTCTGATAACTCACTCTCAGTCTACATCTGCTTCTGTCCTCACCTCCCACCAAAATTCATGCTCTATCATCCTCATTAATGCATACAGCATCTTCCCTCACTCACTGTTATGCACACAAACCTTTGGCACCACTAACCCTGAATGCCATCTGCACCGCCCTCTCACTCATTCAAGAAACCTATTCACCTGACCAAAAGGAACAGTCATGCTATCACCTCCCTTAATACCCGCCTTTCTTTCATTTCCAGAGGAAAACAACCCCCCAGAGGGCAGTAAGATTGAAGACAGGTTTTGGCTCCTCACCCCAAATGTGGAAAGTATCCTGACTGAGTGGTAGTCTAACCATTTCCAAGCCTGTGGAATGGTAGCAGAATCTTCCCTTGACTAACTATGCCTGAACTCTGTGACCAAAGGATAGCCTTTTATTTGACTGAGGCTTGCTGACAACCATGAGAGCCTTCCATCCCTTGTTGCTGTGCAAACCAGTAAGGTGAAACAAAAGTAATATGAGCCTCATATCTCTGCTTGAGTGCAGAACGCACCTAGGAGAAAGGGGTAAGCAACTTTACTTATGAGAATTGATTGGAAAGGTTGGAACTGTTCTCATTAGTGGGGAAGAAGGCGAGAAAGAGATCTGACAAAAGTTTTCAAAGTCAGTTAAGATATGGTTAGAGTAGATAGGTAGGAATCGTTTCTGCTTGGATAAGAATCAAGGTCACAGATTTAACGTGATTTGTCAACATAACAAATCTGACATGAGAAAAGGCTTTTCATGCAACAAGTTGTTCATGGAATGTACTTCCTGAAAATGTTGTGGAGGCAGAGTGAACTGAGGCATTCAAGAAAACAGTCAATGATTATATGTGTGGAGACTACATTTAAGGAAATAAGAAAAGGCAGGTGAATAAGGCAACTGGGTCATAACATGCATTGGAGAAATGGTGCAGAAATTTTGGGCTGAATGACATCCTTCTGCACTGTAATTGTTCTGCAGTCCTATGAAAAAGAAGTGGGGAAAGCAATACTTAAATGACCAAAGCTGAGAGTACGACATCAAGAGCCTATAAAAGAACTTGTAAAAACATTAGATCAGATCTAATGCTATTGATAGCCATGCCATAAAAGGAAAAACTTGCGTTTAGACTGCACCTTTCACGACTTCCGGATGTCCCAAAGTGTAATTCAGCAAATAAGTACTTTTGACATGTAGTCACCTTTTCTTGATTACCTTTTGGGTCTGTTAAAATCTTTTAATTCTAGTTTGGTAACCAAGTATGTGCCAATGAATGGCGACTTTGTGCACTTTTCATTGTACTTATGTATTTCTATACTTAGTACATGTGAAAACGAAATAGAACTAAATAAAACAGCCAACTGTACTACAAGCATGAAACAGAAGTTAAAGAATTAAAGAAAATATTTTACAAACAAGTACATATTTATTGCAATACTTTGAGTAATATATGGTATTCTTTGAAATCCAGGTTTTTTAATGCTGATTAACAGCTGAAATGCATTACAAAAGATAAATATTAATCTATTACTATGTATTGAAAATGACGATCTTACACCTGGATGATCAGCATCAGTAATTTTCATGTCACAAAGGATTATCATTGCATGGGGCATAATAAAAGACCCTTGTGGTGTATATGTTAATTTACAACAATACTACAAGTTTTATTTCGACTGTCTGAACAGAGTTATTTGCAAATTTGTTTGTTACTTGATAGCAATGTAACTCGCCTCTGAAATGACCTATAAAGCTATTCAGTAAAATTAGCAGTAACAGTTCACCTACCAAGTAAAGATTAGCAACAATTGCTGGCTGAAAAAAAGGTAAGCAGTAGAATAAAGTAAGTATGAAAGATTATGGTTTAGATGTAAATAAAGTATAAATACAGGCGACTTCCAAATTTTCACTTTTCTAATCTACAGGTTCTAATTTAGCAGTCCCAGCACTGACTCATGGATGCTGTGGCAGAGGCAAGTTTGGGTTCCCAGCAGTGTCTGCATCCAGCACAGATTCATGGAGAAAGTAGCAGAGGCGATTTTGGACCCAGCAACATTGCCAACAGCTACATCAGCAAAATGGGCTTAAAACAGACTCATGGCTGCAGCAGAGTCGGGTTTGGGTTCGAGCAGTACCTAGCAGCATTGGTGGCAGCTGCAACAGCAAGGATTCATAGTAGCAAAGGCATCAGTGGAGGCAAGATGACACCAAAAAGTGGTGGCTTCCATTCCGGTGACAGTGGTGCAGCAAAGGGAGCTGATGCCTGGCCTAAGGCGGAGCACTTAACCAGAAGAACTGTAAAGTTGAACACTTTTTTTTTTCTTTATTTCGTTATTTTTCTTCCTTTATATTCCATGTCATGGTTTATTTTTCTGTATTTAAAACAGCTCCAGCAAATGGTGACCACAGTTACAACACTCATCACTGTATTTTGTAACAAATTATATGTTACAATAAATAAATCAAATCAGGTTAACAAAATTTGCTCACCTGGATGTGAATTACTTTATGCTGTCCAGTAATCTGGAAAGATGTTAAACAGAATTAATTGTATTCACAGCAGATTAAAGTCAGAAGCACAGTTGTTCCACTGGTACAATTTAGGTTTTTAATGATTGGACTGTGCTGACATTACATGTGTCAAACTAAAACTGTCCCTAAAACTGTTACTGTATTGTAAATGACAAAAAAAAAGTGTCTACAGATAATCCAGGACGAATTGTGTAACTTCCCAGTTGAACTATTCACTGTGGAAAACAAAGAATGTTCTGGAAATGATTAAAAGCAGCAAACACGCACTCGGAAGTGTTGAGAAACACTATTACATTTGTGTTGATGATGCTTTTTTAATCATTTAATTAATTTTACTGTTCCATTGCTGTTATCTTGAAATTTACCATTCTCTTGAAAAGATTTGTAGAAAATCATATATAAATTAATAATTGTATTTTTAAAATTGTATTTTATCTCAAAACACGAAGGTAGCCAACAATTGAACAATAAAGAACCCGAGAGGTTTGCTGTTCATTGCAAAAGACTTTCTGCCTTGATTCAGAGCTGAATTAAATGCAATTATATAAAATCCACTTGTCTCATGTATTTATTCATTACAAAAAATCCAGCACATTTTCTGTTAAATTTTACCCAATTTATTGTGCACTCTTACTGAAAATCATGTATACCATTTACATGTTTACATTTTTCCTTTTCATTTTGTTTACAGGAAGTAAAAATTAGGATGTAAAGAACAAAAATAAACAATAGCTAGAGATACAATGTCATAATTTTTTTTGGTTTTGCACTGGAATCTCAACTGTCTTATTTTAACAATAGCAGAGGTTGTCGTAGAAAAGTGTGTATACAATCTGCCAGCCTAAACTTTAATTGTCTTGTTAAATTACAGTGCTAAAAGGAGGGTTTGTATATGGTGGTGGGAATGTTAATCAACTGCTGAATACAATTAGGCAGTTGACTTAATGAAGAAAGCCTCAAAATGCCTGTGATTAAAATAATCTCTAATAGTTGTATCCTTAATTTAGTGAATCAGATGTCTTAAGTCTCCACTTTACTATACTTTCTCAAAATTGTTTTTATACAATAATATAAAACCAGCTTTTGTAAGCAAAAAGGTTGCTTTGTTCTAACTTGACATTGTTGAGTAAACTTTGACCCTGACCCTGATTTTTCAACTTGCCAAACCTGAATGGATGTCTTACTTTAACTTAAGAGATATAAGATGCAAAATGTATACCTATAATATTAATCAAATACCATGTCAATCTGCCTCTGCTTATGCACTGTTTCATTGAATGTTATACATTGAATATAGTAGTGTCTAAGATTCAGCCTGGATATTTTCAGGGTGCTGTCAATTCATTCCCCATCTGCCATCATGTCTTTCACCACCATCCACATGGTCACACCAGACCACCTACCTCATTCCAAACACATTATGCTATTTTCTTGACACAACTATATTTCTTGTATCACAAGACTTACATAACCACAAACTCTGGGGAATGACTGAAGCAGGTAACAAAGCTTTGAATACAAAGAGGTTTGTGAATATTTTCGAGGAAGGAGAAAAATTGAGGCTTAAATGCCACTTCTTAACTTATCCCGAGCATTTCTGTGAGATTTGAAGTGAATCTCTCTGTTTTTCCTCACTTCTACCTTGCTATTCCTCATTTATGAAAGTTGCTTTTACTGTTGTTTCTCTTCCAATTCCATTTCCTCTGGATGCAAGGTTGGATACAGGATCTCCAATAGTGGAGGAAATGCCCAGATTTATTGAGATTTTTTAAGTTGAATGAAAGGTGCTTAGTATGATCTTCTTTTATATGCCTCTATAGTTGCTGAGGAACCAACAGCCATACACACATAGTGGTTATTCGATTTCTCCAACATCCAGAATTGATATCAAGTTCCTTGAAAAGTCAAATGTTATGAGGGAGGTGGTATTATTTGAGTCACATGGTAAAAGTATTGTGATAGCTACTTGAAACATTTGAAAAACTTGCATCTTTTTATTGTCAGCTATATATCAATTAAGTGTTAGTTATTTGAATTCACTAAGGCTACTGTCTGGTTTTCAGGAGTCCAGATAACAAAATGTATGCAGTCTATCATGTCCTGAATGTGGAGGAAGTAAGCTATTGCTGAAAGGCACCAGCTATCTCCTGTTTATTGTTGATTCCAGTGAAGAAAGTTGTGCACTTGTAGCCTTGGCAACAGAATACTTGTGCCTTGGTTATGAAACTTTGGCTGCAATACGCAGGGCTGACCCATGGCAGCTTGGAATGAGTCAGTTACAATGTGGTTAAAGACTGTGGTGATTTTAATAATGAGCAAAACATGACCCCTTGATCTAACAGGTCTTGTAGCAGGAGAGTAGAGATCTGTAATAGCGTACTTTAAAAAAGTACAGCCTCCCAGTGTTCCTCCGATAAACCCAGGGGAGTGACTCAGAATATGGACTTTGTAGGCTTGACAGTGTCTCAAATAATCTGTCAGCTGCTGTTTTCTGACCGACTCAGCTGCTGTTCATTGTTGTTTCTGAGGCCCCTCTCAATGGACAGTCACAAAGTTTTACAGCAATGGAAAGAGGCCCTTCAGCCCACCATATCCACACCAGTTGTCCAACACCTAAGTGCTCTAGTCCCATTTTGCAGTACTTGGATAGTAAACCTGTATGCTATTGCCCTTCAAATGTTGAGATGGTTCTCACCCCTATCACCCTTTCAGGGAGTGAGTTCCAGCGAGTTTTGAGAGGAGTTCCAGTTACACACTATCTTCTAAGTGAAATAATTTTTCTGTAAATTCCCTCTAAATTTCCCATTCTTTATCTTAAATCAAAAGTCATACATACCTTAGGAATCCCTTTACCCCATCAGGCAAACATGGTATTATATTCTTTAAAAAGTCAAGTATTATTGGAGAGGGAGTAATAGTTGAGTCACGTGTTAGAAGCATTGTGGTAGCTGCCTTGAACCATTACTTAAACCTATATCTCGTTTTATTGTCGGAGATGAGCTTAATTAATTAGCTCTTGTATTTACAAAGGCTACTGTCTGGTCATCAGGAGCCCAGGAAACAATTTGTGGCAGTTCATCTAGTTCCATCTCTTCCTTCATCCAGATCAATGAAGCTATATTTTTATCACCTATAACCTGTCGGAGCAAATAACCTCAAAATAAGTAATCTGGAAGCTGGAAAAACACCTTGCAATCTAGACAACTCAATAACACACTGAATTCTATGAACCAGTTATCTGAATTGAGTCTTTTTCTTGAAGACCCATGAGATCAATCCCACTAGTTTTTAATGAGAGGCTTAGGCACTGGACAGAACTTTTGTCTGTCATTAAAATCATGTTAGGATCTAAGTTACATCATAGGATTTCAGTTCCTGTTAGACACTATGATTAAATATGTTAATTATTGGTTAGTGCAAAAGTAATAGTTAGACAGTCACACAATCAAAGTGTCATACAACACAGAAACAGGCCCTTTGGCCCAACTCGTCCATGCCAACCAAGTTTCCTAAACTGAAGTCGTCCCATTTGGCTGAGTTTGACCCATGTCCCTCTAAACCTTTCCTATTTATCTATCTATCTATCTATCTGTCCAAATATTTTTTAGATGTTTGAATTTTACCTGCCCATACCACTTCCTCTGGCAATCTGTTCCATTTATGTGTCACCCTCTGTGTGAAAAAGTTTCCCCTCAGATCTCTTTTAAACCTTTCCCCTCTCACCTTAAACCTATGTCTTGTGGTTTTGGAATTCCCTACCCTGTGGAAAAAACCTTCGCTATTCACCTTATCTACGTCCGTAATGATTTTTACAAGTTTCTGTAAAGTCACCCTTACACTCCAGGGATAAAGGTCATGGCCGATCTGGCCTGTCCATATAACTCAAATCTTCCAGTCTCAGTACTGGGACAACGGGGCCTGATTTTCATGCCTCTGTGTCATAACAGCTTAGAAATGGCAAATGGGACACATTTATAGATTCACACCCTTATTGCAGTTTCTGGAAATTCTTATTACTGCAGCATACAGGCGTGCGTCATGAGTCCATGCACAGCACTCCTTATTTTACCAGCTCCATTGCAGCAGTATACCTTTCAAATCCCCACTACATGCGTTGAGTTTAATATGACATGTTTTACAACGCCTCAGCAGAGTTGTAGACCATGGAGGAACCCTAGTCTTGAGTTGAGAACAAAAATAAAATTAGGATTCACCATGATCAATGCTTGGTTGGGCTCCAAGAGTCGATAATGGACTCGGCTCAGCAGAGGCCTGTTTACACAGTTTAAGGGGGAATGCAAGTTTTGTGCGAAAGACAGCTTTATTTTATTTGTAGTAACTGATGAGTTACTTCAATCCCTGTGCATTTAGTTGAACAAAGTTAAGAGGTGCAAAGTTGATTGAAAGTTTCATTGGTTGAACTTTCACTGCTGGTGTTTGACAATTTTATGGAAAGTTAAGTGGGGTCATGTTTCTGAGAGGGAATGTTGAATGGCTTTTTCATGACCATTTTAAAATGTGTGGCTTTGTACCTAGTGCATACCAGGTGAGTAAGCATGGAGAGAGCATGATCGCATCAAGGGAATGTGGGAGAAAGAAGAGGCACAGAGGAGATAAAAACTTACATAAGTGAGTGTATGGAGAGAGAACAGGAGATGGGGGAATGGTGCATGGGAGATATGAGAGGGATTTGAAAGCAGCATGGTGGTAAGTTAGGAGTGTAAGGGGAGGCCTGGAGGGCATGGCAAACATGAATGCATCTAGGCTGTTATTCCCAGCAAAGAAACGCGGGATTTCTAACTAGCTTGTCTCACCATCTCCATGCCTTCATTGCCAGCTCAAACTTGTGTTTGGAGGTGGGAGTCTCATCTCCAGCCCATATCTAATTCCCCAACACAAAGTGAAGTGGGGGTGGGTGTTGGTGGGCAGACCTCTCCAAGATGAAGAAAATGTTATATGGTCAGGAAAATGTCTGCATTTCTGTTAAATATCTTGACATAATTCACCCAATAAGTGGGGTTCAAAATTATCCCCAAATAGTTTCATGACTGAGATGAGTCATACTGCCTTCCAACTTTTCTGCTATAGTACTTCTGTTCCCTTCTCTAAAATTGTCAGACATAGCTTAATATTTTATCTTTAACCATCTCCAGCGTTTGTGATGCTGGAGAAAAGTGACAGTGTAATGGTGTGCCTAGATTTCCTCAATGTCAGCAGAAGTTGGCAATTTTGATAAAAGCGAAATATTCCAACTGCTGGAAATTTGAAATAAAAAACAATACATTGGAGAAACCAAGGATGTCCGGTAGCATCTCTGGAGAGAGAAGCAGAGTTAATGTTTCAAGTCCAAAGATTCTTTGGAACTGAAGACAGATACTTCAATGTTTAGATATTTAATACTTAGATATTTTGACCCTTCAAACATCAGTTTTCCTTATTTTGACTCTGTCCATTGTGAAGAAGTGAACAATAGCCATGTCAGTTTCTAAGTGCATTGAGATATTTCTTTTTGTAGACATTAACGGTCACATTTACCAACAATGTGTGTTTTCTCAGACTTACATTTAACTTCAAAGTTTATTTGCAAAATATTTCATTGACTCAGTGAGCTTAACCTTGCCTTGAATTTTTTTTAACTTGTGAAATGTGAGCTTTGTTGGAGAGACTGGCATTTATCTTCCTTTCCTAAATGGCATTCAGAAGGTGGTGATGAACTGTACACCCATAGTGCTAGCTGTTCAGGAGAGAGTTCCAGGAGTAATGGCAGCAGTAAAGTTGCAGCGATATAGGTCCAAGTCCAACTTCTGTGTCATTTTGAGGCAAACTTAGAGATAATGATACGCATCTGCTGCATCTATTTTTCTAAGTGATAGAGATTGCAGATAGATGATGCTGTCCAAAGAGGCTTGGAGAGTTGCTGTCATGCATTTTTTAGTTAGTGTACAACTACTGCCCTTGTGCAACATTGGTGGAGGGTCAAACTTAAACCTAGATCATAGAGATTCAATGAGCACAATCTTTTTTGGAAAGGTTAGGAGAAAGAATAAAAAAGTTTAGTTGGCAGGAATCAATAAAGATTGCTCCCTCCTCAACCCCTAGCTTTTGATTTCAACTTCAAAGAACTATCAAAATTTGCTGATAGTACTAACTAAGGAATATGGCAACTGTGAGGAAGAGCACAGTACACTGCAGGAGGACATGGATGAACTCAGTGAGTGGATAGAATTATACAATGGATAACTATGATATGATACATTTTACAAGAAGGGCAGAAATTTAACAAGATACGCGCAGTGATTAGAAACAGCTGGATCTTGTTGACTATAAAATCCTTGATTGGAGCTGTTTACCTGGGCCAATTAGGAAATACCTGGCTGACCAATACAAACAGGTAAATAAAAGGTGATTTGGTAATGGGATACTAACCTCTGTGCAGTTATTTCAATATCAGAACAGCTTCTTTGTGTTGTCTTATATCTAATGCCTTTAATGAGCTTTCCCCATGGCGCCAATGCATTTATTCATAGACATTTACAGCAGAAAAAAGACTATTTGGCCCACTATGTTAGCACTGGTCAACAGATCTGACTGCACTTAATCCCATTTTTCAACTCTTCAGCTCATAGCCTTGGAAGCTATGATGATGTGAGTGAATATCTAAATAATACTTAAATGTTACACAAGTTTCTGATGCACCCTACCTTTTCAGCACTGAATTCCGGATTTCTAATGCCATGTGACATTTATTAGAGAGTCTATTATAAGAGTTTAGTTGGAACTACTGTACCATAAAATGTGTACATTAAAATTGTACTGTTGTGTTTGATTTCATCTAGAATAGAACTGTCCGAGCCTTGATATTATTTGAAATAGAACATAGAACAGTATAGCACAGTACAGGCCCTTTGGCCCACGATGTTGTGTCAACCTATTATCCTTCTCTAAGATCAAAACTAACGTGCATACCCTTCAGTTTACTGTCAACCATGTGCCTATCCAAGAGTCACTTAAATATCCCTAAATGAATGGAAAAAGTATGGAGGCACGTTCTGTGAACCTGTTTGAAATCCCTGCCAGATATTCCTTTATGCATTCCCCCCTAGGTGATGCTCAACATCCAGATTTTAAAGCCCAATTATTTCACCTATGTTGCTTCAAATTAATAGATATGGACAGTTGCCAGATTTATTAGCAAGAAAATTTTAATGCTTTGTTTTAAAGCAAGTAGGTTGTAATGAAAGTTCCTGTAAATAGACAACATACAGATAAATGATGTTAAATGATTTTTTCATCAAGATTTCAGAATGGCAGTACGTATGTAGTGTGACATGATTAACAAAATGGAGCCAGCTATTTGAAGTTACAATCTTATTATCTCTGTAAGACAGCAGAGATTACTTTTATTGGTAAAAGGAAATGACATGAGGTACAAATATTTGAAGTATCGGAAATGAAACAAAGATCAATAATGAATGTTGTGTTATGTACGTGAGGTTTGCTGAAGATGTCCACATCCCTGAGTAAGTCACAGCGGAGAGTCATCCACACTGTAGGAGGTCATCCCTTCCCCATTTTTCAAAAGTCATATTCAGGCCCACAAAGAACGGGATTCATAATGCGTTCTGAAAAGTTTGGGCTAAGAAACATAAGCTGGACTTAAACCAGCTATTATTTTTTGCGATAATTCTGAAATAATTGAGATTTGTTGCCAGCAAAATAAAATATTGCAGTGTCCACGAAAGTATCCACTATAATTTAAAAATGGGAAATTATATACAACAATTGATACCAGATAAGTGATTATTAATTTCTGTGGTCCAGATATGAAAACAATAAAATTATTCCCATGGCTGTCTAAAAGCATGATTTGTTTTAGTTTATAAACTCAAAGCAACCTCTCTTGTACCATTGTTGGTCCTTCACACGGCGCATGGACTGAATCAAAGGTTGTTGAGCACCCCATTCATTCCAGTGTTTGTATGATCCACATTCTAGCACGTATTGATATCCCCTGTAGCCTGGATATTCATAGCCAACCCATCTACAAAATACAAAAAAAATCAGAGGGTAAATCTGCAATTATATTCCCAAGTAATTACTCCAAAACCTTAATTTCTTGTATAGATTAGGTAATATAAAACCAATGGATCAATTGTACTCATATATGTGTATTTGGTGTTAACTGTGCTTAAGAGTTGATAAGAAACTCAAGAAAAGTCGATGGTGCAAAAGCCAGTATTGATGTGGCTAGCTTTCAAATTGGTGCAGCTAAATAAATTGTATTTTTGTACCTTTACAATGTTGTGAATTGCATAAACAAGGAACAAGAGTACGCTACTCTGTCCTTCAAGCCTGATGTACCATCAGATGATGATTGTTAATATGTATTAAACCTCAAAACTACATTCCTGCATACTTGCAGCCTGTTAGTAATCAAGAATCTATCCATCTCTACCTTATAAGTACTGAAATATTCTGCATTTACTGAGGGGAATTCCAAAGACTTATATCCCTCTGAGGGAAAAGGTATTTCCTCAACTCTTCATTAAATGAGTGACCTCTTATCTTTAAGATATGATCCCTAGTTCTAGATTCTTCCACAAAAGGAAACATCCTTTTCACATCCACCCAGTCAAGTCCCCTCAGGATCTTATCTTTCAATTAACTCACCTCTGACTCTTCTAAACTCCAAAGGATACAGCTCTAGATTGTTGAGCCTTTCTTTATCAGGCAACCCGTCCATTTCAGCTATTAGTCTTAGTCTAGGAAACGTTCTCTGGACTCTTTTTTGAACACATTAATATCCTTTCCTAAGTATTGTACACAGTTGTCCAGTTACAGTCTCACTAATATCTTGTACATCAGAGGCAAAACCTCCCCACTCTTGCATTTTATTCACCTCAGAATAAAACATAACATTGTACTGGCTTTCCTGATAACTTCATGTATTTGCACAGTAAACTACTGCAATTCAAATGCTTGAACACCCAGAAATCTTTGCATCTCAGAGCTCTGCAAATGCTCAGAATTTAGATATTGTGCTTCCTTTTTATTTCTGTGCCAAAATGGACAACTTCCCACTCACCCACATTGTACTCCATTGTCCAAATTTTTGCCAACTCAATTAACCTATCATTATCCCTTTGTCCGCTCCTATTTTCGTAATAAAGAGTAAAGGGGTGGGTTAAGCCATTAGAAATGAGATGAGGAAGAATTTCTTCACTCTCAGATTTGTGAACCTGTGAAGTTCACTCCCACGGGGAGCTGTTGGGGACAGCTCATTAGACGTATTCAATAGAGGAGCTAGACATGGCCCTGGTGGCTAAAGGCATCAAGGGGTATGGTGAGAGGGCGGGAATGAAATACTGAGATTGCATGATCAGCCATAATCGTATTGAATGGTGGTGCAGGCTCAAGAGGCTGAATGGCCTGCTCCTGAATTTATTTTCTATGTTTCTTCACAGCTTGTTTTCCTAACCAACTTTGAGTCACCAGCAACTTTAGCTATCATACCTTCGATACCTTCATTCAAGTTGTTGATATAAATTATAAACAGCTGAGACCCCAGCGCCATCTCCTGTGGGAAATTATGCATGGAATCCTACCAGTCCAAAAAGGGTATACTTGATTTGACTCCCTGTTAGCCACCCAATATGCTATTCCTACACCATGAGCATTTAATTTCCACAAAAACCTTTGATATTTTACCTTATCAAATGCCTTCTGGAAATCTGGACAAAGCCTGACTACCTTGAATTTACCAAAGCAACTTGTTATAATATCTTCAATTACAGTTTCTCACGTTTTTCCTATGATAGATGTAAGGCTAATAGGTTTGTAGTTTTGTGGTTTCTGCCTCTCTTTTGAATAAAAGGGTTAACGATTTCCAATCTAAAGGAACCTTCCCTGAATCTAATGGATTTCTGAAAAGTTAAAACTAATGCATCAATTGTCTCATTAGCCAACTTGTAAAGACTATTCTGAGTATCTTTTTCCTGCTTAAATTAATATTTCATGAACTGTTTGAATGATCATCATCAAACAATAGTTCAATATACTCCCTTATAAAATATTGCCTTTTTAAAAATGTATATAGGAATGGAATATTTCACTATGTTAATATCCGCATTATTTCTCCATATTAATCATTCAACCCATCAGCTGTTACTGTCCCACGAGTTCTCTCTCAAACAAAATTTTTGTCGTTGACCTACTTTATGCTTAAAGGTTCTTGCATTCATTCTCAATCCCTCAAGATATTATTTCATCTTATTTCATTGACCTTCACCAGTTATGTGTCCCAATCAATTTGTCCCTTCATTTAATCAAAAGCAGCAAATCTTTCAGTCGCTTTGAATGATTAATCTTTTGAAGTCAATGCCAAAATCCACTTGGCTTACAATTTCCTCATCTGTCATGAACCACTTTGTACATGCTTTTGTTTCCTTCCCACATCCTTCATGTTTCCTGTTTTGAAACTTCGTAGTTTTCTCTTGGGCAGTGATCTGAGCTATTATTCCATATGACATGTAAATACACGTTGTTCGATAAAACTGATACTGCGGTCTGATTTCTTTACAATTCAAAGGTTATCTTTTTACAACTTTTCCAAATAGAAAATACAATTTCAAAAAAAAGAGGAAAGGAATGTTACTCACGTTCCACCAATTACTTTAATACTGGCAACTCTGTCCTGGAAACCATAAGCCCATAGACTGGGAATGTCCTCATCGCAGATCTCCATTTTTCTTCCATCAAAGTTAGCACATTCATGAAGGCAAATTTTATGGTCCTGCCCATCCTATAATGATTTGGCAGTTTTAGGAATTGTATGTAATGATTCCACTGCACTATTTACCAAAATGAAACCTTCTTTTTCCTGGCTTTATTTGAACTAAATCTTAAACATTACAGGCAAAGAATCTCAAGGTGATCTCTCATGCTTATGCCATATTATACATTAGTAGCAGTGATTCCTCCCTGGCTGGGTTTTTAACATACTGACAGAAATAAATCTTGTACACACAGTACTTGCAGTATATAGAGTATGTATACAGTATAGTAAAAGCTCCATCCCTTCCGCATTTTCAGTCCTCACCAGCACTTTCTCAAGAGCAACTGGGATGAGCACTAAATGTGGGCCCAGCCAGCAATGCTCAATTCCTATAAATGAATAAGAAAGGTTAAATCCTCCATAATTATGATTCTATGTTTTTCACGCATTTCATATATTTTTCTATGTATTTTTCCCTTAGCATACATTCTCTAACTTAGTGGTCTGAAGTATATTAATAATTAATCTAATTCCCACCTCACCTGAGGTGTGGTCACCCTGAGGTTAAACCACCACCATCCAAATCCATTTGGATTTTCTTTCCATCTCTTTGCTGGTTAGGACCTTTCTTGTTACCTTCATACCGAGCTGGATTTTTCCACTAAGTGCCAGAAACCCAAAATTGTAATCACTGCACCCCAGATCCCAAGCCATCGCGTTTGCTGGCTTAACTTCACAGGAAGTGGCTAACTGATTAGCTGCCACTGCATTTGCCATCCAATTAGTGGCAGTAGACAGGACATGGATGCAGATGGGCCACTTGAAGAATCAGCTAGCAGCCCCATTAGGAAAGGTAAGGGCTACTCAGTCAGTCAGAGAGGAAGCGGGCAACACATGGTAAAGGTGCTAACCCAATTGCCTCAACAGTATGTAAAAACTAAGAGCTGGACTATCAGAAACTATCAGTTTCCAGAGAAAAGAATATTTAATGAATGCATTTGGCTGTAAATGCACTGGATACAATCTTTCCATTCCTTCATTTTAGGACTGCTCCATTCCTTTATACAGAAATGTGCAACATCAATTGATGGAGCTCAATCCTCTAAGTTTGAAGATGTTCCAGTATGTTGCCAGGCTCATGTTTGTAAAATTTAATTGAAGCATAAAATTAGGGATGATTTACCCTTTAAATACTTTCATTAGTTACTGTATCCATTCAATGCATTCACCTGCCATGCACTAAAGAATTTGGTTGCAGCTGCAAAAGGGATCACTACTAGTGTTATTTAAAGGTCCAGATATCCAACTTGCAGGAAAAAAACATTCACGCAACTTCTGGCATTACAAAACAGTTGGAATTATTGTAGTAAAAACAAAGAACTATGAATGCTGGAAATCAGAAACAAAAACAGAAAACACTATTCTAGGGACCCTTCGTCAGAATGTTTCTGACTGGGAAGGCAGTTCAGTGATCCCTGTCCACCTGGTTTGCTCATCAGAAAGTTGTTTCTCCACCTTCCCTCTCGAGATATTTTCATTGATTTGTTGAAGCCACAGGGTGACTGGTTCATGCTTATAAAGATTTCTGACTTATTAATTAAATGCCACAGCTTACACAGCTTACACAACTGATGAGGAGAAATAACTGGCTGTCATTAGGTTTGAGATGCTTTTTAATGTGGAGCAACAACAGCTCTTTCCCTTCCAGGAATGTGATGAGCTCTGACCCAAATATTCCCAAACCCCAGCTGTTCAGCCACCTAGGGATCAATCACAGTTGTTGCAAGGCAGGTGGCTTTTATTATCAACTGGTCACCATTTCACAGACACATCAGCTACTCACTGTTAACCAAATCTCCATTTGTACATGGCTCCAGCTTTTATATAACAGGGTTTTCCCCACTGTTTGAACCAACAACTGTGTAAACAACACTTACAATGAGGGGCAGATAACTTGCTTTGAAAAACAGTTGTAATCTTTCAGAAATCCTAGGCTTTTGAATCAGACCTTTTCGGATTTCAGCCAACAATCAAGAATATAGAAAAATGAAGAGAAGAAATTATCTTTACAGTGAGGAGGCACCACTAAGTTTGTGTGCTGCCCTCAATTCAGTGGGCATGGACAGATTAGAAGCTACTAACCCCATGCCCAAAAAGAAGCCATATGCAATTGTTATCCACCATTTTATGAAATTCTTTATAGATGCGTAATACAAAGTCTTGCAATAAATCTTACCATTCTCACAGGTCTGAAAGACATCATACAGTCAGTGCGATAGCTATTGGACCAGGAATCCCAACGAGGATATTCTCCTTTCTCCAGCATGAACATCTCACCACAGAAGTTCTGCTGTTCAAAACCCACCCACCTGATAAATAAATGATTGCAACAAAATCAAGTTTGTCTTTGCATGTTACACAATTAAACTAATTTAATATCAAGGACAATTCTTTGTAAAACAATATGTTGAAAGTTTCAAGTGGGAAAAAAATTAGAAATATATAATTTGTCATTAGTCACTGAATTTTGAATATATTTACTGACTAATCGTCACCATTGCAGAATTACAATGAGTCATCAAGTTCTGTGTTTCATAACGTAGTTAATATGTGTCCCACAACTTGGAAGCTAAGGTATATAAAGTACTACTGCACAAATATCCTTCTGATGCTCAATGTGGTAAAGCAGAAACAACGTTGACCAGCTGCCAGAGGGTTGCTGCTCCCTGGGCAACCGTACTGTAGTATAAGTTAATAACAATTGTAGAAAGTAATGTTACTTATTTATGCATATGCAAATCAAAATACAAATGTCTCATCTCCAAATTTGTAGTTTGATAATAGTTCAGTGTAAGGGTGTATTGGGCACTACTTATTTGAAGATCACCATTCTGAGACGTATGTTACACCCTCAAAATGTGAGATAGAGCTTCAGAAGATAAGTGTGTCAGCATAAATTCATTGTAAAGGAAAGATGTCTCATCCTGACTTACTATTGACTCATTACCAATGAGTTGAAACATAAATATTCAGAGCCCTGATATTTAAACAATAGGAACTGCGTCCACCTGCAAAAGCTGGGAGAAACACTAATGCATCAGATAGGTTAACATATAGCTGCACGACAGAACACACGATTCGATTCTGAAAGGAAGCACTTACGGTCCACATTCAACACGGATCGACCCCACTTTATCGAAGCCCTGATCGCAGATGTTTCTGCACTCTGTATTGATATCCATTCTGCGACCTTGGAAGTTTTCATACTCATAAATGATCATCTAAGAACAAAAAATGGCATAAAAGAATCTCAATTGCTATTTTATAATTGAACTGTTAAAAATGAAGCATAAATCATGCACTTAAAACCTTAATTTGTATTATTAATTTCAAAAATGTATTCCATGAACAGCAAAGATAATGGTTCACTGGGTACATGAATGCTTTGTGTGCCACTGAGATGTGGAGTAGCAAGGTCATACATTCAACATCCAGTATGTGCCACGTTAGTTTAGATATCAATACTTGGGTAAATGTGTAGCAATGAAGTAGACAGAATTTCCACTCCATCTTATTGTCAGATGACTGCTGCTCACAGGTAGACACCATTAAGGTCAGGGTTGGCTTTGACTGCGATTTATGTTTAAATTCTAATCCATACTGTCTCAGAACACCAATACTGGATAGTCACATGTGATCACTTGAGCAATAAAGAATGGGCTTGCTCATAGGGCTAGTTTAGTATAGTGGTAGTGCCCCTGCCTCTGAGCCAGGAGGCCTAAGTTAAAGTCCCAGCTGCTCCAGGGGTGTATAATAGCATCTCTAAACAGGTTGATTAGAATATACCTTCGCTGCTCCTCTCCAAACATTTATAATTCAAAAAGAGGGGAGTTAAAACTAAGATATTTTACTCTATGCCTATTTCAAACTGTAACAATTTACAGGAAGTTAAAGTCTGGCAAAATTATTTAAAGGCAAATGAATATTTCACTTTTTCCTAAATAGGATGGTATAGTAATTGCAAAGTAAAATACTTCAAAATAATAATGCTTATTGATTGTTAAGACCTCATTGTGTGTACTATGGAATCTCAGTCCACAAGTAGACTGACCCTGGATCACACCTATAGAAAACTTTCGAATGATAAGCCACAAGTAAGCTCACATTAAGATACTTCTATAAGCAGGAATTGTTACTTAATGATAAATCCTCATTTGCACTAAACTGGACCTACTCTAATATTATTAATAGATCATTTACAACATTGAAATTAAAACCCACCAATACACCTACCCTGTTAGTGCGAAGACTTGAAGCAGAATGGCTTCCAATGCTACCCTGCATTCCAGTGTGAGACATTGTGACAGCTGCTAAAACAATAATCGAGATAGAACAAATTTATTTTGCCCTAGTTGCTAAATAGTTTTATACATTTTTGATTAACTTTATACTTTCTAAACTTTCATAATTTATGAAGTTTTCACAACAGTTCACAAGTTTAAATTTTTGAAAGTACTGCAATGGCTCACCCAGAAACAGTTCAATCTTTTGCCAGACAAGAGAGAATATGTAAAGTGATGCTTAAACCTCAGTTCATCCTATTTATATATCCAGTGGATTTGCTTGTTGCATTTTTTTCTTTTCAAGCAGGTTAAATCATAAAGGGATAAACAAAACAAAATGTCATTATATTGAAGCAGCAGAAGCTGATTCCAGCTCTTTGCTTTGTTTCATTGGCAACACCATACAAATCAGCAAAAACTACAGTCTACAGTAGACACAAGTGCAGCCGAGAACAAAGAGTTGACCCGTAGACAGCTTTGTACAGCTTTTGTTAAATTTACGCTGCAAGAACATAAGCAGATACTGTGGAGAATATGTATTGTTCTAACTAACACATTTCATCTTACAAATTGCAGTGCCTTCATTATTCAAGATCTGTAACCAGAATTGTAAATGTGGGAGTAGGATGATGTTAAGCCTGTGTCCTCTGGTCAAAGATGCACTATGCATTGCTGGGGTCTGTATCCAAAAACAATCAGGGCCTCTTTCACATATTTGCAATCCATTAAAACACAACTATGAATTGTAACAGCGAGTATTTGTCTTTATTTTCTAATCAGAGAATTCAACTCTGAAACCACGTTAGTCACATGTCTGACTGCATTGTTAAATGCTCAAATGGTTGTATGCAGTTTTTCTGTGTTAACTGTGAGTTATTTGGAAGTTCTTAGCATGCTGGGGCCACTCTGGGCATGAACTTTTTTGGCAAATAGAGGGTAAGCATTTAGAAGATGGAAAGTGCAGCTGAATGTAACACGAAATTTTCTTTTGACCCACCAGATTCCTGAATGATTCTTTGCTTGTGTGCAATTTACAGTTCTATAAATATCAGTCCTCCCCTGGCATATTGCTTCCCATTTATATACAGTAGTCTTATCACCAAATCATGTATTAGTCTCCCCCAGAACCCCCACCCGCGACTCTGCTGGTATATTCTCCCCATCTCCATCTAGTTCAAGACACCAGCCTCTCTTTATCTTAACTGTTTACCCAGTCCAACTCCTGGTTTCCTCTATACTAAATAACTCTTCATTCTTGCTTCTTTCAATATCATCTGAACTTGCTTGCTCTCTCACTGACCTCTAAATGCTCTTTCTGTATAATTCTACCTTTATTCATCACCACCCTTTCAAACTTGTTATAAGACATAGCTTCTCTAGTTCTGTCATCACAGTAATAACCAAACTTCCCTGACTCCTTCATCAGGCACACAGATCCATTTTCCACCTTGTGACCTCTTTCTTTCTGTATCTGCACTGGGGAAAAAAAAATGTTCAGCTGCACTTTCAAATTTCCAAATGCTTACTCTCTATTTGCCAAAATGGCTCAATATAATTTGTTTCTTTCAAGGAGCCTGTCAGTATTTTTTTCAAAGATACTTTTTGATTTTCAGGGGTTGCTTTTTAGTTTTCAAGGACTCCTGTTTTGATTCTCAGTAACTGTTTCATTTGGTGACAAATTCACAGTCATATTATTTTCCCTAGTTGTGTTTAATTTTTTGGAGCTTCCTTCCTTAAACAGAAAAGCTAGCTCAAAATTCAAAGACTGTATATTTGTATGTATTTTAAGAGTGTATATTATTACATATTTTGTTTGTTACGCAGTTGGATCTAGATTTAATGGGAACAGATACAGCAGTGAAGTTTACGAGGCATTTAGACAGACGCATGAACAGGCAGAGAATAGAGAGATATGGACCATGTGCAGGCAGATGGGATTAGTTTAGACTAGTATCCTTGGTTGGCACAGACATGGTGTTCCCGTGCTGTGGTGTGCAATGTTCTGTTCTACGTTCTATGCGCCTTCAAAAGGATATGGGATAAATATTTTAAGGGAAAATTTTTTGTGCAATTATGGAAAAGAGCAGGAGACTAGAACCACTTGGAAACTCTTATATATCATTGCCACGATGAGCCAGGTATTCTCCTTCTGTGCTGTAGAATTATATGAAGTAGTTACATCTGGTCTAATTTAAAATGTTACTTTTAAAAATGTCCATGACATACAAAATGTAATCAGTTTGGCTGACTTTCCCAGCAACACAGCAACACCATATAACTTTTATCTTGGGCTTTGTCAGTGAGATTCAGACATGATGTGGAGAGACTCACTTTTATAGATTATTTGTAGTGACAGGACATCTGGCTTTAAAAGTAACTTTCCATGCAATAGTTTTGGTCATAAATGATGACTCATACTAGGTTCTGAAAAACCATGTGTGTGGCTGAAAGGCCAGATTATTGATTGTTCATTTTACTTGTAATTGTAGCCTCCACAGAGAAACAGGGTCAAAGACCTAAGCATCCAGATATTGTCTCAATGCTTAAAGACACAACCTGCTCCTTCCAACATTCCTAGGAATCCTTTATCATTGAAGATGTGATAGAGGCTTCTGAGGATTACAGAAGCCTCACAGAGATCATGGCCATCATTGTCAATTCTCTAGGATTGGTCTGGAATCTCCAGGGATTTGAAAATCAATATCCAGACCACTGCATGTGTTCAACATGGAACAATATCATTGGGGCATTGAACTTTTTTTGTGATTTTCTTTGGCTATACTCTTTACCAATTACAAAAATATCAACAGTGGGAAAGTGTGACTGACAGTTAAGCATTGTTCAACTGGGTCATGAAAGATTGTGCTTTTCAATTACTGATAAAGGCGATGATAAAGGTGTGTGTCTTGAAAACTACTAACTGGAACATGAGTCAAGTCATGTGATTAAATTTCCAGCAATACACTTAATCACAGTTGGCAACCCTATTGTCAATCGACAGGCCAGAGACATACTATAGCCTACCAGTTCAATCTTTATGAGGTCAGCATATTCAATTTAGATAACTTGCATTGTTCCAACAGGAATCACTTTTCACATTTTACCCATATGTTGCCATCAATACAGGATCTCTTCCAACTTGTGGTTTTCAATTTTTGCTCACTTAAATCCAAGAGGCTAAGACTTTAGTATATTCATACACAACTAGTTTAACGACACATTGTAAGATTTAAATGGATCATGTCAGCATTACAAGCCCTACTCTCCCTGCCTAATGATTTATTACTTAAGATTCATTCTGACCAACAAAGATGACCTTCACTCTCTTCTCTGCCACTCCTCACGTACCTCCAGTAACAGAGTTTTGGACTTTTCTATCACTACAATTTAAGTCATCCAAGCAAGTTCTTCTTCCATATCATCTTACAACACCCAACCCCTCCATCAACTTCACCGTCAAATAAATTACTGCCTTGTCTCAACCTTCTTGCTGACGGCCTTAAACATGTTATATCTCCTGAACTCAAGCACCACCTCTCCAATCAAATTTTTATCCATATTACTGCCCTGAAACTGTCCCAAATTACAGATGATGTCTTCTGCAATTAGGGAGCACAATCTCACCTCATCCTTTTCAGTTTCTCTCCAACCACTGATAATGTCGACTGCCGCATCATTCAGCTAAATGGAATCATGTTAGTGATAATGGGAACTGCAGATGCTGGAGAATCCAAGATAATAAAGTGTGAAGCTGGATGAACAAAGCAGGCCAAGCAGCATCTCAGGAGCACAAAAGCTGACGTTTCGGGCCTAGACCCCAGAGAATCATGTTACTTTGTTTAGCTCTTAGTTATCTAATTGCAGGCAGTGGAACTCAAAACTTTTCAATCTCTGCACCATTATCTTGAAAGGCCTTCAAGGAACAGGTGTTGGGGTTACTCTAGTTCCTCAAGATTCTGCTCCCATACAACATCATGTGAAGATATAGAGTTGGATTTTGCACTCACAGTTGTGATTTACAGCTCAGCCATTTTCATTATTGCTTTTGTGTTGTCAGGAAGAAGCTGCTCTGGACCCAGGTTTCTGGCCCACCTCAGCATAATGACAGTGGGCCCTGGGCATTGATTCCTCCCCACTCATCAGCTATTATCTCAAATCCAATCAGACTGTCCACAATTTCAGAGTCCTTTTTGACCCAGAGCTGAACTTCTCATCTCATCTTCTTTCAATTACAAAAACAACCGATTTTCATGTTCATAACATTGGCTGTCTCAGTCCCTGCTGTTGTGCATCTGCTGCCAAAGCTCTATTTCACATCTTTGCAACATCTAAAATCATCTATTCCAATGCCCTTGCTAGTTCTCTTCCTCCACATTTGGTACACTTCAACTCATACAAACTTCTGTTGTCTATAATCTGATGCTGTTCTGCATCAGGTCCCATTCATTCATTATTCTCCCACTCTCTGACTTAAATTAAGCTAATGGTATCCCTAAGCCACAAATTTTAAATTCCAATCCTTGAGTTCAACATTTTCAAAGCTTCAACTTTCCTTTTTTTGTTGTTACTTTTTTTAACTGTTTATTATTACTAATTATGCATGTTAGATTTGCATTGGAAATTTGAAGAATGATTGAAGAGCACAACTGTCTCACTCATGTTCAAGGGATAAGGAGTTGTCATGTCCACCTGTACCTGCTGCTAATATATGAAGATATATGAAGATATGCTTGAGGAGAGTCCACAACCTGAGTAGAATGAACAGAAAGGGCCTTTGTCGTACAGTGGCAGTGTCCGTACCTCTGGGTCAGCAAACTTGAATTCAAAACCCCAATTACAGAGGTGTGCAATAACATCTCTGAACACGTTGATTGAAAATATCTACAAGGAACAGATAATGAACAGGCAATAAATCATCAGGGCTCCACTTAATACATTTATCTCATTGTAGTAACTATCCAAGTATTAGTGTCAGAGGATAGCAATGATATAGCATAAGTAGTACATAAGCTGCTGCATTATATATCACATATATCATTTTGTAACTATTGCATGCATCAACTTAATTTGTGATGGGATTTCTTTCTATAACTATCCCTATCCAATTTTTCCCCACTTTTCCTTAACAGACTGACAAAATGAGGGTGTGTTGCAGTAGATGTTTGCTGTTCTCAGGTGGTTCACTTAAATGGCATTCTTAATGAGTGAACTGCGATTGTATGGCAGCAAGCTGTTTAATGTTGGAGGGGCTAAAATTATCAGTGTGTGCAACACTCCCTTACGTCAACATGCATTCCTGCAGTTAATCACAATTTAGTGACCATAGGTAGGATCTGCAGGACCTTTCCCCTTGTAAGCAAATATTTTTTCTTGCAAACATGAGCTAATTATTGTGTTCTATTGTTACTGTTCAAGTAAATGTTTCAAATTTAGAGTTTGTGTCACAATAAAAGTGTGAAAAATATACTTGAGTGAAATTTCTTTGTTTTTTTTTAGTGAGGGTGCTGCCAGATTGAAATAGCAGCTCAGAAATTCTCGGCGTGCCACTGACATCAAAATGTAAAATTCTCTTAACCTCCACTGAATAAAATTAAAATTAAACAAATAAAACTCACTTTCCAATAATGTTGTCCCAAGGCTCTTGAAATTCAAGGAATAATACAAGATAAATTAGCATAACTTCAGGATGAGATAATAAGTATATGTAATTGAAATTGAATCACATGGCATCATCTCCCCTACCAGCATCCACGTGAGCACAGTAATATAAAATTACAATGTTTGATGCCAGAAACAAGAGTCATGTTCTTTGTTACATATATTCTCAAATTTAAAACTTGCCTGTTTCTGCTGATATGTATCCACTTGATTCTTGAATGAATTTGCATTTTCAGTTTCTGTATGAAACATTGATCAAGCTTTTCAAGACAGTGATAATAATAACATCAGCTATTACATTTACCCAAGAGCACAAATGTTCACTGGGGCTTCCCCCCAAAATGTCTTGTCAGTAGAAAACCAAAATAAGCCCTCTTTACAGAGAATCTTGAACTTCTTTTCACAGCAATTACTTAACCACATAAACAATCAGATTGATGAATCCTGATTGAAAGATGATTACTTTGGAAAAGGAAAGATAAGTTAGAATATTTAATTATGTACAGAAAAGGAAATAAACCAAAGGAAAGAAAGACTGAATTAAGAGAAGAAGATAAAAGAAAAGAAAGTTAAAAAAAGTCATATTTTAAAATTTACAGATAACCAAATAAATCTGAAAGAAGGGGACCACATGCTCACGTTATGAAATTTTCAATGCCAAAATAGTTGTTTGGTGGTAATTAAGAAGTTTCTTGCTGCTAAAATATTTACATACACTGGAATGGACAAGTTATAAATTGTTCTGCGAGTGTAGTGGGTGTCCATTCCTTAAGTATTACAATTTCTTGTCCTTTCATGTATGACCAAGTTAAGTTCCTCTGTGAGATTACCAGCATAGAAGAGCATCAGGAAGATGAAGACAGAGATAATGGGAACTGCAGATGCTGGAGAATCCAAGGTAACAAAGTGTGGAGCTGGATGAATGCAGCAGGCCAAGCAGCATCTCAGGAGCACAAAAGCTGACGTTTCGGGCCTCGACCCTTGCTCTCTGATGAAGGGTCTAGGCCCGAAACGTCATCTTTTGTGCTCCTGAGATGCTGCTTGGCCTGCTGTGTTCATCCAGCTTCACAGGAAGATGAAGACAGTTCAGACAGCAACCTCCTGATTTCCGTATTTAACTGCATGTGAAACTGCTGGAAATTGCTCTCCAGTTTAGTAACAGGGAATGTTGATAGTCTCACTACAATATTTACCACAAAATTTAGCCCATTACTGTCTACTTTAATTGAAACTTTGTGTTTGAAGTATTGAAACTGCTGATAGCATTTTGATAGCTGATCAATGCTTATAAAAATTGCAGTATTTAAATTTTAAAAACCCTGATAACTCGGTGATTGAGAAGTTGAACATCCAAATTTTACACCTTTTATAACTCTTAATTACCTGGGATTTTAAACAAATGACTAGCGTGAGTTGCTTGTCTATACTCTCAGAACATATTGGCCAAGGATAAGACTCTATGCATGTGAATATTCTAAGTATATATAATTGTATCTAGGAACTGCCTTAGCTATTCAATTAAAATCCAAGCACCTAATTATTTAAGTGGTACATCTTTTTAAAGTATATAACCCATGGGATAACAGTCAAAAGCTAAGCCATATTTGTTAGTTATGCATCTGACCTCCATTTTACCAGCAACAGTAACTCATTAATAGATTTTCCAACAAATATTAGCGATAATTAGCTAGCCTCCCATGGTATGATTTCAAAGTCAGTGCTCAAATCAACCCCGTTGTGTTCTGAGTAATTTTCTGTTAACAAAATATATTTAACATTTTTAAATACATTTTTATCTAAAAGTTATTCATGCATTATTCAGATATGCAGATTTTAATCTTTCTGCTCCTGCCCCAGCCCCAGCATAGGGTTGAAACTGAAATCCATGGGATCAGCCACAAACAATGAGATGTTGGCATTCATATCTGCTGCTCACTGGACCACAAATCTGACTCGCTCACTTCTCACTTTCTATTCAATGTTTGACTATAAATAGGAGCGATGAAACTCAACTCAATCATTTTTGGAACCTACCCCAAACAGTTCGGCTCTGGTAAGTTGGGTTTTTCTTGTTTTTATTTTATTTTAACTTCAAATTCCTTTGTTTTGTCTCAATTTGTTTATCCCTGCTTTGTAATTTACTCTACAGCATCAATTTAGCCAGATATAGTAGAACATTACACCAGAATTAGCCAGGATTTTATTGCATCAAATATTGATACCTTTCTCCAAGCCATTGCCTTGTGAAGAAAAATAATGCCATTTGACTTTTTCTTTCAGGACAAGAAACACCAAGCTATAAGCATGGCGCAAATAAACCCTGCAGGAGTTTTCAAGGTGCAGTTTTTGTTCTTAAATATTTAGTCAGAATTGAAACATTAGCTTTTGCTTAAAGCTCCTTTTCACAGAATTTCATGAAATGAGTAACAGTAATCATCTTATTGCAGATTACTGCTTATGATCAAGAAAATTTCCAAGGCAAGAGGATGGAATTCACTGCATCCTGCAAGAATATAATGGACTGTGGATTTGACAATATTCGATCCATCAAAGTTGATTGTGGAGCGTGAGTCAACGGCCTTTACATATTTTTGCAACAAAATAACACAGCCCTAACCGTTACTGTCAAACACATTCTCAAGCAATTTTATCAGTCTTACTTGAAATGGAATCATGGAGATTTTAAAATTCATTGTGATTTGCAAATCATAATCATCAGTTTACGGAAATGTATTTTGTTTTTACCTTTACACACATATTTACATAGCAGTGTTATTGTTGTTCACTTTCTGAAGAGAATTTGGTGAATTTAGACACTGATACTATGGAGAATTAGATTGCTTCATGTATTACTGATCTAAAATTAGTATCAATTAACTGAGGGTTCAATTACATCTCTATTTTTGTTCTGAAGTAGTTTTCACATAACAGCAACATTGTAAATCTAGGGGTGGGGGCAGAGTGGAAGTAACAGGTCCTTGAGCTGGTGTTCATGCTATTTTGCAATGATCAGGTTACAATATAGCCTCAGTCAGTCTTATTGTGGGGTACTCATGAATGTCAGGGATCCCAAAATTCAATTTTTCCCTTAACTTTTATTTATTTTCCGTACTAATCTTTCCAAACTACTTTATGTAACACACATATGCATGAATGGGTGTATATCTCATCATGGTATGTGCATGTCATAAGGTCTAAAGCTGACTTTCCTTCTGCAAAGGAAACATAAATGAGCTCTGTTAAATAAAACGAAGAACTGTGGATGCTGGACATCTGAAACAAACAAAAATAGAAACAGCTGGAGAAGCTCAGCAGGTCTGGTGGTATCTGTGGAGACAAAACAGAGATAAACATTTTAACTCAAGATTAAGGGTCACTGCTAGACCTGCTGAGTTTTTCCAGCAATTTCTGTTTTCGTTTGTTAAAGAGTTGAGTGATTTAATGCTGGCCTATCACGTAATCTATTCTCAGGACAGTATAGCCTAGAATTTTATCCTTAGGTACAAGTTAGAACGTACACCTGTAAAATTGTACACGTGTGTCCATTTTGTCAATGTCAGGTTATCTCCAACCATTCTTCCAATCTCATTAGAATATGTCCAAACTTAAAATGGACATAAAACATTGAAACAATTGGGTCCCAAGGCAATGTAAATCCACACCAGGATATTTGAATTAATTGAATTATCAGTTAAGCACTTTGAAGTTAATAGGTTCAGAAGTTCCAGTTGGAGAAGTTGTGCAATTTTTAATGTGATTTATACTCTGCCAAAAGTATGCATTAATCCATAAAATATGTATTAGCGCTCAGTGTGGTTCTTCTTTTCTCATGATTATTCAAAAATTATAATTAAAAGACCAGAAAAATAACTTTAGAGCCACATTTTCAGCAAGACAGAAACAATGTTGAGATTTCCTCCCATTTTCAAATAGGTGCAACCAGAGGATACTTTGAGAATCTGGCATGTAGCCAGTTTGATGGATGGATATCTGTTGAATTGCACAATGTGGTGGATGGAAGTAAACGATCAAGAAAACCGAGGCGTATTGTATTTATAGTTGATATAATTACTGACACACATCAATGGGCCGGACTCAGCTGTACTGCTTCAGGGCTCAGTTGGGTAATGTTTTCAGACTGGGCTAGTATGACTCTCAAGATAATAAAATGTGAGGCTGGATGAATACAGCAGGCCAAGCAGCATCTCAGGAGCACAAAAGCTGACGTTTCGGGCCTAGACCCTTCATCAGAGAGGGGGGTGGGGAGAGGGAACTGGAATAAATAGGGAGAGAGGGGGAGGCGGACCGAAGATGGAGAGTAAAGAAGATAGGTGGAGAGAGTATAGGTGGGGAGGTAGGGAGGGGATAGGTCAGTCCAGGGAAGACGGACAGGTCAAGGAGGTGGGATGAGGTTAGTAGGTCGCTGTGGGTGCGGCTTGGGGGGGGAGGAAGGGATGGGTGAGAGGAAGAACCAGTTAGGGAGGCAGAGACAGGTTGGACTGGTTTTGGGATGCAGTGGGTGGGGGGGAAGAGCTGGGCTGGTTGTGTGGTGCAGTGGGGGGAGGAGACGAACTGGGCTGGTTTAGGGATGCAGTAGGGGAAGGGGAGATTTTGAAACTGGTGAAGTCCACATTGATACCATTGGGCTGCAGGTTTCCCAGGCGGAATATGAGTTGCTGTTCCTGCAACCTTCGGGTGGCATCATTGTGGCAGTGCAGGAGACCCATGATGGACATGTCATCTAGAGAATGGGAGGGGGAGTGGAAATGGTTTGCGACTGGGAGGTGCAGTTGTTTGTTGCGAACTGAGCGGAGGTGTTCTGCAAAGCGTATGACTCTCACATTGCATGGCAGGAAACACTAGAAGATTCAAACACTCTCAGGTGTATATTCAATTCTTTTAAGCTCATTATTCTGAGAAATAATTATTCTGCCCATCATGGAGACTCCTAACGGTTTTAGGCAGTTTGAAGATCTTTCTTTTAACTAAAATTGCAGAGATTAATGCAATAAAAGTCATATTTCACACTAAAGATTGAGAAACAATTCAGGCAACTGCTCATATTTACTGCATCATTGTATTAGTGCACAACCAAAGCAGCAAATTATTGCTAAGAGATAATAAGAATAGAAGGTATGTGTTTTTTACATAGAATCCATGGAATTCAGTCCATCTCAATATTAAGACAGGGTGAAAGCATTAATGTGCCTATTTTTGAAAACCTTACATGAAAGCATTATCTTTTTTCTTGTAGCTGGGCTGGCTATGAACATTCCAGCTTTTTTGGACAACAATTTATCTTGGAGAAAGGAGAATATCCTCGCTGGGATGCCTGGAGTGGCAGCAATGCTTACCACACTGAAAGACTCATGTCCTTCCGCCCTATTTGCTCTGCTGTAAGTCAGTTCACAGTTCAGTATCTGTAGGACTTGATGATTACATAGCATGTACTTGTCATAACTGACAGTGTAACATCTAGCACCAAATAAGGTAATGTTACTCATTAAATATAACATCACAGTTAATTTCTTTGGACCGCATTATTATGCTGGCTTTTTGAAATTGCGTTATCATGGAATCCAATGACAACAGAAATAGACCATTCAGCCCATCATGGGTAGATGCTTCTCTGCAGCAGCATCTCTACTAGACTCAATCCCCCCAGATTCCGTCTGGTTCAGCAATTTATTTTTCTCTCCTCAAATTAGTGTTTATCCAATTTCCTTTTCAAGGTCATAATTGTATCAGCCACCACCATACTCTCACGCAGCGTTGAACATCCTAACCATACAGTGCATGAAAATCGTTCTTTCTCATGTTCCTGTTGCCTTTTTTCCCTCACATCTTGACTGTCCTCATGTTACTGAGTCAAGACTGTGGACCTGGAGAAAAACAGCAAGCCAGGCAGCAAGAGCAGAGTTGACGTTTAAGATCTAGAACATTCATCAGGACTGGGGAGGGGTTGGGAAATAAATAGAGGGAGGAGGGGTGGAGCTGAGGGAAGGTAGGTGGGATAGTGATAGGTGGATGCCGGTAGGGGTAGTGGGGATTGGTCTGTGGGAAAGATGGGCAGATAGGTGGGAAAAATGATGGCAAGTTGTGTCAGGTCAAGGAGGCAGGGATGAGGCCCAAGGGTAGGGAGATTTTGAAACTGGTGAACTCTATGTTCAGGTCATCAGCTGTAGGCTCCGGAGATCAAAATGAGGCATTGTTCCTGCCATTTGCATGTGGCATCATTGCGACACTGGAGGTAGTCCAGGATGGACATGACACGGGGCGGGGGGGGAGCGCGTCGGAAGGTGTTGTCAATTAAAGTATACAGAGCGCAGATGTTTTACGAATTGGTCACCAACTCTACTCTTAGGCCTTCCAATGTGGAGGAGGCCACATCAGGACCAACGAATACAGTAAACCAGGTTGGAGGATGTCCAAGTGAATCCCTGTTGGACATAAAAGATGCGTGTTGGGCCTTGGCTGGAGAGCGAGGTGTAGGGGCAGATGTAGCACCTCCTGCAGTTGCAGGGAAAGCTGCCAGGTGTGGTGAGGTTAGTGGGGAGTGTGGAGCAGATGAGGGAGTCACAGAGTGAGCGGTCCCTGTGAAAGGCAAATTGGGGTGGGGAGGGAAATATCTCTTTGGTGGTGGGGTTGGATTGTAGATGGCAGAAGACGAGGTACTGCATGTGGAGGTCGGTGGGGTGGTATGTGTTCTTGCTATCAACTCTATCTAGATTTTGAACGCTTCTATCAAATCTCCTCACAACCTTGTCTTCTCCAATCTATCATTGTGGTCAGTTGAGTACAAACTACTGTTTTTATAAAGGTTCATCATAACTTCATGGCTTTTATAAGCTGTGTCTCGATTCATAAAGCCGAAGCCCCTGGATGCCTTTATAATCAAAAAAAGAGATGTGGAAATTAATTTGAGAATATTGGTAGAATCATGTCATTAAATCAATACCTCAATTAAAACTCAAATGCACTGTATTGAAACATACACTTAGAACAGAGTCCTTGGTAACTGTGTTAAATTTTTATGGCCAGATGGGTGCATTCATAACAACAAGGTGTATTTGGATGCAGTCAGCATGCTCCAGATAATATAACTGAACGTAAAAGGGCACAGGAATAGCAATTTTATTCTCAGGAGTAAAGCGAGATGCTGCAAGGAAAGATTATAGAAACTTAGATTTTAGTGACAAATACAAAATATTGAATTACGGAGATGTATACCAAGTACTTCTTAACTCTTCACCCATAAATGTAACACAGCGTTTTCAAATGCACTCAGAATGTATATATACCATTTTCCTTTAGCATCATAAAGAGTCCAAAATTGTCATTTTTGAGAAGGAAAACTTCATTGGAAGACACTGGGAGATGTGTGACGACTACCCCTCTTTGCAAGCCATGGGGTGGTGTAACAATGAAGTCGGATCCATGAAGGTTCAAACTGGCGCGTAAGTAGTGTCATAGAGTCATAAAGATGTACAACACAGAAACAGACCCTTCGGTCCAAGGCATCCATGCCAATCAGGTACTTAAATTAATCTAATTCCATGTGCGTGCATTTGGCCCATACCCCTCTGAACCATTCCTTCTCATGTACAGTGTTTTCAGTAAAGATAGTTCATTGGAACTTAAGGAGGGATACTTCACTGGATTCAGTAGAATCTTGTACATTTAGCAGCTTGATGTCTTGTCAGGTTTGCTATTTCTAAAATAGCATTTTATCTTAGGGGAAGAAAATAACTTGGTTAATCAATTCTAACTAGTTCAAAAATAACCAGAGAGTTATTCGAGCTGTTGCTTCTGTAGTCACTGAACACTCATAATCCAGTCTTAGATGCTCTGACACATAAATGCATCTGTAGCTATATGGTCTGGTTCATGTTTATGCAACGTAACGTAAATTTGAAGTTCATTTAAGTAAAGAATGCTGTTTTTCTGGCTCAGATGGGTGTGCTACCAGTACCCAGGATATCGTGGCTTCCAGTATATTATGGAATGTGATCGCCATGCTGGAGAGTACAAGCACTGGAGAGAGTGGGGATCCCATGCTCAAACTTTCCAGATCCAGTCACTCCGCCGCATTCAGGAGTAAAGCAACAGATCAACACAGCACAGTGGGAGGGCCTGCAAAGGAAATCTATGGGTATACTTGTACTACATTCTGTAGTAGAACAATAATCTGTGTACTGTAATCGGTTTAACATCTCATTACAATCAGTTCGGCTATTGAAATACTCAAATAAAAGTCATAAAAATGTTTCCCTCTCTTTGGCTCAAGTTACCCCCGTGGAATCGCTTGTTTTAAAATTTGACATCTGGTCAACAGGAGAGACTCATCAGGCTTTTAAGTTATGAAATATAATAGACAGCTAGAACATTTTGGTGGATTCTGTTGAAATGAGCCAGCGAAGAGCAATTGGTCATGAAGCTTGAAGCACATCAACCACAAGTAATTATGTTCTCAGTATCACAAGCATCTTAGCTCTCTGACTGCGAATTACATTTTGCTTTTCAGCAAGAGTTCAAAAAAACTTTATAACCAGCTGCTTCAATGTACACTGACAACATTTAAATGAAATGCACCCTTCCCCTGAGGGAGATTGATTTATGGTCAAAATTATCTAAATTAATCATTATAAATACATTCTGTCCTCAGGATTGACATAATGAAAATTTGCTCCATCACACACAACTGATTGAGGGTTCTTTCTTTTCCACATGGTTAAGGAGTCCAAGTGGCCTGGCCAGTTTGGGAGTTTAATTCTGCTCATGCAGCAGAAATCTTCTGCAAGTGCCAGCTGGAAATTGCGAGACGTTGACTGTCCCCAGTAATTGGCTGACAGTGTTTCACCCAGTAACTCCCCAGTATGAAGGATAATATCCCCTCTGAAATAGCTCAAGCAATCAAGAGAAAACGTTGAAGACTCTGTAGAACATAAACAACATTATCAGATGATCGTTAAAAACGCAGAACAATTTCCTGTGTTTACAAATGAGATTATGACCTTTAACCACTGCAGTTATTTACTATCATTAATGTTATTTTTGACACAAATTACAGGCAATTACATTGTTTCTTTAACACACTAATAAACTATGAACCGTTAACAGCAACGCAATTGAATGAATTATATATATCACAACTGTTCCTTTCAGATAAGTGTGTAGTGAAAACGAAAGGAGAAATTGTTCAACAAAAAATAGAATCTCTGCCAAACGTGATTAGTACATGAATGTGTTACAGCAGAGAATTTTCATCTTGCTACTTTGTAATCTTTGAGCTTCAATTGAGCTTTCATCAGTTAATTGTTATGAATCCTAGGAATGTACCAGCTAAATTTTACTTGAAAGTTTTTGAACATAGTACAGAAGGTAATGTCATTTTTCTCAGCACACCATTGGTAAGGAATGATAATTTGTTTGAGCCAAAGAAAACTTCCCCTAGTGTAGGAGTGTAAAGCCCTTCCTTTCTTACCGTCTATGTCTGGCCAGGCCAGAAAAAGCACTCTGTCAGGAAACTGCTCAAGGATTTCAGGGCCGCTGGTCTAAAGTTACATAAAGAAAATGTGGTAGTAAATGCTTTCTCCCCCAGCTCACTGTTCAGTTGATTATTTGCAATTTTAATTATCTATGTGAAAAAAACAATAAATGAATCAAACTACTCTCAGTGATATAATCAACTATTTTTACAATGATTGTCTGGGAAGCTAGGGAGGAGGTGGTGGAGCCTTTGCCCTGCATCTTGGAGTCCTCATTGTCTACAGGTTTAGTACCAGAGGAGTGGAGGATGGCAAATGTTGTGCCCTTGTTCAAGAAGGGCAGTAGGAATGACCCAGGCCATTATAGACCTGTGAGCCTTACGTCTGTTGTAGGAAAAATTTTGGAAAGGATTATAAGAGATAGGATTTATAATCATCTAGCAAGCAACAATGTGATTGGAGATAGTCAACATGGATTTGTAAAGGGCAGGTCGTGTCTCACAAACTTCATTGAGTTTTTTGAGAAGGTGACCAAGCATGTGGATGAGGGTCGGGCAGTTGGCGTGGTATACATGGACTTCAGTAAAGCCTTTGATAAGTTTTCCCCATGGTAGGCTATTGGAGAGAATACAGAGGCACGGGATTGAGGGAGATATAGCAGTCTGGATTAGAACCTGGCTTTCAGTAAGAAGGCAACGAGTGGTGGTTGATGGAAAATGTTCAGCCTGGAGTCCGATTACTAGTGGTGTGTCTCAAGGATCTGTTTTGAGACCAGTAAGTTTGCAGATGACACTAAATTCGGTGGAGTGGTGGACATTGTGGAAGAATGTTGCAGGGAGACTTGGATAAACTGCAGAATTGGGCCGAAAGGTGGCAAATGGAGATTAATACGGATAAATGTAAGGTGATTCACTTTGGGAGGACTAATAGGAAGGCAGAACACCAGGTCAATGGAAAGATTCTTGGTAGTGTAGATGAGCAGAGGGATCTTGGTGTCCATGTACATAGATTCCTGAAAATTGCCACCCAGGTTAATAGTGCTGTTCAGAAGTCTGATGGTGTTTTAGGTTGCACTGGAAGAGGGATTGAGTTCCGGAGACGTGATGTCATGTTGCAACTCTACAAAACACTAGTGCGGCCTCACTTTGAATATTGCATGGTCGCTCCATTACAGGAAGGATGTGGAATCATTGGAACAGGTGCAAAGGAGATTTACCAGGATGTTGCCTGGTCTGGAGCGAAGGTCTTGTGAAGAAAGGCTGAGGAACTTGGGTCTGTTCTCATTGGAGAGAAGGAGGCTAAGAGGGGATTTAATAGAGACATACAAGATGATCAGGGGATTAGATAGGGTGGACAGTAAGAGTCTTTTTCTGAGGATGATGACTTCAGCTTGTACAAGGGGGCACAGCTACACATTATGGGGTGATGGATTTAAGACAGATGTCAGAGGCAGGTTCTTTACTCAGAGAGTGGTAAGGGTGTGGAATGCCCTGCCTGCCAATGTAGTTAACTCAGCCACATGAGGGGCATTTAAACAGCCCTTGGATAAGCATATGAATGCTGATGGGATAGTGTAGGGGAATGGGCTCAGATTAGAATACAGGTCAGCGCAACATGGAGGGCCGAACGGCCTGTTCTGCGCTGTGTTTTTCTATGTTCTATGTTCTGTAACTTCACTTAATATGTTCAGCAAACAAATTTATTTGAAGTTACTGCGTATAACTTATTGTCTTACCCAGACTTTCATAATTGACATTGTAAGTTGCCTATTTAACTGAATTTATCCCTTAAAAATCTGTAATCTCACAGAGAAAGGCTGCATTTACATATCACCTTTTAGGTATAGGTTATCTCAAAGCAACAAATCATATTTACAAGGAGATTTGTTTTTTGGAACACAAGAATAAAAGAAATGGAAGCAACAGTGGGCCATTCCATCCCTCGAGTCTGCTCTGCCATTAAATGAGATTATGTGTCCTTTAATGCAATTAATGCACAGAAATATACTGATTCCAGTATTGAACAAGCTCAGTTACTGAGCCTTTACAACCTTTCGGGGAAGAGAATTCCGAAGACTCACCACCGTCTAACTGAAGGGGAGCAGAGGCACCAGACCTTCAAAATATTTGGTACTGCGTTACATGTTAATCGACCACATGGTCTAGATGTTTCCCACATTTACAGCAGACATTCTTGCACAAATATGGCAACAGATGCAAATCACCGCTTGCTTTTGGGAACACCACAGATGCTGTCTTGGAGTTCTAGAGGCAATTGTAGCCCCCAGTTCTCATCCATTCATTAACAGATACAGGTGAGGAAATTAGAAGGAAAACACAAAGATTTGACTATACAGAATATATAAAGCAAAAGGATCAAATGTAAGGAAAGCCTTAGGCTTATCCACTGCAATTTGATATTTACATTTTGTCCCTTATAATATTCCTTTTTCATCCCTGTCCTTCACAGTCTCTAATTGTTTCTGTCCTATGTAATAGATACAAATCCTCACTCATTCATTAGGTTTTACAGACTTATCCATTTCCAATATTACATGCTCTCTTTTTTTTTGACTGGGGCCTTCATTTTCCTGCCCTCATGCTCCACCTTCAGTTGCACAAACCCCAATCACCTAAGCTCCAAACTCCAGAATTCTCTTTGTACAAAGCTTCTGTATTGATACCTTAAAATATGCAACTTTTTTGTTGCAATCCCTTGTTCACCTCTCCTAGCTCTTCAACTATCACTTGGCCTTTGCAAGCACCTTGTGACAAGATGAAAATGCAAATTGCCATAATTATGTTCAGTAATAATATCTACGAATTATGCTGAGCTAAGTTTATTTAATGCTTAGTTTTTTTTTCAAAGCAACGTTATTGAAAACTTCCTTTTTTCTTTTAAACTGAATTAAATGCCGAACAAATGGTAAGGTCGTTCTGAAATCAGCTTGAAATTTTAAAGCAAATAATGCGATGCAGGAAAAAAACAAAGTTGTCAGTAAGTGACCTCTGATTGTTTTAGTTTGTAGTTTAAAAAATGAAGTGGCAGGTAAAAGCCCCTCCACCTCAATCATAATTCTAACCACTCTGCAAAAAAAAAGTGGACATACCAAAATCTCTGAATACCGCATTTCTGGTGGATAAATATTATTTGTATCAAATGATATCAGGTCTACTCCTTGGCTCTGAAGAAGATACTCCCAGTATCCGGTTCCCTAAAATATAAAGGACAAGATTAAACATGGCAAGTTAGAAGTGATCAATTCTTCAATGATTTGATGTTCATCTTTTCAGTCACCTTTAAAGTGCATGTTCTTTTTTTCTTAGAATTATTCCAGTATCTTGAATGCAGACATCATTCCTCGCAATTTATTTCAACAGTTAAACACCCTCTGTCATGAAATGTTTCCTGACATCTATCTAACACTTGCCTCTTATAAATCTGACTCTGCATCCTCCTAATCTGGTGCCCTGCCTTGATAGTACTATCTGGATTTATTTTTGCAATTCCATACATACAGAAAATTCCCATGGGACTTCACTTCTCAAGGCTGAAGAGCTCAAGGTTATCAAGTTGTCCTCCATAATATTATGAATGTGCTTCTTTGCTCAGCTCAGCACTGGATGGAGTCCCAATCTCACAGTAATGAAAAACACATGTAGTAATTCAGATACAACTTGTGCTTAGAATTCTGGACAACCCCTGAGTGTGTTTTGGAGATCTGAACTCAGCTGACATTTAAAATATAACTCAGTTTTCTACTTATGAAAGTGCTCTGCCTCACACTCTTCAGATATCTTAATCAACTACCCAGGCACCTCTTGACAGGCTTCATTCAACACAGGATGTATTAGGCTGCATTTTTAATTCCAAACAAAATAGCTTTTTGCCGATTTGCATTTCATTGGGAATTATCACTCTATATGTAAACTCTATTGAGTTCTTCGCAAATTTTTGGCTTCTTCCTTGAAGTCATACATACAACTTATCCAACCACAAATCTACCTCCCCACAACTTAGATCATTTATACAAACACGAAGATTAAAACAGCAGCCCTCAGGGAAACCTGTTCTGTACAATCCAAATTCATAACCTATCTTGAATTTGAAGAGTCTCTCATGTGGTACATTATTATTTGCAAGTTTTGTCATACTATATTGTATAATTTTCTCCTAATCTTAGATATTAGATATATTACATAATATTAGAGGTTGTATTGGAGGCATTTCAGAGGAGTTCAGTCGATTGATTTCAGAGATGAGGGGTTTGTCTTATGAAGGGAGGTTGAGCTGTTCAAACTTTTATTCTCCAGAGTTTGGAAGAATGAGAGATCTAACTGAGGTATATAAGATATAAAGGAGACTGACAATGTAGAGGTAGAAAGGATGATTCCTGATGTAGGGAAATCTAAAATGAGAGGTCATCTTTTAGGAGAAGAGTGCAAACAGATGGGAAGAAATCATTTCTCTCAAATGGTCATGAATCTGGAATTCACAACCCAAGACTGTGAGGGATGCCAGGTCACTGAATAAATTTAAGGAGCACATGGACAGATTTTTAATTAGTAACAAGTTGATAGGTAATGGGGAGCAGGCAGGAAAGTGAAGTTGAGGTGAAGATGAGATCAGCCACGATCTTATCAAATGGCGGAGGAGACTTGAGGGACTGAATGGCCTTTTCCTGCTTCTAGTTCTTATGAACTTCTCAAACTATCCATCACATTGGTGAGAAAAGACTAAGAGGAGATGGACTTAAGGTTTTTAAAATTTTAAACAGCTTGGATGTACTGAATGTGAGAAAAATGTCTCTTCTAACTGGAGAGTCAGTGACAATCAGAACAAAATTGTCACTTCTCAGAGAGGGCAGTAGATGAAATATCTTTACACAGACGGTTAAAGCATCAAAGAATTTATCTTATGCAGTGATTGAGACAGACACCATTGCCTCGTGGCATTAGCTGCAGCAAGAGGATAGTCGAGTAACTGACGACTATAGATTGTAAAATTTGTTAGGACTAAGTATGGGATTGTGAGAACGTAACTTTTTTTGTCAGTCACTTGTACTGCACTGTTTCTAGGCGTGCAGCTTCTTTAACACGTGTTCTAACTCGAGCTTGTCCACAGTTAATAAATTTATTTCTAGTTCAGTGTTGAAAATAAGCTAAAGTGGCAGGGAGGGTGAGCACAACAGAGATCAGTCTCTGCAGTAAAGGCCAGTCTACCAACACGAGGAACAAATCATTTCAGTACTTACAGCACCAGCTGAAACTACAGGCTGATTTAAACCTGCAATAAACTTAATTGCTTCTAGATTTGGAATAGAAAAAGAAAATAAAATTTGCAGTTTTTGGCAACTCAATTCATCAACATTCCTCAGTAGATGAACCAGCTCTCCTCTTCGCCCATGTTGCAACTCAGGATCACAAAATCTGTGAACGTCTGCTGGAAACTGCTCCATTTTAATGCAGTACATTTTGTAATACAGGTTCTTCCCGCCCCACTTTCTCTGTTCGACTGTTTGCCATTGCATTTCATCGCCATCATCTGACTCCATTACCGGTTCCCAAACTGTAAACAGTCCCTTCTTCTGACGAAGTAGGAAGTGAGCACACGACGTGACAGAAACCACCGGCATTGCAGCCCCTCCCGGAGGCAGGATAAGTCATTTCAGGCGAAGTGCACGCAAAATGTTTCTTGCAAATCTCAAGATTTGCTGAACGACTGAAGTAATAAATCACGAAGCGGCTTTTTTTACAAAAAATTACGCACTGGTTAGATTCATAAATTATTTTTATGTTACAATAATGATGTGAAGGATGAAATTTATGATAGCAAAAAGTGAAGCTCATTGCTACTTCGTTTACTTGATAGAAATTCTATTTTACCTTTAGAGGTCCCTTAAAAAGTATGACTTTACACAAATAAACGAGCTTCAATTCAAATAATTAAAGTGCGTTTAGGTTTTGAAACTGAGTTGAATACAAGTAGATTGTAAATATATGCATCACTGAATAGTTTGCAGTGTGTGCTCTAACGTTAGGCAGTTGAAATGATGGCAAAGATTAAATAGCTTGAAGAGTTAGGTGAGGCAATTGTTTACTGTAAAATAAAACCCCCATTAATGCTCAAGACCTTTCAAAATCCCAGGTTTCCCTGAATATTGTGAAAGTGATGCAATGCAAGTACAAAAAAACAAATTGTAACTTCGGACAAAAAACTTTGACCCACACCGAAGTCTTTGGAGATATAGGAGGTTGAGAGGCAACCTTACAGAAGTTTATAAAATAATGAGGAGTATAGAAAGAGTTAATGGTAGTTGCCTTTTCCCTAGGATGGAGAATTCAAGAATATTGGGGCTATTTTTTAAAAGTTGAGAGGAGACAATTTTAAAAAAAAGACGAGGAACACATTTTTTACACAGAGTGTGGTTCATGTTGGAAGACATTTAGACATTTAGATAAGCACGTGAATAGGAAAGGTTTGGAAGGATATGGACCAGGAGCAGGCAGATGGGACTGGTTTAGCTTGGGGTTACATTCAGCACAGACTGGTTGGACTAAATGGTCTGCTTCCATGCCCAATCACCCTGTGGCAGGAACATAAAAAAAACAAATACAAAGATTGGAGAGATAAAATGACCTGTAAATAGTCTTATGAGGAATGATACAAGTCATGTGATATGCACAGGAGACAAAACAGTTGTGTAAAAAAGAGGAAGCAAAAAGATACAAAATATGCTGAAAATCTGGTAGACAGCAGAAAATGGTGAACTGCTCAATGTTTTACTTCCTAACAGAGCGTGGTTATTATGTGCAAAGGGAGCTTCTTTGAGAGTCTCTCAGGTTTGAAGTAGCTGTTCTCAAATTTTCTTAAAAAAAAGTTCCTTGTTTATAAACAGATCTTGTTCCTGAGTGAGTTCGCAAGTCAGTTTGTATGTGAGTCAGAACATGATGCAGGACAATATAATGCCAGCCATTTGTAAGTATTGGAAATGTTCATGTGTGAGATGTTTAAAGTTCTACCTCTGTATGGGATCGCATTCATAATTTGGACATTTGTAAATCAGGGAACCTTCAGTAGCCTAAACCTGTTCAGTAAAACGTATTGACAAAAGTGAGAAGCTAGCTCCAGGAAAACGCAATCATCTTTTTCTTTTTATTGTGCTGTCTTCAGCTGGGTCTGCAATGTTATCAATGCTGCCAAACATGTATGCCATATTTTCATGCTCCACTGCAAAATCCCACAACATCTCGACAACCTTTGCTGCCCCAGCTGATAGTGGGTTTCAATTCAATAAAAATTTGCAATTAAAGGCCTAATGATGAACATGAAACCCTAACTGATTGTCAGAAAAACCCACCTCGTTCACCCATTTCTTAAAAGCATGGTAATTGTCACCCACAACAATGTAGTTGTCTTTAACTGCCCTCTGGCAATTAGGGATGGGCAAAAATACTGGCCTCACCAGTGACACCCACATCCTGTGAATAAATTTTTAAAAAGCCACTGAAACAGACAGGTGAATGGCCGTTTCAGGGTGGTCAGAATGAAATTTTTTTTCCTCAGTTTTAATGCAGTTTGTCCACTTGCTTGATCCACACCTTAAAGATTCTGGAGGTAATCTCATTAGCCTCATACTGTGCAGGTAATTTTTTTTATTCATTCACAGGATGAGGGCATTGCTGGCTAGGCAGCATTTATTGCCCATCCCTAATTGCCCAGAGGGCAGTTAAGATTTATCCACATTGCTGTGTGTCTGGAGTCACATGTAGGCCAGACCAGGTAAGGATGGCAGTTTCCTTCCCGAAAGGGCATTAGTGAACCAGGTGGATTTTTCCCCCTGACAGTTGGTTCATGGCCATCATTAGATTTCTAATTCCAGATGATTATTGAATTAAAATTCCACCATCTACTGTGGCAGGATTTGAACCCACATCCCCAGAACATTATCTGGGTCTTTGGATCAACAGTCCAGCAATAACACCACTAGACCAATGCCTCCCCTTTTGTTAACTGTCACAAAGAAAGTGACTTCTTGGAAAGCTTTTCAATGCTGTCCATGTTGGCAAATTCTTTGTTCACTATCCACCATTGCACATTTCATCTATTAAACATTAATAAGTGATCTGGTAAAAAGTGTTAAAACAATCCAGTGATGTATTCTGAAAAGATACTGCAAACGGTGGCAATTACTGCTTCAAACAAGATAATAGGCTTTCCTATTCTCCAATGTTTAAGGGGAAGCAGCGTTTGAAGAGACTGTTTGTTTGCCAATTCGTAACTTGAATTACATATTTAGAACTTGTATGGTTTTGGTAGTTACAAAGGCTTCTTAAGTATCATAAAGTTACAGTAATCGATATGGTTGCATAACTTCAAGTTTCTGGTTACTGCATTATAAAGCTGAACACAGTGTACATGCCTTAGCACTGGGTCTCCTTATCTTGCAAATGGAATCCTTGTCAGTACATATTCCACAGCGGTGACATGTTTCATATTTTACGTACCAGCCCATCCCAACCAGGCCAATCATCTTAGCCCCAAGTTAAATGATCCTTTTGACTCTACGATGTCAATGGGAACCCTCCTCCCTTGGTGTTGCAGAGATATTTTCCCCAACCTGTCCATCACTATAGCTCTTCACTAGAACACATTGATTCCTAGAAATTGTGGGAACTACAATTAGGACAGTCCTTTTTGTGTTTACTGTAGCTAGTCTGGTCCCAATATTAAATGAATCAATTGTGATATACACTTTCCAGTTTTCCCATCCCTTGTCTGTGGCTTTAGCTATGCAGCACATATTTATTTGACATTTAATTTTTATATCTATACTTTCTACTACAAGAATCCAGTTTTGCCCTTGATCATACTAACACCATTGGGAATTCTCATGCCTTGCTCTGCATTCTAGTGGCCAATCAGTAGGTTGGATTCAATAGTTCCAATGTTTTTCCCCCCTATCTTTGTAATATTATGATGTCCCTGACAATTCCTGCCTATTTATCTGCTCCCCTTCAGATGTTGCCCTTGTAGCTGCTTGCAGCAACCCACAACAGTAGCGAGTTCCACAGTCACTGACAGGTCTAACCCAAACTATCAACTGTACCACCACCGGTACTTGGGAAGCGATTCGAATTCAGAAGTGAAAATCAATGTGAATACCCCAGTCCCAAATCATCTGATGTCACTGTTCATTCTTCAGGTCAGCTTCCACATCCTGTCCGAGTTGTTTGATCCCCTGTGCGATTCACTGATCCTGCTTCATTGGTGCCCAGCCCTCTCTCTTCACCTTCCAATGATGCTCCCGCAGTTTTGGGATTCGCTTCCTCTCTGGGATCATGTACTTCAGGACACCCTCAGATAGAGCATTGGCTATGTTCATTGGCTCTCTATAGTGAGGCAGATGTTACATATCACCAACTGTCCAATTGTTCTTGGAGCCTGAGGAGTGAAAGCACAACCACAAGTTACTCATTGGGCTGTGGATATTACTGGAAAAATAAATAAAGTTGTTGTAATGCCAGAGGACTCCTGTAATTAGAGAGAGAGATGACCAGTATTGGTTTAACCTGAGAGTTACTTTCCATCAGGTAATAGGAAACATGCGAAGAGGGAACTTCCACAGTAATCTCAGTGGGAATTGAACCCGCACTTTTAGAACATAGAATCTAGAACATTACAGCACAGTACAGGCCCTTCGGCCCTCGACGTTGTGCCGACCTGTCATACCGATCTCAAGCCCATCTAACCTACACTATTCCATGTACGTCCATATGCTTATCCAATGACGACTTAAATGTACCTAAAGTTCGCAAATCTACTACCGTTGCAGGCAAAGCGTTCCATTCCCTTACTACTCTCTGAGTAAAGAAACTACCTCTGACATCTGTCCTATATCTTTCACCCCTCAATTTAAAGCTATGCCCCCTCGTGCCCGCTGCCACCATCCAAGGAAAAAGGCTCTCCCTATCCACCCTATCTAACCCTCTGATTATTTTATATGTCTCAATTAAGTCACCTCTCAACCTTCTTCCCTCGAATGAAAACAGCCTCAAGTCCCTCAGCCTTTCCTCGTAAGACGTTCCCTCCATAACAGGCAACATCCTAGTAAATCTCCTCTGTACCCTTTCAAAAGCTTCCACATCCTTCTTATAATGTGGTGACCAGAACTGTACACAATACTCCAAGAGCGGCCGCACCAGAGTTTTGTACAGATGCAGCGTAACCTCTTGGTTCCGGAACTCGATCCCTCTATTAATAAAAGCTGTATGCCTTCTTAACAGCCCTGTCAACCTGGGTGGCAACTTTCAAGGACCTGTGTACATGGACACCGAGATCTCTCTGCTCATCTACACTACCAAGAATCTTACCATTAGCCCAGTACTTTGCCTTCCGGTTACTCCTACCAAAGTGCATCACCTCACACTTGTCTGCATTAAACTCCATTTGCCATCTCTCAGCCTAGCTCTGCAGCTTATCTATGTCTCTCTGCAACCTACAGCATCCTTCATCACTATCCACAACTCCACCGACCTTAGTGTTGTCTGCAAACTTACTAACCCATCCTTCTACGCCCTCATCCAGGTCATTTATAAAAATGACAAACAGCAGTGGACCCAACACCGACCATTGCGGTACACCACTAGTAACTGGTCTCCAGGATGAACATTTCCCAAAAACTACCACCCTCTGTCTTCTTTCAGCAAGCCAATTTCCAATCCAAACTGCTATATCTCCCACAATTCCATTCCTCCGCATCTTGTACAATAGCCTACTGTGGGGAACCTTAGCGAACGCCTTGCTGAAATCCATATACACCACATCAACTGTTTTACTCTCATCTACCTGTTTGGTCACCTTCTCAAAGAACTCAATAAGGTTTGTGAGGCACGAGCTTCCCTTCACAAAACCGTGCTGACCATCCCTAATATTTTATTCTTTTCTAGATGATTATAAATCCTATCCCTTATAACCTTTTCCAACACTTTACCAACAACTGAGGTAAGGCTCACTGGTCTGTAATTACCAGGGTTGTCTCTACTCCCCTTCTTGAACAGGGGAACCACATTTGCTATCCTCCAGTCATCTGGCACTATTCCTGTAGACAATGACGAGTTAAAGATCAATGCCAAAGGCTCAGCAATCTCCTCCCTGGCTTCCCAGAGGATCCTAGGATAAATCCCATCCGGCCCAGGGGACTTATCTATCTTCACCCTCTGTAGGATTTCTAATACCTCTTCCTTGTGAACCTCAATCCCACCTAGTCTAGTAGCCTGTATCTCAGTATTCTCCTCGACAACATTGTTGTTTTCTAGAGTGAATACTGTTGAAAAATATTCATTTAGTGCTTCCCCTATCTCCTCTGACTCCACACACAACTTCCCACTACTACCCTTGATTGGCCCTAATCTTACTTTTGTCATTCTTTTATTCCTTAAATACCTATGGAAAGCCTTAGGGTTTACCCTGATCCTATCTGCCAACAACTTCTCATGTCTCCTCCTGGCTCTTCTGAGCTGTATCTTTAGGTCTTTCCTGGCTACCTCATAGCCCTCAAGCACCCTAACTGAGCCGTCACATCTCATCCTAACATAAGCCTTCTTCTTCCTCTTGACCAGAGATTCCACCTCCTTCGTAAACCATGGCTCCCGCACTCTACAGCTTCCTCCCTGCCTGACAGCTACATACTTATCTAGGACACACAGGAGCTTTTCCTTGAATAAGCTCCACATTTCTAATGTGCCCATCCCCTTCAGTTTCCTTCCCCATACTATGCTCCCTAAATCTTGCCTAATCTCATTGTAATTGCCTTTCCCCCAGCTATAACTCTTGCCCAGTGGTATACACCTATCCCTTTCCATCACTAAAGTAAACATAACAGAATTGTGATTGCTATCACCAAAGTGCTCACCTACTTCCAAATCTAACACCTGGCCAGGCTCATTACCCAGTACCAAATCTAATGTGGCTTTGCCCCTTGTTGGCCAATCTACATTCTGTGTCAGGAGGCCCTCCTGCACACTCTGGACAAAAACTGACCCATCTATAGTACTCAAACTATAGAGTTCCCAATCAATATTTGGAAAGTTGAAGTCCCCCATGCCAACTATCCTGTCTCTACCACTCCTATCGAGAATCATCTTTGCTATCCTTTCCTCTACATCTCTGGAACTATTCGGAGGCCTATAGAAAACTCGCAACAGGGTGACCTCTCCTTTCCTGTTTCTAACCTCAGCCCATACTACCTCAGTTGACGAGTCCCCAAACATCCTTTCTGCAACTGTAATACTGTCCTTGACCAACAATGCCACACCTCCCCCCCACCTTTTACCATCTTTTCTGTTCTTATTGAAACATCTAAATCCCGGAACATGCAACAACCATTCCTGTCCCTGCTCTATCCATGTCTCCGAAATGGCCACAACATCGAAGTCCCAGGTACTAACCCATGCTGCAAGTTCACCCACCTTATTCCGGACACTCCTGGCATTGAAGTAGACACACTTCAAACCAACCTCTTGCTTGCCAGTGCCATCTTACGTCCCTGAAACTTTATTTCAGACCACCCTACTCTCAACCTGTTCTCTACTCAAACTACAATTTTGGTTCCCATCGCCCTGCTGAATTAGTTTAAACCCACCCGAATAGCCTTAGCAAATTCCCCCCACCCAGGATAGCGGTACCCCTCTGGTTCAGGTGAAGACCATCTTGCTTGTAGAAGTCCCACCTACCCCAGAAAGAGCCCTAATTATCCAAGAATCCAAAACCCTCCCTCCAGCACCATCCCGGTAGCCATGTGTTCAATTCCTCTCTCTCCCTATTCCTCGCCTCACTAGCATGTGGCACTGGCAACAAACCAGAGACAACAACTCTGTTTGTCCTAGCTCTCAGCTTCCATCCTCGCTCCCTGAATTTCTGCCTTAAATCCGCATCTCTCTTCCTACCTATGTCGTTGGTGCCAGTGTGGACCATGACTTGGGGCTGCTCCCTCTCCCCCTTAAAGATCCCAAAAACACGATTCGAGACATCATGCACCCTGGCACCTGGGAGGCAACACACTAACCGTGAGTCTCTCTCGTCCCCACAGAACCTCCTATCTGTCCCCCTAACTATGGAGTCCCCAATGACTAATGCTCTGCTCCTCTTCCCCCTTCCCTTCTGAGCAGCAGGGACAGACTCTGTGCCAGAGACCTGTGCCCCACTGCTTTCCCCTGGTAAGTCGTCCCCCCCCAACAGTATCCAAAACGGTATACTTATTGTTGAGGGGAACGGCCACAGGGGATCCCTGCACTGCCTGCCGGTTCCCTTTCCGTGCCCTGACCGAAACCCATCTGCCTTTTTCCTGTACTTGAGGAGTGACTACCTCCCTGTAACTCCTCTCAATAACCCCCTCTGCCTCCCGAATGATCTGAAGTTCATCCAGCTCCAGTTCCCTAATGTGGTTTTCAAGGAGCTGGAGTTGGGTGCACTTCCCGCAGATGTAGTCAGCAGGGACACTAGTGGTGACCCTTACCTCCCACGTTCTGCAGGAGGAACATTCAACTGCCCTGACCTCCGTTCCCATTATTCTAAATTCCCAAGACTGTTAAAAAATAAAGAATAAAAAATAAACTTGTTACCTTACCAATCAGGCACACAGAACCTTTTTTTTGGTTAGAGGAGGAGGATGGTTGGGAGACACTACCTGGGTAGTGTTTCGGGTAACGCAACCACACAAATAAATTACCTCACTCACTCACCAGTCCCGTGTCGGCTCCTGCTCAGCGTCCCTCCGCCTGTTCATGAGGTAAGCTTTTTAACGATTCAAAAACAGTGACTCACCGGCTTCCCGACAGGCTCCTGCTGCAAGCTCCCGCTCGCGCTGCTGCTGCTGCAACCAGATGTCTAGTCACCTGGTCTAAGCAACCTGTGGTATACCTGGTTTTTGTGGTTCACAGGTGGTCATAGAATATTTCTTTGTACACAATATGTCACCTGCATCAATTCCTGTATAAATTTTCCCCCTTTAGGGGTTTGGCGAGTGCTACAAATTCTGTGACCTTGCTTAAACTAACTGTTAAAATCATGACGAGGGAAAAACAATGTTCAGGGAGAATCAAGGATAACAAGGTGTAGAGCTGGATGAGCTCGAAGAAGGGTCTAGGCCCGAAACGTCAGCTTTCCTGCTCCTCTGGTGCTGCTTGGCCTCCAGTGTTCATCCAGCTCCACACCTTGTTATCTCAGACTCTCCAGCATCTGCAGTGCCTACTATCTTCAGGGGAAATCAATTTGATTGAAGCGAACACAGGCAGAAATTGCTGGAAAAATTCAGTAGGCCTGATAAAAAAAACATCTGTGGACAGAAATTGGAATTAACACTCCAGGTCCAGTGACCCTTTGTTTCTGATTTCTAGCATCCTCAGTTCTTTGGGTTTTTTTTCTTTAAAGTGAACATTGTTTGGCCACATACTTGATATTCCTTTCATGTCAGTTGTCTACAGGCCTCAAGACTCACTGAGCTCTTGTACTCCATGGGACCTCACCACATTTCAATTGTATCATCTTTAACTTTGGTACAAATATTTCAGATTTCAAAATGACGAGAGTTCCTTCCACGTTAGTGGCAATGTGTGGTAGCTTTAAAGTCACTCTGTCATTCTTACCCATAACTTGGACCTTTAAATCTAAATTTGCCATCGTTCAGTAGTTTAATGACTGGATATTGATTAAATTATCAAATCTCTCTAAACTTCTTAGCTTCTTTTCTTTTCTCATTTGGACTCAAATTTGAATCCCCAAATTCTTAAACTTTGCAGCACAGTTGTAATCCAAAAATCCATCCAATCCAAGAATTCATTATAATTATTCCCAACGTTAGAGAAAAAAATTGTTTCGCACACAGACAGAAAAAAGTAGCACATACTCTTAATGAAAGGAAAAGAAAACAGAGAACTCAATTGCGACACCCTAAGCAGAAAACTGCATCAAAACAGCATACAAAACTCCCTCTCTGATGAAGGGTCTAGGCCCGAAACGTCAGCTTTTGTGCTCCTGAGATGCTGCTTGGCCTGCTGTGTTCATCCAGCCTCACATTTTATTAGCATACAAAACGTACCATAATGGATTAAGAGACCTCAAGTTCACCTAGGCCATCTCCAACACATCGCTCACCTTCCTGGACCTCTCTGTCTCCATCTCAGGCAACCAGGCAGAAACTGATGTCCACTTCAAGCCCACCAACTCCCACAGCTACCTAGAATACACCTCCTCCCACCCACCCTCCTGCAAAGATTCCATCCCCTATTTCCCAATTCCTTCGCCTTCGCCACATCTGCTCCCAGGATGAGGCATTCCACTCCCGCACATCCCAGATGTGCGCATTCTTCAAGGACTGCAAATTCGCCCCCGCAGTGGTCGAGAACGCCCTTGACCGTGTCTCCCGCAACACATCCCTCACACCCCGACTCCGCAATAACCGTCCAAACAGAATCCTCCTCATCCTCACATACCACCCCACCAACCTCCGGATACAACGCATCATCCTCTGACACTTCCGCCATCTACAATCCAACCCCACCACCCAAGACATTTTTCCATCCCCACCCTTGTCTGCCTTCCCGAGAGACCACTCTCTCCGTGACTCCCTTGTTCGCTCCGCACTCCCCTCCAACCCCACCACACCCGGCACCTTCCCCTGCAACCACAGGAAGTGCTTCACTTGCCCCCACACCTCCACCATCACCCCCGTCCGAGGCCCCAAGATGACTTTCCATATTAAGCAAATGTTCACCTGCAGATCTGCCAATGTGGTATATTGTATCCACTGTACCTGGTGTGGCTTCCTCTACATTTGGGGAAACCAAGTGGAGGCTTGGGGACTGCTTTGCAGAACACCTCCACTCGGTTCGCTGTAAACAACTGCACCTCCCAGTCGTGAACCGTTTTAACTCCCCCTCCCATTCTTTAGATGACATGTCCATCATGGGCCTCATGCAGTGCCATAATGATGCCACCCGAAGGTTACAGGAACAGCAACTCATATTCCGCCTGAGAACCCTGCAGCCTAATGGTATCAATGTGGACTTCACAAGCTTCAAAATCTCCCCTTCCCCCACTGCATCCCAAAACCAGCCCAGCTCGTCCCCTCCCCCCACTGCATCCCAAAACCAGTCCAACCTGTCTCTGCCTCCCTAACCTGTTCTTCCTCTCACCCATCCCTTCCTCCCACCCCAAGCCGCACCTCCATCTACCTGCTAACCTCATCCCACCTCCTTGACCTGTCTGTCTTTCCTGGACTGACCTATCCCCTCCCTACCTCCCCACCTATACTCTCCTCTCCACCCAGCTTCTTTTCTCTCCATCTTCGGTCCGCCTCCCCCTCTCTCCCTATTTATTCCAGAACCCTCACCCCATCCCCCTCTCTGATGAAGGGTCTAGGCCCGAAACGTCAGCTTTTGTGCTCCTGAGATGCTGCTGGGCCTGCTGTGTTCATCCAGCTTCACACTTAGTTATCCACAATGGACTAAAACACTTTTAAGTGACAGTGGCCTGTAACCCACAAAACTACAGGGGCAGATTGTCCAGCCTAACTCTTTCACTCTGTCTCTCCAACACAGAATTGTTATGGGCTCAGCAGCATCTTTTCACAATCGGTCTCTGCTGAGTACTCATTGAGCAAACTGATCCCTCTTTTCTCCTGTAACTTAAAGTTGCCAATGATTCTGTCACACAATGAAAGGTTTGCCCTGGTCTCGTACTCTGGCGGCAAATCCTGGTATGTGGTTTTAATATGTTGTCTCTTATTAACCATCACTCACCAATTTACTTCTTTATTCCCTTCCATTGATATGTCACACAGTTTGCCTTCAGGAACTCCACTTTCCCAGCTCACTATCCTGTTCTACATTCTGTTTCGTTCTGTTCCTTGTTTATCTCTTCCTTCCTGTAAATAGATCCTCCAGTTTCTGCACACAGAAAGAGGCTAAATATTGGCATAGATACCCAAACTAGTTTTCTTTCTCTTGTCTTTTTCACAGCCTTCTAAACTAATGCAGGAATTACCAAGGTAATTTCTCATATCATTTTCCAAACTCCTGTTCAAGTTTGTTTTTACCTCCCACCAGACCTTTTGTTTTTGTGATTGCTTCCTGAGATTCTAACTCTTTTTCTCCATTGTATCTATTGATTTTGGTCTCTAATCCATCTGAAGTTTAGTTACTGACCCCTCGGTTCTCCAACTAAAGATGTTGCTTTTAGACGTTTCTCTAATTTCACTGCACAGTCACCCCATGTGACTTTCTCCACCTCATATGGTCAGCTTTCACCTCTGGCCCTGCCCAGCAATGATTCTTGTTTCTGTCGCAGAACAGGCTGTTGATCTGCCGATGGTGAACTCCAAATGCATTCTAAAGAAGAGTCATCTTGGGCTTGAAATGTTAACTCTGCTTTTCTCTCTTCAAGGATGCTATAAGACCTCAGAGATAGTAAGAACTGCCAATGCTGGAGTCAGAGATAACGCAGTGTGGAGCTGGAGGAATACGGCAGGCCAGGCAGCATCAGAGGAGCAGGAAAGCTGACATTGTGGGTTGGGACCCTTCTTCAGAAATGAAGGATCCCTACCCTTCATTTCTGAAGAAGAGTCCCGACTTGAAACATCAGCTTTCCTGCTCCTCTAATGCTGCCTGACCTGCTGTGTTCCTCCAGATCCACGCTGCTGTGAGACCTGCTGAGTTTCTCCAGCATGTTTTATTCTTAATTTGGTATCAGTCAGAAGTCACACAACACCAGGTTATAGTCCACCAGGTTTATTTGAAATCACAAACATGTGGAACGTTGCTCCTTTGTTGGGTGAAGTCTTCAACTGTCCACACCAGTTCGACACTGGCACCTCCACATTATTAGTTTGATATAACAGTGCAGTTGTGTGCACAACATTTTGTGAGTAGATTTGCACAAATAAATTATAGACCTGTTAGGAGTCTAACAGAGGCTGTGATGACATTATTGGAATCCATAATTAACTTCAGATGGACTCAGCACTTGGGAGAAATTTGTGTTGATTAGAGAGAGACAACATTAGATTCCCAAAGGGTAGGTCATGTTCAATGAACCACATTGAAATTTTTGAGCAAGTAACTGAGACAGTAGACAATGGACTATCGATAGACATAACTTAGTAGAAGTTCCAGAAAATATTCAGTAATATTTTTTAAAATTGTTTGTAAAAATTTAAGATCAATAATTGAAGGCAAATCATTGTACGGCACGGTGGCTCAGTGGTTAGCACTGCTGCCTCACAGCAAAAGAGACTTGGGTTCAACTCTAGTCTCGGGCAACTGTGAGTGTAGAGTTTGTACATTCTCCCCATGCCTTCTTGGGCTTCCTCCAGGTGATCTGGTTTCCTCCCACAGTCCAAAAGTAGCAGGTTAGGTGGATTGGCCATGGCAAATGCAAGATTAAAGGGATAGGGTGGGATGCACTAAGGAGAATTGGTGTGGACTTGTTGAGCTGAATGGCCTCTCTCCACACTGTGGGGATTCTATGGGGAAAAAAATGAGCTAGCTCATGGAAATCAGAGGGTACAGATAATATTCATGTACCTGCATCAAAACAAAATGCCAAATGGTCTCTACAAGGGTCTGTGCTGGGTCTTCTGTTATTCACTGTATTTCTCATATTTTCTACAGCACAACAAAAACTCATATTTTGCAGTTTTCCTACAGCATGAAGGTCAGTGAAGCCTCTATCATCAGCATCGATAGCTCCAGGCTACAATATCCATATAAAAGTGCACACTGCCCAGCAACCGATCGTCTTTGTGTAGAGTGCTAGCTGGCTCAGTTGCCTAGATGACTGGTGTGGATCAGTTTGGTGCCAAAAACATGGGTTCAGCCCCATTCCAATTGCGACAGATTCAGGACCTACTCTTTACCCACGGTTGAGTTCATGGTGCTATTGGTTTGACTTGCCTTTGGGGAGAGAGATGTAGAGCAGAAGAAGTTGGTGTATGTAGTGCAAATTACAATGTTATAAATCTGCATTGCCAAATCAAACTTGTGGGCAAAACTGTCGCAGATTGATTTCAATTGAGGTGAAGCCATTCATTTTAGCCAGAAAGGGATAGATTATAGTAGTTCTTAAATGATGAATACAAAAATGATAAAATACTAAAAGATTTAGGATTTAGATGTACGCAGAGGAGATTTATAAGAATGTCAGCAGGACTTGAAAATTGAAACTTTGGGAAAAGATTGCATAGGCTTGGATTGTTTCTTTTAGAACAGAGGAGGCTGAGGGATAACTGAATTGAGATGAAGTAGAGTGGATAGTGAAGACCTGTTTCTCTCAGCACAAAGGTCATTTCCCAGAGACACAGACTTAATGTATTTTTTTAGGAGAATTGGAGTGGGCATAAGGAAAGATGCTTTTACCCATATGGTAGTAGGTGTCTGAAATTAACTGCCTAGTTTGGTGGTTGAGACGAAAACCGTCATCCTCTTTAAAAGGAACATGAACCTTTACCTTAAGTGCTCAACCTGCAAGGCCTCAAACCAGGTGCTGGAACGGGGGATTAGAACAGATGATGAGAGATAGTGGTAACTACCGATGCTGGAGAATCTCCGATAACAAGGTGTAGAGCTAGATGAACACAGCAGGCCAAGCAGCATCAGAGGAGAAGGAAAGCTGATGTTTTGGGTCTGGACCCTTTTTCAGAAATGGGTGAGGGCAAAGGATTCTGAAATAAATAGAGAGAATCAGGGAGGCAGATGGAAGATGAATAAAGGAGCAGATAGGTGAAGAGGAGACAGACAGGTCAAAGAGGTGAGGATGGAGCCAGTAAAGGTGAGTGTAGGCGGGGACATAGGGTGGGGATAGGTCAGTCCAGGGAGGACAGACAGGTCAAGGGGGTAGGATGAGGCTGGTGGATAGGAGGTGGGGGTGGGTCTTGAGTTGGGAGGATTGGATAGGTGGGAGGAAGTATGGACAGGTTAGGGAGGCAGGGACAAGCTGGGCTGGATTGGGATGTGGTCGGGGGAGGGGAGACATTGAAGCTTGTGAATACCATTGGGCTTCAGGGTTAGAATAGGTGATGCTATTATCTATGCCCCATGATGGACTGATTGACCTCTTTCTACAATGTAACTTTTCAATGGTTCCAAACTGTACTAGTGATGTTAGAACATAGAACATAGAACAATACAGCGCAGAACAGGCCCTTCAGCCCTCGATGTTGTGCCGACCTGTGAACTAATCTAAGCCCATCCCCGTACACTATCCCACCATTACCCATATGCTTATCCAAAGACTGTTTAAATGCCCCTCATGTGGCTGAGTTAACTACATTGGCAGGCAGTGCGTTCCACGCCCTTACCACTCTCTGAGTAAAGATCCTGCTTCTGACATTTGTCTTAAATCTGTCACCCCTCAATTTGTAGCTATGCCCCCTCATACTAGCTGACGTCATCATCCTCGGAAAAAGACTCTCACTATCCACCCTATCTAATCCTCTGATCATCTTGTATGTCTCTATTAAATCCCCTCTTAGCCTCCTTCTCTCCAATGAGAACAGACCCAAGTCCCTCAGCCTTTCTTCATAGGGCCTGCACTCCAGACCAGGCAACATCCTGGTAAATCTCCTCTGCACCGTTTCCAATGCTTCCACATCCTTCCTGTAATGGGGCGACCAGAACTGCATGCAATATTCCAAGTGAGGCTGCACTAGCATTTTATACAGTCACAGAATGACATCACAGCTCCGGAACTCAATCCCTCTACCAATAAAACCTAACGCACCATAAGCCTTCTTAACAGCACTATCAACCTGGGTGGCAACTTTCAGGGATCTATGTACATGGACACCAAAATCCCTCTGCACATCCACACTACCAAGAATCTTTCCATTGACCCAGTATTCTGCCTTCCTATTATTCCTCCCAAAGTGAATCTTCTCACATTTATCTGCATTGATGTCCATTTGCCACCTATCAGCCCAATTCTGCAGTTTATCCAAGTGTCCCTGCAACCTGCAACATTCTTCCACACTGTCCACCACTCCACTGACTTTATGACCCCCACCGAATGATGTTCCACCATTCACTCAGGGAATCACAATGTATGACAATATACATTTTTACATGCTTGTTGTAATCAGGAGTTCTTTAACTCCCAGACAGTGGCATGTGGTGGAAAGATTAGCATCCTTAACCTGTCTGACTGCAATTTGGAAACACCTTCTTCAGCTATTAAGTCTTGAATTCAGACTTGATCCCAGAGCTGTTGGCCCAGAGGCTAACACACTCCTCACTCCATCACATGTCAAAGATAAAAACATTAATGGAAGTGTTAACCTTTCTAATTCAAGACCAAAGTGTAGTCTGTATGTATACAAAAACTTTGGATAAACTGGATCATTGTACACTTCTAACACTGTATCAAGGAAAGTTGTAGTTACCTTGAAAGAAGTGCAGTTCAGATTCACTAGAATGTTAGCAGCAAAAATTATGAGGAGAGATTATAGACATGAGTAAAAAAGTTTGAAGGCTGATTTAATTGAGATTTTTAGAATTTTGCAAGGAAAAGATAGGGTAGATAGAAACCTCTACTGTCGTTTAGCAAATTGAGGACAAAGAAGAAAGAAGCATTTGCATTTAGGTGGCACCTTTCACTGATCCATTTGACCTCTCAAAACCCCTTAAAACCAATGAAGTGTAGTTACTGTTGCAACATGGGAAGGGGATCAGCCAATTTACAAATTCCGACAAATAGTAAACTGATGCTGACCCAACAAATATTTTTCATGATGTACTGTTGAACTTTCAATAAATTAAAAGTAGTGTTGTGTTATCCTGTGCCTGAAATGTTTGAATTATACTTTTTCTTCAAGGTCTTTCTGCTTATTTTTGCACCTTATGGAGAAATTTCAAGGTGACTTATTCTCCTGTAGGTTTAACCAATGCCTGCTGCCCAGATAATGGGTCTGAGATTTGTGATCAACAAGGTATTCAAGAGTCATGGGACACAGTCAACAAAGCACTGTTGAAGCCACAAATTATATTCGTGAATATCTTTTCAAATGGCATAGCAGCCTCAAGGGGCTGGTTAGTCTGCTGCTGGTCATAGTTCTTATGTTTGCATTCTTTTAAGAGATAATACACAGATACCACCACCACCAAACCACCCCCCCCCCCCCCACCCCACCCCCCGGCCCCACCGTTCTTCTCTGAAATTGTGCCCTGGGATCTTGTATGTTCACCATGGAGCCAAACTTGGACCCTGTCTAATTTCTCATTTCAAAAATGTCCCCTCAGAGGCAAGGGTGCTCCCATCTGAGTCATAGCTGATATTAACTACAGGGACATAGCTTAAAATCAAAGTCATCATTCTGTAGAGAAGTACAGGAGATACATATTTGCATGACTGATGTTAAAAGTTTGAATCACTCTCCTGCAAAAAATAGTGGATGCTAACTCAAACTTTTAGGAATAGTAATGATAATAAAATTATAATTTTAAATTTGAGATCCATTGAATTTGGTTGCCAAATGTACTGGGGGACATGGACCTAAGATGGTTTAATAGGTTTGGAACAAAGATCAACTGTGATCTTATTGAATGTTAGAAAAGCCTCAAGGAACAATATAGCCTCCTCCAAGTCCAATGTTCCAATGCAGATCAGAATTATGAGTGATATAACCACATCACTTATCAACAGTTTAACTAATCATTACTTATGGGAACCTATTGGACTCTGGCAGAAGCAATTTCTGAAATGGGAGTGACCTTTATGATATCAATTGAATGAACTGCCATTGGAATGTCTATTACTAATTGCCAAGGGAGTTGCAGAATTTAAATGGCCTTATGAGCCTGTTATTCAGGTTGCAAATCAACATTTAGGAATTTACTCATTTGTCTCTTTTCTATGTCTATGGAAAGTGTTCTGAAATATATATTTAGGAAGAAGGGCCCAAGCCTGAAACATCAGCCTTCCTGCTCTTGAGATGCTGCTTGGCCTGCTGTGTTCATCCAGCTCTACACTTTGTTATTTCATATTTAGGACTGTAAGTCTGTTTTGCATGCCTGATTTTCCATAAAAAATGATACATTTTGATTACATCAAATGTGGTTATTATAAATCCCTCTACATTTTGTGGAAAGAGTTACAGCTGTTTAAATCTATTTATGAAATGTAAAACCCAGCCAGTCTGTCAACTTGCAAAAAAAGATACCCAAGAATGCTGTTACCGTTTCATTGTAATTTTATCATTAACTTTGTTTTCAGTATAGATGCAACAATGGAACGTTGGATAATGGGGAAACCTGTAAAAGTAGGTAAAGCATAGCGCAGAGTGGTCCCATTTGACTCTGTGAATGCAGCATGTGAAATCTACTTGCCTCAGTAAAAAAAAACCTGATATTGTGGTTCATTACAAACTGTAAACCATCACTGATGTCACCTTCTAAAGCTAGGAGCGACCCTGTGATCACTGTTAAAAAGCAACAACTTTAACAACCATATGCCAGTGCCCTGGTTTAAGGCTCAAATATGGCTGTAGCGTAATAATTGTCTCCCGCAGTAAAGCATGAATGTCTCATACATTAGTCCCTGGTAAAGTTGTGGAATGAGAAGTACTTTCTGCAAACCTACTGTGCGTAAGACCTCCTATAGAGAGGCTTCTAAATTAATATTAATCAAAGAAGCCCTATATTAATTCAATGGTCCGCTTCTTTGAAAATCCATCTTAACACAGTTTCTGGCTATTTAAAATTATTAATTTAGAGAATAGTGCATGTGAATGTTGAATGCAGAGAATTAAAAGATCTGTTCAATTACCCAACCAGGAAATGAAGCAACATTTAATGTCCCAGACCTTCAGTTTTTTTCAGTTTCATGTGAGTTATATTTTCAGTGATTCTAAGGGAATGTACACTACTAGAGGTTATTATGAAGTGTCTTCCTTTGATGTTTTCTTCTACAAGTCTTACATGTGGTTATTTATGTATCTCTTTAGATTAAGTTATTAGGAACTACCTTTGAAGAGAAGCAATCTAAATCAGCAAATTAGCAGTTCCACAACTCAAGCTTTTTATGCTGCTCAATCCAAGACTTTTACACTTTAATCATCCACATAGATACTAATCTCACTGAAGGCAATTTAATATCACAATCTTTAATATAAGGTTGAGAGGTCTAGAATTTCTGTTCTAAATTTCTAAACATTTTAATTAACATTTAGGGGGATTTTAACTTAAGTTTGTAAACCGTGTCATCAAAATTTTATTCATTTCTTTAAACTAGCTTCTAGTAATTACAAAGCTTACCATATGCATCGCAGTTAATTGCTTCAGGCTAAAGGATTTCACAAGTTCCAAGAAATTTTGTTGTACAGAGGCAACAGCAGATGTTGAGACAAGATAAAGCTTAAATGTTTTGTTGATAGTTTGATATTCCCTAAGTGAGAGAGCCCTGATTTGGGATTAATTTTCAACAGGAAATGTTATTTATTACATATGTTAAACAGCACAATTTACCTTGAAGTGTTACAATAAAATCTAATCCTCGCTTTTTCTTGATGTGTAAATATTCTTTCACAAGCTTACAAACTCACATAATAAAAATAAATGTATCTGTGTCCTTGCAGTTACACGGAACATTTTGGTGGATCCAATTAAATCTAAATGTCATGACCTTACTGAGTTGTTCATTTTTATTGACTCTCAAATATAAAAACTATAAAACATAAATGGGGACATGTAAACTGCACAATTCAAATATACTTTAGTGGCGCTATAAAAATGAATCAAGACACATTTATGTTAAAGAGATTATATATAAACTTTGGAGAGAAAAGATTATCTAACTGTTTAAGACTGGCTCCTCTTGATAAATTTGTGCCATTTTGTTGAGACGTCCCACTGTTGGTGCATCTACTGAGGCAAACCTACTGAAGAATGCCAGCTCAACAACTAACATAATTTTAATTGATTTACACTTTTTCTTTCCGGATCCTTGTTTATCTTCAGTGTTTTATCAGGAATACAAAGGCTGTTTGGAATTTTATGAATTCTTTGTATATCTGCTAAATATGGCTTCATGGATCATTGAGAATCTCATTTTTACACTAATTCTTATTGTGGCAACAAATTTTATTCCTGGATATGCAGGTATGCTTGCTATGTATTAATCATTTTCAGTGTCCAATGCAGATAATTATAACATTCTAAACTCATTTGAATAATGTGAATTACAAATATCTATATCAGTGAATGTCCGTTTGGCACTTATCATATTTTGAATCAATGCAAACAGTATAGCAAGGATAATTATAGACCAGTGAGCCTTACCTCAGTTGTTGGCAAAGTGTTGGAAAAGTTTTTATAAGGGATAGGATGTATAATCATCCAGAAAAGAATAAATTGATTAGGGATAGTCAGCACAGTTTTGTGAAGGGAAGGTCGTGCCTCACAAACCTTATTGAGTTCTTTGAGAAGGTGACCAAACAGGTAGATGAGAGTAAACCGGTTGATGTGATGTATATGGATTTGAGCAAGGCGTTCCATAAGGTTCCCCTCAATAGGCTATTGTACAAAATGCAGAGGAATGGGATTGTGGGAGATATAGCAGTTTGGATCGGAAATTGGCTTGCTGAAAGAAGACAGAGGGTGGTAGTTGATGGGAAATGTTCATCCTAGAGACCAGTTACTAGTGGTGTACCGCAAGGGTTGGTGTTGGGTCCACTGCTGATTGTCATTTTCATAAATGACCTGGATGAGGGCGTAGAAGGATGGGTTAGTAAGTTTACAGACGACACTAAGGTCGGTGGAGTTGTGGATAGTGACGAAGGATGCTGTAGGTTGCAGAGAGACATAGGTAAGCTGCAGAGCTGGGCTGAGAGGTGGCAAATGGAGTTTAATGCAGACAAGTGTGAGGTGATGCACTTTGGTAGGAGTAACCAGAAGGCAAAGTACAGGGCTAATGGTAAGATTCTTAGCAGTGTAGATGAGCAGAGAGATCTCGGTGTCCATGTACACAGATCATTGAAAGTTGCCACCCAGGTTGACAGGGCTGTTAAGAAGGCATACAGTGTTTTAGCTTTTATTAATAGAGGGATCGAGTTCCGGAACCAAGAGGTTACGCTGCAGCTGTACAAAACTCTGGTGCGGCCACACTTGGAGTATTGTGTACAGTTCTGGTCACCGCTTTATAAGAAGGATGTGGAAGCTTTTGAAAGGGTGCAGAGGAGATTTACTAGGATGTTGCCTGGTATGGAGGGAAGGTCTTACGAGGAAAGGCTGAGGGACTTGAGGCTGTTTTCATTAGAGAGAAGAAGGTTGAGAGGCGACTTAATTGAAACATATAAAATAATCAGAGGGTTAGATAGGGTGGTTAGGGAGAGCCTTTTTCCTAGGATGGTGACAGCGAGCATGAGGGGGCATAGCTTTAAATTGAGGGGTGAAAGATATAGGACAGATGTCAGAGGTAGTTTCTTTACTCAGAGAGTAGTAAGGGAATGGAAGGCTTTGCCTGCAACGGTAGTAGATTCGCCAACTTTCGGTACATTTAAGTCGTCATTGGACAAGCATATGGACGTACATGAAATAGTGTAGGTTAGATGGGCTTGAGATCGGTATGACAGGTCGGCACAACATCAAGGGCCGAAGGGCCTGTATTGTGCTGTAATGTTCTATGTTCTAGTGTTTGCTATAGTCAGTGTTAAAGTCAGTAGATGTTATGAATGCATCTGAGTAACATCACATTGAATTGAATCTTTTGCAGTAGTTTTGTTTCTGCTACTGCTTTGAATATGTATTAAAAGTGTGCCAAGTTTATATAGCTTGTAAAAGTCAGCCAAGTCTTGTTTACAAAAACCTACAATTCATAAATATATAGTTTCAGTAATTCAATAACATAGCAAAAGCTTCATTCATTGCGTTTTTCAAAAATGTGATTTGTACCAATCCCCTCACTAGAACTATTAATTATAGTCATGTATAGTAAAGCCAAGTATAATGATATTGTTGGTCACCTATGTTATATATATATGGGTTGGTAAGTAACAAGGATACATGGCAAGAACAGCATGATTTCAGATCAGGTTATGAATGACTACATAACATCTCTGCCTCACAGATTAATAACACAGAAATTCATTGTGCCCAATAGGATTGGTACTTGTGTGACACCAACAAAATTATTATTAGACATTATTATAGATACTGTGGTTATAACAAACCCATACCTTTACAATGACTAGAAGAACTCCCATCTAAGAGGATCTGAAAAATTTAAGCATTGAAAGGCTGATTTACTCCATGGCGCTCATCTTTCCTACACTCTAATTCAGTCAGTCTAGAATGCAGCTATGTTTTGAATGCCTGAATGCTTTTGAAGTTGTTTCCCCTTACCTGGTAGATTATATAAAACATTTATTGGGTTGTGAATAATCCATTTTTCTCCAAAGCTATCAGTTTGTGAATGGTTTTGTTGCTCCTGTGTTAAACAGTCAAATAATTGAATCACCAAACAGAGTTGCTTGATGCATATCATTAGTATGAACATAGGAACAGGACAAGGTCATTCAGCCCCTTGGGCCTGTTTGATTAATGATCAACAATGATCTGTGGCCTAGCACCATATACCTGTCTTTGGCCCATATCCCTTAATACCTTTGCTTAGCAAAATTTATCTCAGTTTCAAAATTAACAACTGCTCCAGTATCCACTGCCATCTATGGAAGAGAGTTCTAAACCTTTACCACCCTTTGTGTGTAGACGTACTTCCTAACATCTCTTCTGAATGGTCTGGCCCTAATTCTCAGACTATGTCCCCTAGTGCTAGAATCTTCAACCACTGGAAATAATTTACCTTTATCTACTCTGACTTTTCCTATTTATATCTTGAACACTTCAATCAGATTACGCTGTAACTTTCTAAATTCCAGAGAAAATAGGCCTAATTTATATAACCTTTTCTTATAACTTAACCCCTGAAGACCATGTATCATTCTTGTAAACCCACATTACTGCCCTCCAAGATCAATATTTCCTTCGTAAGGCATAGTGCCCAGATCTGCTCATTATATGCCAAATGACTTTTGTATAATTGGCGCATAACGTCTGCATCCTTATATTCCAGTCCTCTAGATCTAAAGATCAGGTTTCCTGATTACTTTAAAAATAAACAACAAAAGAGCTGCGGATGCTGTCAATCAGAAACAAAACCAGAAGTGTTGGAAAAATTCAGCAGGTCTGGCAGCATCTGTGGAGAGAAATCAGAGTTAATGTTTTGGGTCAAGTGACCCTTCCTCAGAACCTGATCAACACCTCCGCTTGGTTCGCAACAAACAACTGCACCTCCCAGTCGCAAACCATTTCAACTCCCCCTCCCATTCCTCAGACAACATGTCCATCATGGGCCTCCTGCAGTGCCACAATGATGCCACTTGAAGGTTGCAGGATCAGCAACTCATATTCCGCTTGGAAACCCTGCAGCCCAATGGTATCAATGTGGACTTCACAAGCTTCAAAATCTCCCCTTCCCCCACTGCATCCCAAAACCAGCCCAGTTCGTCCCCTCCCCCGACTGCATCACACAACCAGCCCAGCTCATCCCCTCCCCCCACTGCATCCCAAAACCAGCCCAGCCTGTCTCTGCTTCCCTAACTTGTTCTTCCTCTCACCCATCCCTTCCTCCCACCTCAAGCCGCACCTCCATTTCCTACCTATGACCTCATTCTGCCTCCTTGACCTGTCCATCTTCCCTGGACTGACCTATCCCCTCCCTACCTCCTCACCTATACTCTCCTCTATACCTACCCTGTTTTCTCTCCATCTTCAGTCTGCCTCCCCCTCTCTCCCTATTTATTCCAGTTCCCTCTCCCTATCCCCCTCGCTGATGAAGGGTCTAGGCCCGAAATGTCAGCTTTTGTGCTCCTGAGATGCTGCTTGGCCTGCTGTGTTCATCCAGCTCCACACTTCGTTATCTTGGATTCTCCAGCATCTGCAGTTCCCATTATCACCTCCTCAGAACTGTTCACTTGATCCAAAGCATAACTCTGATTTCTTTCCACACGTGCTGCCAGACCTGATGAAGTTTTCCAGTAATTTAGTTTTGTTTCATGATTACTTTATGGACCTGTCTTTAGTGATTGGAATGAGGTCAGCCAGGTGGACCTCATAAACAATGAGTTCTCTGATTGGGGCTGTTAATCTAATGCAATCAGGGTGTCCTGGTTGATAGATACAAACATAGATGCCACGGGTTCTGTTCACTCTAGGAGTTGCCTCTGAACTAGCTGGCTCAGTGCATGTACTATGCACATGTAAATAAAGGGTGATTTGGTGATGGGATATTGACCTTCAGTGCCCATGACATTTTATAGATCTATTTATCTGAACCCCTAAGTGTCTTTTGATATGCACTGTATTAACTTCATAACGTTTAGAAAGTACCCCGATCTATCCTTTTTCTCTCCAAAATTGATAACTTTACACTTAGATTGAACTCCATCTACCACAGTTTTGCCCATTCATGTAGTTTGTCAACATCCCTTTGTAACTTTATGCTATCAGCTATACTCTCCACAATGCTGCCTAACTTTGTGTCATCAGCAAATTTGGATATATGACTTCCTATGCCATTTTCCTAGTCATTAATAAATAATGTGAATAATTGAGGCCCAAACATAGGTCCTTACTAACATGATACTTGTACGAAATAAATGGACATGCATTAAATTGGTGAAACTTAAGACTTGAGTTTTAAAAAACAATTAGAATGAAACCATTCAGGAGTGAAATCAAGTAAACAGTTTCACACAATTGCTAGTAGAATTCTAGAATTTCTTCCCTTTCTAATGCTAGGGAGCATGCATTTAAGGTGAAAGGTGAAATTCAAAGGATATGAAGGTGGCAAATTTTTTACACAGAGATTGACAGGAGTCTGGAATGTACTGCCACGGGTGATACTGAATACAGAAACGATAGGGGCTTTTAAGGGAATTTTAGATAAGCCAATGAATATGCAAGAAATGGAAGGACATAGAAAAAAGGCTGAATGGATTAATTTAATTTGGCGTCATGATCAGCATAACATCGTGGGCCGAAGGGCCCATTCCTATGCTGTACTGTTCTATGTTCTATATTCTAAGAAGGCTTGTGAATGCAGTACTCAATTGAAATTATTAAGAACAAGATTGACAATGTTTTAAAAGAACGGATTATAAAAAGATACAGATAAAACTGAATAAATAGTTAAGATGCAGATACATGATCAAAGTGAATGATGAAACAGACTTGAGAAATTCAGCGGCCTATATGTGTTCTGTTTTTCTTAGAGACAGAAATTGACTGACTGATTTTGGGAAAACAATTTGTGAACAAGCTCCCCATTACTTATCTGTTTTGGGTAAGATAATTGAGAAGCAATTCAAATAATACCTTTTGCTGTCCAAAGCTAACTACATGTCTTGTTGACCTAGTGTCTGGAGGCAACACAGGAGGGGATGTATGTATACTTTCTTAATAGAACCAGGAACTCTTCACTATCTCAATTAGGGGAAAGCATGTAGTAAATTAAACTTCAATTGGCAGGCTTTAGAAATACAACATTCAGTAATTCAATAGGTTGTGCTTCAGGATTTGCCATGTATAACCACAACACAAGCATCTATCCAACTGTGGAAAAATGCCCTTTTTTTTTGTCCTGTCAACAAAAAGATGACAAATCCAATCCAGCCAATTACTAATCCATCAGCTGCACCTCCTTTGAATCATGAGTGAGGTGCTGGAGTTTATTGAAGAGGTAATAGAAAGGGTCAATGAATGTAACGCTGTTGATGTTGTGTATATGGACTTTCTAAAGTTCATTTAATACAGCACAGACAACAGTCTTATGAAAAAAATTATAGCTTATGGAATAAAAGGGACAGTATTCACAAGAGTATAAAATTGGCTGATTGGTAGGAAAGAGAGTAATGGTTAATGAATGTTTTTCAGGCTAGAGGAATGTATGCCATGTAGTTCCCAGTGGTCAGAATTCAGACTGTTGCTTTCCCTGATATGTTTTAATGATCTAGTTCTTGGTGTGCATGGGACAGTTTTGAAGTTTGCGGTGATATGAAACTTGGAAGCATCGTAAACTGTGGGGAGGATACTGTAGAATTCCAAAAGTACATAGGTTAATAGAGCAGGCAAATAGTTGGTAGAGGAAATTTAATGCAGAAATGTGTGAGGTGATGCATTTTGGTAGGAAGAACTTGGACAGAATATAAATCTACAGTTCTTAATGACACATATTTATGCATCATTGAAACTGGCAGGACAGGAAAAGACAGCCGTTAATAAAGCATACAATATCAAGGTCTTTACTAATTGGGGAATAAAATAAAGGGACAAGGAGGGTAGTCTGAACTTGTACAAGGTACTTGTTAGACTTCAGCTGGAGTATTGTCTACTGCTGTGGGCACCATACTACAGGAAGGATATAGATGCATTGGTAGAGTGCAGAATACATTTATAAGAATGGCTCCTAGGTTGAGGTGATTCAGTAGTGAGGATGGATTAGAAAGGTTGAAACTTCTTGGAAAGTTGAAGACGAAGGGAAAATTCATTAGAAGTTTTAAAAATCATGAAAGGGTGGTATGGAGCAAAGTGTGAGAAACTGTTCCTATTCTTAAAACAATCAAGAACGAGGGAGTACAAATGATTTGCCAAAGTAAAAGAGTGTGATGTGAAAAAAAAAGCCTTTTCATACAATGGGTGATTTGGGCCTGGAATAGAAATGTGAAGGAGGAACACTCAATCAAAGAAGTATTAGATAATTATCTAAATAGAACTAATCTGCAAGTGAATGAGGAAAAAGCTTGAGCGATTGATGCTAGTCTTAAAGGTAATATTGTCATACTCTGACCAGGCCTTAGGAATGCTCTCTCATTAGAGAGACACCAATGATGGTGGTTTAACTTGAGGTCACCACACCTCAGAGGAGGGAGAGGTTGAGAAGGCGAGTCCTTTATGGCAACTTCATCTGGTATGGGAATTGAACCCATGCTGTTGACATCATTCTGCACCACAAACCAGCTTGCTTTTGTACATAAATTTTAAAATGTTACAGATCAGATCTACCAAAAATATAGCACCAAGTTACCCCAGATCAGTAGATGTGTCATACTTTGGAAATCACAGTACTTTAATTAGATTTCTTGTCTTTCTGGAATGCGCATTGCCATTGCATACTTAAATAAATTAAATGAGCAAATGTATTTATAAAATTAATTTACAAAAGCATTAGAAAAGGCCATAAGTACAATTAATGACTTAATTTGAGTCTTAGACTTCCATTGCAAACTTCAGTATCTTCATTTTGAACTGTGTACCCCTTGGGCAGAATCCCTGGGTGGGAAAAAGAACGGGAAAGAGGGTGTAGCCCTCATATCCACAGCAGGAACACCTGACTAGAGTAGGTCTTAACTTGATATGTTCAATGCAGCTGAAATCAGCAAGGGATCTTAAAGTTATGATCGTTATTGACATGGGAAATTGTTTCTTTAGAAGGTTGACAGTGTGTTTGGCCATATTTCAAATACCAATGGCCATGAATCTCTGCAAGATTCATTAATTTTCCCCCCAAACTCCTATGAAGAAAACAGTCACAATATTCTACACTGGCAACTTTTGGATGTATTGCATCTCTCCTTATGAGGATGGTATAAAATAGGATTTACTTACAGAATGTTCTCTTTCTGATATCCTGGGGATGTTTTTCCTTTTCAGGATTGACTACTTAAATCAAATTATCAAATTAACAGTTCTGTAACATGCAACCTTTCATATTAATGTATTTCCACATGGTACAAATCTCATTCTGCAATTATTGTGCTAACCCGTGGAACACTTGAAAAACCTTGTCGTGACACAATTATATAACTTAGAGTAATGTTTTTGAGCTTATTATTTCCTAAGTCAAATCTTTTATTGTTGCATGCATGTAAAATAATGCCCTTTTTCTTTATCCAGATGTAGACATTGCTATTAATGGTATCACAACTGACCACATCATTGTCAGGAATATCTCAGATTTCCTTTCATTAACATGCACAGCAGTCAACAACACCCAGGATGAAGAATTAGTCTGGTTTCTTGGAGACAGAGTAATTAACTTGAAGTCTATGAATCGGATCAATGTTAGTACTGTCTGCATTGATCCAATTACAGAAAATGATGACGAAGCTAAGTTCAGCTGCCATTTAAATAAAAACCATAACATTAACACAACTGTGCGCCTGGACATCAAATGTGAGTAACCTACTAATCTTAAGTCGGAAGCACAAAATTATTGTTAGGGCGAGGGATAATGTCAATGAAGAAATGAAAAAGGTTTCTAGTTTCCATCCTGTCACAGTACTAATTAGAATGCCATAATAAACTAGCATGCAGCAAGAAAGAAAATCAGTTTTCATCTAAAAGTTATTGAATTCTACAACAGTAACTGACACACAAATCAAACATCATGATGAATCAGTAAATCAATCATTTGAAATTTCATTGATTCAGTATTGATATCATGGAAGACAATAGCTGGATCAGACGAGAGGCATGCTATCCACTTTTGGTAATTAGAGTTAAACCTGCAATAAAGATACACAAGTAAAAAATGAGTTTGATGCCAGGCCTTAAACAAATTAGCTGTGAAGAGTATTTGAGTAAAATGTACAATTGATGCAAAAACAGTGGGGGGGGGGTGGTAAAGGAGAAAATATATCTCAAATTTTTCCAAAATGTGAATGAAATTATTGGGTTGTAAATAAAGAGAATGTTTTCACAAATTATTTCTAGAAATAACATAGGTTACTGATGATTATAGTTAAGCAATATCAAGAGCAAATTATAATATATAATCACTACACCAAGGTGAAAATTAGCTTTAATCAACTGTATCGAATTTGCCCAAGAATTTTTACACTGGGAAAAGAGGCAAAGTTTACACATGGCAGGAGTTCATGACCCATGTGGCCTACTCAGAGTTCACGTTACATGTCACATTCTAAATGGGAGGCAAATCACAATAACAAACTAAAGTGTGATGATACCAGCAATCCCAATATGGACATCTCATTAGATTCTAGCAATAGTCAAGGACCTTTGAGAACCAATTAACTCAGACTGACACAATGAATTATCTTGTAACTAAATTCTGTTCTAAAAGAATGCTTTATGATATTGCCCACCCTACAATAAATTGTACAGATTAAAATAGTCTTTTTTTCATTTTGATGATGCTAGGGATGTTACTGATTTATTCAGGCCCTATATGAGTTGGTATCAACTGAAAAATCTTTCCAGTTCAGCAAAATCGCTCAGGGTAGCAAAGTTAGTTTCAGAGATTAAAACAAATCAGTGATTCATTGTTGAGGGGGAGGCTACTGTAGAACTCCTTTGACATTCAGGCAGCGTTTGAGTGCACATTGCTGAGCCCTAGTAAAATTTGAGCCAATGGAAATCAAGGAAAAATCTTTCTGCTGCTTGTGGTCACACCTCGTCCAAAGGATGGCAGTTGTGGTTGCGGCAATTCAGTCATCTAAGCCCCAGGATATTGCTGCAGAAGTTCGTTAGGGTAGTAGTCTAGGCATCTTCAGCTGCTTCATTGATAACTTGCCATCTGTCATAAGACCAGAAGTGTGGATAAAAAAAATTAGATAGAAACACAACTATAAGTGGACCTCTTTCTTCTGATTCTGCTAATCAGCACCAGTCTGTTCATCAACACACTAAGATGCTTAACTTTAAATGCTTCTGAATTAAAAGAATAGTTGATCCCAGTTACAGGAAAACCAGATTTATCTGCTACTCTTACTTATCTAACTTTGACCGCTCTTCCAGTGAAGATCATGCAAAATGTTGTGTAAATGTGGGACATTTAGAATTGAAAATGTAGATCTCAGTTAGATTTCAATTTCATTTCATCTTGACATTCAATGATATTACCTTCACTGAATCCCCTGCTATCAACATCCTGGAGTTACCATTGGCTAGAAACTAAACTGGACTAGCCATATACCAACTGTGACCACAAGGGAAGGTCAGCGGTATTCTATGACAAGTAACTCACTTCCTATCTCCTTAAAGCCTGTCCACCAGGTACAAGTCAGGACAACAGAATTCTCTCCAATTGCCTGCATGATTGCAGCTCCAAAATTACTCAAGAAGCTTGACATCATTCAGGACAAAGCAGCCCATGCAATTGGCAACACATTTACTCTCGTCGCTACTGAATGACAGTGGCGCCAGTGTGTACTGTAATGAATCACCAATGCTCCTTCAACGGCATCTTCCAAACTACGGCTTTTACCACCTAAAAGGACAAGGCCAACAGATGCCTGTGACAGCCACCAACCACATGCTCCTCTAAAAGTCACCTTGAAATTTAACCAAATCACCATTCTTTCACTGTTGCTAGTTCAAAGTTTACGAACTCACTCCATAACAATTTACTTACCAGCACCCGCCCAAATATGCACGTGCATGCGCGCGCACACACACACACACACACACACACACACACACAGGCATTTACACACATACATGCACAAACACCACAAACACACATACACACAAATATTTACACATACTTACACACACAGACACACAGAGAGTGCAACGGTTCAGAAGAGGTAAATCATTCTCACCTCCACCAGAATAATTAGGAATGAGCAAAAATGCTGCCCTAGTAAGTGCTGTTCACACCAAGAAAAAAATTTAGGAGTAAATTTAAGGTTGTGTGCTAGTGTTTTCTCTTGAATGTCCAATATGCAGCTTAGAAACAGAATGAGCACTTTGTTATATACAATGTGGGATCTTTTGAATGTAATATAATGAAAATTCAAGATATAAATTAGGAGCAACAGTAGGCATTCGACACGTCAAGGTGGTTCTGCCGTTCAATAAGATAATAACTGATCTGACAATGGCCACAGCTCCACTTTCCTGCCTACCACTGATAACCTGTGATTTCCTTGTTAGTCAAGAACATACCTATCTCAGCTTTAAAAATATTAAACGACTCTTCCTCCACTGCTCCTTGGGGTATTCTACATATCAGTGTTTGAAATGCCTATCCACTTAAGACTCAATTGGAAAGACTCCAGAGGCAATTGAGAGCAGATGATGATCTGTGGACTTTGTATTTAAAACATGCATTCTTCTAACTCCTCTTCCTCTCTCTCTACCTCTCCCTCACCTTTGGTGGTCTGCATTGCCCTTGTCAGACATTGATGGCAATTTGATCAATTGGAAACAAGGCTGCTTTAGTGGTGGTGGAGCGAAAATGCTGTTTGGTTGTCTTTGATAATAGTTCCAGATATTAAAAAAATTGCATTCTTCCCCAGTGGTGACTTGACTTCTGCAAAGGAAAGGGTGGAACCTAGTTTTTGTTTAATTCAATCCTGGGATGAGGGACTTGCTGGCCATACCATCATTTATTGCCCATCCCTAATTGCACAGAGGGCAGTTAAGAGTCAACCACATTGCTGTGGGTCTGGAGTCACATGTAAGCCAGACCAGGTAAGGATCGCAGTTTCCTTCCCTAGAGGACATTAGTGAACCAAATAGGGTTTTTCCCACCAATCAGCAGTGGATTTGTGGTCATCGTCAGACTGGTAATTCCAGATATTTATTAAATTCAAATTCCACCATCTGCCATGGCAGAATTCAAACCCAGGTTCCCAGAACATTATCTGAGTCTCTGGATTAACAGTGCAGCAATAATATCACTAGGCCATCACCTTCCCTGAATTTTTGTGCCAAACAATAGATTGACAATAAAACCTCTGTAATTCTCTGGAAGTCATTTGCTGCCTTATTCAACAACTGCATATTGATTTGTTAAATACCACAAATCTGTTGAGGGGGGGAAAAAAATCTCACCACATTCATTGCAAATGGATTTTTTTCAACTATTTTTAAACTATGTCCCCTAGTTCTAGCCTCTCCCAGAGGGGGTACATCCTTATCATATCCAGCCTCACAAGTCTCAGAATCTTATGAGTTTCGAAGAACAAAGAACGGTACAGCACAGGACCAGGCTCTTCAGCCTTCCAAGCCTGCGCCACCACACTTTGTTCTTCCCTACTAAAGCTGTCTTCACTTACAGGATCTGTATCTCCCTATTCCTTTCCTATTCATGTATTTGTCTAGGTGCTTTATCCATCACCACCTCTGGCAGTGTGTTCTAGGCACTCACCACCCTTTGTGTGAACTTGCTTCGCACATCTCTTTTAAAATTCCCCCTTGCACCTTGAACCTCTGTCCCCAAAAAATTGAGCCCTCCACTCTGGGGGAGAAAGCCTCATGGTTTCCATTCTATCCAGGTCAGTCACAATCCTTTAAACTTCTCTTAGCTCACCCCTCAACCTCCTGCATTCCAATGAAAACAAACCCAGCCTATCCAATCTTTCTTTATCGCTAAAATCCCCCAAACCAAACAACATCCTGTAAAACCTTGTGGTACCAGTGCTGTATGCAATATTCCAAGTGTGGCCTAACAAAAGTTCTATACAGTTTCAGAATACCTTGTTTATCCGTATACTGTAAACCCGTTCCAATGAAGACAAGCATGCCATAAGCCTTTTTTTAACTACGTTATCTACTTGCACCGCCATTTTCAGTGATCTGTAGACCTGCACACCCAGATCCCTCTGCATATCAATACCCCAAAAACTTCTGCCATTCACTGCATAGTTTCCATGCGTACTTGACCTTCCAAAATACATCACCTCACATTTGTCCAGATTAAACTCCATCTGCCATCTTTCTGCCCATATCTCTAACTGATCCATATTCTGCTGCATCCTCTGACAATCCTCCTCATCATCCACAACTCCACCAATCTTTCTATTGTCTGCAGAGTTACTAATTAGACCAGCTACGTATTCCTCCAAATCATTCATATAGATCATAAACAGCAGAGGTCCCTGTGGAACACCACCGGACACAAACCTCCATTTCAAAAAGCATCCTTCCACTGTCTCCTGTGACTAAGCCAGTTCTGTATCAGTCTTGCCAGCTCACCCCGATACCATATGATTTCACCTTTGGTAGCAGTCTACTGAATGAAACTCCCTGTCCAGCTTTTCCTTATAGGATAACTCCCCCCAATCCCAGGAATTAGTCGAGTGAACATTCTCTAAATTGCTTCCAATACAATTAAGTTATTTCTCATAGACTGCAACACCCACCTCTGCTCCCCGCAATCCACCAGTTAGTTGAGTGAACCTTTTCTAAACTGTTTCCAATGCAAATAAATTTCTTAGATAGGAGACCAGAAACGTACGCAGCACTCTAGATATGACCTCACTAAAATGCTGTACAACTGTAGCAAAACAACTCAACTTGTATATTCCATTCCTTTACAGTTTACAATATTATTCCCTTTGCTTTTTCTAAAAACTTGCAAATTAACCTTTTCTCACCTCATTTAAATAACATGCTGCTTTTCTATTCTTCTTGTCAAGGTGGACAAGTTTGCATTTTCCTGCGCCATATTCCATCAAACATACTTTTGCCCATTTACTTGACATATCTATATGTCTTTGGAGACTCTGTACCTCTATTTCACTATTTGCTATCCTGCCTACCTTTATGTTATCAGCAAATATTGCAACCACACATTTGGTCCCTTCATCCAAGTCATTGATGAAGATCATAAATAGTTGAGACTCCCGCCTCAATCCCTGCGATACATGACTTGCTCCATCTTGCTAACCCAAAAGATAATATTTATACCAAATCTTTGTGTTTCTTGCGTGCTGACCAATCTTCTATCCATGGTAATATGCCCCTGCACCACTAATTCTTTTTAATATAGTGATCATTGATGTGACACCTTGTCAAATACCTTCTGGAAATCTAAGTACAATATAATCTAAAACTACAATCTAAATGTGCATCCACACGTTGTTTGTTACTTTCTCATGGAACACTAATTAGTCGAACATGAGTTTCTTTTTACTAAACCATGTCGACTCTGCCTGGTTTTATGTTTAAAATTAGTTCATTAGGTGACAAGTTATGAATAGCTTCATACTTGTGATTAGAATTTTTTGCTTAAATTGTTTCAGTTATCCCCATACTGAGCAGTGATAGTGATGGTCAAATAGACGTGTATGCAGGAAATGACGTGAAGCTACAATGCAATGTGAAGTCCAATCCTCCAGCTGTGATGTCCTGGCACAAAGATAACAGTGCCCTGAAGATGGTGAAGGGCAAACACAGTGTGTACTGGGACAGTGGTGTTTTTAGTTTATCTATTAAAAAGGTACAGAACACAGAAAATGGGACGTACATCTGTATGGCTGACTCCACACTTGGAAGCAACAATTTGACCTTCTATCTGAATGTGAAAGGTAGGAATAATTAAAGATTGTAGTCTGGACGAAGAGCTAAATTAAAATGAGCAAATGTGTTATCTCTTTTTTTTTGAATTCCGTTTTTATGTGTGTTGCCGTGTTTTTTATCCCAACTACAAATAATTATTTGTCCTTTTCTAAAATACTGGCTTCTCTTCCTTGGCAATTATAGTGTATAAAATATACGTATTGACCTTAGAATATGCAGATATCACTGGTCTGTACTAGAAATGGATATATGAATGAAAGTTTCACCAAATGCTTGCTATTATTCAGTGATCAACTGTTTTCAAGGAAGAAAGGTCACTGGACTCAAAACATTTACCTGTGCTTTCTCTCCACAAATGTTGCCAGACCTGCTGAGTTCCTCCAGCCATTTCCATTTTTGTTTTCAAGGATGTATTGGCACAATATTATTCATGAGGTGTCAGACATGGCTGAGCTGAGGTATCAGATGTGGCTGAAATTGTAGCACTTCCGCTTGAGCCTACAGACTCTGATTTCAAATCCTACCTCTGAACCTGAGCACAACCTGGCTGCATGGTGGCTCAGTGATTAGCACTGCAGCCTCACAGCGCCAGGGACCCAGGTTCAATTCCAGCCTCAGGCAACTGTCTGTGTGGAGTTTGCACATTCTCCCCTTGTCTGCTCCGGTTTCCTCCCACAGTCCAAAGATGTGCAGGCGAGGTGGATTGGCCATGCTAAACTGCCCGTAGTGTATAGGGCTGTGTGGGTTATAGGGGGATGGGTTTGGGTGGGATGCTTCAAAGCGTGGCATGGACTTGTTGGGCCGAAGGGCCTGATTCCATAGGGAATCTAATCTAATCAATATTATTCACGAGGTGTCAGACATTGCTGAGCTGAGGTATCAGATGAGGCTGAAATTGTAGCACCTTCACTTAAGCCTAAAGACTCTGATTTCAAGTCCTACCTCTGAACCTGACCACAATCATTTTGCCTGTTGCACCTTTGTAGTGCTGAGGGGAGTGCCGCACTATTGAACATGGTGTCTTTGGATGAGATACTGGAGATTTTTAAGGGAGGTCAGCAATTAGTGGTAACGTTATGAGACCAATAAATCAGATAATGATTTCAAGGCCTACTATGACATGTGGTTTGCATTCAATAACAATCTGGAATAAGAAGTTAAATGACCCATCTGGTTCCATGATGTCCTTTAGAGAAGGAAATCCACACCTTGCCTTGCTTACATATAACTCCAGACCCACAGCAATGTGGTTAACTTCTAACTGTCTATGGGCAATAATTGCTGGGCCTAGGCAGCAACACCCACATCAAATGAACAAATAAAACCAACTCTGCAATGCCTCTCAGGTGAACATAAAGATCCCAAAGCACTGTTTTGAATCGTATTGGGGAAGCTATCCCTGGTATCTTGGCCAATATCTATCCCATCAACACCGAAGTAAATGATCTTGATCTTTATCATTTCACTGCTTGTGGAAACATACCATGTGTGAATTGGTTGCTATATTTCCAACTTTACAGCAGGACCTAAAGCTCAAGAGTGTATCATTGGCATAAAGTTCTTTGAGATCATACATCCATCCACCAATAAAGCTATCTTTAAGTTTTCTTTATAAACTGCTGCAACCTGTAAAACCACAGTTATTATTTTATTTGGCAGCTCAACCGTCCGTAGTACCATTTGAACCAATCGTTGCTGGGCTGACAGTTGTTGCGCTGACCATTTTTTTCGGAATCGTTTCACGGAGAAAATTAATTATTCAGGTGAGTTTGTGAAAAATGGAAACTTATGGAACAAGTGCTGAAGAAGTTAGAAAAGTGCAGACCAAAATATGGAGTGGTCAGTGTTCTGAGCGAAAACTGTAGCATTCAGATCATTAAGGAAGATTCCAATTCAGTGAATGCTTATCACGGTGTTGAGGTGAAAGAATCTAAGAATCTATCTACTCCTGCCGTAAAAATATGCAAGGGGGGCATTTCTATGACTTTAAGAGGCAGATTGTTCCAAAATTGCATTTACTTTCAGAGAGAAAATTGTCTTCTCATCTCTGTCCTAAAAGATTAACTGCTTATTTTTAAACAGTTGCTGTACTATTTACTAAACAAGGCAGAAAATTTCAGAACTGGACCACTCAGATATAAGTGAACATGTAAGCAATGTGATCAGTCATAGTTACTGCCAAACTACCTTTCTCTGGCACTGAAATGTACTTTTTACAAGTATGGAGTCTCATTTCTTCATGTTTTTATTTAAGCTGGAGATTTTTAAAAATGCTTTTCTCTGCTATTGCTCTCAACCCTACCTTCCCTTTCTTATCTTTAATTCTGATTTTCATGTTTCCGTTAAGTCTAATTTATGTCACTATTTTGTTCTCCCAGAATTAAATATTGCAGTGCTCAGAGGGGATTCTTCAATTTGTTAAAAAGCCTCCTGGTGCTTTTCCAAGGGCACCCCAGATCCCCTGTCAAGAATGCAGTACTAGGTCAGATGCCCAATGGCATCAAGTAACTACTCAAAAGTTCATGTGCAATCCGTGGATAGCAGTCAAAGAAGTATTTAGCAGTAGTATCCTTAGTAGTATCCCTACAGTGTGGAAACAGGCCCTTTGGCCCAACATGTCCACACCGACCCCCAGAGCATCCCACCCAGACCCACGTCTCTAATCTGCACATCCCTGAACACCAGGGCGTAATTTAGCATGGCAAGTCCACCCTAACCTGCACACGTTTGGACTGTGGGAGGAAACTGGAGGACCTGGAGGAAACCCACACAGACACGGGGAGAATGTGCAAACTCCACACAGACAGTTGCCCGAGGGTGGAAGCGAACCCAGGCCCCTGGCGCTATGAGGCAGCAGTGCTAACCACTGAGCATGTTAACAGGTGTGAAACTTTGCTGATGGCTGCAAAAATCCAGGTTTTGGGTTCCATTTGTTCACTAAGGCATTGATTTTTTTAAAAATATCCGATATCATTAAATTTCACCAGCAGTTGGCTGCTGCAGTAAAAGCAGCAATCCACAAAACTTAGAGATAACAAGGTGTAGAGCTGAATGAACACAGCAGGCCCAGCAGCATCAGAGGAGCAGGAAGGCTGACATTTTGAGCCTAGACCCATCTTCATTTTCTGAAGAAGGGTCTAGGCCCAAAACGTCAGCTTTTCTGCTCCGTTGATGCTGCTTGGCTTGCTGTGTTCATCCAATTACACACCTTGTTATCTCAGATTCTCCAGCATCTGCAGTTCCTACTATCCCCATACCACAAAGCTTGATGTGGGAAACCAGTTGCAGACTTAGTTAGCAAACCAGTAACTCCCTGCTTCAGTGTATGATCTGGAAGACAAAAGAGAAATATTTATTTCACAATTAAACAAGTTCATCAAATGTCATTCAAAAAGACTACATGATGGCTTTTCCTACAAATTTATTTATGGAGAGACAGAGAGTGAGCGGGTAGATGTATAATGCGTGATCAGAAAACCCAAAACTACCACAAAGAAGGGGATTCCTTTGAATGTAATGACACAATCTCATCAATTCACATTGTTGCTCCCTTTCCAAGCTGGCTGCTGGCTGGGAAAGCCTGCTTGATAGAATTGCATTTAGGGACTGTTCCTAGCAGTTAGAGAAGATTGGGGATTTGTGAAGGGAGGGCATTGAGACGGAGGCAGTGAGGTTGTGTGGTAGAGAGGTGAGATTACCAGAGAGGGGATGGCACTGAGACCTTGGAGGAAAGCGGCTAAGATCTCATGGAAGGGGTTGACTGAAAAAAAGGAAGGGAAAGATCACAGAGAATATTTGCTTGACGGACTGGTAATGTGCACTGATTCTTCTCCTGTCCCACACACCAGGTTGGTTCATGACTTATCCACGAAAGTTTGGCAACACCTACCTCCCTTCAAGTTGTTAGGAAATCCAGGCCACAGCAATTGAATTCAGATGCCACTGAGGAAAGCAGCCTTGTTAAAACATTACACTCAGACTCCCCCAAAACCACCACAGTTAAAATGAACATCAACACATTTGTGATAACAAAGTGTGGAGCTGGATGAACACAGCAGGCCAGGCAGCATCAGAGGCGCATGAAAGCTGACGTTTCAGGTCTGGACGCTTCTTCAGAAATGGGGGAGGGGATGGGGATTCTGAAATAAATGGTGGGGGGAGGCAGATGGAGGTTGGATAAAAGAGCAGGTAGGTGGAGAGGAAACGGACAGGTCAAGGAGGCGAGGATGGAGCCAGTAAAGGTGAGTGTAGGTGGGGAATTGGATGGGAGTTGGTCAGTCAAGGGAAGACCATCAAGTCAAGGAGCAGGGCTGTGGCTGGCAGGTAGGAGTTGGGGGTGGGGGTTGGTCAATGAGGTGGGAGGATAGGTGGGAGAAAAGACGGATAGGTCAAGGAGACGGGGACGAGCTGGGCTGGTTTTGGGATGAGTTCGGGGGTCGGGAGATTTTGAAGCTTGTGAAGTCCACATTGAGTGTATTGGGCTGCAGGGTTCCCAAACGGAATATGAGGTGCTGTTCCTGTAACCTTCAGGTGGCATCATTGTGGCACTGGAAGAGGCACAGGATGGACGTGTCATCCGAAGAGTGGGAGGGGAAGTTGAAGTGGTTTGCGACTGGGAGGTGCAGTAGTTTGTCACAAGCTGAGCATAGGTATTCCACAAAATGGTCTTCAAGCCTGTGGAACAGTTTTTCTGCCACTTCCGCATTTGCTTCTAAACTCCTCCCTCGTCAACACATTTGCGATGTATCACGTTCAGATTTCAAAGATTTACCAAGTTAACCACCAAAATCTCTTATATTTTCCTCTGAAGAAGGTCACTGGACCCAAAATGTTCAAAAAACAAAAGAACTGCAGATGCTGTAAATCAGCAACAAAAACAGAAGTTGCTGGAAAAGCTCAGTTGGTCTGGCAGCATCTGTGAAGAAAAAACCAGAGTTAATGTTTCTCAGTTCTGAGGAACGGTTTCTGGACCCAAAACATTACCCCAAAATGTTTACTCTGATTTCTCTCCACAGCTGCTGCCTGACCTGTGGAGCTTTTCCAGCAATTTATGTTTTTGTTTCTGTTATATTTGTGGGGTATCCTAATGCAGAAGTGACCAATCTCAGAAAGGAAGGGTAGGCATAGGCTCAGTTTCTTTGAAGATCTGAAGTAGATTTGCTCATCAAGCAGGTTGGTTACATGATTTGGAGTTACAGAAAAACAGCCTTACCTTTGCAATCTGAACTGACAATCCTCACCTAGTCTACATCTTTGTTACTAGCTCATGAGCATGCCCACCTCTTAAAGTGAGACCACTACACCATCCTAACCCTGGCCTTCTCCCAGGCAATGTTGAAAAGTTACCATTCCTGCCATAATCTTAACAAAACACAGAAACTGATAGCTGAATCCTAATGGGCTGTGCAGCAAGATAATGGTAGATGGAAGGATTCACCTTAATTTAGCTAATCCTTTGAAGTACTCTTAAAACAGCTGAGATGGTTATTTCTTTCATTGAAGAGAAATAATCCTTCCAGGAAGAAATTAGGACATTTTAAATGCTCCTAACAATTCCTATATTAAATTACAAGGCATCACATTTCAGCTATTACAACATGTTTTATGACCATCTAACCCTGAGGTGTGGCTTACATACTATTGTAAACTATCTTTCACCCTGCTTTTAAAAAGTACAAAATTGATTCTACTTGTTTATGGTAGGATTTATAACAAACTGAGCACTGTGGCTATTGGAAAAGTTTCATACATTAAAGAAAACCTTTGCTCATTGTGACACGGAGCAATAAAGCATATTCTAATCCCACAGTTCCAAATACCTCCATGTTTTCAATCCTTTGTTCACACTTCAGTATCATGGATAGATTTTAATGTCTACGGTGTGTTTTGTTTTACATCTTACAAATGCAATCAGCTTTACTGTGGGGCATTAGTCATGTGTGGTTTTGTCCTCAAACATAGAACCATTTAGCATGATGTCAAGATGGTAAGAGTGGACTTTGGGATTTACACTTGCAAAGCTAGGAAATAAATAATTTTCTCTCTCAAATATATTTAAAAGATGTACCCCAGCTCTGAGGTATAATGAACAAAATGGTTTGAATGCTAGGAAGTGCAGAATATTCGGAAGCATCAGTTGGAATAATTTTTATTTTGTTACAATGGGTGGGTCGTTAAAATGACTCAGTTCCTACTCCTTGTTACAGTATGGAATTTGTTCACATGATTATCTTTTAGAAATCACATAAAAACCTGTAATTCAACAATTCATCCAGCTATACACTGGGATTGTTGCATAAAACTCTCAATAAAAAAGAACTTAAAAGAATATTTTAGAATGACAGAGAGATGTAGTTGAAGTCGGCTGAAGGTTGGTTCAGAAAATTCAGTGCCAAAGCTGTCTGAGCTATGCACTTAATTAATATTTGGAAGAATTTAAATGTAACAAGTGAGAATACAAACACAGGATTTTACTATTATAGTCTGAATATTACGTACAATTAATAACTTATACCTGATATCTCACTCTGGAACTACACTGTCAATTATGTATGCACTCCTAGCAAAAGGGATTTACATTGTGTTGAGCAATGCTCTTAAAGTTCATGAACTTAAGGTCAGTTTGTTACTTATAGTCTTATTAAGTTAAATGTAACTAACATCTATTGCTCAAGATTAGCTCACAGCCAAAATATTCCATGGATCTTGCTCAAAGCTGTTGAAATACATACATTTATTGCAATTATAAAAGATTAGGACCAAAGTTCCTCCTCTTCTGAACATATTCTCAAATCCAAATGATGAGAAGGAAATTTGTTTTTTGATGAAAAATAAATGCATCAGATTTTATTTTTCACTGCCAATATAGAATAATATGACCCTAACAGTTTTAAGTGGGTTCTTAATTACTGAGAAACATGCATCCTCCCAGTGGAAATGGTAAAACTCTGATAGTATCAAAACTGTTTCTAAAATCCTGTTAGTTTATGTTTTTCCAGTTACTTTCAAAGTTGACACTAGTGGAGACAGCAAAAACAATTTGTTGCTTTAATATAAGGTGTGCCTAGTGTTTCATTCACAAGGATAAGCTGTATCTTAACCACAATATTATGTCCATCTGTTCTGATGAATCAACTACCATTACCAAGTACTTGTGTTGTACTTTAGGCAATGTCTATTCACATCTAGTGAGCAAAATACTGCTACATCCACAGAAAAGCTTCATTTGATGGAACTTCTTTTTCAGTACTTTAAAAAGAAAACCAACAGCAATGGATACACTGAGTAAGACACTCAATAGGAAAGCACGATTGTAAGTATAATCCTCTGTTGCATCTTTTATTTAATTAAAGAGGAGCTACATACACACATCTTAATTATGTTTTACACATTTATTACAGTGTAGCTTGGCGGAAAATCACAAATTACTCAAAAGAAATTTAATCCAAGGTAAAGACTTTCGTTTTCCTGCAGAATGTCAAAGGAACAAAGACAGAGGTGGTGACGAAAATCTTTAAAGTACAAACCAGTTTAAGAAGAAGAAATGTACTGATTTCACTTTGCCTAATATTCTTTTGTGCACATATAATCCAAATTCTCCCTTCCCTTGCATCAAACTATTGAATGGCGTTCTGTTATTTACTTTGATTAAATGTGTCTATAACCTTCTCCATGGCATTGCATATTTGAATTAAAAATCTTATACTTTCACAATTTTATTGTTAGAAGCCATGATTTGCTACATTAAATGAATTTGTTCTTTAGTAAGCCTAACAATAATTTTTCTGACATTTTATTCATTGGCTTAATATTTGCTTTTTACTCATTTCTATTTGAATTGAGGTAAAATATTTAAGGGTGTTTCTCAATGCTGTATTTTTTTTAAAAAAGGCCAAGACAATGCTTTGGCAAAAAAAAGCATGAAAGTATTTTGTTTGTTGTTAAAATTTGTGAAATATTGCACATCCGTTTAAATTGATCAAATTTTCCAATGAGGGTTGGGCACTTGCCATTTAATTCAATGTTTGGTTCTTCCATATATGTAATGCAAGTATCATTGACCTACTTATTCGTATCCAGTTGGGAAAATCTCTGTACTGTTCCTATTTGATCATTTGATTCAGGTAGTAGCATTCATGCTTCCAATTTAAAATGTCATAGATTCCAATGCTATTCTAGGTCCAGATACATGACATAGGCTGATGCTGCAGCATTGTTGAAAGTACCATCTCTTGGGTGACACATTAAGCTGAGTTTTTTTGTTTAGATAAACATTTATAGTCGTACAGAAGGACAGGAATTCAACTTGTACCTTGCCTAATGTTCCTCCTGCTGTCAATGCAGCTAAAAATGTCTATTGATTGTTCAACTCTTTGCTACATGGGAAATGCAAAACTTACACAAAATCTTGTGGGGTCGATGGGATGCTTGGAAATGAGGATATTTGGGAGGCAGATGATACATTGAAATAGAAAGTGCTTTCTGTCATGGATTTGACCATGTTAACTTTGACTGTACAGTGATTGTAACAAGGTCAGTCAGGTGGACTTCACAGAATACAAGTTCTATGATTGGACCAGGATGACATCCCCAATCAAGGAGTCTTGGCTGAGAGATATAAACAGGGGTTCTGTTCACTCTAGGAGACAGCTCTGAACTAGTTAGGTCAGTATCATGCAACATGCACATGTAAATAAAGGGTGACTGAGTGATGGGATACCTGCCTTATTGGTGTTATTTCACTGACCAGCTATGTAGATCAACACTTACTCTGTATCATCTGTCCCTATATGTGATCTGGGACTGGTAAACTGTTCTCATTGGTTAGGGGTCATATATTGCAGCATAAAATGAATATATAAAAATGATTGAAGGTAATATATTTGAATGCATGGAGAATTTGCATAAAGACAGATGAAATGACAGTGCCAATTTTGGTACATGAGTATGATATGATTGTGAATGCAAACGTGGCTCCAGGGTGACCAAGGCTGGGAACCAAACATCCAAGGGTATCATGTAAAATGAAAAAGGTGGTGGTGTTAGTAAAGCTGCAATCCGTGCACTAGTCAGATGCGATTTTGGTGCAGGAAACCTAGATATGGAATCAGTCTCGGTGGCGTTTAAGAATCGACCAAGGGGTGAAAAACATTAGTGGGAGATATCTTTTGCCTCCAAGTGGTAACAGTAAGGTAGGGGACGACAATAAACATAAAATTAGAGTACATGCAACAAGGTTGCGACAGTAATTAAGTAATCTACATATAGACTAGGTGAAGAATATTTACATATGCAACGGTGGAGGAATTCTTGGAGTGTGTACAAAATAGATTTTAGATTAGAAAATTGAGGAAACAACTCAGGGGCAAGTTATCTTAGATTTGGTTTTGTGCAATGAGAAGGGGTGAATTAATAATCTTGTGAAATGTACTTGATGAAAATTTGACGATAACATAATAGAATTCTTCATTGGGATAGACAGTGAAGTACCCCAATCCAAAACAGGATCCTAAATCTAAACAAAGGAAAGTATGAGGGCATGAGCCACGAGTTGGCTCAGATCGACTGGGTAACTTCATGAAAAGGCATGGCAGTTGATAGGCAATGGTTAATATTTAAGGAATGAATGCGCGGAACACAGCAGTCATACGTTTCTTTTGGATGAAATAGCAAAACAGGAAAAGTGGCACAATCATGGTTAACAAAAGAAATTAAGGATAGTATTAGATCCAAAAAGGAATCAAATAAAGTTGTTCGAAAAAGTAGCAAACCTGACAATGAGAAGTGTATAGAATTCAACAAGGAAGAACTAAGAAGTAGATTAAGAGGAGAAAAATGTAAACGTGCAAAGAATGTAAAAGCAGACTGTAAGGGCATCTATAAGTATGTAAAGAAAATAAAGATTAGTGAAAACAATATAGGCTCTTCACAATCTGAAGCAAGAGCTATGATTATGGAGATCAAGGAAACCCAGAGCAATTAAACAACTACTTTTGAAATTCTTCACAGAAGTAGGTTCAAAAAATGTTTCAGAAGGGCTAGAGAAGTAAGAGTCTTTTGGGAAGGTGGAATTGAAGGAAATTAGTATTAGTAAACAAAAAGTGCTAGAAAAATAAGTGGAACTGAAAAGTAATACATGGGATTGATCTTCTACATTCCAGGTTATTAATGGAGAGGGCCTTGGAACTAAGGATATATTGGCTGTCATCTTCCAAAATTCTGGCAGATTGGAGATTAAAAAAGGAGGAAGTGAGAAAAATGGGTTATACAGACCACTTAGCCTCACATCATTAGTCAGCAAAAAGTTGGTTTCTGTACAAAGAATTTGATACCATACACTCGAAAAACCAATAGTATTATACAAAATCAGCATGGATTTATGAAAGGGAAAATGTGTTTGACAAATCTTCTGGAGTTTTTTGAGACATACAGCAAACTTCACTGGCACCTTATGAGCCAGCAGCCATGATAAACCAGCAAAACTTATATACCCTCAACTACCAGGAATTTACTGTATTATTTCGATCTCTGCAATACCCAGGTAGTCAGTTGAGGTGCGAGTGAGAAAGTTTTCTGCTGGTAAAGTTGCAAATTATTATTTAAATTATTATTTATTAAGGCAAAGTTGCAAATTATTATTTAAATGTTTTATGCTGTAAATAAAGTATAACAGTGATGTGTATACCCCCTGCATTAAGTTTCTATTATTTAGTGTATGCTTGTTAAATTAATTATGTGGACTTCTTCATCAAACAGAATATTTGATCAACTGGATATGCCTAGTCCCATAGGTGCTGGTTAATGAAATGTTTGCTGTAACCAGTACAGTAGATGAAGGAGAAGCATTGGATGTAGCGTAAGTGGATTTTCAGAAGACTTTTGATAAAGTGCCACATGATTGTTGATTGTGCAAAATCAAGATACATGGTAAAGTACTAACACGGATTGAGAATTGGTTAGCAGACAGGAAACAGAAGGTAGAAATAAATGGGTCACTTTCAGAGTGGAAGGTAATAACAAGTCAGCTAATATGTGACACTGACACCAAAAATCCGAGTGCCATTCCAAAGTCAGCCACTCTCAATAATAAATTATAAGTAAAATTCTGTAACCAAGAAATCAAAATTGACTTATTGTCTGCAGCTGTTTGGTATACCTGAAGGATCGCCTTGCCATTTCAGGCGGTAGTTATGAGTCAACCACATCGCTATGAGTACCGTCATGTATAGTCCTGCCACGGTAGCGAGAATAGATTTACAACAATCTCACATTGTGCTGCTCACCATGCCTTTTCAACTCCAGACCTTTTAAAGGCTAAATTTAGATTCCCCAGCTACTATATTAGGGTTTGGAGTCATCTCTCGAGATCATTTCTCCAAGTCTCTGAATTATTAGTTTGCTAACATTACCACTACACTATTGTTATCCTACTCACTTCAAAGAGGAAATGTGTCAGAGCTGTTAGAAAAGTGCAGTACAACTCACAGTAGGCAGTACAATGCTGACACCAGAGGCAGCTTTGGTGTGTTCACTAGCTTAGAAAATTGCAGACACCGCAAAGCCAACAACACCTGGAAGATTGAGAGATGAATACAAGACACAGATTGAAAGAAAGTATTTGAGTTGACCCCACCCTTCAGAATGCTTTAAGGTTTTTCACATACAATTAAGTCTTCTGAAACATAATCTTGGTTCAATGAATGCATTCCAGTCCAACTGCTTGTTTTATCAGTGCCCTTCGTCTGATTAGCAAAGAAAAGACAGGAATAGCTTGCTTAATTACCCACTGATCTTTCCTTGTCATTCATGTTGGTAGTAGCAAGAGATTGCTCACTGTAGGAAAAGGAAGGAAAATTTTTAGAAATTATTTATTGAGACGTGAGCCTCTTTGACAAGGCCAGCAGCTACTGCCTAATTTAAAATGCCTTCAGAAAATGGTACTGAGCTGCCTTCTTAAAGTATTACAAGTTTATATGGTGTCCACTATGTTGTTAGGAAGGGAATTTCAGGATTGTGATCCAATGATAGCAAAGAAATGGCAACATAGCTCTAAGTCAGGATGGTTTGTGAGATACAGTGGCATTGTGGTACAGTCACTGGGTTAGTAACCTAGAGATCCAGATTAATATCCCAGAGACATGAGTCCAAATTCAACTAAAGCAACAGTAGAAATTATTATCAATTTAATGATGAATTGGGAATAAAGTGTTGTTCTCAATGATTATGGAACGATCAGGATTGTAGTAAAAATCACTCTGCCCATTAATGACACCCTTGCCACTCTGGCCATACACCTGTTTCTTTATTCTCAACAATATGATTGACTTTGAACTATCTTTTGAAACAGACAAGTGAGGCATGCCAAACTGTGAAAGAAAATCACAGTTTTACTTATAATACATTATTGTATGTCTGGTCTAGTTTATGCTACTGGATGAACAGAAGAACACCATTGAGTAACGAGTATAAAACAACTACATTTATACATCCTTGTTAATTCATTATGTAGGTCTACCTGATTAGACGGTAATTGAGTTTGCTGTGGAATTGTTAAATACACTGAGGATCCCATGTATTCTACGGAATTTTTCAACAGGAAACATAATTTCTCACTTTATATAAATTAGAATAAATGACAATAATGCTGATGAGAATGACAACAACAATAACTACACAGAAAGAAAATTAGTGTTGCAATTATTTACACACAAATGTCATATATTATGGATGAAGGTGAATGATATATTTTATGATGGATTCATCTTTAAGTAACATAGCTTGCTTGTGCCTTCTTGTATGTTTACATTCAGAATAAACCAATTCACATGTAAAAGGGTTATCTGTTTCTTCAGTCTCACCATTTGTGCCTTAAGGCAGCAGTTCTGAATATTAAAATAAACACAATATACTTAAACAACTGCATCTCCCAGTCGCAAACCATTTTAACTCCCCCCTCCCATTCCTTAGATGACATGTCCATCCTGGGCCTCCTGCAGTGCCATAATGATGCCACCCAAAGGTTGCAGGAACTCATATTCCACTTGGGAGCCCTGCAGCCCAATGGTATCAATGTGGATTTCACAAGCTTCAAAATCCCCCCCTCCCCCCACTGCATCCCAAAACCAGCCCAGCTTGTCTTCACCTCCCTAACCTGTTCTTCCTCTCACCTATCCCCTCCTCCCACTTCAAGCCACACCTCCATTTCCTACCTACTAACCTTATCCCGCCCCCTTGACTTGTCTGTCCTCCCCAGACTGTCTATTCCCTCCCTACCTCCCCACCTATACTCTCCTCTCCACCTATGCTTCTAGTTTTGGACTCCCCAGCCAAGGGAAAAGACCTTGTCTAATCACCCTGTCCATGCCCTTCATGATTTTATAAATCTCTATAAGATTACCCCTCAACCTTTAACACTCCAGGGAAAATATCCCCAGCCTATTCAGCGTCTCCCTATAGCTCAAATCCTCCAACTCTGGAAACATGCTTGTAAATCTTCTCGGAACCTTATCAAGGTTCACAACATCCTTCCTTTGGCAGGGAGACCAAAATTGCTCACAGTATTCCAACAGTGGCCCAACCAATATCTGTACAGCCGCAACATAACCTCAACTTGTATAGTCAATGCACTGACCAATAAAAGCAAGCTCACTTTCTACTTGGGACTCTACTTTCAATGAACTATGCATCTGCACTCTAAGGTCTCTCTGTTCAGCAACACTCCTCCCTACCGTTAAGTGTATAAGCCCTGCCCCTGAGTTGCCTTTCCAAAATGCAGCACCTCACATTTATCTAAATTAAACTCCATCTGCCACTCCTCAGCCCATTGACCCGTCTGATCAAGGTCCTGTTATATTCTGAGGTAACCTTCTTCACTGTCCACTACACCTTCAATTTTGGTGTCATCTGCAAATTTACTAATCATACTTCTTATGTTCACATCCAAGTTGTTTATATATTTAACAAAAAGCAGCGGACCCAGCACTGATCCTTGTGGCACACTGCTGGTCACAGGCCTCCGGGCTGAAAAGCAACCCACTACCACCATCCTTTGTCTTCTACCTTCGAACAAGTTCTGTATCCAAAAGGCTAGTTCTCTCTGTATTCCACGTGATCTAACCTTGCTAGCCAGTCTCCTATGAGGAACCTTGTCAAATGCCTTACTGAAGTCCATATAGATCACGTCCACCGCTCTGCCCTTATCAATCCTCTTTGCTACTTCATGAAAAAAAAGGTAGTGAGACACTATTTCCCAAGCACAAATCAGCCTAATCAGCTCTTGCCTTTTCAAATACATGTAAACCCCATCCCTCAGGATTCCCTGCAACCACTTCCCCACCACCAATATCAGGCTCACCGGTCTTTAGTTCCCTGGCTTTTCCTTATCACCTTTCCTCAAGAGAGGCACCATGTTAGCCAACCTCCTGATCTGTGGCTATCGATGATACAAATATCTCAGCAAGGGGCCCAGCAATCACTTCCCCAGCTTCCCACAGGGTACAGCTGATCAGGTCCCAGGGATTTATCCACCTTTGTACATTTTGAAACGTCCAGTTGCTCCTCCTCTGTAATTTGGGCATCTTTTAAGATGTTGCTATTTAGTTCCTTATGTTTTCTATCTTCCATATCCTTCTCCACAGTAAACAGTGATACAAAATACTCATTTAGTATCTCCCCATCTGCTGCGGATCCACTCATAGGCGATCTTGCTGATCTTTAATGGGCCCTATTCTCTCCCTAGTTATTCTTTTGTCCTTAATATATTTGTAGAATGCCTTTGGATTCTCCTTAACCCTGTTTGCCAAACCTAATATCATATTCCCTTTTTGCCCTCCTGATTCCTTCTTATCTACACTCCTGCTGCCTTTATACTCTTTTAGGGATTCACTCGATCTCTGCCATCTAAGTCTGATATACGCTTCCTTCATATTCTTGACCAAAACCTCAATTTCTATAGTCATCCAGCATTCCCTACCAGCCTTGCCTTCACCCTAACAAGAATATACTGTCTCTGGACTCTTGTTATCTCATTTTTGAAGCCTTCTCATTTTCCAGCAGTGCCTTTGCCTGCAAACATCTGCAGTAACTTTTGAAAGTTCTCGTTTAATACCATAAGAATTGGCCTTACTCTAATTAAGAACTTTAACCTTTTGACATGGTCTATCCTTTTCCATCACTATTTTAAAACTAATAGAATTATGGTCACTGGCTCCAAAGTGCTCTCCCACTGATCCCTCAGTGTCCTGCCCCTTGTTTCCCAAGAGAAGGTCTAGTTTAGCTTCTTCTGTAGTAGGTACGTCCACATACTGAATCAGAAAATGTTCTTGTACCCACTTAACGATTTCCTCTCCATCCAAACCCTTAACACTGTGGCAGTCCCGGTCAATGTTTGGAACGTTAAAATCCCATACATAAGTCCCCTATTTTTTTTTAGATTAGATTCCCTACAGTGTGGAAACAGGCCCTTTGGCCCAACAAGTCCACGCCGCCCTTTGGAGCATCCCACCCAGACCCATCCCCCTGTAACCCACACACCCCTGAACACTCCGGGCAATTTAGCATGGCCAATCCACTTAACCTGCACATCTTTGGACTGTGGGAGGAAACCAGAGCACCCGGAGGAAACCCACGCAGACACAGGGAGCATGTGCAAACTCTGCACAGACAGTTGCCCGAGGCTAGGATTGAACCCAGATCGCTGGCACTGCAAGGCTGTAGTGCTAACCACTGTGCCACCGTGCCACCCCTTTATTCTTATAGGTAATGGAGTTCATATATTATACAATCCTTACAGTGTGGAAACAGGCCTTTCAGTCCAACAAGTCCACACATCCCTGAACATTATGAGCAATTTAGCATGGTCAATCCAGCTAGCCTGCACATCTTTGGGCTGTGGGAGGAAACCCACGCAGACACGGGGAGAATGTGCAAACTCCACACAGACAGTCACCCGAGGCTGGAATCAAACCTGGGTCCCCGGCACTGTGAGGCAACAGTGCTAACCACCGAGCCACTGTGCCACGCCAGATCTCCTTACAAATTTGTTTCTCAACTTTCTGCAATATTACTGGGGAGGTCTATGGTACAATCCCAATAAGTTGATCATTCCTCTCTTCTTTCTCAGTTCCATACCAATAACCACCCTGCTGTATTGGCAGGAATATTCTCCCTAAGTATAGCCATATTGTTATCCCTAATCAAAAACACCACTCCTGTTCATCTCTTGCTCCCCTTTCTATCCTTCGTATAGCCGTTATACCTTGGAACATTAAATTGCCAAACCTGTCCATCCCTGAGCCTCGTCTCTGTAACTGCTATGATATCCCAGTGCCACATGGCCAACAATGCCCTGAGTTCACCTGCCTTACCTGTTCGGCCTTTTGTATTGAAGTAAATGCAATTTATCAGTCCTACCTCGTTCTTTGCTTTGTTCCTGCCTTCCCTGTCTGTGGTTCATGACAAACAACTACACCTCCCAGTCGTGAACCACTTCAACTTCCCCTCCCACGCTCTGGACGACATGTCCATCCTGGGACTCCTCCAGTACCACAATGATGCCACCTGAAGACTGGAGGAACAGTGCCTCATATTACACTTGGGAACCCTGCAGCCCAATGGTCTCAATGTGGACTTTACAAGCTTCAAAATCTCCCCTCCCCCTACCGCATCCCAAAACCAGCCCAGTTCATCCCTGCCTCCTTTACCTGTCTGGCTTTTCTCCCACCTATCTGCTCATCTCATCTCACTGACCAAGCTGCACTTCCTACATACTAGCCTCACCCCCATCTTCTTGACCTGTCTGTCTTCTCTCCCATCTACCTGCCCCTCCTTCCCCCCTGACCAACCCCCACCTAACTCCCTACCTACACTCACCCTTACTGGCTTCATCCACACCTCCTTGACCTGTCCATCTTCTCTCCACCTACCTGCTCCTCTATCCATCTTCCATCATTGCTTCTCCCCCCTCTCTATTTATTTCAGAGTCCCCTTCCCCTCCCCCATTTCTGAAGAGGGGTCCAGACCCGAAAGGCCTGCTTTCCTGTTCCTCCGATGCTGCCTGGTCTGCTGTGTTCCTCCAAATCCACACTGTGTTATCTGATGGAAATTAAAATTATAGGGGCAAATGAAGGGTTAAATCTTACAGAGATCAGCAGGATGATGTACTGATTTATGGAGTGTTACAACAATCAATAGAATGCTGTACCTTAACAGAATGAAGTGCTTGAGCATAGGTCAAGGGAGTGTAAAACAAAGGTAGGACACCAAGGTTAGCTATTAACGGCAGCTTAATTAGATTAATTAAAGCATGTAACATAGAACTAAGAACTAGCATGATGTAATGGGGTCAACCCGAGGCGAAGGACCGTTGAGGCAGATGTAGTAATAAATAAGAAACTTGGATACAGGCACAAGATGGCTTCTCGATGCAAATTAGCAACAAAATGGCTTCTAGGCTGTGAGCTTTATTAGTTCTGCAAGAGCTACATAAATCACTAACCCTCAGACTGCTGCAAAGGAAGATCGACAATGCGCCTTTCAGAATACAGCAGTAACCTGATAAGATAGAGGAGTACTAACCGCTCTGACTGACCTTCAAGTGCAGCTGCAGTGGCTCTCTGTCGTAAGATAAAAAAGTGATCTAGGTGTGGTGACATAAGTTGTTTACCAGTTAATATCATTGGACTTAGTAACTGTCTTATAGATTAGGTACAAAGTAGAAGACCATTGTGGCAGAAAATAACCATAATGTAATAGGTTAATTTTAAAATAAAAGACCATTGTGGCAGAAGATGATCAGGATGGAATAGGTTAAGTCTAAAAAGTAGAAAACCACTGTGCCAGAATGTAGAGAACTGCTGTAGCAAAAACTGATTCAGAAGACGAATAGCTTTAGAGAGGTAACACGAGCTAACATAATTGGTCTGCTGCATAGCTTTGGAGAGATAACAACTGGTTATGCTGATAATCTTTGAAGAAAGTATGATAACTAAAAAGTATAAAGAATAACAGACCCCGGGACTCGGGGCAATTGGGAAACCATTTTCTGATTGTCACAGCTTTTGTTTGCAAATAAAAGTTTAGCTTCCTGAAGAATTCTCCACGTCTCCTGGTAGTTTCTCCACTACATAGCTCAGACTCCAACATCTATTATCTCTGCCCTGACTGTTTGACTTGTTCCTTTTCCCAACTGCACCAGTGTCAGACTGATCTCTTTCCTCACTATCTCCATAGGTTCCATCACCAACCCCAGCAACTATTCTAAATCCTTCTGAGGTTGATGATAAACTTAAAAAGTTAACAGTCAAATAAGACATAACAGTGGATTAATACAAAGAGGAATTACATTATATATATGTTGTTCCCTCATGAATATCTGTTATTCCCTCACAGTTGGATCAAACATAATTGAAGCTTTGATAAATTAACAGCATAAACCCTTCCAGGAACTGCTAAATTAATATGAACACCTATTCACTAAATCAACCTTGTATCATGATGTATATTTGTTTATGGAGCAGAGAAGTCATAACGGACTTTAAGTAAAAACAACTGCATTCTTGATCATGGGATTTCATTTCTCTCGAAATCATACACATGATTTACACATTTGATTGATTTGATGTGATTTTCATGTATTCATATGGTTTAACAAGCTTAGATAAATATTTCTAAATATTTAATGGGACAGCAGTACTTAGAAACTTTGAAAACACTATGTTTTTCATCTTGTCCTCATTTACACTTGAAAATGAAATTGCCTCTTGCATTATTCTGATTTTAATCATTTAGCTTTTAGTCATCATGCCTTCAATAGTCAAGATCCTAAGCTCTTGAATTTCCTCCTTGAACCTCTCTATTTCTTGATTTGTTTCCTTCTTTGAGAGAATCTTTAAAACCTACCTTTTGTACATTTTCTTGATTTCTTCCTTTTGTGAACTGATGCCTAACTTTGTTTGAGAACATCCTGTCAAATGAGTTGGGAAACTTTGCTGTGTTAAAGTATAAAACAAAACATACATTCCTCCAATTCACTAACGGCTGCTTTAACAACATGCTGGATTTTCTTGGGCAAATGTACACTGGTGGTCAGAGCTCCCAACGGAAGCAAACAAGACCCTCATAAATACGTTCAAATCCACTGATGTAGTGACATCAATGTTATGGGGAAAATTTAACATTCTTTAGTCTTACTAGTCAAACAAGCAAAGATCTTTATTCAAGCAAATGCAAGGGTGAAGATCTTGGTCACCAGAAAAACTCCCCAATGATACAACAGGACAGCAGATATTTGTAGTTCATAACTTCATAGCTTGGCTACAATGTTTTACAACAGCTATTTACCATTGACCACATTATTCCAGCACACCTATCACATTATGAATTTTATAACCTTGATCTGTAAATGGAATTTTGCAGGTCTAGCAGATGATTGCTGTTACCTGAATTTGGATCTTTGTGTCTACTATTTCTCATGGATAAATCGTCTTTTCTGATTTTTAGCACAACTTATTTCCTTCCACTGTGTAGCAAGAATTAACAAGTTTATACAGGCTGTTATAAGACAATTATTGTTACATCTGTTGAGCTAATATCTCTGGACCACTATTGGTCAGGTATTTCATTATGGAAAAAGGGGCCTACATAACAACAGTACTTATTTGAAAATGTTAAAATATTTTAATATTAACTCTCTCCTGCATCTGTATTTCAAACATTATTTATAAATTAATTTGCATGTTGCTACTTCCTACTCCATATACCAAATACAGGCTTTACACAAGTCCTGAAGAAGCCATTTCAAACACTGGTGCATTAAAGAGCCATCAGACCTGATGACCAGTTCCTCCATTCATGTGGCCATTCATGTCCACAAGAATGTCTTTCTGATGTGATTTTGTTCCCATTGACATGTTCATGGCTTTATCTAAAAACCATGGCCCTACTTGAAATCTGTTTGCCCTCAGTCCTACAAGTCCAGTCTTCCTTCCTAGATCTGGCTACAAAAAAAGTACTCCCCCTTTAAGCTATACAGGTTCTTAATGGCCTGTTGCAGCACTTGGTTTTCCAACTCATAAGCAGTGAGCTCTCAATGGAGACTGCATTTTACACTGTTAGCTCGTGTGAAAGATACACATCCTCACTGATTTAGGAATAGGGGAGGTTCCTTCTCTGTATCACCTTTGCACTCGCAATACTCTGCAGGTTTCACTTTGGAAGATTAAAAATGTCTCGAGGCCCTTCACAGGAATATAATCAGAGAAGAACGGATAACCAGTGAAGGGAATTCATCCAGTTTGATTTCATTATAGGCAGCCATAAGGTAGAACTGTCCAGTTTTATGAAGTTGCAATAGTTATTTTAGAATCTAAGATAAATTAGCAAACATCTTATCTGGCAGCATCTGTGAAGCAAATATCAGAGCTAATGTTTCGTGTCCAGTGACCCTTCCTGGCTTCCTCACTCTACCATCTTTGTTTTATTAATATGATTTTAAAAAAAAAACACAGTTCTATTTAAGGGAGACTGACATAAAGGGATGATAGGATGTGATTAGGGATAGGTAACAGATAGAGAATGAAGTGGTCTCTGGTCATTACTTTTGGACATGGGAGATACTCCTTGGAGGTGAGGGCTTAGGATTTCATGAAAAGTTAACGCTGAGTGATGTAGAATGGGGCAGTTAAATAAAATGATTAATGTATGGGGTAGCACAGTGGCTCAGTGATTAGAACTGTTGCCTGGGTTTGATTCCACCCTTGGGTGACTGGAGTTTGCACTTTCTCCCCGTGTCTGCATGTGGTTTCCTCTCACAGTCCAAACATGTGCAGGTTAGGTGGATTGGCCGTGATAAATTGTCCAAAGTATGCAGGCTAAGTGAATTAGCCATGGGAAATGCAAGGTTACAGGGATAAGGTAGGGGCTGGTTCTGTGTGGGATATTCTGAAGAGGGTTGGTGCAGACTCAATAGGCTGAATGGCCTGCTTCCACACTGTCGGGATTCTCTGTGAGTTACTGAATTACAGTTTATATTGGTGTCCAAAATAAAGAAAATGTGCTTTGTTACATTCTCGTTGAAAAAAAACTTTTGTTTAAGACAGGATGTCCAGAAGGTGAGATAAGCAAAGAAATCTGGGACTAACAGTTGGTTAATTTCACCTTTGAACTAGCTTTCATATTTGAACACTATGAATGCCATTTTACTGAAGGAAGAACAGACATAATCCTTTTGTCAAATATAAAGAACAAGGCTTTTTAAAAAAGAAACATGAATTTACATGCAGGACCATCTCCTCCATTTCAGAACACTGTCACACTTCTCACAATATGTTGAATATGCATTCCAATTAATTACAACATACTGACCCTATAAAAATAGTCTAATAATATAAAGGTGCACCGCTTTCCTCTTCCTAAACCACAATTTCAAAGTATGAACATTCCCATTCCCACATCCCAGCAGGAGAAACCTCCCTGTGTTCAGTTGCTTGCCAGTTTTCAGTCATTAAAGAAATATCTGCCTCCTACATTCCACTGAATTATTTGTTAATAATATTTGGACTACAAAGATTAAGTGGCATGATATAAGGCATCAAAAAAGTTGCAATATTTGAGATTTATCTATTCATAAAAAATAGAATAAGGAAGTTATATGCAAAATCTCTATGCTTTTTCTGTAACATTTCCTTTGTGAACTCTACACATCTGCAGTGCAGCCATAAATTGGGTTAATATCTTTAGAAAAACTGTCTCAGAGATTAAAGGTTGCAGAGAAAAAAAAATTGAAGCTGTAACCATCAGCATGTTCTTATAATTGAAATACCTCGGGTCATGATGGCTTCACCCCTACCCCCATGCTATTTGAACACTCACTTGCCCATCAGCGTATCAATATATTGGTACATGTAACTGTTGTTGCTAATGCTAAGAATATCCAAATTGATTCTGAAGAAGGGTTATTAAAATGATTTCCTCAAACATGTGCACCATTGGCAATATTGCTGAGAAAAGCATGGAAAATCTTGCCACCTTTATTGTGTTATTGGCTTATGCATTCCACCAGCCAAGATTATATCCCACAGTAAGCAACCTGTTTCTTTTGTCCCTAATGTAATGTCACTAATTGTAGCATTGCCACTTGCACTTAAACAGCTATCAGTTAACCCAGCACAGAACTATAATTGAGAATAAATAAGAATCTATTCTCTGGGGACTGAATTTTCCCAGGTGTGACTCTGTATATCTGCTGACTTCAGTCTTTTCCCCTCTGCTTCTACAGCAAATACTTCTGTCTGAAAATCCAGCTCTTAAATAACTGAAACTGATACTACCCTTCACCAAATAAAAACCAAAAGAACTGCGGATGCTGTAAATCAGGAACAAAAACAAAGTTGCTGGAAAAGCTCAGCAGGTCTGACAGCATCTGTAGAGAAAGGGTTCTGAGGAAGGGTCACGGGACCTGAAACGTTAACTCTGTTTTCTCCTCCACAGATGCTGCCAGACCTGCTGAGCTTTTCCAGCAACTTTGTTTTTGTTTCCTACCCTTCACCAATATCATTACCTGATGAAGGGGCAATGCTTCAATAGCTTCTGATTTCAATTATAACCTGGTGTTGTCTTATTTCTGACCCTGTCTACCCCAGTCCAACGCTGGCACCTTCACATCATACTTGGATGCCCACAGCATCTCTGTCTTGCCTTTTTTTTGCCTCAGTCAGTGCTCAGAGTTTCACACGATTTCTATCTCTGCTTTTTAGTGTAGAGATAAAGTCAGCTGGCCTGCTACATCAATAATGACCACTTAAGGGAATAGGCATGTTGCTGTTTGGCACCATGCAATATTAATGTCACACCTACACTATGTACCAGCAGTGTATGTGGCAAACACTGTGTAAGTGCTTCAACCAAATAGCCTCCAAGGCCCATGTATGGCAACCAGGAATCAATGCCATGATTGGTGTGCTGACATCAATCAGCATGTATAGAACATTGCACATGCAGCAGCACAGCTTAGAGGGAATATTACTGGGTGACCACCCTATATGCTAAGTCTTTATGGAACTGGATCCTTCCAAGGATCCACGGGGTATCTGTAGGATCTCTCAGCCCTCAACCCACAAATGGATCAAGGCTGTTACCAATGCAATTTGTGCCAAATCACACTCCTTCATCTTGGTTCCTTGTGATGACTCTCAGTGCTGTAGTCCAGGCTTTGCCAACGTCACTAGCTTCCCTCCACGGTACAATATGGAGTGACATTACCATATCCTAAAGTGATGGACTCATTAATGGAAAAGAGTTCCATTCCACCCGCATCTTAGAAGTCTGCAACAGGTGCCCTGGAAGATGCCAAGATACCTATATCCTTCGGAATTCCCATGTTCCTGCTTCAGTTCAAGGGCTAGATGCTGTAAAAGGACAGATGCTGGGAGATAAGGGTTATGCTCTGTAACCATAGGGCATGGCCTTACTATGCAAACATTCACAGAAGGTGAGCAATGCAGTTCACTCTTCCACCAAGGCCAACATGGATTAGAGGACAGCCTTGCTGTTCTGATGGCTTGGAATAGTCTGGTCTGGCCTTCCAGTACAGTCCAGACAGAGGGCCCTGCAAAATCCTGTTATGCTACAACTGTAGCAGGCAAAGAAGAGGTGTAATAGATACTTAAGAGCTGGGACAGGTTCCAAGCGGAATATTGAGCAAGAAGGACATCAGCTTCACTGTGACAGAGTGCTGCAGTGTCAGGCACAACAAGCCAGAATGTATTTAATTGACTAGGTCTAGGATGGGGGAAGTCATCATTCATCAACTGTAAATCTCTTGTTCCTGGAAAGTTAGGCAACCCTTGTTTAGTCCCAGCAGCAAATGCAGCATTTTTGCTGTTCTTTATTCGCTTTTACCATTACTAATACTAACATTTATTAAACAGCTACTTGAAGGCATTACAATATGTTATACACCCACAGCAAGATGTGCCACATTGGGTTTTTTGGGAAACAGCAGTGACACTCAGGATGGATAATCTCCACAGCTGCAGCTACAAATAACATGCCGACAGATGATGATGCAAAGTATTTAGAACATAGAACATAGAACAGTACAGCACAGAACAGGCCCTTCAGCCCACAATGTTGTGCCGACCATTGATCCTCATGTATGCACCCTCAAATTTCTGTGACCATATACATGTCCAGCAGTCTCTTAAATGACCCCAATGACCTTGCTTCCACAACTGCTGCTGGCAACGCATTCCATGCTCCCACAACTCTCTGCGTAAAGAACCTGCCTCTGACATCCCCTCTATACTTTCCACCAACCAGCTTAAAACTATGACCCCTCGTGCTAGCCATTTCTGCCCTGGGAAATAGTCTCTGGCTATCAACTCTATCTATGCCTCTCATTATCTTGTATACCTCAATTAGGTCCCCTCTCCTCCTCCTTTTCTCCAATGAAAAGAGACCGAGCTCAGTCAACCTCTCTTCATAAGATAAGCCCTCCAGTCCAGGCAGCATCCTGGTAAACCTCCTCTGAACCCTCTCCAAAGCATCCACATCTTTCCTATAATAGGGCGCCCAGAACTGGACGCAGTATTCCAAGTGCGGTCTAACCAAAGTTTTATAGAGCTGCAACAAGATCTCACGACTCTTAAACTCAATCCCCCTGTTAATGAAAGCCAAAACACCATATGCTTTCTTAACAACCCTGTCCACTTGGGTGGCCATTTTAAGGGATCTATGTATCTGCACACCAAGATCCCTCTGTTCCTCCACGCTGCCAAGAATCCTATCCTTAATCCTGTACTCAGCTTTCAAATTCGACCTTCCAAAATGCATCACCTCGCATTTATCCAGGTTGAACTCCATCTGCCACCTCTCAGCCCATCTCTGCATCCTGTCAATGTCCCGCTGCAGCCTACAACAGCCCTCTACACTGTCAACGACACCTCCGACCTTTGTGTCGTCTGCAAACTTGCTGACCCATCCTTCAATTCCCTCGTCCAAGTCATTAATAAAAATTACAAACAGTAGAGGCCCAAGGACAGAGCCCTGTGGAACTCCACTCACCACTGACTTCCAGGCAGAATATTTTCCTTCTACTACCACTCGCTGTCTTCTGTTGGCCAGCCAATTCTGTATCCAAGCAGCTAAGTTCCCCTGTATCCCATTCCTCCTGACCTTCTGAATGAGCCTACCATGGGGAACCTTATCAAATGCCTTACTGAAGTCCATATACACCACATCCACAGCTCGACCCTCATCAACCTTTCTAGTCACATCCTCAAAAAACTCGATAAGGTTTGTAAGGCATGACCTACCCCTCACAAAGCCGTGTTGACTGTATTTGATCAAGCCATGCTCTTCCAGATGGTCATAAATCTTATCCCTCAGAATCCTTTCTAACACCTTGCAGACGACAGACGTGAGACTTACCGGTCTATAATTGCCGGGGATTTCCCTATTTCCTTTCTTGAAGAGAGGAATTACATTTGCCTCTCTCCAGTCCTCAGGTACGACTCCAGTGGAGAGCGAGGATGCAAAGATCTTCGCAAGTGGCGAAGCAATTGCATTTCTCGCTTCCCAAAGCAGCCGAGGACAAATCTGATCCGGGCCTGGCGACTTGTCAATCTTAATGTTTGACAAAATTTTCAGCACATCAGCTTCGTCTATCTCTATCCATTCCAGCATGCACACCTGCTCTTCAAAGGTTTCATTCACTACAAAGTTGGTTTCTTTCGTAAAGACAGAAGCAAAAAACTCATTTAGGGCTTCCCCTACCTCCTCAGGCTCCACACACAAGTTCCCTATGCTATCCCTAATCGGCCCTACTCTTTCTTTGACCATTCTCTTATTCCTCACGTAAGTGTAAAATGCCTTTGTGTTTTCCCGGATTCCTTCTGCCAAGCCTTTCTCGTGCCCCCTCCTGGCTCTCCTCAGACCATTTTTGAGCTCCTTCCTTGCCTGCATGTAATGTGAAAGTCAATTTCCAATGCACTGTTAATAAAATGTGAGGCTGGATGAACACAGCAGGCCCAGCAGCATCTCAGGAGCACAAAAGCTGACGTTTCGGGCCTGGACCCTTCATCAGAGAGGGGGATGGGGTGAGGGTTCTGGAATAAATAGGGAGAGATGGGGAGGCAGACCGAAGATGGAGAGAAAAGAAGATAAGTGGAGAGGAGAGTATAGGTGGGGAGGTAGGGAGGGGATAGGTCAGTCCAGGGAAGTCGGACAGGTCAAGGAGGTGGGATGAGGTTAGTAGGTAGGAGATGGAGGTGCGGCTTGGGGTGGGAGGAAGGGATGGGTGAGAGGAAGAACAGGTTAGGGAGGCAGAGACAGGTTGGACTGGTTTTGGGATGCAGTGGGTGGAGGGGAAGAGCTGGGCTGGTTTTGGGATGCGGTGGGGCAAGGGGAGATTTTGAAGCTGGTGAAGTCCACATTGATACCATTGGGCTGCAGGGTTCCCAAGCGGAATATGAGTTGCTGTTCCTGCAACCTTCGGGTGGCATCATTGTGGTACTGCAGGAGGCCCATGATGGACATGTCATCTAAAGAATGGGAGGGGGAGTGGAAATGGTTTGCGACTGGGAGGTGTAGTTGTTTATTGCGAACCCAGCGGAGGTGTTCTCCAAAGCGGTCCCCAAGCCTCCGCTTGGTTTCCCCAATGTAGAGGAAGCCACACCGGGTACAATGGATGCAGTATACCACATTGGCAGATGTGCAGGTGAACCTCTGCTTAATATGGATGTCATCTTGGGGCCTGGGATAGCGGTGAGGGAGGAGGTGTAGGGGCAAGTGTAGCATTTCCTGCGGTTGCAGGGGAAGGTGCCGGGTGTGGTGGGGTTGGAGGGCAGTGTGAAGCGAACAAGGGAGTCACGGAGAGAGCGGTCTCTCCAGAAAGCAGACAAGGGTGGGATGGAAAAATGTCTTGGGTGGTGGGGTCGGATTGTAGATGGCGGAAGTGTCGGAGGATGATGCGTTGTATCCGGAGGTTGGTGGGGTGGTGTGTGAGAATGAGGCGGATCCTCTTTGGGCGGTTGTGGTGGGGGCGGGGTGTGAGGGATGTGTTGCGGGAAATGCAGTCAAGGGCGTTCTCGACCACTGTGGGGGGAAAGTTGCAGTCTTTGAAGTACTTGGACATCTGGGATGTGTGGGAGTGGAATGCCTGATCGTGGGAGCAGATGCGGCAGAGGCGGAGGAATTGGGAATAGGGGATCGAATTTTTGCAGGAGGGTGGGTGGGAGGAGGTGTATTCTCGGTAGCTGTGGGAGTCGGTGGGCTTGAAATGGACATCAGTTACAAGCTGGTTGCCTGAGATGGAGACTGAGACGTCCAGGAAGGTGAGGGATGTGCTGGAGATGGCCCAGATGAACTGAAGGTTGGGGTGGAAGGTGTTGGTGAAGTGGATGAACTGTTCGAGCTCCTCTGGGGAGCAAGAGGCGGCGCCGATACAGTCATCAATGTAACGGAGGAAGAGGTGGGGTTTGGGGCCTGTGTAGGTGCGGAAGATGGACTGTTCCACGTAACCTACAAAGAGGCAGGCATAGCTGGGGCCCATGCGGGTGCCCATGGCCACCCCCTTAGTCTGTAGGAAGTGGGAGGAATCGAAAGAGAAGTTGTTGAGGGTGAGGACGAGTTCGGCTAGGTGGATGAGGGTGTCGGTGGAGGGGGACTGGTCGGGCCTGCGGGACAAGAAGAAGCGGAGGGCATTGAGGCCATCTGCATGAGGAATACAGGTGTATAGGGACTGGACGTCCATAGTGAAAACCAGAGGAGCTCGAACAGTTCATCCACTTCACCAACACCTTCCACCCCAACCTTCAGTTTACCTGGGCCATCTCCAGCACATCCCTCACCTTCCTGGACATCTCAGTCTCCATCTCAGGCAACCAGCTTGTAACTGATGTCCATTTCAAGCCCACCGACTCCCACAGCTACCTAGAATACACCTCCTCACACCCACCCTCCTCCAAAAATTCCATCCCCTATTCCCAATTCCTCCGCCTCCGCCGCATCTGCTCCCACGATGAGGCATTCCACTCCCACACATCCCAGATGTCCAAGTACTTCAAAGACTGCAACTTGCCCCCCATAGTGGTCGAGAACGCCCTTGACTGCGTCTCCCGCATTTCCCGCAACACATCCCTCGCACCCCGCCCCTGCCACAACCACCCAAAGAGGATCCGCCTCGTTCTCACACACCACCCCACCAACCTCCGGATACAACGCATCATCCTCTGACACTTCCGCCATCTACAATCCGACCCCATCACCCAAGACATTTTTCCATCCCCACCCTTGTCTGCTTTCTGGAGAGACCCCTCTCTCCGTGACTCCCTTGTTCGCTCCACACTGTCCTCCAACCCCACCACACCCGGCACCTTCCCCTGCAACCGCAGGAAATGCTACACTTGCTCCCACTCCTCCTCCCTCACCGCCATCCCAGGCCCCAAGATGACTTTCCATATTAAGCAGAGGTTCACCTGCACATCTGCCAATGTGGTATACTGCATCCATTGTACCCGGTGTGGCTTCCTCTACATTGGGGAAACCAAGCGGAAGCTTGAGGACCGCTCTGCAGAACACCTCCGCTGGGTTCGCAATAAACAACTGCACCTCCCAGTCGCAAACCATTTCCACTCCCCCTCCCATTCTTTAGATGACATGTCCACCATGGGCCTCCTGCAGTGCCACAATGATGCCACCCGAAGGTTGCAGGAACAGGAACTCATATTCCGCTTGGGAACCCTGCAGCCCAATGGTATCAATGTGGACTTCACCAGCTTCAAAATCTCCCCTTCCCCCACCGCATCCCTAAACCAGCCCAGTTCGTGCCCTCCCCCCACTACACCACACAACCAGCCCAGCTCTTCCCCTCCACCCACTGCATCCCAAAACCTGTCTCTGCCTCCCTAACCTGTTCTTCCTCTCACCCATCCCTTCCTCCCACCCCAAGCCGCACCTCCATCTCCTACCTACTAACCTCATCCCACCTCCTTGACCTGTCCGTCTTCCCTGGACTGACCTATCCCCTCCCTACCTCCCCACCTACACCCTCTCCACCTATCTTCTTTACTCTCCATCTTCGGTCCGCCTCCCCCTCTCTCCCTATTTATTTCAGAACCCTCACCCCATCCCTCTCTCTGTTGAAGGGTCTAGGCCCGAAACGTTAGCTTTTGCGCTCCTGAGATTCCAATGCACTGTTACCGGTGCCAGCTATATAGCCTTAGAAGCTTTCTTTTTTTCCTGCTATCCGCAAAGTGAAGGGGTATTCCTGAACGGCAGTGTTTGACCTTTTACTCAGCTGGGTTTTAGCTATGCTTTCCTTCGGACGGAAGTGATCCTTCGAAAATTCTGAAATTTCGGAAGCTCAGTTACATGCGAATAACAGTACTTTCCGCTCTTCCTATTTATAGGGGTATCCTTCAAAAGCAATCAAAGTTATTAAATAAATTCCTAACTTATTTTGTCGATCTTGCAATTAGCTAGGGATAGAGGTTTTCTTGGTTGAAGTAACACCAAATCGTTAAAGTTTTGTGTTATTTCCCGCAGCAAAGAGCGCACAGCCTCTGTACAAATGGAATGCATTCTGTCGTCAAGGTGTGTAACAGTGTTGGGTGTTTTCTTTCTTTGCCATTTGAGCGAAAATTACAACATCTCAATTTCCAAAAATGACATTGTACGTAGTCCCGATCCCGCTGTTGAACAAAGGCCAGGCTTAGCCCCCTCCCCGCCAGTTCCTGACAGACACCAGGCTGCCTCAGTCTCTGGACTGCTTCAAGTTGTCTCAGTTTCCTGTTTCCGGTTATTCCTCTAAGACGCTGCAGCTGCTCAGGCTATTTTAAGTTGCAGAAACCAGTGTCTTCTGTAGAAGGGATCTTTTGAGTGAGCCTCGTTACAGGATGCCAGCAGGTGAGAACGTTCTCCTGTCCCTCTCCGCAGCCTGTCTTTGTTGGAGAGCAGGAACTAAGCTATCCCTTTGTGATATCTGTAGTCCCATGCAGTGTGTGTCTGTGGGTATGTGCTTAGGGGTCTGCTTGTGTGAATGGTAGCTGCTCCGACCCGCGAATGGAGTTTGTGCAGAATTCGGTAAATGCTGAATCACCGTTAAGGCCTGCAGGCAGTATGTATTTCTCTGACCTACAGGGTTACAACATCTTCTTTGTGCCGAATTCCCGGGGCACTGTTGCTTCTTGGACCTGCACCGCTGTCACTTTTTGGCACGGGCAATGCTGCTAACTTGCAAAGGAATAAGAATGGCAAAACAAAAGCAACAAAGAGAGGGAGGGTTGGAACGCAAGTTAGTTTTCGGCAGTTGTTTCCTTTCAGCTGGTCCGTTTGCAACACTGTGTTATCTGGGTCTTTTGGACTGTTGGAACTTCTGATCTGGGATCATATGAGTCAAGTACAAGAGCGAAGAACGTTCTTTTCAGGTTGTAGCTGTCTATGTAATGCCTAATGGGTCAGGCCAGATTTAGGAATAACTGAAGCACCAGCAGTCAGTCAGTGCAGAAATGAGGATCATAAAATGTGAGGCTGGATGAACACAGCAGGCGCAGCAGCATCTCAGGAGCACAAAAGCTGACGTTTTGGGCCGAGACCCTTCAACAGAGGGGGATGGGGTGAGGGTTCTGAAATAAATAGGGAGAGAGGGGGAGGCGGACTGAAGATGGAGAGGAGAGTATAGGTGGGAGGTAGGGAGGGGATAGGTCAGTCCAGGGAAGGCGGACAGGTCAAGGAGGTGGGATGAGGTTAGTAGGTAGGAGATGGAGGTGTGGCTTGGAGTGGGAGGAAGGGCTGGGTGAGAGGAAGAACAGGTTAGGGAGGCAGAGACAGGTTGGACTGGTTTTGGGAAGCAGTGGGTGGAGGGGACGAGCTGGGCTGGTTGTGTGGTGCAATGGGGGGAGGGGACGAGCTGGGCTGGTTTAGGGATGCGGTGGGGTAAGGGGAGATTTTGAAGCTGGTGAAGTCCACATTGATACCATTGGGCTGCAGGGTTCCCAAGCGGAATATGAGTTGCTGTTCCTGCAACCTTCGGGTGGCATCATTGTGGCACTGCAGGAGGCCCATGGTGGACATGTCATCTGAAGAATGGGAGGGGGAGTGGAAATAGTTTGCCATCTAGAGGATGGGAGGGGGAGTGGTATCAACGTGGGCTTCACCAGCTTCAAAATCTCCGCTTCCCCCACCGCATCCCAAAACCAGCCCAGTTTGTTCCCTCCCCCCACTGCACCACACAACCAGCCCAGCTCTTGCCCTCCACCCACTGCATCCCAAAACCAGTCCAACCTGTCTCTGCCTCCCTAACCTGTTCTTCCTCTCACCCATCCCTTCCTCCCACCCCAAGCCACACCTCCATTTCCTACCTACTAACCTCATCCCGCCTCCTTGATCTGTCCGTCTTCCCTGGACTAACCTGTCCCCTCCCTACCTCCCCACCTATACTCTCCTCTCCACCTATCTTCTTTTCTCTCCATCTTCGGTCTGCCTCCCCCTCTCTCCCTATTTATTCCCGAACCCTCACCCCATCCCCCTCTCTGATGAAGGGTCTAGGCCCGAAACGTCAGCTTTTGTGCCCCTGAGATGCTGCTGGGCCTGCTGTGTTCATCCAGCGTCACATTTTATTATCTTGGATTCTCCAGCATCTGCAGTTCCCATTATCGCAGAAATAAGGAAGCTGCTTTCCATCAGAGACAATCTGAAGGTCTGATCGAACTAGAATCTCTCCAGGCTCGGTGTTCAGATAGATTGGGGGGGTATGATGAAGTCTCTGTTCTCGCACGATAGATCTTAGCATTCCCAGAGTTTTAAAACAATCCTGCTTTAACAAACAAAATGCTGGAGCTTTTTTCAATTGTGTTTCCTAGATTTTCCCACGTGGTGTATCTGACCAGTAATGAGTGTTGTGGCATTCTGGATATACATACACATAACTATGTAGTTTCGAACTCTAGGAATTTACTAAATTCTGTTAATCTCTTAAATTTGTCAGTACAAGTTACGGCCTGCCTGTTCCCATGTAAGCAAAAATTTAAGTGTGATAAATCTTAATTATTGCCAAGCGACCTCTGTAAACACTGAGAATAAGTTTTACAAGTGTGGAGTTTGATTCCTTCAATTTATAATGATGGGAGATGCTTTTACTTTTTTAAAAATCTGTTTCATAATTCAGTTTTTTCTTGTTTTCTGATATATAATATTAGGTGGACAGGCAGGTCGTACTGAGGAAGTGGGGAAGCTGCAGAAAGATTTAGACAGTTTAGGAGAGTGGTCCAGCAAATGGCTGATGGAATTCGATGTGAGGTTTTGCACTTTTGAAAAAAGAATACAGGCATGGACTATTTTCTAAATGGTGAGAAAATTCAGAATGCTGAAGTACAAAGGGATCTGGGAGTGCTAATCCAGGATTCTCTGAAGGTTAACTTGCAGGTTGAGTCCGTGATTAAGAAAGTGAATGTAATGTTGTCGCTTATCTCAAGAGGGTTGGAATATAAAAGCAGTGATGTGCTTCTGAGACTTTATAAAGCTCTAGTAAGGCCCCATTTAGAATACTGTGTCCAATTTTGGGCCCCACACCTCAGGAAGGACATACTAGTGCTGGAGCGTGTCCAGCGGAGATTCTCACGGATGATCCCTGGAATGGTAGGTTTAACGTATGATGAATGGCTAAGGATCCTGGGATTGTATTCATTAGAGTTTAGAAGGTTGGGGGGGGGGATCTAATAGAAAATTACAAGATAATGTATGGTTTAGATGGGATGGACGCTAGGAAGTTGTTTCCGTTAGGTGGGGAGACTAGGACCCGTGGGCACAGCCTTAGAATTAGAGGTGTAAATTTAAAACTGAAATGAGGAGACATTTCTTCAGCCAGACAGTGGTGAGCTTGTGGAATTCATTCCCACGGAGTGCAGTGGAGGCCGGGACGTTGGATGCCTTAAAGGCAGAGATCGATACATTCTTGATCTCTCAAGGAATCAAGGGCTATGGGGAGAATGCATGGAAGTGGAGTTGAAATGTCCATCAGCAATGATTTAAATGGCGGTGTGGACTCGATGGGCCGAATAGCTTTACTTCCACTCCTATGTCTTATGGTCTTTCTGCTTCAGACTGCAGTGCAAATTGATGATTGTTAGTCTGATCTGCTAAAGGGATATGCACTTGGATGTTCTGGTCACACAGATCCCAGGCCCTATGTAGAGAATCTCAAATTGCACTGTTACAATCTGACTACTGCATGGCCATGACGCTCGCAGTTTAACGTGAACAATGGTATCGTCATTATGAACTGTAGTGTGAACTTTGAGTAAAATAAAGACAATACCTGTAGCAACTAGCTTTTTTAAAAAAAAACTAGCTTACTTACCTCTTAATTCTCAGATATTCCTTGCACAACAATCTTGGTAATGAGTCATTTATATAAACGCCATTTACTGCATTATGGCTAGCTATAAAATATCTTTCATTAGTGTCTCAACTTGCTATTCGATAAATTACTTTTTTTTTGCAGTGACATAGTTGAATATTTCCAAAGTCTGACATTTCATTTATTGTTAAGCCACCTGGGAACATAGTGTTCTGCAGTGATTTATACTGCTGGCCACAAGCTTCATATAATGTATTCTGGGTAAGGGTCACTGGACCCGAAACTGTTAACTCTGAGTTTTTTTCTTCTTCACTGCTGCCAGACCTGCTGAGCTATTCCAGCAACTTCCTTTTTGTCCCTGATTTACAGTAAATCTGCAGATTTTTCTGTTTTTATTTAGCATCACAATGTTTCACGTCATATGATTGAGTCACTTATTTTGTCTCCAGTAAATTTTAAAAAAAATCTTTTAAGAGTGTAGTCTCTCAAAATCTGATATTTCTCACTCATCCTCTCCCCACCTCCTTCCCTAACCATCAATTGTGCTAAGAAATGCAGTCGTTTATTTCATTTTGCAGAAGATGCTACCTCCCTATAGCAATTGATTGCGGACACATGGGCAGCTGAATGTTGTCTTATTAGGAGAGGCAGCACTGAGGCTGTAATTATTGATGTGCATTAACAATTGCACGGTACTGTTTCTAATAAAGCAGCCCTACTGGTCAAGATTATGGCCCAAGATAAAGCAATAGAACTGGTTCTGGAACTCGAGAGGGAGTAGAGATAGTTGGAACTGCAGATGCTGGACAATCTGAGATAACAAGGTGTAGAGCTGGATGAACACAGCAAGCCAAGCAGCTTCAGAGGAGCAGGAAGGCTGACATTTTGGGAATAGACCCTTTTTTTTGTTTTTGAAGAAGGGTCTAGGTCCAAAACGTCAGCCTTTCTGCTCCTCTGATGCTGCTTGGCCTGCTGTGTTCATCCAACTCTGCACCTGATTCTGGAACCTTCTGTTTCCATCTAGCAACATAGCAAGCTTTGCAAATTTCTCCTTTGTGTTTTGTGATGACACATGTAAAAAGTTGTTCATTCCAAAATTTGTTGCTATTAAATCCAAAGTCTTCTGTCTGCAAGTCCCTGTGTGTTCAGGTGACCTAGCAATAAAGGTCAGACTGTGGAAATATATATCAGCTACATCACGAAAGGAAGTAATTTATTGTGTAGTGCATTGAGATGCTAATGAAATATATTTGTAAGTAACTATAATTTTTCCAATCACCTGGCGCCAGTCTTTTTAGAATCTGAATTAATGGTTAAAGTAAAATCAGATCTAATTTTGTTGCATTTGGGTATTATACTTGAATTAAGCTAAAGGCTAGCTAGAGTCAATCTGTTTATAGATCCAAATAAGTTCACAGTGATAGAGTTACATCAGCATTTAGTGAAAATTTTGGCACAGGTAGAAAATTACGCATGGGTAACAGATCTCCTTATCCAACCCAATACATGTGGAGCTGGAGGAACACAACAGGTCAAACAGCGTCAAAGGAGCAACAAAGTTGATGGTATAAATTGTGCACCTCTGAGGCTGCCTGACCTACTGTATTCCTCCAGCTCCACACTGTATTGCCTCTGACGCCAGCATCTGCAGTTTGTGTGATATCCTTATCCAAACTTACAAATATAAATTTGTTTCAAAAAACTGTGATCAGATTTGAAACATTAACTCTGTTTCTCTCTCCACAGATGCTGCAAAACCTGTTGAATGTCTCAAGTAGTTTGTTTCACAGTATACAGCTCTGGTTGATCTAGTCTGCAGTAAATGCTTGAAATTGCAAAAGAATTACCCACACATTTTAAGCAACTTGATCTGGTTTACAACATTTCAAAGACAGTTCAAAATCATTGGTGCAATTTTAGCATCACATTCAGAGCATAGTTCCTTGCTTGCAACAGTAAAGCGACAGAATATAATCAATAAATCCAATGCATGTAAACTAGTGTTGAAAAGAACTTAGTGCATTTTTCTGTGAGACATCAAACCTGACTGTCATTTTTGATACTTGTCATAGGTCTTTGTCCAGAGAAGTTGGCGGCTTTCACCAGAAACTTCTCAGAAGTGCCACAATATAGCCTTGCTCAGAATATAGCAACCAGTGGTGACCTTTTACAAGCTTACCTACAAAGAAAAGTTGTTCAGGAAACATCACAAGTGTTCAAACATGTCATTCCTGCTGAAGGGAAGCCAGTTACAAACCAGAAAAATTCAGGTAACTATCATTTAATGAATTATTCTGAAATAGATAGACACAGAGACCTGAACCTCTTGGAATATTTCATTTTATGCCAGATAAACGTTTCACAATAATAATGAGTTGATATTTATTGTAAGTATGTCCTATTTCGTACCAAGTACACACCCCTCCACTTGTACTGCTGAAGTTCTTTCTAATACTTGTAGTTCCCTTTTGATGTTTACTGCTTGGGAAAAAATTCTAACGGAAGAATGTTGACTTTAATTTAATTGACACCGACTTACCTTCCCAACTGCTGACAAATGTTTGGCAGTGAGCTCTGAAGTCAGCAGTGGCTTTGGTTGATGTAAGTATTCCGAGAGAAAAAGTCTTATACCCCAGTGTCCAGTGTTATGAAAATCAAGTGTCTATGCTTGCCAACTGCACCTGGTGTGAGGTTCATCACCTGAAATGTTAAATTTTGGCTTCTCTCTCCTAACCTGCTGGTGTTTCAAGAATCTTCTGTTATTTCAGTATTGAAGTAGCAGTTGGCTTTTAATATTGTAATACTGCCTATTCACCACCTTCATGAAAATGCTTAAAATGTAATTATTTGTGTTCAACCCTGTCTGAATCTCGCACAAAATACTTGTGCTGAAGCTGCGTGGGATTTTGCCACATCTTCAATTAACACAGCCTTCAACAGTTTTTCATTTCTTAATATCCAGGCCCAGCAAGCTGCTTTTTTTTCTACAACTCCATAAAAATATCAAGATATTGAGGGATATGGAAATACTTTGGGAAAATGCTTTGCAATAGAAGATCAGCCATGACCTGTTGAATAGCTGAGCAGGCGCCTGCTGCTTCTGTTTTCTATGTTCCTGTTATTTTTCATGTCAATTGCAAATATTCATTTTGCTTAACACAGAAGACCTTCTTGTAAATTACTTGGAGGACATTTGTTTAATATCTTAAACTCCATCAAATACTTGGCCTCTTTGATCTGGCATGATTAGAAACCTCCAGTGTTAATCCCACAGCTATCGGAAGAAGAGCAAGATTGTGTGAGGGGGCGAAACTTCTTACAGATATTTCTGTGCTTCCCTTTTTTATTTACTCAGGGAATGTGGGCGTCATTGGTTGGGCCAGCATTTATTTTCCGTACCTAGTTGCCCTTGAGAAGGTGATCGTAAACTGCCTTCTTGAACAGCTGCAGTCTACGTGCTGTGGGTAGGCCAATGCTGTTGGGGAGGGATTTCCAGGATTTTGTTCCTGTGACACTGAGGGAATGGCGATATATTTCCAAGTCAGGATGGTGAACAATAAAATGAGTGATTAGTAATTAATCTCAGTTCTGTTCACCAAAGCTGTGGACACTTGTGTTTGGTTTCTGAAAGCACATTTGCTAAATAGTTATGCAACATTTCTGAGGAGCAATGGCAAGGATGTTGTACGTTTACAGACAGGATTTTAGAATGTGTTAATGCTCGAGAGTTACGTTTACGAAAATATGTGAAATTAGAACATGTTTACACTTGGAGTGACAAGGAAAACATTGAGATCTTTAAGGATTATGTTGCAGCAGATAATAGATAATGACATTGGTCGACAAGCTGATAATAAAAGACTGCAAACTTTTACAATTGCTGAAGAATTAAATGGGAGAGATTATCATCCTACCAGATGATAAGATTGGAAAGTACAATATTACATGCCATTAATAGCACAGGGGCCATTGATATTTTTGAAAGGGAATTGAATGGAATATTCTAGGAAATTGAAAGTATGCAAGGCAGAGGGATGAGACTAAATAGTTCATGTGAAGAAAAATAATGATATGATCGGCTATGTACCCCATTTCTGCGGAGTTACTATGTAGGGACATCACGTAGGAAACAGTGGCTATTTTCATTCCCATGCCACTTTTCAGGTAATGGGACCAATTGTAGCTCTGTTTTTGTCTTTTGAGAGCAGCTACCTCAGCACATTCTGCTGGGCACACTTGGGACAAAGCTGAATGTTTGTTTGGATTAGTCCCATATCAGACAGTGTCTAATTCAACTTCCTAAGCTGTGGGAGGAGGGTGCTGGCTGAAGGTGGCCCATGCAGTGGTTGGGCTATCATGGACCATGTTTTTCTAACAGCCCTTCCACAACTAATCTTGAGTTGTGTACTGGGTATCTTTTCATGGTGGTAAGACTTCTGCTTGGGTCCTGGAGCGTTGACATCTTGTGATTTTGATGAGGAGTAATAACTCATCAGCAAAGCTTTGATTTACCATCGAGGATTTATAATCACCTTGCATGCTGATAGACAAAAGAATAAGCATCAGATCTAATGCTGATAGTGATTCACTAAAATTTGTTGTCTAAATTTGTAGCTTACTGTTCAATTTGAAGTATTCACTGTCAGTTATGGACAATAAGCATTTACTAATTGAATCACTTATACAATAGAATATCCTTTTATTGTTGGTTGGACGGTGTACATTTTGTTAATACTGATTTTGATCACCCAAGTTACAGCTCATCAGAATTTGTTATTTGAAATTTTTTGTATTAAAAGTGCTCAGCAAACCTATTGTCTATGTGGATTTAGCCTTTTGCCCTGTTATCTTAGCACCGGCCTGTGATTTTTTTTTTTGTCCGTAACATTAGTCACTGTGATGGCTGTGATAGTCGTGTTCATGCTGGTGCTGTTCAAATCAAAGTTCCACATCAAGCATTATCCGAATGCTGAGCATGCCTTATGCCAAGCAGGAGGAGTTTGAACCTCGCAGGATTTTGAGTTACCTGAACTTGTTGCCTTGTCAAGTCTTTGAAATAGTACGAATTTTTGCATCATTGTAAAAACCTAGCAAAATTCCTGTGACAGTGCTCATGGCTGTTGTGAGGATATTATGAAATGTGACATTTGTGGATTATAACGAGTCATGTTTGCTTTGTCAACTATGAAACAGTCAGAGTCTCATGTGAGTACATTGGGAATGTACTTTGGGTTATTTGAAGAATGAAACGGGGATTCATCACTGATGCAGTAGGAAGTACAGTGAATGAAATCTGATCACATCTTTGTTTCTCAGATAGTAAACAGCTTTTGGGGGTGAGTACCCTCAATACAGTTACAGAGCACAAAAGACTTGTTAAATTGGTTCTTCCCCCTGCCCAAACTGCACGCAACAATATTTTTAATAAGGGTCAATTATAACTTATGGAATATGGACCAGGTCAGACCCCCTCAAAATATTTTAAGAAAGTAGCCTAGACCCTAACTTATTTTTCTTATTTTAAATGCAAATGTAAAATGTCTGTTTCTGATACAATGCAATGTTAAGCAAAACACAATTTATTTAAACACCGTAGTTAAAATACAACCAAAGTAAGAGGAATTTAGAATAACTCTACTGGAAACTTAACAAAATAATAGATGCAGTGACAATTACTAATTAACTGTTCCAATATAATAACATCCTTTAAACAGACCCCTCGGCCAAAAAAAAGGAAAATTAAGACACGTTCTCACATGCAGTTCACCAGTCCAGGAGGGAAAAACATCGAGAGAAAATTCAGAGTATCAGCCAGGAAATATTCACTGAAGCTTACAACTCTTCTGAGACCCCAAAGGCTTCTGCTTAAAAGCTGAACCGAAAAGCTAAAAGCCTGGTTTGAGAGAGCTGGCCACACCCAGGCTGCTTCCATTGTTCCAACGTTTTTTAAAAAAAATCCCAGTGCCTCCCTCGCTGTTTACTTACGTCAAGACAGCTCTGTGCCTCTGCCTTACATCCTCACTTCAAAAAAAAGGGACAACATAATGTCTTGACAATCACAGCACCATCTCAACTAAAAGGGACAGTAGCAAAATGAGTACAAGATTTGTTGAGTGAAAGGAAGATGGTCAATTTAGGGTGTTTGACTGGGGAAAGGTCAGTACTGAAGTTCCCCAACGTTGGATTGAGATTTTGCTCTTCCTGGTATCAGTAAATGACTTCAGCCCAGTTTACAGGCCATCATTTCAAAACTTGTGAATGCTTCCGAACTTCATGTCAATGTGAACAGTGAGGAGGATGGTGTAGACCTTCAAAAGAGCAATAGATAGGTTGGTAGAGTGGGCCAACAAGTGCAGATGAAATTTAATGCTAAGAATTGTGAAGGAAGAACATGGCAAGACAATTTTCAAAATGAGGGATAGAATTCTGAAGAGGGTTCAGGAATAGAATGACCTGGATGTACATGTGCATAAATCATTTAAGTATGGTTGATTGCGATTAAAAAAACAAACTGTATCCAATTTTAAAAAGGACACGTACAAATGCAAGCAGTTACATTGAATTTTGGCTTGGCCTCTTGGCGCATTGTGTGCAGTTCAAGGCACTACTTTTTTTTTAAAGATGAGAAGACATTAGAGAATGTCCAGAGAGGATTCACATGAAGTTTCATTGGGATAGTTTGGAGAAATCTTCATACAGTGAATGTTTGGAATCAGAAAGCATTCCCTGAGAGCATGTTTGAAGCAAGTACATTCAAGGCACTGCACATGCTTCAGGCAATTGGCCATATCTGAAAGTGAAGGAGGACCTGTTCTCTTTAGGGTCAGGAGCTGTATGGTCAGTTAGGGGGTACTGTTGCCAGTCAGTCAGGGAGTTCATCTTATTGCAGTTCAGTGGGTTGGTCACACCTCAGTCCGGGGCACAGTCTGACCAAGCCTAGGAATTTGTTCCCTTGCCATCTGAGAATTGAGCCATGGTAAGTCTTACAGGTCAACTGCTACCAGACCAGAACTACAGGAAGGCTATTTGGGTGCTTTGGAGACATCACTCTGGATGGTCCAATTTTTCTTGCAGTGAGACTGAAAGGAATAGAAAATGATGGAATTGGATGGAAGAACAGTTCGTGGTAATGTATGAGCAAGAGAGATGGGGAGCTGTCCCTGGTGAGTAAATGGGAAATGCAGAAGGCAGGTAAGTTATTAATTTAGTGGCTGAGAGCCATTGAGAAGGCATGATGCTTGCAATAGTGAGAGTTGCAGGTTATGAGCCTTGATGAGATGTGTGACTAGTGGCAGATTCTGAGTGAGTGGTGGCCCTGTGGGTATGAGGTAGCAGAGAGAAGATGAGAACTTCTTCCAATACTACTCGGAGGCCTTTTCCAAGAGGATCACACTATCTGGCTCCAGGTTGGCTGTGTCTGGTCGTGTGGCCCCCTGTGGCAGTCGGCAGGGAAAGGGATTTACATCCCCCACACCATATTGTCCACCGGTGGCTCCTGGTCCCTCTCTGTGAAACAGAGTATGGGTTCTCCTTTCCAGGTGCTGTCCTCGGTGATAATAGTCAAGCACTACAGTGTGGAGGCCAGCTCCTGAGTTGTAGCCTTAGAAGTGGTGTGCATTTTTCTTTTCAAGCATGGTAGTAATATGGTGAATACTGCAAGGTCCTGGCAGTGGTGAGTACTTGCACCTTCTGCTTGAACAGCACATCTGTTTCCATGTGGAGACTCTTTTGGATTGGAAGAATCCGGCTGCGTAATTAATGAGGTGAACCATGGGTGGATTGTTTGTCACAGCAAACCAGATTGTAGAACTTCCTTTTTTTTGAATTTTAAAGAAAAGTTCTGTCAGTTGAACTCAATGTAACTTGATTAACGAGGTCAACATGTGAGTCTTACCAATAGTTCTTTGCAACCTACCACCACACCCACCCACCCACCCCCCCCCCCCCCAAACACACGCCCCAACCCTCAGACATAGGTAAATGGTTTGGAGATGGGATTCCATTTGAATCCTACACTCGCTTCCTTTATGAAAGAGCAGAGTTGTTGATTGATGCTTTCCTGCTTTCCATAAACAAAACTTATCAGAGTATGGATGACTATGTAAATGTTAATGCTGACTAATTTTCCATTCTTTCCCTCACTGTTCACTCTCGATCACTCTGCAAGACACTGATTATTCCTATTAATTTTGTTTAGGGCGGTGTTGGATTTTCTCTTGCCTCAATGTGATGCGGCTTCCATTGATGAAGAAATTTAATGTTGAAGAGTTTGAGTTCAGTCAATCCTACTTGTTCTTCTGGGATAAGGTACCCAAAAATTATAGCATGCATCTATAAAATGTAACTTATATTTTTAGGCGAAAGGGGCAATATAATATTGTGTAATTTATATAGTATATTGTTTACATACTTAGAATCAGTATAAAGTAATCATGAAGGTATGGTGAGGGATATCTGGAAGCTCACTGACTTGTCATGATTTTAATATTTAACTTTCTGTATTATGTTAAAACTTACAAGTGCTTGAGGATAAAGAAGTAACACAATGGTGCAGATTTCTAGGATAAATTACAGTAATATCAAGCTAAGATGACAATTTCAGGTTGATTTTATGCTGTACATATTACTCAAAATCCTTCATATAATTTGTAATTCTTGTAATCGATTCTAAAAATTCCAGGTGCTCAATTTTAAGTATTTTTCATGTGTTTCTCTAAGGGTTAGAGTATCATCCACCTTCTAAAATTCTGTAGGTTTATTTATAATTGCTGTAATTTTTTTTGGAGCAAGGATTATATTCCTGCATAGATTTGTACTTTGTACAACTCCTGCTGGTTTTTCCATGTTTCGGAGAATATTGTGCAAGAATTCATATGGGAGTGAGGTAGGGAGTCCAGGCTGGTGTGGCAACATGTGTTTTTGCACACATACCATACCCCAAACCATGGATGATGATGGTAGAAGCTTCAACACGTTGCCTACCACATTCTGATCTGGTATTATCTCGCCTATGGAAAACTGTGCAGTGAGCAACTACATTTAAAGGCAAATGTGTGCAAATGTGTTCTTGATCATTATAGAACCCAGCAATGTCGAGACGTTGCAGCACTTTTGAACGTAAGTAAATATCTCCTTTTCCACAGATTGAGCGTTGCTTTTACTTCTTGAATGCATTCATTGAGATTGCTCAGAGGACTGGTGAGAAGGAAGAACCTTTCGATGGTAGACTTTTGCAATTTTTGCTTACAAATCCTGCAAATGATGGAGGCCAGTGGGATATGCTTGTTAACCTCGTCGGTAAGGCCCATTTTCTTTTTTCTTGTTTTTAAAACTGAAGTAATTATCTGGTAATGTGACAGAATCCACTTCTCCTCAGCAACAAATGACTTGCACTTTGGACTTGCTTGTTTAACTGCAGTAAGATCTATAATTGCATATTATTAAGGGGAACAGGTAGGGTTAGTAGAGAGCAGCTAGTTCTGAATTCTAGGACCAGGGACATAGACTGCAAACTAGAACCGGACCTATCCAGAGTCAAATTAGAAAATGCTTCCACACATAAGTGGTAATAAAAATTTGAAATTTTCTTCTGCAACCATCAACTCATGCTAGATCGGTTTCTGAGATGTGAATGATAGATTTTTGCTAGCCAAGTGTGTGTAGGGTCATGGAACACATATGAAGTTGGGCCCTAGATTAACGTTGAATGGCTAAAGGGGAAAAGTGCCCAACCGATGTCCCTATTAGTTGCTGAACATGGGAGCTGTCATTGACATAGCAAGGAATGTCTCGGATCTGAGTCAACAGGCATCTGATTGTTTCAGTCTAATTTTTTTAAGGAGATATACATTGTCAAATTATCTGCATAAGCAATGAGAGCCTAGGAGCAAAATATTGTAAAGACTGAAAACCTGAAATAAAAGCAGAAAATGCTGGAAATGTCAGCAAATCATACAGAATTAATATTTCAGGTTTGTGATCTTTCATTGGAGCATTTATAAAAGTGAAAGAATAATTGAATTTATTGAAAAAGGAAAATAAATTCTTTTGCCTTTTTTTTAAGATCTTCAACAATGGGACTCTACGTTTGTAAAGATCAACATCCGTGACATTGAAAATTCACGGGCTGTTGTTAATATTTAGCAAATTGTTAACAATGACAAGACTTGGTTTTCTGTGGCAAGTTTAGTCTATATCAACTGCACCTGAGGACATTCAGTGCATTTCAGTGTGAACCAGATATTTCTGCACAAATAGTATCTTGTCAACAGTGGTGTGGCTCAGCTGCAACAACTTTTAGATTCCATGCTGATTTGTGCATCTGTTCCTCATCCAAAGTTGCTGTGGCATTTGCATATAAATAATGTTGAAGGCCATTAGCCCAGTGTTTACTTAGTTAGAAAATTACACATTGCATTTACACATCGAGACTGGAGAAGGCAGCAGTATATTCTGACGCATTTTTATGGTTTCACTTCCTGTCTTTTTTGCCAAAACCTGATATATTTGATCTCTGTTACATATTGTCTTGGATCTATAGAAGGCAAGAGTGCTGACATCGCAAGATGTCCCCTGTTATATCTGCTGTACAGCTGGTACAAAGATGAGGTTTGTCAGGACGGCTACAGGATAGAATATCACAAGGTCATGTATTCAGAAATAAAAACAAAAGTTGCTGAAAAAGCTCAGCGGGTCTGGTTGTATCTGTGAAGAAAAAAAATCAGAGTTAACGTTTTCTTCACAAATGCTGCCAGACCTGCTGAGATTTTCCAGCAACTTCTGTTTTTGCTCCTGATTTACAGCATCCACAGTTCTTTTGGCTTTTATGTATTCAGAAATGTCAAGATTGCAGTAATAGACCATGCAATCTTCAGAATAATGTAAGTCTGGGAAACAGTCAGTTAAAAGACTATACTTTTGTTCCGGATATGTGTCAGGATGGAACCTGGACCTGCAGAATTAAAGTTGTCTCTCTGCTCACCTTGGAGGTTCTATTTTAAACCCATTTGAGCAAACTCACCTTAGTTCTTACTGACCAGAGGTGAACACTCCTGTAATGTGGTTTTAGCTGCTGATGGTCTGAATCAGAAAGTGGGGAGGTGATAGTCTCGTGGTGTTAATGCTGAACCACTAATCTGGATATCCACGTCATGTTCTGGGGACTAGGGTTTGAATTGCACCATGACAGATGATAGAGTATGATTTCAATAAAAATCTGGAATTAAGAGTCTACAGAATCTTTAGGTGAGACTGAGGAGGGTGTAGCTTTATTAATTAAGTTGTCAATTACTGTAATAAGGAGAGGTTTAGTGGGTAGCAATTAGGAATGTTGAACAGGCAGCTACTTAACTGGGAAAGTATTATAGACTGCCCAAAGAGTCAGTGGGAAATAGAGAAGCAAATATATAGACAGTTGATAAGTGTGTAAGAGGAACAATTGAGTAATTATACTAGGGGACTTCAACTTCCCCACCATAAATTGGGATTGTCATAAAGTAAAGGGTTTAGAGGGGCCAGATTTCTTAATGTACCCAGGGGAGTTTTGTGTATCAATACATAGACAGCCCAACAATGGACAGCACAGTGCTGGACCTGCTTCTGGGCAAAGAAGCTGGACAAATGCTCAGTGTAGTAGTGGGGAAACATTTTAGTGATGGTGACCACAGCGTGGTATGGTTAAAATTTGTTCTGGACAAGGAAAAGGATGGCCTGCAAAAGATGGCTTTGGATTTGGGGAAGACAGATTTTATTAAAATAAAACAGGACCTGGCCACATTAGACTGGGAACAGCTCCTTGCAGGTAAGTCTGCCACAGAGCAGTGGAATGACATTCAACAAAGACCTGGGGAGATTACAGGTCCAACATTTACCCCTTTAGAGGAAAATCTAGAAAACCCTGGATGTCTAGGACAATTCAGGAATGGATGATGAAGAGGAGTAGGGCTTTTAGCAAGACCAAAGGGAGTAGTTCAGCTGCAGCCCTTGACGAATACAAGAAGTGCAGGAGGGAACTTAAGAAAACAATTAAAAGAGCTAAAACAATGCAAGAGAAAGGACTTGTGAGCACGATTTGAACTTCGTGGAGTGAAAGAGCAAGCAAAACTAATAGAAGGAAGCTTCTTATTTTGAAACGAACAGATTTCCAGATTTTTTAAAAAAAACTTTTCTCTACTTTGTAGAAAAACATGGAGTTATGCCTAAGAAGTGTTTTCCTGAATCCTATAGTTCAGAAGCCAGCAAGGCCATGAATGATGTTCTGAATCACAAGGTATGAATAAATTAAAATGACTGTTGAAATACAGTTAGATTGGTTTTCATGCACTTTTTTCACAAATTGCATTCCAAACAGAAATCCTGGGGAGTCGTACAAATGCCCGAGACTGTGAGCAAAAAACTGTCAGAACAGGTGAAGTTTTCCATTAGTGAACATAAAACATAAATCTGTCATGTTGCAGAAAGTCTTGGCCTGAACAGTGAAGGTATTCAGAGGATGGGCTAGTTAGAGTTAGAGTGGAGAGTGAAGAACAAACTACAGAAAATTGATGACTAATTTAGTATGACCAAATTGGAAAAGAGGGTTGGAAGGCATTGGAAGAGGAGACATTAGAGGGGCTGAATGGCCAATTATATTCATCATGTTCTTAAATGGACATCAGAAGAAATGCAGAGATCAAATCTGAATCTTGCTTAATTGACTAGTTTCTCAATCTTGACACAAATGGTACTATTTTTGCCTAAGAATCAATAGGCTCCAGATTCAACGCCCACTCCAGGTCTTGAGCACAATAAATCCAAATCAGTATTCCAGTGTGGGACTTTAGGATAGCTGAGATGTGAAACCAAAACATCTGCCCATCGAGCCTGTTCCCTCATTCAATCAGATTATGGCTGGTCTGATAACCTTCAACTCCAGTTTCCTGCTTTTCCCCCATATCCTTTGATTTCCTTTACTGCTTAAAAATCTGTCAGTTGCAGGCTTGAAAATGCCTTGCCAACCCCCTACGGTGAAGAATCTTACAGACTGTCAATCCTCAGAAGAAATTCGTCATCATCTTGCTCCTAAATGGCTGACCCTTTACTCTGAAATTTTGCCCTCTGCTTTCAGACTCTCCCTCAAAGGGAAACCACCTCTCTGCATCTGTCTGTTAAGTCTCCTGATAATCTTTGTGTTTCAATAAAGTTGCCTCTCCTTCTTCTAAACTCGGAATACAAGCCCAATCTACTCAATCTGTCCTCCGAAGAAAATTCCTCCATAAACAAAATCACCCTTGTGAATAGTCTCTGGACTGCTTTCAAGGTCAGTAAATCTCTGCTTCGATAAGGAGACCTAAACTAATCATAGTATTCCAGCTGAGGTCTAACTAGTGCCTGGTATAGTTTTAGCGAGATTTCCATATTTTCATTCTTCATTTCTTTGAAACTACATGAGCTTCCCTACTACCTGCTGGACTTGTGCGTAAGTCACAAATAGCTAGCATACAAGGACTCCCAAATCCCTCTGTACTGCAGCTTTCTGGGTTCTTTCTCCATTTCAATAATATTCAGCTCGTCTGTTCTTTTACCAAAGTGCATAACCTCACGGTTTTTCCCACAATATATTCCAAATGCCAGATTTTTCCCACTCACGTAATCTCACATCGACTCTTTGTGTCATACTCACTACTTGCCTTCTCACCTAATCTTTGTCATGCACATTCACATCTGCCATCCAAGTCACTGTAAACAGTTGTGGCCCCGGCACTGGTTTGAGTTACAGGTTGCTGTCCTGAAAATATACCCCTTATTTCAAGTCTGTGTCTTCTTCTGTTACTTAGCCACTTCTCTATGCTGAGTATACAGCCCCCAACACCATCTAATTAAATAACCTTGCGTGCGATACCTTATCAAACACTTTTGGAAATCAATATGTATTGCAACTATTGGTTCTCATTTAGCTATCCTGATATCCCTTCCCCAAAACATTATAATAAATTTGTCATGCTTGATTTCCCCTTCATGAAGAAGCCACATTGACTCTGTTTTATGTATTTCTCGATGCTGTGCATTTACTTCTTTTTATGATAGGTTCTAGCAATTTCCCAATGACAGCTGTTAAGCTAACTGGCCCACTTTTTGTCCCTCTCCGTTTTTTTTGAATAACATTGGCAGTTTTCCAATTATCACAACTTTCCCAGGATTGTTGGAAGATTAGTACCAGTTCATCTGCTATCTCTGTAGCTACTTAGAGTCATTGAATCATAGTCATACAGACCCTTTTGTGGAAATAGCCCATGCTGACCAAACCTGGCTGTGTATGGCCCATATCCCAACAAACCTTTCCTATTCATGTATTTATCCAAATATCTTCTAAATGTTGTAACTGGAAAGAAATAGCACAAAAAATTGCAACTTAACATAGTCACTTATAAATGACAGTTGATTAAAAAACATAAATTTATAACATCTTAGGATAGAACCCATCAAATCTGATACGTTATCAGCCTTTTAACCCCAATAATTTTCCTAGAACCCTTTTCCTTATTTCTTCGCCATCCACGCTACAATATTTAACCCTTGAATATTTAGTAATTTTGAAACGCTGTTAGTGTCCCGACTGTGAAGACTGATGCAAAGTATTTATTCAGCTGGTTCCCTATTGTCATTTCACCAATGTCTTTCTCATGCCGGGGCCTATGTTCACTTTAGCTTCTCTCTTTTTATATATTCAAAGAAACTCATACTATCTGTTTTTATATTACTTGCCGGATTACCCTTATTTTTTTCCCCTTTTTAAATTTTTTTTGTCATTTTTGTTGGCCTTTAAAACTGTTCCTAATCCTTTGGTCTACCCCTAATCTTTGCCACCTGGTTTGTTTGTTCTTTAAATTTCATGCTATCCTTTACTTCCTTATTTAACCATGGCCGGTTTATCCTCCACCTAAAATCCTTCTTCCTTACTGGGATTTATCTTTGCTGTGCGTCATGAACTATTTTCTACAATGCCTGCAGTTGCTCATCATCCGTTTGCTAAACCCCTTTCCCACTCCATTCCAGCCAACTCTGCCCTGATTCCTTTGTAATTACCCTTATTTAAGTTTAGCACAGTTGTTTCCAACCAAAGTTCCTCACTATTCAACTGAATGCTAAATTCTACCATGTTCTGGTCACTTACCTAGGGAACCTTTTACTGGGGGATCATGCATTGAACGTGCGTCATCACACATTACTAGATAGAAATTAATATGATCCCTGTCTGGATTCACAGCATATTGTTCCAGGAAACTGGCCATGGTACAGTCAATAAATTCTTCCTCATAGCTACCTTTTTCTAATTTGATATTCTAAATCTTCAGGAAAATTAATATCACCCCGATTAATTTACTGCCTGTTTAACATGCCCTCCTATTCTCACTCTTCCAGTGCAACTGCTGTTAAGGGGCCTATAGAATACTGTCGCAAGTGTCTACTTCCCCTTGTTATTTTGTCCCTCAATCCATATGGACTCTATATCTTTTGGTCTAAGATAATTTCTTGCTATTCTTCTATCTCGTACGAAAAAAATGACCCCACCACTGTTTCTTTCTTGCCTGTCCTTACCCCTAATTTTCTTCTAACCAGACCTCAATAAAGATTATAAGATCAAACCATTAATCCCAATTTGTGCCATTAACCAGTTTATTTTATTTTGAATATCAATTGCATTTCATTAAAGTCCCATTAATTTGCCCTTCACCATTTTATCCATTTGAAACTGTTTGCTGCTTTTTCTCGTTTTGTATACTCTATCCTTTCTGGTCACGCTCTAGGTGTCACAACTTAAAAAGCTGCCCTGAAACGCCTCAATATCCTCTCGCTTTTTAAGCCTCAGCACTCCCTCTCCAGACCTCTTGCCCTCCATTACAGCTGAAGACCCTTGCTGCAATGTTGGTTATTTTGACATTTTTTTTTCCCAGGATGTCAGCCCCAACATGGTTCAAGTGAAGCTCATACCCTGGAGCAGCTGCCTTCTCCCCGGTACTGGGGCCAGTGACTCATGTACTGAAAACCATTCATGCCGCACATTTAACCCTCAGACTTTATTTACCCTGTGCCAGCTTCTAGGCTCAGATGGTAATCCTGAGATGATTATTTTTGTAGGTTCTGCTCTCCACTTTGGCATTACTTCCTTTAAATTGCGCTGTTTCATTTCCTTTTCCGGTGGTCAGCTACGGGAGTACTGTTACCATCTACGAAAAATGGTGAAAAATGGATCATCTAATGAGGAGCTCTCGGTTGAAAAGGACAATATGATTGAAGAGGTGAGCTTCTCTTGATAAATACTTTGAATTTCCATTCATTTATTTCAAATGTTGTGACTTCAAAGCAAATTTAGGGAAAATGTTGGAAGAAATCAATGTGACATTGTTGCGTTAGACCTGACCTGCTACAAGCAACATTAGGTAGCATTCACTGTATTCATTGCTGTGTGGTCTCTAGTGCTTCAAAAAGCTAGTTCACCACCGATATGAGGGAAATTGGTGATGGGCAACTATATTTAACATATTAATCCGTGAGTATTATGTTTTTAAGAAGTGGTCTTCTGCTGCTGTTATCCACCGTGGTGTTCCAAAACTGCTGCTGCTGCAATCCATTGCTTTCTAATGCAGAGCTCAATGTTGAGAAAGAGCCACTTACTTGCTAGTGGTGACAAAGCCCACCCACTTTGCAAAGTGATATCGTAGTTTGTTTGGATAGGCCACCATTCAAGATACGTGTATATAGAACATAGAACATAGAAAAGTACAGCACAGTACAGGCCCTTCGGCCCACGATGTTGTGCTGTGGATTAATCCTAATCCAAAAACTGAAATAAACTAACCTACATTCCCCTCAATTCACTGCTGTCCATGTGCATGTCCAGCAGTTGCTTAAATGTCATTAATGACTCCGCTTCCACGACTACCACTGGCAAACTATTCCATGCGCTCACAACTCTCTGGGTGAAGAACCTCCCTCTGACGTCTCCTCTATACCTTCCTCCTAACACCTTAAAACTATGACCCCTCATGGCAGTCAATCCTGCCCTAGGGAAAAGTCTCTGGCTATCGACTCTATCCAAGCCTCTCATTACCTTGTACACCTCGATCAGGTCACCTCTCTTCCTCCTTCTCTCCAGAGAGAAAAGTCTGAGCTCAGTCAACCTCTCCTCGTAAGACAAGCCCTCCAGTCCAGGCAGCATCCTGGTAAACCTCCTTTGCACACTCTCCAAAGCCTCCACATCTTTCCTATAACATATGTAAATTGAATGTAAATATTGTGGTTTGTCTAATTCTGTGGCCTGCCCATCTCCTGTCCCTGTACCTGATGAATTGTGTATTTAATCAGCACAATATTAGGCAGTGTATTGATGAATTATCAGGTGTTATTGCATAAATCCATGCATGACTTAACACTGGTAATGCTTTGTTTTGTGGGATTGATACGTATACTTGATGTTGGCCCAAAATTGAGCATCACAATGGAATAAAACAAAAGCTACCCTACCCCCATGGCTCCATATTTCCCATGGCTAATCCACCCAGACTGCACATCTATACACAGTATGGGCAATTTAGCACGGCCAATCCACCTAATCTGCATGTTTGGATCGTGGGAGGAAACTAGAGCACCTGGTGGAAATCCGAGCAGACACTGGGAGAAGCTGCAAGCTCCACAGTTGCCCGAGGTGAAGCAGTGAGGCAGTAGTACTAACCGCTGAGCCACTGTGCTACCCTCGGAGCTACTGTGCTGCCCTCTCTCTTGTGTGCAAGGATGACCAGCCCTTTCTACAATTTCTCTTTGGAGATGTTTTGCACTTGGATATCAACATCAACTTTAATTTTGTGCCATTTTCCATATAATATGGAACACCTGTGTGTGCTGTGGCTTCTCGCAGGTAGTCATCTCAATAAGGATGGCTTTCTCACCAACCCTGGTACAGCCTTGTTTCCTGCAAGCTGAAGCTCATTAATATTTTATCCAATTTTTGAGGTAGGCCAATGCTGCATATGTAGTTAATGTTGGCTGATAAAATGGTGGAATTTGATCATTTTCTTGTCGAATTCAGGTGACAGACTGTGTGGGAGTTTTTATTTCCTGACACAACTAAATTGCAACATTCATAAATCTCCTGCAGCGTCAAGCATTGGCCTTGAATTGTAGAGCTGCTTCTTTAAGGGTGTAGAGTTCGTCGGCTCCAAGGAGACTAATTTTGCCAATGTTTGTTGACAGATTTAGCCACTGTTTTTTTCAGATGAGGCTGATAGCTTTTTGCTGCCCAGTTATACTTTGGTAATTTTAAATAAGTTTTTTTTTCTTCTGGGGGAAGGTGTGTAAGATGCATCCATGTGGGAAGTCCCTTAATACAGACTGGTAGTTTTACAGAGATTGAGGACTGTTACCATACTGGATATGTATTTGGAACACAACAACCGGCCAAGAACATGAAGACAATGTGATGATACATTTGAATAGACTGGAAGTATCGGGATAAATTCAGGTCAGATCTTTTCAGCAGTTATTTCTCCTATTTATCAGTGAACACAACGATGTGAATTTCTTTATTTGCAGTAGCTTGCAGAATGGACCAGTAGGTGGCACAGTGAGATAATCAATGTCATCATTGTCCTGTCAACATATCGTATGGAAATCAAAATGCTAAATGAGAGGGATAGAGTAATATTCTGTAATGATTAAATCCTCTTCCCACATTTACAGAATATTGGAGCTAAAGTTTAGGCAAATTGCATTATAGTACAAATGAGCCATTTGAATGAATGGTAGAGCAAGCTCGAGGGGTCCACTTGTTCCTATAACTACATCTTGGCTCATATAACCATTATCTTTTGTGAGCTGCCCCAGCGGTTTTGGTATTATGTAGTATATCTTCTGTACTTAACTAAGCTAAGAAGGTCCAACATGGTGAGTGGAAAAAGAATATTGTGCTTCGTGCGGTAGAGATAAAACTATGAAGGACGCAACTTCAAACTAAGAACAAAAACAAAGGTGCTGGAAAGGCTCAGTAGGTCCGCAGCACCTGTGAAGGAGAAAACAGAGTTAAAGTTCCAGTGATCATAGGGAGCATAGAAAGGGGAAGGAAACTGCACATTAGAAATGTGGAGCTTATTCAAGGAAAAGCTCCTGTGTGTCCTAGATAAGTATGTACCTGTCAGGCAGGGAGGACGCTGTAGAGTGTGGGAGCCATGGTTTACGAAGGAGGTGGAATCCCTGGTCAAGAGGAAGAAGAAGGCTTATATTAGGATGAGATGTGAAGGCTCAGTTAGGGTGCTTGAGGGCTACAAGGTAGCCCGGAAAGACCTAAAGAGAGAGCTCAGAAGAGCCAGGAGGAGACATGAGAAGTTATTGGCGGATAGGATCAGGGTAAACCCTAAGGCTTTCTATAGGTATTTAAGGAATAAAAGAATGACAAAAGTAAGATTAGGCCCAATCAAGGATAGTAGTGCGAAGTTGTGTGTGGAGTCAGATGAGATAGGGGAAGCACTAAATGAATATTTTTCAACAGTATTCACTCTAGAAAACAACAATGTTGTCGAGGAGAATCCTGAGATACAGGCTACTAGACTAGGTGGGATTGAGGCTCACAAGGAAGAGGTATTAGAAATCCTACAGAGGGTGAAGATAGATAAGTCCCCTGGGCCGGATGGGATTTATCCTAGGATCCTCTGGGAAGCCAGGGAGGAGATTGCCGAGCCTTTGGCATTGATCTTTAACTCGTCATTGTCTACAGGAATAGTGCCAGATGACTGGAGGATAGCAAATGTGGTTCCCCTGTTCAAGAGGGGGAGTAGAGACAACCCTGGTAATTATAGACCAGTGAGCCTTACCTCAGTTGTTGGTAAAGTGTTGGAAAAGGTTATAAGGGATAGGATTTATAATCATCTAGAAAGAATAAATTGATTAGGGATAGTCAGCACGGTTTTGTGAAGGGAAGGTTGTGCCTCACAAATCTTATTGAGTTCTTTGAGAAGGTGACTAAACAGGTAGATGAGAGTAAACCGGTTGATGTGGTGTATATGGATTTCAGCAAGGTGTTCGATAAGGTTCGCTACAGTAGGCTATTGTACAAAATGCAGAGGAATGGAATTGTGGGAGATATAGCAGTTTGGATTGGAAATTGGCTTGCTGAAAGAAGGTGGTAGTTGATGGGAAATGTTCATCCTGGAGAGCAGTTACTAGTGGTGTACCGCAAGTGTCAGTGTTGGGTCCACTGCTGATTGTCATTTTTATAAATGACCTGGATGGGTTAGTAAATTTGCAGACAACACTAAGGTCGGTGGAGTTGTGGATAGTGACGAAGGATGTTGTAGGTTGCAGAGGGACATAGATAAGCTGCAGACTTGGTCTGAGAGGTGGCAAATGGAGTTTAATGCAGACAAGTGTGAGATGATGCACTTTGGTCGGAGTAACCGGAAGGCAAAGTACTGGGCTAATGGTAAGATTCTTGGTAGTGTAGATGAGCAGAGAGATCTCGTTGTCCATGTACACAGATCCTTGAAAGTTGCCACCCAGGTTGACAGGGCTGTTAAGAAGGCATACAGTGTTTTAGCTTTTATTAATAGAGGGATCGAGTTCCGGAACCAAGAGGTTATGGTGAAGCTGTACAAAACTCTGGTGCGGCCCCACTTGGAGTATTGTGTACAGTTCCGGTCACCGCATTATAAGAAGGATGTGGAAACTTTGGAAAGGGTACAGAGGAGATTTACTAGGATGTTGCCTGTTATGGAGGGAAGGTCTTACGAGGAAAGGCTGAGGGACTTGAGGCTGTTTTCATTAGAGAGAAGAAGGTTGAGAGGTGACTTAATTGAGACATATAAAATAGTCAGAGGGTTAGATAGGGTGGATAGGGAGAGCCTTTTTCCTTGGATGGTGACAGCGAGCATGAGGGGGCAAAGCTTTAAATTGAGGGGTGAAAGATATAGGACAGATGTCAGAGGTAGTTTCTTTACTCGGAGAGTAGTAAGGGAATGGAACGCTTTGCCTGCAACAGTAGTAGATTCGCCTACTTTAGGTACATTTAAGTCGTCATTGGATAAGCATATGGATGTACATGGAATAGTGTAGGTTAGATGGGCTTGAGATCAGTATGACAGGTCGGCACAACATCGAGGGCCGAAGGGCCTGTACTGTGCTGTAATGTTCTATGTTCTATGATCCTTCAGAACTGATGGTGGCTGGGAAAACGTCAGTTTATGTGCAGAAAATAGGGAGGTGGGTGTGGTAGGAAGTAAACAATAGGACAGAGCCCAAAGAGAGAAAGACAGTTGGACAGACAAAGGAGTTGCTAACGATCAGGCTGGGAGGTTGAATAGTTGTTAATGGGGACTGTTAGTGAATAACAACAGGGGGTGTGTAGTGGCAGGCTATGTGGTAACAAGGCCTGGTGTGTGTACGTCTATGTTCTGCTCGCAGAAAAGTCCTTGAACTACCTGTTGCCTGCCACTTCAATGTAGCACCTTGCTCCCTGACCATCGTCTCTGTCTCTGGCTTGCTACAGTGTTCCAGTGAAGCCCAACGCAAGCTGGAAGAAGAACACCTCATGTTCTGCTTGGGGACCCTACGGCTCTCCCAGACTCAACATTGAGTTCAATAATTTTAGGGCCTAAACTCCCCCATGTCCCAGCTCCCCACCCCACACACCAGGCTTGTTACCACATAGCCTGCCATTACTCACCCACTGTTGTTAGTTACTAACCGTCTCCATTAACAACTATTCACCCTCCCAGTCTGATCGTTAGCAACTCCTTTGTCTGTCCAACTGTCTTTCTCTCTCTTTGGACTCTAGCGTATCGTTTACTCCCTACCCCACTCACCTCCCGATTTTCTGCATATAAATTGATGTTTTCCTAGCCACCATCAGTTCTGAGGAATGGTCACCAGACCCAAAACGTTAACTCTGTTTTCTCCTTCACAGACGCTGCAGACCTTCTGAGCTTTTCCAGCAACTTTGTTTTTGTTCCTGATTTGCAGCATCCGCAGTCCTTTTGGTTTTGTATTATGATTTCAGACTAATATTATGCACACTTGTTAATGCAGCTGTACAGTTCATAAGATCATAGAAGGGTCTAGGCTCGAAATGTCAGCCTTCCTGCTCCTTTAATACTGCTTGGCCTGCAGTGTTCACCAGCTGTACACCTTGTACAGTTCGTGGCCTACTGTGTGTAGCAGAGATTGAATATTTCATGCAGTATGACTGCAACAAATTAGATTTTCAGTCCATTTTATTTTCGCTGAATAGAATGTGTATCTCATTGGAACACACCACGTAGATTTTATTTGTTGTTTTCTCTCCTTCTAACTCCCACACTGAGCTACAAATGCTGGTGCCAGTGAACCACTGCCTGTTATTTCACTTGTTCTTTTAAAAAGTCCATTTCATGGGCGTTTTCACTTTTGGGGAGTTTAGATCTCATCCAGAGGTACAATACTGGAGCCTGTGTGCATTCTACTTATGGAAGACTGATGTAGTCCAGCAAAACCTATGTAATATGCTATATACTTAAAGTTAAAAGACAGATTGTGCTCAGTTTGTGCTTTGTCTTTTTCTGCTGCACAAACCACATAGTGAAATGGAGCTGGAACTGGTGCAGACCCATTGGACTTGGCAGCTAGTTAGTCCTCGAATTCCCCGCACATATATGAACTAATTCCTCGTATAGAGGAAACCATTCCCTTTAATGATGGAACACTTCATAGTACAATTTAAGATGCCATGTGAGGACAGACTGATTAGAATGAAACTGTAACTTTTGACTTGGGATGCACTTCAGGCAGCTGGAATGAAAAATTACTTTTACATAATAGCTCTTAAAGCCCTTTCAGCAGAAGGGCAAGGAAGTTTGAGTGGCCAGTGCATCACAAACTCACCCATAATTTGACACTAATTGGCCTAGTTTATTCAGGGAGACTTGCAAAGATGGTTGCTGTGAACAATAGTTAAAACCATTGCCCCTCTTAACCTGAAATAACAAAAAGCATTTCAAGTTCCACAACACTGACTTGTGTGTCATAGACTCAAAGTAAATTCTTCCAGCTCAACGGACTTAGACGTGTGCAAAACCAAGTCTTAGATGTTTAGGTTTACTACAAAGAGATACAAAAATCTTTCTTGCCTTTTTAGCATTGAAGCAAAGTTGCCTTCAAAGAACTAAACCACATTCTGGGCACAGTGCTTTGAACATGGTTTCTGTATGGTTCGATGCTGCCACTGAATTTGCCTTTTCATAACACCTGCCTTGTGCATTGGTATAAGTCACCTATTGTTGCATCATTCCTTTCTTGAAGACTATTTTCTTAACTCCTTAGGTCAGAGATTTTAGTTTTATTACAGGTCAATCCAGTAGCATGTAACTCTGATTACTTTAAATTGCCTACATGAATTTAACATGAAAAACCTTCCACCTATGCTTAGCCACTTTGGGCCAGAATCTGTGATAATGGGAACTGCAGATGCTGGAGAATCCAAGATAATAAAATGTCAGGCTGGATGAACACAGCAGGCCCAGCAGCATCTCAGGAGCACAAAAGCTGACATTTCGGGCCTAGACCCTTCATCAGAGAGGGGAATGGGGTGAGGGTTCTGGAATAAATAGGGAGAGAGGGGGACGCAGACCGGAGATGGAGAGAAAAGAAGATAGGTGGCTTCAGGACATGGTCGAGCAGTACCTCCTCACCTATGCTCCTCTAAACTCATCCCACCTCCTTGACCTGTCCGTCTACCCTGGACTGACCTATCCCCTCCCTACCTCCCCACCTATACTCACCTGTAAACTCATCCCACCTCCTTGACCTGTCCGTCTTCCCTGGACTGACCTGTCACCTCCCTACCTCCCCACCTATCTTCTTTTCTCTGCATCTTCGGTCCGCCTCCCCCTCTCTCCCTATTTATTCCAGAACCCTCACCCCATCCCCCTCTCTGATGAAGGGTCTAGGCCCGAAACGTCAGCTTTTGTGCTCCTGAGATGCTGCTTGGCCTGCTGTGTTCATCCAGCCTCACAATTTTTATCTTGGGCCAGAATCAATTGGCAGAATTTATTTAGATGATTTACAAATATAGCAATAAAATCACATTACTACAAAACACATCACAAATAATAATTTCTGATGTATGCAGTGCTTTTAGAACCTACTTTTCCAACAACTCTGACAGAAGTTTGAATGAGAGTCTCTCGTAACATATAACTAATTTAATCTCCAATTTATGCGTTCTTTGCTAGAATGACAGACTCCTGAAAGATTCCTGCATTTAACAATACTATGCCCCCCAGCTTCCCCAAAACAATATAAAAACAAAATCTTTCAAGATTACAAACTGTGGAGCTGGATGAACACAGCAGGCCAAGCAGCATCTTTAGGAGCACAAAAGCTGACGTTTCGGGCCTAGACCCTTCATCAGAAAAGCTTTTCTGATGAAGTGTCTAGACCCGAAGGGTCAGCTTTTGTGCTCCTCTGATGCTGCTTGGCCTGCTGTGTTCACCCAGCTCCACACTTTGTTATCTCCGGATTCTCCAGCATCTGCAGTTCCCATTATCTCTGATCTTTCAAAATTGACTTTAGCAATTTAGAGGTGTAGTGGTGCAACATCTTTTGTGAAAATGGAATACTGGCTTGGAGTAGTGACATCTTATACTTGCAGTCCTTGGGTATTTCAACCAGGATACTTAGCTGACGCATGACAGCAATTGGAAATTACTTTAAGTTGATTGTAAAAGGTGAGTGAGGGAATACTAGTCTTCAACACTGAGCTCAGCCCCTGGACAGGAATTTGTCTGCACGTTTCCTACTGTCCTAATTTTCCTTTAGTGATGACACTTTAAAAGTAGTTAATTCATTATGAAAAGCTTTGTGATGTTTTTGGGACTGTGAAAGGATTGCGCTGGATTATATTAAATTTGATATTATTCCCACTTAAAAATCCACTATCTATATTTGAAAACAGTTTTTGACTGCCTGTTGATGATACTGTATATACAAGAGATTACTATGGATTCTTGGGTGAGCAGCCTGCCTCCTGTCACCCCAACGTCTGCCCACCATCATCTGCAAGGCAGAAGTCAGAAATGTGGTGGAATACTGTCCACTTGAAGAGCTTGTCAGCATCCAGGATAATGCACTCTATCCAGTACCTTCAATGTCCACTCACTCCACCACCCACACATAGTGGCAACAGTGTGCACCATCTCCAAAATGAACTGCAGTTACTCACCATGGTTCCTCAGGCAATACCCTTTGAGCATATGACCTCCAAGTGGAATGACAAGGGCAGCAGATACATGGGAATGCCACCACCTTCATTTTTTTTCCCAAGCCCCAGCCCATCCTGACTCCACCATTTCTTCACACTCTCACCGTGTCAAAATCCTGGGACTCCTCAACAGCATTGTGAGTGTCCTTACTCCCAAAGGTCTGTGGTGGCTCAAGAAGCCAGCTCACGGCCACTTTCTTCAGGGCAATTAGAGATGAACAATAAATGGTGGGCTAGGCAATGACACCCACATCCCATGAGCAAATTAAAAACAAAAGACAGACTTCTAAAAATGGGCTTTACCAGGTAGGGCCTGCAGCAACCTTATGTCAGGCAGCTGATTCAGTTGCAGAATTACCCTTTTAAATGCTCCCCATTAGCAGATTACATTATGATTATAAAGCATGACTCACTATTACATTATCCAAGTCGCCACATTCACAAGATTTCTAAGTGCATGTGTGTTCTGAAATGAAGAGAAGATTCAAGATATTTCTCTGAGATTCTGCAAAAACTCAGCTCTGAGATATTGCAACATGAGCAGTTCTCGGGAGGTTTAATCATTGTAATTCTGACAATATTCTGTACCCGGAGTAGAATTTCGTTTTGTCATTAACTCAGTCAAGGTGCCATCTTGTGGGTCGAGGAGGTCTATAGGCCTCCATGAAAGGCTAAGCGAGCTGAATTGCCTTTCTTAACTGCTCTTTATCATTTGTGATCTTGAACATCCTTTCCAAAGTTTGGCCTCCCATTGGATCAATCCATGCCTATATGCAAAGTACTTCACTCCCTTCTGTGGAAAGGCTGATCAGGAATCTCTCTTGTTCTTAACACCGGCCATTGGGCAAATCGGAAGGATTCGCAGGCTGATGGTCAGCCTGTTATGGCTACATTACAAACACATGTTCCATGGTCATCAGGTACTGGCATGGGACTAGAACATGGATCTTCTGGTCCAGAATGGGATGCTATACACTGTGCCATAGGACCTGATCTTGGAGGCAATGTGAGTGCAAGGTCATTTACATTTGTGCATAGCTTTTGTCCCAAGCCCTTCAAAGAACACACTCAGTAGATTAAAGGGTTGTTACTGGTGTAATTAAGCAAATGTAGCAGGCAGTTTGAGCACAACAAGATACCAAATTGGAGAGGGACAAGACAAATCTTCTTTGGTTTTGGTTAAGTGTTCAGTATTGGTTAGGTCACCAAGACAGCCTCCCAACTTCTCCCCAAATAGGGCTACAAGATCTTTTGCAATCATCTGAGGGGCGGATTGAGCCATGATTCAGTGTCTTAGCCAAGACATTGCAACGTGCCTTCTGCATTGTGCTGAAATGCTGGCCTACATCAACCCTCTGCAATGAGGTTTATATACACAACCTTATCACTTTGTATTAAAAGTACTACCAAGGCTGACATATGGATTTAAACAATAAGCTATTGCACTTTTTTATTATTTTCTTTGTAGAATTCATGCATAGCTAATTAGCAAGTGACTGTTAGTAGGAAAATATTACAACGATGCACTGCAGGCTGTTAACAATTTTCTGGTGGTCAGGGCTAATAGCAAGGGGTTAATTGACCATTTCATATGATGGGCATGGGCATATTTAATTAGGGATAATGTCCTGTTGCTCTTTATTTGGCTTTGAAGTCATGGTGACAAAAGGGAATGTTTCCGTCGTTAGGAGTGAAAAATTAAACCTGAAAGGGAAAAATAAAACACTGCAGGTTGTGGTTTCTTTGTGGATGGCCTGCATTCTGTCGGTGTTTGAATAGTGCCCTTGGTAAGCACAGCTGTGCTGCAGCTGCCATAGGCATTTAAAATAAAACATCAGGACTTTATGTGCTTTCTCTGGTCTCTCGGATCTTCCTGCTGTGTTCCAGCACTGGCACCTATGTCATTCCAAGTGTTCTTTTGGATGGAGTACTCTGTACATAGTCTTAAAGTGGGTTTACACATTGGCCTTTCATCACAGAGATGTGGTTTACAATCCAGTCTGGGACTGATGGGATGAAAGACTCTCTGTTTACCTCAGAGTTCGAGGCAGAATGAGTTTGTGTAGTTTCAGTTACGTTATTAGTACAGTTGGAACCGCAGTATAAAGCCGACAATCAACACTTTCACCTGAAGGCCACTTGACCCTGCTGTGGTAAGTGGGAAATGTTCGCAGTTACAATGGATCCATGAAATGGATGTCTTGCCATTTTAATTTACTGGCTTTCTTTTAAAGGTGCGTCCAAATTATCTTAAGGATGAATATGGTGCATTTGACTCTCATCAAAGGCCTACATACACTTCCTAGAGTAAAGCTGTTACTTGAACGGAACCCGTAGAAATATTTCCTGGTCAAGTGATGGGGTAGGCAGGTTGCAATGAATCAACCAACCAGATGGTAGTAAAAACACAAAACGTAGCTGATGTAATGTAATCGTCCTGCCACCTTTTCTAAATCATTGGTGTGACTGTACAGAATTCCATCCACTGATCTGGCACACCTTTACCACGATGATGTTGGAGCAGTTGAGGATATTGGACAATCACAGTAATGAGATTACAAACTACCTGTGTGTTAGGAAGCCAAATAAAGTTTAATGGATACTTTTCTGGCGTGAGGAAGGTTCATAGTGATGTTGACGACGAGTTAGTATCAGGACCTTTACTTTTCCTGATTTATATTCATGGTCTAAATCTTGGAAGTGATTTGAGGTATTCGAGAGGGAGCTTGATGATTTTAAAAAGAAGTGAAGTGCAGGGTTATGGGGACTGGATGGGAGATTGGCACTTAGTCATGCTGCTCATTTGGAGAGCCAGTACAGAAATAATGGGTTGAATGGCCTTCTGCACCATAACAATTCTGTGGTTGAGAGGATGGGAGAATTGGATTTTGTGGAGTGATTATATGGATATGCCTTCAGTAAAAAAAAGTACATTGAGCATTGATATGTTTGCTGTTTTGGGATTGTAAAGAGACTAGATAATGCAGACAATGATGGGCTGCTTTACTTTCATTCTGTAGAGTTGAACTATGGAATATGGACTTAAGAGTGTGAATTCAAAACCAATCTGCAGAAACATTTCTGTGAACAGTTGGTATATCTATGGAAAAGTCTGTCTTAGGTGATCATAGACACAGATAATTAATTCAAATATAAATGAGTTTGTTTTTCAAAATAATAGTTTCCTAAATGGGATGACTAATTTGAAACATGCCAAATGGTAAGTGCAAAATGACCTATGATTCCTTAAATGTTCCATCTTTAGGAATTTGATAAATGTGTGTAGAATATTGATAGAGTTTTATATGTAGGTAAAGAAAAAACAGTAGATGTGCTGTACTTAGGTTTTCAGAAGTAATTTGACAAGATACCACATCACAGGTTACTGCATAAAATAAGAGCTCATGACGTAGGGGCTAACACATTCGCATGGATAGAGGATTGTTTGGCTACTAGAAGGCAGAGGGTGAGAATCAGACCGTCATTGTTGGGTTGGCACGATGTGACAAGTGGTGTGTCACGTGGATCAGTGTTGGAACCATAATTATCTACAATCTATATAAATGACTTGGATGAAAGGCCTGAATGTATAGTTACTGAACTTGCTGATGATGAGAGATAGGTAAGAAACTAATTTGTGAAAAGGACATGAGACCACACAGCAATATGAATAGTTTAGTCAGTGGGCAAAAGAAAAATGGCAGATGGATTATAATGAAGGAAGATGTGAACTTGTCTGCTCTGGCAGAAAGAATAGAAGAGCTTTTTTTATTTAAAGGGAGAGAGATTGCAGAACTCTGAGGCACAGGGGGTTTTGGGTGTATTGGTACATGAATTTTGTAACATAACAATGCAGTGATAACTGATAATGGAAACTGCAGATGCTGGAGAATCCAAGATGACAAAGTGTGGAGCTGGATGAACACAGCAGGCCGAGCAGCATCTCCGAAGCATAAAAGCTGATGTTTCGGGCCTAGACCCTCTGATGAAGGGTCTAGGCCCGAAATGCAGTGATAAGGTTAGGCAAATGGCATTTTGCCATTTATTGCAAGGGAAATGAAATATAAAAGTTAAGGATCTGTTGCTATTGTTGTATAGAATGTTGGTGAGGCCGCATCTAGAGCACTTCATATAGTAATCACCTACTTTATTTAAGAAAGATGTTAAAAAAGAGCACTTGAAGCAACTTAAGGGAAAGTTTACCCAACTGATAGTAGGATGGAAACAGGCTCTCAAGGCTGAATGACTTCCTCCTGTTCCAGTTTAACAGAATCGTGAGGCTGAATTAGTGCCTCCTGTTCCCTTGTAATGGGCTCTACAAGTTGAATGGCCTCCTCCTGACCTTCTGTAACAGGCCCGAAACATTAAATTTCGCAGCAACCCGTGAATTATGAAAGACCCTGAGGGGAACTTGACCGGCTACATGCTGAAAGGACGTTTTACCTATGGGAGAGTCCAGAAATAGGCAATGCATTTGAAATATTGCCCATGTATATTGATGACAAATAAGGTTTTTTTTCTTTTTAGTTCTTTAGTCTTTGGAACTGTCTTCTCCAGTGGAGGCAGGGTCAGAAATCTTTGCAAGAACCTGAAAGGTTGTTGGATGTTTTTAAGGCAGAAGGAGATACTTTTTTAGAATTGACGCTGCAATCTAATCATTATTGAGAGACAGAGTAGAGGGACTGAATGGCCTACTTTGATCAGATTAGATTCCCTACAGTGTGGAATCAGCCCCTTCGGCCCAACAAGTCCACACCGCCCCTAGAAGCATCCCACCCAGACCCATCCCCCTATAACACACACACCCCTGAACACTATGGGCAATTTGGCACGGCCAATCCACCTAGCCTGCACATCTTTGGACTGTGGGAGGAAACCGGAGCACCCGGAGGAAACCCACGCAGACACGGGGAGAATGTGCAACCTCCACACACAGTTGCCCGAGGCTGGAATTGAACCTGGGTCTCTGGTGCTGTGAGTCTGCAGTGCTAACCACTGAGCCACCGTGCCGCCCTTACTGTGTGTTCATGCATTGGTTACAGTGATCAGTCAGCTACTCCCATATTATTCTTTTCTGCAACTATCAGGACAGTAGAAGCAATATTAAATGGATTGTGAGATAACAAGGTGTAGAGCTTGATGAATACAGTGGGTCAAGCAGTATCGGGAGGCAGAAAAGCTTTCCTGCTCCTCCGATTATTGCTTGGCCTGCTGCGTTCATCCAGCTCTACACCTTGTTATCTCAGATTCTCCAGCATCTGCAGTTCTACTATCTCTAAAATGGATTGTGTTCTTTATTCATTCAGCTATTCCTATGTTTTTGTGTCTTAAGAGGTGCTGTTGTAGAATTGAGGTGTGAGAGAGAAATTTATCCCACACTGGTTCCTAAACACAAAATTGAACAGAGCAGACAAGGTTTTTACAAGTGTGAACTTCAGCCAGAATGATAATTGCTTGTCTGAAGACAAAAACCTGACTGATGTGTAATAGCTTCAGTAAGAGGGACCTAAATTGGGCATCTCAACAATGTTAGGATGTCATTATCAGTAAATGGATAGGTAAACAGCAGCTGACGTTTTGGTAGTGCCTTTTAATGGAGAAAAATTGTTCGAATTTCCTTTAGGCTGTTTGCTGCACGAGGTACCAGGTGCTCTGTTTGAAAGCATCAGGTATTTAAAAATTTGTAGCAAATACCGAAAGAGTTTTTTTTGAGCCTGAAGTAAATGGTCAGTGAAAACTAATGATTTTTGAAGCCATATTAAAGCTGTACTTGACAACCACTGAACAGAAGGAAAAGCTGAAAAATTTTCCAATTTTTCCTGTTCATGCATATTTTTGCTGAAGTTATTTGGGTTGTGTTTACACGCAACTGTGGAATCAGTACAAAAGTTATACTTGTGTTACAGTTGTAATGCAGATGCCTAAGAAGTTTGTCATGCTTTAAATATTTTGTAAGTAAGGATTAAATGAAAGATTGATCTTCATATAATAGTCTTAAAACTGTTGTCAGATGATAGTCACCTGACGACTATGACACAGGTGTGAAGCTATTTCTCTTCAGTTGTAGTGCAAGACAAAGAGAATTCAATCACCTGGATTTAACCTGAACACACTGTTTTTATTTGAAGTTGGCTCCAGTCTTTGCATCCGTTTACACACAGAAAGTTGAGCCAAATTATCTTCATACTGGCACTAAACTTGCACTGTGCGTGCACTGTATGAATGTGGGGCTGCATTTTACTGGACTGGTGCTTGGATAGGCTTTGGGGTTTGTGCATTGCAATATTGTGCTGAAGCAACTTGAACAAGGAAATTAAGAGTCTTCTGCCCTTCTGAGAGAGGACGTCATAGTCTTTAGAACTGTCAGCCAATCTAATTAGCCAACAGCAGTGCCAGAGTTCGCTCTTGGGTGTGGCTGAGACTGCAAGAAATCCTGAGGACATGGAAATTAATGCCAGACTGCAAAAAGAATTCGATCAGCAGTGATAGTGAATTGAGGGCAAAAACTAGGTGACCAGTTTCTATAGACCAGGTCTGGAGTCCCTAAGCTGGGGAGAGGGACTGTTCTTGATGGGTACAGGGAATCCCCCAGAGATGCTCCCTCTTCACTCCACCCAACTGCCTGTCCACCTGACATGGCTTGGAAGCTGCCTGGCCTTCTTTGTTTCACTTTCCATAGTGGCATGTGCTGTTGCAGTGGGAGTAAAAACAGTTCCTTAATCAAGGGCCTCAGTCCACCTAAGGGTTAGCTGGCTAATGCCTTACTCACCCACTGTATGATGTGGGACAGCTCAGGATGGATTGGAGAGAAGCCAATGGGCTAGCCACACACTTCATCGTTAAGCACCCACTAGTTGCAAATATACCGGCTTGGAGAAGCCATAAATAACCTGTATAAGATGAGGGATTTATGCTCCTTCGAAATGCTGTTGCGTTGCAAACATCCAAATACATTTTATATTGAGAGCAACTGACACTTTCTAACTTGGGACTCATTTGCAGGATCTACCATAGATAGCTTAATAAATACAACATCTCTTCTTTTGAATTACGAATGGATACTGAAATGGCATGGAAACATGCCTAAAATGCAATATATGTAAAATAGTGCACATTGCATTACAATAATAACCAATCCGCAAAATGTAATGTATCCAGAAACATTCTAGAAATCTACACCTGACCCATTAATTGCCAGCAAGTTAACTTTTCCCAGTTGCTGACTTTAACGCACTGTTTTTCCCCCAAGAGTTTTATGTTTGTGTTTTAGATTTGCGCAGTTGGTGATCATTTTCTCTTCTGCTTTTCAGAAAAAAAACATTTGTGAAGTGAAACACGATAGGCACTTCAGTTTTTCTTTTAAAGTAGCTTAACCTAACTGCCCTCATTAGGTCATTAAGCACCTGTGGAGAGAACAGACAGGTTAATGTTTTGGATCCAGTCTACTCTTCAGAACTGAAGAAGGGCCTTCATTTGAAACAGATGTTCAGTTGTACTCGATACTTATAATGACACACATTATGGGTTTCTAGGATTCTGTTTTTGGTTCGTATTTATAACATCTGCAGAATTTTGATTTTTATTGGTTTCCTTTATTACTTGCAATGTTCCACTCATAGCTACTTGTACAATCCCAGCTGCTGTCTCCAAATACACCAGGACTAAAGTGTTCTATGATAGTATTTGCATAGTACAATACTGAATGAAGACTTCCATTTGATTTACTTATTTCTATTTATGCAACTGAACTTTCAAGAAGTCGATTTTTCATCATTTGTTAAAAGCACTACAAAGTCCTATTGCTTTTATGATGGGTCTGATCTCCTCAATTCCTGCAGTTTGCAACTGAAACGTGCAGTCAAGAAATCAGTGAAATTTTTCCCTGACCTGGGCTGAGACAGCTGCTGTAATGCCTCAAATCTAACTTTCCCCTGTTATGTTTTGTTGAGGAAGGGAAATCGGCTGGGGCTCCTTACGAGTGATACATACAGAGAACTTTAGTGGGAATTGTGCAGGTATTGGATGAAAGGAGAACCAGACTCTGCTATTAATACATTTTTTTTGTGATATTGCCAAATACCTCGACAAGAAGGGCAGGAAAGAAAGACTGCATTATTTATGAATGATTTAAAATTAGCTGGTTTAACTATGACCATGCTTCTGTGCAATTTCATGAAATTATGATTTTATTTAGATTAAATATCCTTTTTAATTTTTTTCCCCTATTTGAAAAGTAAAGCAGAGTAGATAACAGTTTCCACATTCTCAGTGCCATCACCCAAGAAATAAAAGAATTTTTCAAATGTAGTCACTTTTACAATGAATTGGCAGAAGGCTGATTCTTCCTGTTCAAAGCACTTTGTAAATGGTTTATAAGCTTTGCACAATAGTTTTAAATATTCTTAATCATTTATGTTGCATGCTTGACCCTGTCACCCTTAAGCCATGCTTGTTGTACATGGTTCGGAAAATGTAAACTTTATTAATAGCCACTGATGCAAACAGGGACATGAAACTGAAACTTTTGTGTGTCAGTTGCAATAAGATAAATCTTTTAACCAGAGGCACTTTTTGCCAAACATCTCTTCAACATGTACACATGCTGAATTTTGCAGTGAGCTTTTTATTTTGTAAATCTTCAGCACTGTATTGCTAATAGCATAGTTCTTGATATACCAGATGAGAGTAAGTTCAATAAGAGCAAAATATTGTTCCCTGTGGTATTTTGCAATTTGGAACAAATCTTTGTATTTGCATGTGTATAATAAATGTACTAACTGTTTGTATATTCTACAAATCTTGTTTTTTTTTTGAGAGTGTAAAGATGCATGACTTTACCAGTTTACAGCATTTTTCTGACAAACAGTTTACATGTTTTCATTAAGTCCCCGAAACAGTTACTGCTGTAAGAAAAAGGCCCTTTAGTGCTTATCTGCCAATTTGTTGATCCTAACTTGCTTCATCTTTCACAGTAGAATCGGAGAAAAATATTGAGTAGCTATACCCTTAAACACTTGAGGTGGACCAGCTTAGGTACTAACTGTTAAGATTTATCCACTATTTGAGTAACAGCTCGGCACCACCTACTCAATAATATCCCAGTCCCTTAATGTAACTACTTATTTATTCCAGCTCTCTCATTTTTTCAGTTTTATTGCTTCAACTGGGTTACGTTGGAAAAAGAAGTCTAATACCAAAGTGCAAACCATAAGTTTGTTTGTTTGTTGCTAAATTGCAACTTCTGTTTCTAACCATCACTAAATCATGCTCTGGTAAAGTTCAGCAAGTGGTTCAGCATCTTGCTTAAGCTCTCATTTGAGGCTGGACAAGTTACTGAGCTTTGAGGCTGTGCCACTGCTGACCTGATCCAATCTCCAGGCATGTGTATTCTCCAGCAGCAACTACATGATACCGAGCAGGGAGCAGGCTACAATTCTTAATCAAACCTTTCCACGGTCCCATCATTCAGGGCATCTGCTGTGCATTCTGGGTAAGATCCATTCATTCGACGTAATTCATGGATGGTTTTTGTATCTGACACAATCCCTGTACTCTCCACACTTGTTAAGTGTTTCTATGTATTTTTTTTGTTTTAAACAGAGGTTCAAATTTTTGATTTTGGTGGTTTGTTTAGTCCAGTTCATCAGTAAATGGTGTGCTTACCAACTGGAGCCATTGAGGCACCTCAGCCAGCTGTGAATTAGAGCTGCCATCAGTCATCATAAAAATATAAAGAGTTTACAAGATTAAAGCCAATGACTGTGCCTTGGATCCGAGTGACCTGCTGTACATCCATTTTTATAGATATTGTCATTTCATAGTTGCTGTTTTCCATGCGGAGCCAAAATTGAATTTTTAACCTCACGTAGAATTCGATCTCCCTGGATTTGTAATAAATAAAGTGAAAGCAATGAATATTTTAGGATTAAAAGGATTATATTTTGTGTCCATTTTTGTGTAGGTGAAAATTGAGTGGGATCAGTGATTCCATGTCAGTATTGAAAATGACATTAATTGATGCCAGAATCTCTCTGGAATGGTTAACGACTACGTACTTTTTCTGCATAGATTGATGTTGTTTGTCAAAACAAGATTTGAGGACGGCATTAACAAGTCATTAGTTTTTTTTGTGTCTCTAGCTGTGTACTTATACATGAAAGGAGAAGCAGATTGTACAGTAGAAGCTTTTCAAGCCTGCATAAGTACAGTGCAGTGACAGAGATTACTAGCTAGACAAAGCACAGTTAATTATTATACCTGTTCTTGAAGCAGTTTCACAAACTTGTTTTGAAGCCATGGCCTATTCTGTACTCCAAAGTTAAACTTTTCTGTGCAGTTAATTTAAAGATAAGTCTGTAGTTGTCAGTCTGTTAGCAAGTACATGTATCCCTACTGTGCAAACTTCAGTGCTGTTTACCAGGCTTTGTTTTCATTGTTTTAATTGTGCTGTGCATTTACCAATGGATATGCGGTTACTTCAAAGTACCATTTTTTAGTTGAATGGCAAAAGATTACATATAATAGTGGCATCCCTTGAGTTCACAGATGACAGTAACTGGCATGAAATCCAATTTACAAAGTAAGCCATAGCTTTACGATAATCGCACCCATTGCAATGTTCGCTTATTAGTGTGGGGTTAACATAATGGGAATCCTATTTTAAAATTTGGGAGCATTTTCCATTTTAAGATAAACTGGTTTTAATTTCATGTTGGACAGCAGTTAACCAGCCCTGTCAAAAACTTAGTGTATCATTGAATCATAGAGAACAGGAATATCCCAGCATCAATGCTGAGCATCAGGAAAGCTGGTGAGGTGCTTATAATTGAATCTGGTAGGGCCTTAGCACTTGTTTCTGATGAAAGATTTCTTCTGGAGCTGTCTGTTTTCAGAGTAACTACCAGGAATGATTGTAATGAACAATTGAAGCAGGTTGCCAGAATGAGTGGTGGAATATGGGTTATTGGACTTTGTATCCTGGCAGGATGAAGTGAAATGGGCTGAAGAAGATCCTATCTTCATGGTGTTTCGTACATATTGGGGGTCGCAATTTTTTGGACATAATTTTGGGCTACTTGCCTGACCAAGAGCAACCCTCAGCCAAGTATTTGGTTGGTAGAGTAGAGGTGTACTGTGGGACATTGTCTGAATCATGGTCCCCAAGGGTGCTGCTCACAATATTTTTAGAAACCTTGTGTTTAATTTTTTGGTGGCAGTCATTTGCCAGACCCCACGCATAATCAATCTCTGCTCAATGTGGTGTTCCAATTTTTTTTGGCTGATTACAAAAACAAGTGCAGTTAGAACAACAATTGTAAATGGCTAGTTTACCAATGGCCTGATTAAATATTGGTGGATGTTTTTCAAACTTGCTTGAGACGTCACTCTGCAAAATTTGATATTTGTGTCCTTAGTTTTTGTACAGAAAACTGGCACCGCCATGACGAATATTTACTCCAATAAACTCTCACAGGTACAGTTTAGATATGTCCCCTTTTGCAGCAGGGATTTTTGGAAGCCTTATTCTAGGTAGTTTGTTTTTATTTGTTCATGGAATGTGAGTTGGTGTTTATTGCCTGTCTTTAATTGTCCTGAGGAGTCTGGGAGTCACCCGTAGGCCAGGCCAGATAAGGGTGGCAGATTTCCTTCCCTGAAGGACATTAGTCACACAGATGGATTTTTACAACACTTACCAGTAGACTTGCTCTTTTCAGATTTTTATTGAATTCAACTTTCACTATCTGTCATTGTGGGTTTTGAGCCGTCAGAATATTAGCTGGATGTTGTAGATTATAATTCCAGTGGAATTACCCTTATACCATTGCCTGTGCTTAAAAGTTGATCAAATCAAGAACCCAAATAATTTTTGGGAAGGTCACTGGATATGGCCAGCTAACGAAATCTTGCAATGTCCACTTTATATTCCAACATTGTGAAGAATACTTGTCTCTGTTTTTAAAACAAAAACTCACTCAAACATTGTCAGGTACCCTTGAATGTCAGAAATGCAAACTTGGCTGGTATTCACCTAATGGTGTTTATGTTAAGACCAAATGCATTCCTTATTTAACAACTGTGCTATTTGGTACAAGAACACCACATCTGGCTTGATAGTTAATACTGTTTCCCTTAACAAGGAGTACATTCCTTCAAGCAAGCTGACACTGTTCCTAAGATATGATTGTCATTAGGACATTGCTGCTTTTATTCCTGCATGCTGCATGTCCCAGATTGGACGAAATGTAAGCAGCTACCTTACTGCAAGTGACAAAAATTTATTTCTCTCACTGGGCTTCAGTGGGTGGAAAGAATGATTGATTGGGTCAGAATGGTAAATTATTATAAATGGATGACTACAAATTAATGTCAAATCATCATGCTCTGAGTGAAATGTAGCCTGCAGCAAAGGAAGGGCTGGGAGATGAGCACGCAGAAGTCCTCGGCCAGGTGCAAGAGAATAAGATTCAGCTTCAGATTTTCAGCTGACTGCTGTGGCAAAGGAAGTGTGAATCTGTATTTAGTAGAAATAGAAATGATTTAAGTTGTGCTGCGCTTGAGGCACAAAGGAAGAATTAGAATTGCCACACGTACTCAAGTATTGGAATACACAAGTACAGTGAAAAGTGTATAAAGTCACCATTCTGCAATGCCATCTTGGTTACAAATCAGCTTTTTACAAAAAAGCAACAGAAATAAAAGAAAGCCAAAAGAGAAGCAAAACATCCAGATCTTAAAGAACAAGTCTTTGGAAACAGTCTAGAAACAGGAGTAAACCCTTGCGGTGGGACAGCCCCTTGTTTGAAGTGCTTTCGAATGAAGAATGTGATGGCTGTGATTTTATGACCAAGAAACGAAAAGGGATTTATTTCAATAAGAAGCAAGAAACTTGGGTTTCCACTGATGCCCAAGCAATAGGCACAGTTTGGCACTTTCCTTGTTTTATGAACACCCGTTCCTGGGACGGCTGGACTCCATCATTATTATCTTGGTGCGGGCAGCCATGGGTATTGAGATTTCAGTTTAAAAGTTCCAAATCTTATCATTTATCCATTTAGCAAAGTTGGAAACTGGTGAACTTGGCCAAACTCTCTGCGTTGGCGTTGCATATTATTAAAACAGTTCACCAATTTAAAAAGTTTCCCTCAATATATTACCCTGTTTCAGTATGGAAAAAAAACAGAGACAGTTATTAAGGATCATTATTATTCCAACAAATTTATTCGAACACTGAGAATTGCGGAAAATGTATCGATAACCAATGATAACATGACACTGGACAAATGAAAAATCCTTCCCACCAAGGATTTCGATAGAGCAGTTACATCAATATTATTTTGTTATATTAAATTATCTTTGATATAGTTAATCTTTTTTTGTACGTATTTTTCTTTCTCAGGCACCAGAGCCTCTTCAAAGAAATCTTCAGTAGACATTGTTAGTTCAAAGGACCCAAAACAAATCACACATCCAAGAACAGCGATGGAAGAGTTCACTTAACAACCTGTAAAATCAGTTTTATGATGCAGCACGTGAGCAATATCAGTGTTTTCAATACACACTTCCCTGGGGAAGTTGTCAGTGACTTGGGGTAGATCTTTTCAAAGCTACACCCAAACACTTAAGCCTCCAAAACAGTACGATAAATTGCAAAGTCATGGGTGCATATTTTCATCACTTTCAAAGCTCCTACAGTTTTCTGGTAAATCAATTGCATATATGGCCTTTCTAGTATTGTAGGACTCAGAAAATCTGTGCTACTGAACTGCAAGAAAATGATACCATTGCGGTTCTATGAATTCGCAAGAAACTCTTCTCCCAGAGAATATAAATCTGCAACATAAACTATTCAAGTTAGATGCTAAGACTATAGTTAAAATGCATTAAATCATTATTGTTAAGTGCAATTTCTTGCATGGGGCTTATTTTTATTACCTTTAATTCGCTGTGACTTGCAGGATCACCAGTAGACTTTTTTTGAAGACTGATACCATAAAGCAACCTTGGCAAGAATTCCCTATGCTAAAAGGTTAAAGACGTGATGCAGAGCTGCCTGCTCCTTATCAGTGTTGAAATGTTAAAGAACATTTTTCTATAATTGAACATGTCACAGGAGATTAGAAATTCTGCAGACTATCATTTTACTCCTTTATAATACACCTTGTTCCAAATTTGGTTTAAAAACCTCTTGCCTCATGAAGCCATTTTCCATTTTGGAATAGAATCCCGCAGGCTGTACTGGACAGGCTATGGGAAATAACTGAGCTTATTGGAAGTTTAGAATAGATTCTATCTATTGCCCCAAATTATTATTTTATTTTCTGCGACAAACTTCAAACTCAGAAAAATAACTCTATAAAATGTCATCACTGTCTGTAAGTTCTTGGTGTTTGCTGCCACATTTGCTTATGTTACATCAATGACTACGCTTCAAGAAGACATCTTTGTAAGCAAAGTGCTTGGGGATAGCTCAAGGCCATAAAAATGGCTGTATAAATGTGAGTTCTTCCTTTCAATAGAGAGGAGGTTTGTCGGACAGTGTTTCCAGTTGTAGCTGGTGAGTAAACTGGAATTTTGAAACACGTTGAGCTTCTAAAGACTCCTGGAGTCCTACATTGTTAATGAGGCAGGGAAAAAGTTTGTTTTTTTTCTCTCAAGTTGATCATTTTTGTTTACTTTACCTCAGAGGATCAATGATGTACAAGGTTAAATTGTACAGATGGGATAGTGACCTTTTCGCTCTTTACCGATAGTTTTGTTTCTAAATTGCTTCTCACGACCTAGATTTTAAGATTTGGATGTTTTTCTTACCTTTTTGGCTTTCTTTTACTTCTGTTTTTTTTAAAGTTTTGGTTTTGTAACAAGATGGCGCCAGAGATTGACGACTTTGTACACTTTTCGCTGGTACTCATCTATTCCTATACTTGAGTACACTGGACAGTTGTAATTCTAAATTGAGGGAAGTAGCACATACACAAGAAAATCTCTTCATTAGGATGTTCATCCTGTAAATCCACAACAGGAAATAGAATGGATTTTCCAATTTACAGCCTGAGCATTGAACTAGTGCCAATCCCAATGGAAATGAAAATTGGTAATTCGTTATAGAAACCATCCTGTCAGCAAGGATATTGAAAATCTATCCCACGGTGTTTAAAGTCCAGTTTACATGTTATCACAATTTGAGAGGCTTGACCAAATCTAAACACCTGCTTGCTCTTTATAACTCCTTTTGAAGACAGATTCATCTATTTGAAAATGATGGTGGTTAAGATGCTTGTGATTCTGCAGACTGTGATGTAGTTTTAGAAAGATACAAATACTTCTGTTTCTATTTTGTCTGCTGCTGTGTTGGATTAGTGAAAGAAATCAGTAGGTTAACTGTTAGAGCTTAGTAGGCATCAGGTGTTGAAGCAGCTGCCCAAGGTTTACTAAACACTATGAGAGAATGCATGGAGAAAGGGAGTAGTATCCAACTGTAATGTGTTCTCCAAATTATTGGGAGAGGAGTTCAGATTCTTTGAATGCTAATTCAGGAATGTTTTGTGTCTTGAACAGTATTTACATTTTGCAGTTTTTGTTACTTCTGATGTGTGTTGTTTCAATTCCCACTTTGCAAAAAGAGAGCAAGTTTATTTGCTGGTAAATGTTGCACTCTCACTTGCACTAACAGGCAAATACTAGCAGTATTGATCAAATGTTTTATATATTTGATCTGATTTATTGTTGGCACATGTATGAGGGACAGTGAAAAGTTTTTTGTTTTGTGTGCAGCTTAGGCAGATCATACCACACAAAGTGCATTAGGGTAATAGAACAGGAAAACAGGATGTAAGGATGTGTATGTATAAAATACTTGTTTATATCTGAGACTTTGACTATATATAACCTAATAAAGCAGGGGGAATCATCAAGGGACTTGTTTCTGTTGCCATGATTTCACAGGTAGAACAGAAACATCAGCATGCTAACTGTAAGAGTTTACCAGTACCAGACAGCTGGATAGCTGGTTGAGAATGGTGTGGGTCTGGAAATAAATATTGGTCCTGGGGTAGGAGAATGGTAATGCGTACGTGAAGACCATTTTGTTCTGTTCGGGAGCCCACCTATGCAGTGCAGTGTCACATTACTACTAAGCAGAGACTTTTCCAGCATTGGTTAGGCTGAGGACCCAGATTCATAAAATTAAATTACTTTAACACATCCACATATGGTGCAAATTATCACCTAATGTTGCTCTGAAGAGTTATGAGAAACCCAAGGTCATTGGTAACACTTCCAAGCTATTGTAACCTATAAACACCCAAAATAGATTAGTGAGATTGACATTTATGTTTTATTTTTCACAGTGCATGCCTTCTAGTTAAGGAATTGTTATGATTTTGTACAATTTTTGCTCCAATTCCAATTTTTTTTTAAGTGATGTGAAGCTGACTGAACTTGTTTTCAGGAGACAGTGATGGCGAGCTTTCTCTTTGAACCACTGCAGATCGATGGGGTTTCTATGATGATGTTAGACAGAAAATCTCGGGATTTTAACCCAGGAACAGAGATTAAAGAGCATGTGCATTCCCAACAAAATGAAAATGTCAAAGAAATTAAGAAGCAGGGCATCCACAGAAAATTACTTAGTGGTAGCCTTAATGAGTCCCTTCAATGTTTAGTAAAACTTTTTAAGCAACTTTGTTTCTGTTGAGACCTTGCTCACAATGCATTGTTAAAGCAGAACTATCCTCCCAGAAATAAAAAGAAAAACATTCTTCCTGTTTTAGCGATGTTCTCCTGAGTGAGTATTTCCATTATTTGCTAATGGGTTACTTGTCTGATACCTTTTGTAGGTCTTCAGAATAGTTAATATTTGCCTGGGCACACCTCCTGAAACTTTTACCTGGGAATTCCGAGACAAAGTCAAGAACTACCAGAAGATTGGACCACTAACACCTCTTCAGTTTTATACCGAACACGTGAAGCCATTTTTCAACATGGAAGACAAGGTACAGGAGCAGGGACTTTTTGGACTTGTTGAGTAGTCAAACTGTGCTTTCTGTTAATGGTTTTAATTTAGCAACATTTCTCCAGTTTAACGATAGTTTAACGATAGTTAAACTCTGTTCTTCACCAAACAGAAGTAATGTTCTGAATTACACAGAATTTATAGCCCCAGAACAGGCCATTTAGCCTGACCTAATCAAAGCTGATGCCTAACCTCTTTATCAGCATTCTCCCATCCTAATTCAGTTTTTCACCGCATCTTTCCATTCCTTCTTGTGTCACGTACATCACTTCGCATCTTTTCGTGTTGCATTTGGATAAAAGCAAAGTCATTTAAAATTTCACATTTTCTAAAAATAAGTCATTGAGGAGTAAAATGGATCTGGCATGAGCTTTTGGCTTTAGTCAGATGATCCAATACACTCTAAATCTTACTGCAAAACACGGTAATGGAAAAAGCGATCACTTCACCACAGGTAGTTTTCAATATTGAATAAAATTCCTTGATGTTTGTTAGTTTTCCCCTCAGAAACAAAGGTGCAGTTCAATGCTGGGTATAAAAAAACTGATTGGAAAGCATATTTTGAGGTTAGTTACAATTCAGATGATTGCATATGATTTAAATTATTTGGATAATTAAAATGTTTGTCCTTTGCTGAAGAAGCATTATTACTGTTTGTTTTTATAGGTGTGCTTGGTTAATGACCCCAGATCCTTCAATCCCTATGGAAAGCTGTACACAGTTGAATTTCTGAGCAACATGGTTAATGCAAGGAAAACTTTATACATCAATCAGCCGATTGAGGTGTTAAAGCAGTCGGCTGCAGCTTCAATCAAAGATGGCGAGGTTTGCATTCTGTCATGTTTACTCTTCTATAACTAATTTGTAGTAAAATTAAAACATTCCCCAAGGTACAATGTAAATCCATGGAAGCAGAGAGGAGGTAGCAAATCTCTACAGTCTCCATTTGCTTCTAATTATTGACTGTGAGAAAATTCTGTATACCCCAAGGAGGAAATTCCAGGCAATGTTTCAGAGTCACTTATTTGTTTTGCACCAATGTCTTTCAATCCTGCTGCCATTCAAATGAGGCCATGACCAAAGACCATTTCCACTGCCTGGGGGGGAAGAGGGAACACATAATTGGATGGCTGCACCCATTGGAATATTCTTGTACTGATTTTCTACCATGTGAGTCTCTTCTGGGGAGCAGCTGTGTGTTCAGCTGCAAGAAGTGAATAAGTCAAACGTAGGAACAAGGAGGAAGAGGACAAGAGGATAACACAACCAAAAATAGAATGGAATTCCCCATCCAAGTCAGTGAGATTAGAGGGGTGTTTGCTCACCCTTGCAGATTCAAAGCACAAATGAGTCACAGCTTTTCCCTCTTTACCTGTTAATGCTGGTGAAACATTGAAAATTCTGGAGTGAAAAGAGATGAATTGTTCCTCAGAAGAAGTGTGTGTGGGGGTGCTGGGGTGAAGTCATCCTGGTTTGGGTAGTGGAAATGGAGAGGAACCTGAAGCAGTAGCCTGACTCAAGAATAGTTTTGAATGTTATAAAGTGCCTGCTTCTTCACTGGCAAGTTTCACTTAATCTGTTTTTCCAAGGGCGCATTTTGAATCTGTTTCGAGCTGACAGCGTGCACTGTTAATGATTCCGTCCTCTGTGACTGTGATCAAGCTCCACTGTCCTTTCTCAAGCTCTCTCCATCTCATACAAGGTCACATGTACCATTCTCCTCTGACTTCCCTCCTTTTCCCAACTCAATGGTCAGGTTTTGTTACTAGTGATTCTATTTTGCATCTTCAATGGCTTCTCTTCCCACCCCAGCACCATTACCTCAAATCCCTCTCCAAGGAAATCCCCTCAAAACTACAACCTACTCCATCGTGATGTCTTCCAAGAGTCTGGGAGTCTCCCACGTCTCACAAGGAGCAGTAGAGCTGTGATCTTAGTGTACAAGACCAGGTTTCTTGAAGTTCTAACTTCTAAACTAAACATCACAATGAGGACCATACAATATATACACATTGTTTCAAGTATAATTACAGCTCCACTTGTAGAGTACAAGTTACGTGTAGATGGGTGATACTGCTCTGAAAATATTGTTTCAACATCTCTATTCTGTCTTCCATGGTATTGCTCAAAGACATTTCTTTTTTGGAATGTAACTCACCTTATTGTAACCTCAAAATAAAAGTATAGTCACCATAGTCTTCCCAGACCAGAGGGCTGCTTTCTCGCTGTGAGAAAGAGACGTCTAGTGGTAGTTTAAATCTGAGGGTGACCATGCCTCAGGAGAAGAGAGAGATGAGAAGGAAAGTCTTCCAGGGTAACCTCAGCCAGTGCAGGATTTGAACACAGGCTGTTAGCGTTACTCTGCATTGCAAAGCTGCTGTCCAGCAAACTGACCCATTAAAGCAATTTAGCTAAATTGTATTAAAGTCTTTGTTTTCAGCAAGCTCACCAAAGGTGCTACGGCGATCAGTCTGGATGGTTGATGCAGTGGATTTTGTCAGCTCCTTGTACCCCCCTCTCTCTCAAACTAGAATCGCAACCTTTTGTATGTGAAAGTGGCCCCTCAATCCTCAGTTAAGAGTTTCCTCCACCCTTCCCCTCTTGGTTGAAGTCATTTCCTAGATCAGAGATGGCTCTGTGAGATTGAAAACATCTCACAACCTGAATAGACTTTTCTCTGGATGTGATAATTTATTAATGGTCATCTCTTTACCAAACATCCCCAATACTCGCCATGAAAATTCATCAAAACCTTTATGGATTTTGTTAAAACATTGGGCTGAATTTTTCCAGCTTCTGAATAACACCGGCAATGGTGGGGCAGTCAGGGAAAATATAGTGAGAACAGAATAAATAAGATTGTCGATATCAAGGGCAAAAAGGCCAGTTCTGCAGCAAAGGTTTGAACCTTGCTTAGTGAGTAGTGAGACCTATTTGCATACATTAGGATGGTATTAGCTAATACCATCCTGTTTGATATGCATTTTTCCATTCTCCTATTACAGTGAAAATAGATGGTGACAATTCCCAACATAAAAATCGGAATAGGCCCCTGTCTGCTCCAGCTCACTGCTTGCTGTAGGTCTGCAACTTCTGACAGTGGTAACCAACATCTCCAGTCACACTCCATGGACAGCAACTTTCTGTCCCCTCTGTCCATGGAGGTTGACATCAGATACATGGCACCCTCATAACATCATCACGGCACACTCTGACTCACTTAAAATGTAGTTCTCCACATTGATACTGCAATATAGTGCAGCTGGCATGTAACTTTGCACACATGGTGTTGGACACCCATCTCCTAGATTGGGCCAGGGTGCTTTCTCAGGGTTGCTCACTCACCCTCTTCGGGCTCGAGTTGTTGTTCAACTTGACCAGCTGCCGGAAGATACAGCTTCACAGCAATAGTATTTATTCAAGCCCATGCAGGGAGAGTCAGTCTTACTAATATAAGATTAATTCTGCAAAGTCTCAACATTTGCCATCTTTTATATATTACGAGTCAGGAATTAAGTTATTGACCTTATCAGTTCATACAGTATGTTGGCCATCTGGTCCCAGTGTTACTTGCTCATTTCCCACTGTGTATATGCCAGATATTGTCTGTATTTTACACAAAGCCTTTTTTTAAATGTTTGTTGATTGTGTCACTCCCTACATTCCTGGTCTTGCTTTTCTGTGTGTCCCTCTACATCTCTGGCTCTTCAGCTTTTACTGTAAACATTCCTGACTGGAAATTTAACCTTTTAATTAACTGAAACTCGTTCAACTCTTTCACTCACTTTGCACCCGGTGCTTTGATGTCTCATTCAGAGCTTAATGTCTCCCAGCCCTTCTGTCTTGCCTTTATCTTTTAGCACAGGCATAAAGCCAGGCAGCTTATTAATGTTGTCAGCAGTGATCGGTCAAGGGAATGGACATGTCGCTGTATGGAACAAAAACAGAAGTTGCTAGAAGCTCATCAGGTCTGGCAGTATCTGTGAAGAAAAAAAATCAGTTAGTGCTTTGGGTCTGGTGACCCTTCCTTGGCTCTGAGGAGAGGTCACCGGACCCGAAACGGTAACTCTGATTTTTTTTCTTCACAGATACTGCCAGACCTGCTGAGCTTTTCCAGCAACTTCTGTTTTTGTTCCTGATTTACAGCATCCAGTTCTTTTGGTTTTTGTGTCACTTGTGGCGCAGTGCTGCATCAACCTCGCGCCTGCATGTGCCAGCAGCTTGTGCAGCAAATATACACCGTGTGCTTCAACCAAATTGTCATGTCTCAGTGTCCAAGGGGAGTGGTCCTCGGTCAGGTCAAAGGAGACAGCCTGCAGTCAGGAGTAATGACACAGTAAGATGAGGGTATGTCCGTCCTAAGTCCGTAGGGCTGGACACAGTCAATCGGTCACATATAATAGTGTGAAGCTGGAGGAACGCTGCAGGCGAGGCGGCATCAGAGGAAGGCCACCCTGAAACGTCAACTTTTCTGCACCTCTGATGTTGCCTGGCCTGCTGTGTTTGTCCCACTGCAACTGTATTATCTCAGACTCCAGCATCTGCAGTTCTTACTGTCGCATTGTCAGGCACGCCACCATCTGCCTTCGCTCTGTCTACCCTATTGTGGGATATTTTCTCTTGGAATGAGACAAAGTGGGAGGATTGGCTGAGCTGAAAGTGGTTGGCGGAGCTGTTTGTGCTGGTATGGTTGGGGAAAGGTTGTGAGGTACCCCAGTGCAGAGACCATGCATGGTCAGTTGTCTGGGGGTTGACTGCGAGCCAGGGGTGATGTTGCAGCCAGGGGAGAGTAGTAGGGCATGAGCCTCGGTGGGAGATGTTTGGACTAGCAGAGAGAGAGTGAGTATGAGGTATTGTAGAGAAGGTGGTGATACTTGGCCTGGTGGAATGGAGAAGGTCATTGACTATTCAGCACTGCTGGATCTGCCTATCCCCACCCATGGACGCTGCAGTGAGCTGGGTAGTACCTTGGTGCAGGTTGGTAAGGTCTGCTGTCATGGTCACCACTGGTGGACCTGAGGACAGTGGGTGGCCCTTCTCTCCACCACCCCACCCATCAGGAACTCCACAGCTGTTTCTGGGGTAGTATTTCACACATGGGAACAGTGAAGGGCAGCTCCTGATTGATGCCATTTGAACTGGTGCTTGGCTGTGTGTTAAATTTGGTGCCAGCATTCTGGGAGGATGTGGCAGTGGTGAGCACATTCACCTTTGGCTGCACACGTAGTAACGCGGTTGGGCTTTGGAGGTCAGGTGGTTAGATAATGAGGCGAACTGCGGAGAATTGCATGAGAAAATGCACTTGTGGAGAGAAACTCCATAAAATTGAGGCTTGACCAGTGTTTGGTAAAATCCAGATCATTCCTTTTGAACTTTTTGCTTCTTGACAAGAGTTTTGTCGAATTTCAGAATATCTTCCCACTTCCACGCAGTTTCTTTGTCATCACAGCATTGTCTGCTTTTCCTAAAGAACAAATTAAAAGTTACTTTGGATCCATGTCATTGTCTCCACGTTGACAGATTGTGTCAGACAAGTGGGAGCTGACACTTGATGGGTGCTGTATTTCCGCTGTGCGCTGTCCATGAGACCATAAGACATAGGAGTGGGAGTAAGGCCATTCGGCCCGTCAAGCCCACTCCGCCATTTAAATCATGACTGATGGGCATTTCAACTCCACTTCAATGTAATCTGCTATTGTTTTATATGCTGGCGCCTGCAGTTTTTATACCAACCAAGCAGTCTCCCTGTCCAGTTCAAGTGCTTACAGAGGGAAAGACCCAACATCTGTAGCTCCTGTTCTGGCTGTGTGGATACTTTCTGTATCAACCTGTTCAGAGAAGTTATTACACAGCACTGTAGCAGATAGGATTTGAACGCAGGCCTCCTGACTCGCAGCTAGGGTGCCTACCAATGCCCAAAAAGAGCGCTCACCTTGGTTAGGTGTATTGATCCTTCGCTAGAAATGTTGCAAGTAAAGTCACTGGTGCATGGCTCTTTTGACTGACTGAGAGAGAGAGAGAGCGCCAGCCTTTGGGGGTCAGTGTGGTCTCTGCAAATCTTGTGTCTTAATTCCCATCAGCATACACAACCTTTTTTATTTGTGTTACAAATGAAAAGTTGATCTTGCTGATTACAAACGAGTGCCAGCCTTGGATCAGCGCTCTTGTGGGTTAAGTCTTTCTCCAGAGTCTTGAGGACAAAGCCTGCAATGTCACATCGGTATTATAGGGAGGATCTGGTATATTACCAGGCATGTTGCTGTTCAAGATGACTGTCCTCTTGGAATCCACAACAGTATTTTAAAGATCAACATGGGAGTTCTCCCTATGTCATTGTCGATATTTACCCCACACCCAACATCAGTAAAACAGATGCCTTTCTCATCATTCCTTACTGTGCAGCATTGGCTGCTATGTTTTCTGTGTTACAGTAATGATTACATTTTACAGCTAATGAGTTAGATTTAATGTATTTAATGAATCCTGTTCCTGTGCTTCTTTTTGAAATTGGTCACTATCTTTACTGTTCAGGCAGTCTGGTTTGGATGTGATGTGGGGAAGGCCTTTTGCAGCAAGCTAGGGATCAATGACCCTAAAATGTAAGTACCTCACCTCACCAAGGAACAAATAAAGTTGCACTGGAGAGATTAAATGTTCGACAAAGCATTATGATACATTGTAAGATATTGGTCAAAATAATAGGCCTATTTAACATCTATCCACTTCAGGTGTCCTAATTCTATGCTTGTTTTATTGAAATTCAATTTTTTGAAATATTTTAACTTAGACCCTCAAGAGTGAAGTGATTTCACTGGGAATCCCTGTTAAGAATTTTGCAACATAAAAATCCGAGAGATGAGCAAGGATAAAGTGCTCAGTGTCCTCAAGGTCAAGTCAAATCGTTCAGATTTGATGGTCCCTGTTCTTTACTGAGGTGGCTGCATGCCCAAACTCCTCTGGATTATGGAGCCACTGAGGGCCAACCCACCCAAAAGACTGCTTGATAATCGTCTTCTTGGTGTGGGTCTCCTTCCTGTTTGGGGTCAGAGTTGTGAACCCCTCAATAGCAATACAACCCAAGCAATGCAAGAGGGTGGCTCAGTATTAACTTCTGCAGAGTAATTAGGGATAGGTAACAAATTAGCCAGTGATGCCAATGTCCCATGAATGAATAAAACAAACACTTCTAAAAGGTCGCTGGACCCGAAATGTTAACTCTGCTTTCTCTCCACAGATGCCACCTGACCTGCTGAGTTTCTCCAGCAATTTCTGTTCATGAAACAAAAAGAAACGTCTTTTTCAGATAGAATTCGCATTTTTTAAAAAAATCACAGTTTATGCAGTTGATTTGACCAGAGGGCAGACCCCAAGTCTCCCTCAGCCAGAGTGGGGATTGAACCCTACACTCAGTATCCTGAACCATGTGCTAACCACCTGGCTAAATGAACTAACTGGTCCCTCCCTTCTCCTGCCATTACTCTGGAAAATTATGGGTCCCCATGCCCAATTCAATACTCAGCAGTAGTTCAAGGAAAACATCATGAAGTTCGGTACTGTTGCTGCTCATTCTGAATCCATCTTCAGACAATCTTCTCAAAGCCTCCACAGTCATCCCAAATCTCATTTTCCAATCGGTCCCCTAAACACTGGCATTTGCGTTGTCTTATCCACACGCGTTCTCGACAAAACAAAACAATAGAACTGTAAATGGATGATGTTATTGGAATCTGATACTTCAATTTGCTGAAGTGTTGGTGTAAGCAGTTCAAGTCCCTGTGCTTCGTCCCTCAGGAGCCCTTTGAACAAATGAAGAAATTTCTTAGTGCACACAGAACAGGTGAGCAGCTTTTCCTCATTGTGAAGTTGCTGTTGTGTGTTGAGCTTGGCTAAACAGTGGAAGATCTTCCCTCAATCACTGCAGCCAAACAGCCTCTCCCCAGTGTGGATTAACTTGGTTGTGCAGACAAAAGCCTGGAGGAATGCTTGAACCAGAAAATTCAGCTGAACCGATTCCCCTCGCTGTAATCAGCTCATGTAATTTTTTTTTAAAATTTAATTTGTGGGATGAGAGTGTCGCTGGCTCAGCCAGCATTTGTTGCCCATCTCTAATTTCCTAGAGGGCAGTGAGGAGTTGACCCACAGCAACGTGGTTTGGAGTCACATGTAGGCCAGACCAGGTAAGGATGGCAGTTTCCTTCACCCAGAGGACATTGGTGAACCAGATGGATTTTTCTGAGAGTCGTCAATGGATTCATGGTCATCATCAGATTCTTAATTCCAGATTTTCTTTTGAATTCAAAATCCACCGTCTGCTGTGGCAGAATTTGAACCCAGAACATTATCTGAGTCTCTGGACTAACAGTCCAACGATAATAAAGCTGGGCCATCGGCTCGCCCCAATTAAAGTTTGAATAAGCAAATGAATTCTTTTCCAAGCACATTGCAAGTAAATGGCCCCTCCCCTATCCACTTCTGCCTCTAATCCACCAGCAGTTTAATATCATAGCCAAATGATTTTCTAATTTATTTGTTCCCTAAGAAACAGAATTGAGTCGATCATGCAAAACTTGAACGAGGTCTTAAATTGAATACCTATTTATTTCAATCAGACAAGGTCTCAATATTATTCATTTCTTTCTTCAATGCAAGTATTTTTGCATTCATAGCTTCTTTTTCTTTGTTTTTTGTTTCATTTTTTCTTAGCACCAGTCAAAAGAAGGTTTGACAGCTCCCTTGCATTGCAGTCACTGTGTAAAACAAATGCTAGTTGTATGATTAACTATCATGTGTTCTTATGTTCACTCATCTGCAGAAGCTAAAAATTGATGTTTAGCCACAGCGGCATAAGCATGATAGTGAGGGCTGTTAAGATCCAAAACAGTATTGTGGCCTTAATGGGATGTAAATAGTTTCTTTGCACGATTAGAAAATTTTTTTTTGCAACTGGAGGAATGTAAAATTCCTGTGAAGTTTTCCTGCAAAGTCTGCACAGAACTGGTTTTGGACCGTTGTAATGTCCTAATAAAAAGTTTATGAATAGTGTATATTTTTGCAAAATAAAATATTGTATACTCACCAAGGCTTTTTTGATAACAAGTTCAAAACCTGTGACCTCTACCATCTAGAAGGACAAGGGCAGCAGACATGTGGGAACGCCGCCACCTATAGGTTCCCCTGCACATCACCCTCACTTAGACTAAAACACCATTCCTCTATTGTCTCTGGATCAAAATCCTGAAACTCCCTACCTAATACACTGTGGGTGTCCCCTGTTCCCCAAGGACTGTAGCAGTTCAGGAAGGCAGGTCACCTGCATCTCCACAAGGGCTGTTAGGGATGAGCAATAAGTGCTGATCCAGCCAGCAATGCTTACAAGCCATGAACAAATTAAGAGGGATGGACACCTGAATAAATAAATTGTTGGAATGTTAACACTATTCTGCTGAAAACCACACAATGTACACCCTGTAATTGTACCTATTGGATACACTGGGTGGTGTCTGACTATTACCATAGAGTGCCCTTACAGAGAAAGGAGTATGTATCGTCAATGCTTGCTTCAAGTAGGGAGAAGGAAGTAAGCCTGATATAGAAGATTATAGAGTAAACTCTGTCATTTGGCATACCCAGGGCATCGGAGGTGGCAGATGATTTATAAAAAAGGCCTTGCAATACTCCAGGCACATAAGATATCATTGAGGGAAGCAGTGAAGTAACTGGGCAGTCAAAGGTCCCAGCATGACAGGGCAAAACAGTCAAATCCACACAATCGAAGACTAGGCTAAAACCACAATCTTCGGAACAGGTATTCAAAATAACTTGAGCAGACGGTTGTTCTGAATGGTATATTTTTATTCAGATACAGTATCCAAACCGACCCAGTAATTTTACTCATTTCAATATACAGCCTAAGAATGACTTCCCAAATTTGTACTACGCTGTTATTACACAGGATAATTTTTAAAAACAGCATTATCTGAACAGTGAAAGAGACTGGCTTTTTTTTAAACAAGGAAGGTCCAATTATTACAGATTTTGGTAGAATGCTGCACAATACAAAGTTTGCTGCATGTGAATTTCTGCCACTAACACGGATTCCATTTTCTGAGAGAATCCAAGAACTAACTCCAATCCTTTGTGCCTTTTTAATATTCGTAAACTGGCTAAACTTTATTACTGGAAGCATGCAGTTAATAATGCATAATAAGAAGGATTGTATGACCTCAAAAGATACGGTACCTGCTTATAATAATCAGAAGACATCAAAATTGTTTTAGTTAAAAGTGAAGCTTATAGTTTGTGGTTACTCATGCCATTTTTGTCAAATGACAACAGGATAATGTTTACTTTTGTGACGAATGTACAAGATTTTAACCAATCTACCAGTTTTATGGTACTCACTCTTCATGTATGTCTCATGTGGAATATGCACAAGTGCACCTTGTCACAGAGATTAGAGGCAATGCCTACTAAATGCAAATGAGTATATAAATATGATCAAATTATAACAGAATGTAAACATCAAAACATACTGATTATTCATACAAGTTTGCACGTGTTGCAGATTTAACCGAGAGCTGCTGTTTGGAGTCTCTCTGGGTAACTTGGGCAAAGCAGAACGACTGCTGCTTGGTGAATCACAGATGACTCATGCTATGGTTTTAACCGGCTTCTCTGAAAAGGTAATTCACACTCAACAGTTAACAGTTCCTCCCCCCTCGCTCCACGCCCAAGCTTTGTTTACGCAGGTGATTGGATCTGTCCAGAATCATTTGATTTGTAGCGATGTTTTCCGGAGTGAGGGGATAACTGTGTTTGGCTGCTCTTTCATTCACAATCATGCCCATTGTTCTACCAAAAGTGAATACATTGGTTTTGAAATCTGACTGGAACACATCGCTGCTGTGTACTTTCAGCTTCAAAGAAGGCAGGGTAGTGTCATGAACTTGCAAACTTTGGATTTGCGCATAATAAAATTGCATAAACAACAGGCTGACAATTGAGCATTCTCTTTCAATCTGGTACAGCCAAAAGTCTTGTGCTTTTTAAGTTTTACCAGTGTTTTCTAAATTCCTCAACATGTCATTGCATTTTACACTTTTTTGTAGTTTCACCGTTGCGTGTGTGTTCTGCTTCATTTGAAATCAATAAAATGACTTTTTTAAAAAACATTCGATTGGACCTTTTACTCATCTTTACACAAACTGAATGACCTGAAGAAACATTTTGAAATTGAATTCCTTAATACAACATCTAATTTTACTTAAATAACAAACCAAAAGAACTGCGGAGGCTGTAAATCAGGAACAAAAACAAAGTTGCTGGAAAAGCTCAGCAGGTCTGGCAGCATCTGTGAAGGAAAAAACAGAGTTAACGTTTCGGGTCCGGTGACCCTCCCTCAGAACTGAGTTCCGAAACATTTTAACTCTGATTTTTTTCTTCACAGATGCTGCCAGACCTGCTGATCTAATTTGATGCAAGCACACAGTGCCAAACATCATGGATGGAAAGCTCATGAACCTTGCTTTAGGCAATAAAATTGGAGAGATGCAAACAAAGGAGGAGATATCTTAAGGGGCTCAGTGGTTGGCGCTGTTGCCTCATAGCGCCAGGGACCCGGGTTCGATTCCACCTTCGGGTGACTGACTGTGTGGAGTTTATACATCATCCCAGTGTCTGCATGGGTTTCCTCTGGGTGCTCCATGTAGATTGGCCATGCGAAATTGCCCATAGTGTTCAAGGATGTGTAGATTAGGTGGGTTTAAGGGGATGGGTCTGGATGGGATGTTCTGAAGGTCAGCATGGACTTGTTGGGCCAAAGGGCCTGTTTGTACACTGTAGGGATTCCATGATAAAATCTATGAAAGTTGTCAAAGTGGTGAGGTAAAAATGCTGGCTGCTTTCCATTAAACTGCTCACATAATCATAAGATCCCAATAAACTTTAATGCCCATTCATAAACTATGCTCAATTTAGAAATATCACTCAGTTTTATCATTTGATAATGCTAGCTATAAAATGTTGCTTATGCCCACTACAGTAAGATCTCTTAAGCCAATACATATTGTGAATCTGTTGCATGTTTTCACTAATGACTTCCAGAATCTCCTTTTTCTTAGAAGTTTTCTGTTTCTAATTCTTGAGATGGGATAGAGCCCACTTCCCTTATTTTGTCTGAAGTAGCCCCAACTTAAATGTTCAAACACACCCAAAGCTCTTTGCAACAAACCCTGAGATGATTTTAAGGAGATCTCAGGAGTGAATTGTCACATGCTTGAATCAATCATCTGAAGACCATATTGCAAATACTTCATAAAAGGACTTTTGACACTTGTATAGATCAGGTTTTCAGATGGCAGAATCCCATATTGCAGCTGCATTTCCAAAACAAGCCCTTTCCTCAAAGGTGGAACTACAAGCAGGTTTTGATGAACCTGGAAGGAGAAATGAGGTCTGCCTGTTCATATTGGCACCACTAAGTAAACTAAATCACCACGTTTTCAATTGGCTTACACTATTAGAAGGAAATTAAGTCCATCACAGACTTAATGTGCCAACTGGCCTCGTCGTAAATATATTCAATTGCAATTGTCTTCTGAAACGGCGAGTTGAAATATATGAAGAAAGAATGTAGTTCTCCTCGTTAGTCAGAGAGGAGCTTCCAAAAAGTAAAAGTCCCATTTTCCAAAACTGAAAGTTAAGTCGTGAGACAAGATTCTGACAAGTGAGCAGCAAGAGGTGTCTTCAGATGTAGTTGCCCACCTTTCAAGTAGAAATTAGATGGTGACAATTCTCAAACTGCAAGTTAAAGCAGTAACTCGTGACTCCAGTTCATCTGTTACTCCTACTGACCTCGGTCACTGACAAGATCTCAAAGCATGCTCAATGGGCAGCAACTCTTAAGGTCTCCAGGTCAGTAAAGAGGGGTGTTAATTTCACTATGCACCAACATGCCTGGAACAATTGATAGGAACCATGCAGGGCAGCTGCATACTGGCACCGCTTGACTGGGTGTGTGACTGCGCTTTCAAGAGGGTGCCAGTGCCAGGAATCTGAGGAGGTCTTGGCCGTACTTCTGCCTGAAATGAATAGGAAAATATGATGACTAGAGCATCATAGGAGTGTTTGTGGGTAATGAGGCAAGTTTAAAAAGATAGCACAGACAAACTAGTTAGAGCTCACAGAGAAAACCTCCATGAAACCTGCCAAAGTTAACACATGGGGCTGAATTTTACCAGAAATTATCTACGTCACTAGTTAGCGATCATCTGGCTAATTGTACATTATAACGAACATGTCAAGTAGACTTTAGAAATTCAATTAAGTTAGCAGCTGTGGATTCAGGGACATTTTGTGGCAGAGAAAAATTAGTCATCCTACTGAGTCCTACCCTAGTCATTCCCTTCCATAGGCCATCAATTTTTTTTCCTCCAATCCACAACATGCAGATTTGAACATTTGTGTCGTACAATTCGTTTAATCGTTGACCTTACTAAGCACAATTGGATCCTTTTTCTCCCTGTCATAACCACTCATCACTGTTATGTTACATCTCACAGCCAATATGTCAGGAGGCATGCTACAGATATCATCACTGCATGTGATCTGATGTCATAAAGATCGCATACTCCATTTCACTGTGGGTTCACTTGGAAAATGTTCATATTTTCTATTCTAACAGTTTTAACATTAACCTAACACATATGTGCGTGTGAATGTAATGTCTGTTTATAATAGCCAGCTGTGATAAATGTCTTGGATTGTTCAATATCATGATAACCACTTCTAGTTTCTTATGCTAGGAAGATAACAAGCATTGTCACGTCAGGTATAATACCATGTTGGAGTCAAAACTCACTTAAATTAATCTGTAACTTCCTTCCAACGCTGTCAACTGTCTTAAAACATACCGCACTGCCCCCTACAAGCATTTGGCCACAATTCATCGTGGAAAATTAATTTAACCGTTCGACCTTGTAATTTGAGATTGAAGCCAGACCAATTGTGTTGTGAAAGTGTAGTTTAAGTTAAGTGGCTTATAAAGCTTGATAGTCGCAATGCAATTCAAAATGAAAATGATGCTGGTATTAAATAGGAGATTTGAGAGGGGAAAAAAATCATAATTTTGGAAAAATCATATGAAATTAGATTTGCTTTTAATGTAGAGAAAGCAAAACCTAAGTAGGATTTAAAACTCAATCACTCATAAAATTACACTCGTTGTCATTGCTAATATAGCCACAGGGACACCAGATGGTGTCAGTTCAGAATGAATATGGATTGCTGCCTCAACTAGAAAGCACTTGAGAGCTATGCACCCCAAAATCTATTTGCCTAGTTGTTTTTAATTTAAATACTCTACAGTTTGTGGAGAAAGGCTACTGCATTACACTATTCCCCAAAATACATATTCATTAAATTAATGTACATTGAATATTATAACTAAAGTCTTTGTTGACACGCTGTTATTGTATACTTTGGCACACAGGTTGGAAACGAAGCTGGATTTGAAAAGTGGAGAGTGGAAAATTCATGGGGAGAGGACAGTGGGAACAAAGGTAAGTTTAAAGAAAATATGTATGTAAAAGATTGACTCAGATCACCCAGTGTGAATCTTGATGAAAGTATGGCTATTAAAATAAATATTGTGCTTGGATTAGGATAATCAGGATAGAAGCAAACATTTTATGTAGCTTTGAATGATTGAACATATATGCTGAAGTCTGGATCTGCAGCAGATTAACCGAAATGTTTGCAAGTTGTTATTTTCATGAGATATATACACCACAAGTAAATCTTCAAAAACCAAATAAGAAACAATGAAAGCAACGTTTAACGTTAGAAATTAAATGTGTCCACACTGATCTTTCTATATTTTTAAAAATTAAAACAGGAACACTAATAGAGATAACAAGGTGTAGAGATGGATGAACACAGCAGGCCAAGCAGCATCAGAGGAGAAGGAAAGCTGACGTTCCGAGTCTAGACCCTTCTTCAGAAATGTAGAAGGGGAAGGGTATTCTGAAATAAATAGGGAGAGAAGGGGAGGCAGATAGAAGATGGATAAAGAAGAAGGTAGGTGGAGAGGAGACAGACAGGTCAAAGAGGTGGGGGTGGTGTCAGTAAAGGTGAGTGTAGAGATGGAGTTAATGGGGGAGTCCAGGGAGGACGGACAGGTCAGGGGGATGGATGAAGCTGGTAGGTAGGAGATAGGGGAGGGGATAGGTGGGAGGAAGAACAGGTTAGGGAGGCGGGGACAAGCTAGGCTGGTTTTTGGGATGCAGTGGGGGGAGGGGAGATTTTGAAGCTTATGAAGTCCGCATTGATACCATTGGGCCACAGGGTTCCCAAGCAGAATATGAGGTGCTGTTCCTGCGACTTTTGTGCGGCATCATTGTGGCACTGCTGGAGGCCCAGGATGGACATGTCTGAGGAGTGGGAGGGGCAACTGAAATGGTTCGCGACTGGGAGATGCAGTTGTTTGTTGCAAACTGAGCATCGGTGTTCTGCAAAGCGGTCCCCAAACAGTAATAGATTATTCAGCCCTCCAGGCTCTATAAAATTAGAATATGGCTGACCTGTAGCTTAACTCCATCTACCTGCCTTCTTTTTGCAATCCTTAATATTATTGTCTAATTAGCATTTACCAATCTCCAATTTGAAATTTTTGATTGACTGAGCGTCAGTAAGTTTTGGAGGTCAAAGTTTCAGGTTTCCTGGCATCAGTCCTAAATGAACAAGCTCTAATTCAAAAATTATGCCCTATTGTTCTGGCTTCTTGCACTAAAAATGATCGTTTTTCCATTTTCTCTTTTAACTCCTTTTTAATGTTTTAATTGCATACACTCTGGAGGCAGGAAGCTTGTTTCCGCTGATGGGTGAGTCGTGAGCCAGAGGACACAGTTTAAAAATAAGTGGTAGGCCATTTAGAACAGAGTTGAGGAAAAACCTCTTCACCCAGAGAGTGGTGGATATATGGAATGCTCTGCTCCAGAAGGCAGTGGAGGCCAACTCTCTGGATACTTTCAAGAAAGAGATAGATAGAGCTCTTAAAAATACTGGAATCAAGTGTTACAGGGATAAGGCAGGAACAGGATACTGATTGTGGATGATCAGCCATGATCATAATGAATTGTGGTGCTGGCTCGAAGGGCCGAATGGCCTACTCCAGCATCTATTGTCTATAATTATCTTGAATAGATCACCCTTTAATCTTATGTGCTCAAGTGTTTATTGTACATGCACCATTCAGTTTCCAGTATGGCAGCTTTGTGTTTCATTTCTTTCTAAAGTTTAGTTACAATGTAAGACTTCGTAAATTCAAGTCATTTGGTTAGAATGTGTTTTCTGAACAGCTTGAGTTCAAGAATTTGGGAGGTTACTAGTTTGTTTCCATTACAAGAAACTGTTAAAACAAATTTCAATAATTTTTTGTTTTTCATCCTGTGCGGTAGTATGTGCCTATTTTTGAGGAAGGTTCAAAGATGGCAAAACTGGCAAACAAATCTCTAGTTCCCTGTTTTCTCTCTTTTTCTCTTCTTGAATAGGGGTTGTAATATTTACTAGCTTTTCAACCGCAGGAATCATTCCACAATGCGTAGAATTTTGGAAGATAATCATCATTGTATTGACTATCTCCGTAACTAGCCCTTTCAACTTTCTGGGATGTAGACCATCAGGTCCTGGTGATTTAACAACTTGCAGTTCCATTAATTTCTCCAGTATGATTTTCCTACTAATGCTAATTCTCCTCATTCTCGCTAGCCATTTGGATCAGGTGCTATCTTACTCAGTAAAAATAGAAGAAAGTAATCATTGAGAGATAATGGGAACTGCAGATGCTGGAGATTCCAAGATAATAAAATGTGAGGCTGGATGAACACAGCAGGCCAAGCAGCATCTCAGGAGCACAAAAGCTGACGTTTCGGGCCTAGACCCTTCATCAGAGAGGGGGATGGGGGGAGGGAACTGGAATAAATAGGGAGAGAGGGGGAGGCGGACCGAAGATGGAGAGTAAAGAAGATAGGTGGAGAGGGTGTAGGTGGGGAGGTAGGGAGGGGATAGGTCAGTCCAGGGAAGACGGACAGGTCAAGGAGGTGGGATGAGGTTAGTAGGTAGCTGGGGGTGCGGCTTGGGGTGGGAGGAAGGGATGGGTGAGAGGAAGAACCGGTTAGGGAGGCAGAGACAGGTTGGACTGGTTTTGGGATGCAGTGGGTGGGGGGGAAGAGCGGCAGGTGCTGAGAAAGGTGATGTGGCTGTGGTACCTGGGGCAGGTGCTGAGAAAGGTGATGTGGCTGTGGTACCTGAAAGTAATCATTAGCTTCTCTGTCATTTCTCTATTCCCATTTATAAATTATCTCAACTCTGCCTGTAATGGATTCACATTTGTTTTAGCCAAATATTTTTTTCAAACATATCTGTAAAAAGCTTTTGCAGTCCACGTTTATGTTTTTTGCTCTGTTGTGTTCATATTTTACTCTCCCTTTCCTCATTAGTTCTTTGGTCCTCCTTTGCTATATTCCATAAAACTCCCAATCGTTAGAATTACTGCTGTGTTTGGCAACTTTATAGGCCATTTCTTGTGGTTTCATACAATGCTGAACTTCCTTTGTTAGCTAGATTCACTGACCCTTTTTGTTGATGTTTTGTGCCTTGAAGGAATGTATAGTTGCTGTAAGTCTTTAATGAGGCAGCGGATAGTCTTTAAATAATCACGTTCAGAGATGCTTTTTGATGCACTTTCAAAATCCACCTCGGCCAATTTGTGCCTTACCTTCATAATTATTTCCCTTATTCAAATTTAACACTTTGCTTCAGAATGAATGATGTCTCTTTCAAACATAATGTGTTGTTTAATTAATTCTACAAGACTGGCAAATAATTAAATTCTGGTCTGTTTATAGCACTCTCTGCCCTCTGTTCCTAAAGGTTATACAATTCTGTTTTAATGCATCATTAAATGGCAGCCTTACACAAAAAAGAAAATCAGTAGAATGCCTGTCATGGGAGATGAAAACCGTAACTCGAATTCTAACATAACTTCAAACATTTTCACTGGTGGCTCATTGCTTAAAATGTGCAAGTAGTTTGACAGTTGCAAAACACATTGCAAGAAGTTCATAATAAATTAAACTATTGCATAATTCTAGCTGCAATCATAATGAAGACATTAACTAGTTTATTTTATGAGCAGAAGATTGGAATTTATTGGAGTGGTTTAAATATTCACCTGATAGGATAAAAATAACATGCTGTGTAGAAGGGACAGAACATAATGGAAAACACAGCTGATAGACCATGAAATGGCTATTTACTGAGTTCCTGAAAGCAACAGAAATAGTTGTTGTGTTACCCGCTAAAATTCAAAGAGTGGGGTCCAAACACAGGTTTACAATCTTTTATTTAAGTAAACGCGGGGAGAGTATACACTAATATGAAACAGAAGGTGGGGGCTCTTGTGGCAATGCCCCAACCTCTGAGCCAAAAGGTCCACGTTCAGGTTCCACAGGCTCCAGAAATGTGTCATCACACGTCTGAACAGGTTTGTAAAACAGGAAGTGCTGGAGAGACTCTGCAGTTCTGGCAGCCTTGGTGGAGATGGTATCATCTCACTGAATATTCACAGCATGTTTTTGGGGTAAAGTTGATTGCTTACATGCTTCTCCATTACACTTTGCAAGGTGCCTGTTTCAGTCTCGATTCTTATACCTTGCTGCCAGTTCAACAATTTTCCATGACTGCTGCAGGTAGATTTCTCTCTTCAATTTAAATAAATACAATTACCAAGAGTTGTGGCCTGAGAAAGCTCCCCTTTCTTCTCATTATTTAAATCACTAAAATCCAAGTGTCTTGATCACGGCTGGGACGGTAAAATGCACAATGAGGACATTGTTTCACTCTCCACAAACCTGCCGACAAACCTGCTGGCTTTCTCCAGCGCATTGTTTTTATGTAAGATTTCTAGTCTCTGCAGTATTTTTGTTTTTACATTGTATAGATGTATACTCTAAGCCAGAATAACTCGAAGGAATATAGGAAATTGCAGTATCTTTCATATCATTTTGAGTCAGGTAGACAACTCATTATTCAAATTCCAATCTTTTTCGTATGAACATAAGAAACTGCTGTATATGCTAGGCCCAGGTTGATATCTCATTTACCCAGTCGGGGACCACATAATTGTGTCCTTGCTTGGCTGTACCTGGTATCGTTTGCTTCAATCCCTTTCTGTTGTTTCTGTTCTCCCATTTCCCTTCCTCTGTCTCCTAACATGCTATTCCTATGTGGTGCCCAAGGCCTTTCTGGAAGATTCCCACTGTTCTTAGCCTATAGAGTGTATAAGTTTGTCTGGAGAAGTCTTTTTTAAAATTTTACTGTAAGCATAGAAATCCATATTTTACTCTTACAGTTTAATTATCTCTGACAGAATAGAAACCATTCAGAACAGCATAATCACTGAATTTCCTTGAAACTGCCCTTCTGAGGTTGAGACTAAGATTTTACGTAAGTTATTCCCCCTTCATTGTTCTAGAGTGCATTTGTAGAATTTTGGTTTAGTTGATAGCTCATGTCTAAAACTTGTGCTTTTACGTGCTACTCAAGGATTTGACAATGTTATTTACTCTGAAGCCACAGTATAATGCTGAGGGAATGCTGCATTATAAGAACTACTATCATTTTGATACATTCACATTGCTAGATTGTAAAGGGACCCATACTACAATCCATTGAGAAGTGCAGAGATCTCCCGATGATTTTTTTTCATATACTTCCCTCATATTTTTCCTGTTTCATAATTGGGAATCCTATTTGTGTGTCAGTATGACTCAGTTGATGGCACTTACCACTGAGTCAGATGCTTGTGGGGTGGGCCTTGAGCTCAACAGTCTTGGCTGATGGTCCATTGTAATCCTGTACTGTCAGAGGTCATTCAATAAGAATTAAACTGAGACTCTACCTGCTTTCTTAAATGGTCATAAAATATACCGTGGCACCATTCCAATTGGGCTTATCGCTAGAATCCTGGCCAATATCAATCCCTCAATCAACATCATAAGTATAGATTATGTGGTCAGTATCGCATTGCTGTTTATGGGATCATGCAGTTTGTAAATTGATTGATTGACCAATTGATTGTCATGTTTACCGAAATACAGACAAAAGCTTTGTTTGCAAGGATACAGGTAGATCACAGCAAGTAAAGTATGTACAGATTAAACGGACTTAGAGGCACATGGGTTATATGGCAGGTTATGTTTTTTGAGGCAAGAGTCTATTCAACAGTCTGATAACAGCCAGAAAGAAGCTGGTCCTGAACCTGCTTCTGCAGAATTCTGTATTTCCTGCCTGACAGAAGAGGTTGTAGGAGATCATTACCAAGGTGCCATGGGTCTTGATGATGTTCACCGCCTTTCGGTGGCAGTGAGTGTGTAAGTAGAGTCCATGGATGGAAGGTTGGCTTCTGTGATGATCTGGGCTGTGCACATCACCTTTTTTATGATCCTGGGCAGAGCAGTTGACATACCAGGCTGTTATGCACCTGGACAGTGTGCTTTCTATGGTGCATTTGTAGAAGTTAGTGAGGGACCTTACGGACATGCAAATTTCCTGAGCCTCCTGAGGAAGAAGAGGCATTGTTGTGCCTTCTTGTCTGTCGCATCTACGTTGGAAGTCGGGGAGACGTCAGGCTCAGCTCCTTTGACGTAGACGGGTGATGTTGATTTAGTTGCACACCTTACCTTCTTCCCTTTGATTGTACAAATTAGTCCTCTTGGAACACACACTAACTTTTTGAAAGTTTTGATGGAATCCCACTAGCTGTGTGTGTGTGTGTGTGTGTGTGTGTGTGTGTGTGTGTGTGTGTGTCTGTGTGTGTGTATACGTACGTGTAGATATTGCCCTGACGTCCCTTCCAATTTCTTTTACCCACTAGCTTAAATGTATGACCTTCGCCAATTCACTGGAGGAAATTTGGTTTTGTTAACTTGCCATATCAAAATCCCTCAAATTTCAATACCTCTGTAGCCTCTACTTAATCATCTTTAATGTAAACTGAATTCTGCCAATTTTGCCATTCCATGTAAACCAAGTCCCTCATTCCTGGTAAAGCTTCTCTATTTCACTTCCAAGGCCTTGACCTCTTCCCTAAAGTGTGGTGCCCACACTAATTCGAGGTGAGGATTAACCAGTGAATTATGACATTTTACAATGATTCTGTAATTTTGCACTGATCTTCCTCATTTGTAAAATCAAGTATCTCAAAAACTTTCTTAACAGGTTATTTATTAGTTTGCAAGAAGATTTGTTTTAATCATTCACAAGATGTGAGTATCACTGGATATCCCTAATTGCCCAGAAGCTAGTTAAGTGTCAACCACATTGTTGTGGATCTGGAGTCACATGTTGGTAGTTTCCTTCTTGAAAGGGCATGAGTCAACACATTTTTCCAACAATCAGCAAGTTTCATGATCATTACTGGACTCCTAATTCCAGATAATTGTTGAATCCAAATTCCACCATCTGCCATGCCAGGATTCGTAGCCATGTCCTCAAAGTATTACCAGGGTCTCTAGACAAATAGTCTAGCGATAATACCACTAGGCCATCACCTCCCCATTAGTTGACAGTAGAAATTATTTCTCGAGGGATAGATTTTGAATGGTAAAGTATGGCTTGTTTTCAGTTTGGAGCATCGTACAATACAGGATCCAACTGAACAATGTTCAAGGTCCTTTTGTTCATAGCACAGGCACATAGATCCAGGGCACATTACTTAGATATTGGCAAATTGAATTATCACATCTTTTTGAAGGCAGAAATGTGTACTGCTTATAGTTTGATACTCCATAATGTTGCTGCAGCCCACTGAAGTTATCAATGGAGGCATCTGTCTGCCCCATTGCTTTTAAAGTGCAATTTTGGAACCTGTTTGCTGTTTCAATTCCAAAATGCTCTGATTGCTCACTGGCATGCTCTGTTTTATCAAATGGAAAGGCTGGGTTCTGTTTAGAAATGTAGACATAACATAGTAAATAATCTTTGAAGTGGAAAGATTTCTGATCGAGGCGCTGGAACATTTCATGTCAGAGACTGTAGTCGCTGAAAAGTCTCCATCGCTGGCTGGCAGACGTTTAAAACCACTGTAGATGATGAGCTTCATCTCTCCTTATGGATCTCGATGCATGATTTGGACTATATTCAAATACTTATCATTGCAGAGGAAGATTCACCAATGAAATAAAAACAGTTTGTTTCAACTGGAGATAACACGGTGTGGAACTGAGGAGAACAGCAAGCCAGGCAGCATCAGAGGAGCAGGAAAGTTGACGTTTCGGGTCAGAACCCTTCATCAGAATTTCTGAGGAAATTCCCGCTGAAGACCGCTGTGTTCCTCCAGGTCCACACTGTGTTATCTCTGACTCCAGCATCGGCAGTTTTTACTATCTCTTGTCTCAACTGAAATTGTCTTAGAATAAAGCGGCACTAATTTAAGATTGAGATAAAGAGGAATTTCTTCTCTGAAGGTTGTGAATCTTTGGAGCTCCTTGCCACAGTGAGCTATGGGACCAGAGTCCTTATATAAATTTAAGGCTGAGATAGTTAGATTCAGGATCAGTCAAGAGTTATGGGGAAAATGCAGGGAAGTGGATATGAGTGTTGGATCAGTCTTGATTCTGTTGATTGGTGGAGCAGGCTTGAGGCACCAAATGGCCTACTCCTGTTCCTATTTCTCCTGGTCTAATTGCAAAATTACAGTGGAAGCTCAGACTTTGAGTAGCTTCAACCTTGCTCCTCAAAGTTGTTAGGCTCATTGGACATGCTACTAACACATGATGGACCTTGTGACTGTGAGACCTTATCAAAAGCTGCAGCACTGCACTGTTTCTCTCTTGTCCTAATACCCAGTGAGGGAATGGAAAGATTTGCAGTTAAGATTTGAGATACTGTTCGCATTGCTGGGTGTCTGAAGGAAAATTTTAAAGGACAAACAATGAGTAAAACATATGGGTCACATTAGAAGTTTTTGCTGCGGCTGTTGTGAAATCTGAGTAATTCCCAATTCAGGCCCCACATGAGAACAAGAGTATAGTAATTGAGGCTGACATTCACATGTGGACGGGCAGGGCAGCCCTCTCAGAAGACATTACTTTTGGATGAGATGTTAATCTAAGGCCCTGTCTCTCAGACAGATATAAAAGACCCCATGGTACCATTACAAACAAGAATCATGATAGAACAGGATCATTATCACATTGCTGTTTGTGGGAATGAGCAGCGTTCACATTGGTGGCACATTTGCTACATTACAACATAGACTACGCTAAGAAAAAACTTTACTATCCATAAAGCACTGTGATATATTCAGTGATTACAAATGGCACAATATAAAAGGAACTTTTTGTTCATGATCGTACATGAATATTTATTCTGATCTTACAGTACAGAAGGCTGAAATTTTGCCCATTGTGTTTGCTGACTCTTCGAAGGTCTTTTTTTGTCTATAGTTCAAATGGAACTATATGAACGTTTTCTTTCCCACCACTCCTTAGGATAACAATGCAAGGGCTTGACTTAAAAAGTGTGAAGAATGACAAATAAGAAATGAGGGAGTCAACATGTCTGTACTGACTTGTATCTCATTTCTACATAGTGTTTGAACATTCTTGAAAGTGGTTCTGATAATGATGAGTTTTGGTTTGTAGTTCTGTGCTAAACCATTAGTAAAACACTTCAAACACATTCGAAGCATTATCGTCCTGTAAGACAATGATTGCCACGGTGGCTTGAGTTGATTTTTGTAGTGGAATGCAGCTTTGGAGCAGAGGTTAACTGGCCCCATTTGCCTTGAGAGACAGAAACAAAGAGAACCATTTGTGGGCAACCCTATCATCAGGAGTAGTGAGTTCCACATTCCTTGCATTTTTTATTCACTCGTGGGAGATGGGCACTGTTGGCTGGCCAATGTTTATTGCCCATCCCTAGGTGCCTTTGAGAAGATGGTAATAGCTGCCTTCTTGAACTTCTGTAGTCCACATGGTGCAGGTTGACCCACAGTGCCCTTTGGGAGGGAATTCTAGGATTTTGACCCAGTGATGATGAAGGAATAGCGATGTATTTCCAAGTCGGGATGGTGGTTTTCCCATGTATCCGACACCCTGTTCTTCTAGATAGTCATGGGTTTGGAACGTGTTGTCTAACGATCTTTGGTGAATTTCTGCAGTGCATCCTGCAAGTAGTATCAGTAGTGTTTACTGAGTGTCAATGGTGGGGGGAGTGGATGCTTGTAGATGTGGCACCAATTAAGTCGGCTGCTTTGTCTTGGATAGTATCAAACTTCTTGAATGTTGATAGAGCTAAACCCATCCAGGCAAATAGGGAGTATTCCATCACACTCCTGAATTGTGCCTTGTAGATGATGGACAGGCTTTGGGGAGTCACGAGGTGAGTTAATCGCTGCACTATTCCTAGCCTGTAAGCTGCTCTTGTAGCCAGTGTATTTATATGTTGAGTCCAGTTGAGTTTCTGGTCAATGGTAACCTCCAGAATGTTGATAGTGGGGGATTCAGTGATGGTAACACCCATTGAATCCAAAGGGTGGTGGTTAGATTGTCTCTTATTGGTGATGGTCTTTGTCTGTCATTTGTGTAGCTTGAATGATACGTGCTGCTTCTCAGCCCAACCCTAGATATTGTTGGGATCTTGTTGAATTTGAACATGTACTGCTTCAGCATCTGAGAAATTGTGCATGGTGCTCAACATTAATGATTGCACAATAAACATCCCCACTTTGGACCTTATGCTGGAGGGCAGGTCACTGAAAGCAGCTGAAGATGGTTAGGACCAGGACACAACACTGAGGAACTCCTGCAGAGATGTCCTGGAGCTGAGATGACTGACTCCAACAACCACGACAATCTTCCTATGTGCCAGGTATGATTTCAACCAGTTGAGCATTGATAGCCATTGATCCCAGTTTTGCCAGGCCTCCTTGATGCCACACTCGGGCAAATGCAGCCTCGATGTCAAGGTCTGTCATTTTCACCTCACCTCTGGAATTCAACTCTTTTGTCCATGTTTGAGCCCAAGCTGTAATGAGGTCAGGAGCTGAGTGGCCCTGGTGGAACCCAAACTGGGCGTCACTGAGCAGGTTATTGCTGAGCAGGTGCTGCTCGATAGCACTGTTACTGACACCTTCCATCACTTTACTGTTGTTTGAGAGTAGACTAATGGGGAGGTAATCAGCTGGGCTGGATCAGTCCTGCTTTTAATGTATGTGGACATACCTGGGCAATTTTCCACATTGTCAGGTAGATGCCAGTGTTGTAGTTGTACTGGAAACGCTTGGCTAATGGAGTGGCAAGGATCGGAGCACAACTCTTCAGTCCTATTGCTGGAATCTTGTCTTGGTCCATAGCCTTTGCACTTTCCAGTGCCTCCAACCGTTTCTTGACCTCAGATATAATGGGAACTGCAGATGCTGGAGAATCCAAGATAACAAAGTGTGGGGCTGGATGAACACAGCAGGCCAAGCAGCACAAAAGCTGACTTTTCAGGCCTAGACCCTTCATGAGAAAAAAAGTCCATCATTCAAGACAGAATAAGCACTGTTTTACATAACCTGTCACTAAAAAAATGTTGTGTGAAGTGAGGAGGGAAGAGGCCCAGAAATCTGGGGATGAGCTGGGAAACAAGCAGGGTTCAGGACTTTGGGATTCAGAAGTCAATGCCATGCTGAATGCACTGATCGCCATGCACAGGTCATCCAAGCGGCTCTGTGCGCAGCTTGGAGGGAACAATGGAGGCGGGTCGGGAAAATTAGTGTCACAGCCGACCCTGCCTGCCTACCCACCTCCACCAGGATTAAATTTGAGGCAGGAAAGTCCATGTTTGGTATTCCTGACTCAGCATCAACTTAGCCCTCCACCCCGAGTGGCCAACCGAGGACCACTTGAGGGCCTTTGCTGTTGGAATTACCCCAGATACGGGAGGGCCTGTTATCACTGAGTGTTCCTGACAAAAGAATGGCTGCCAGATGCTCATCAACCAGCGAGTCCCTTGATCAAAGTCAATCAGTGCCTGGCTAAGGCTGTGGACGTGGAGCAGGCGGGGTGGGGGGGGGGTTGCTGTGGATAGCCACACTCCTGTCCCTGATTATTATCTCCTTGACCATCCCCTACACATTCTTCCTTAGATACAGGGCGCAAAACTACTCACAATGTTCTAAATGCGGTCTGGCCAGAGCCTTTATAGACTCAACAGTACATCTCTGTTCTTGTATTCTAGCCCAATGAATGCCAACGCTGCATTTGCCTTCCTTACTGCCAACTGAACCGGCATGTTAACCTTAAGATAAACCTGAACTAGGACTCCTAAGTCTCTTTGCACTTCAGATTTCCAAGCCTTTCCCCTCTATTCTTCCTACCGTGTCTATAACCTGACACTTGCCAGCATTGTATTCTACCTGCTACTTCTTTGCCCACTCTCCTAGCCTGTCCAAGTCCTTCTGCAGCCTCCTGACCTCCTCAACATTATCTGTTCATACCTGTCTTTGTGTCATCTACAAAATTAACAACAATGACTTCAGTTCCTTCATCCAGATAGTTAATGTGTAATGTGAATAGTTGTGGTCCCAACACTGACCCCTGTGGGACTCCACAAGTCATCACCTACCATCCTAAAAAAGACCCCTTTATTCCCACTCTCTGCCTTCTGCCAGTCAGCCTGTATCTACGCAGTACCTTGCCCCAAACATCATGGTCTCTTACCTTATTTAGCAGTCTCCTACACAGCATTTTGTTAAAGGCCTTCTGGGAATCCAAATAGGTCATGTCCACTGGCTGTCCTTTGTCAAAGTTGCTTGTTACCACCTCCAAAGAATTCTAACAGATTTGTCAGGCATGACCTCCCCTTGACAAAACTGTGCTGACCCAGTCCTATTTTGCCATGTACTTCCAAGTACGCCACAATCTCTTTCTTGATTAACTCTAAAATCTTACCAGCCACTGAAGTCAGGCTAACCAGCCTATAATTTCCCATCTTCTGTCTCCCTCCCTTCTTAAAAAGGAAATGTTGCATTGGTCATTTTCCAGTCCTCTGAGACCCTCCTTGACTCCAGTAAATCCTGAAAGACCACCACAATCTCCTCAGCCATCTTCTTTTGAACTCTTAGGTTTAATCCCTCTGATCCAGGTCATTTATCAGATCTTTCAGCTTCCCCAGCAGCTTCTCCCTCATGATGACCACTACATTCACCTCTGCCCTGGAAGCTCTTCACATTCTGGTGTCTTTCACTGCAAAAACTGATGTAAAGTACCTACCCAGTTCCTCTGCCATTTCTTTGTTCCCCACTACTAACTCTCCAGCCTCATTTTCCAGTGGTCCATTGTTCACTCTTGCCTCTCCCTTTTTATATTTCTTTAAAAAAAACTCTTGCAATCTTCATTTATGTTAATAGCTAGATTAACCTCTGTTTCATCTTCTCTCCCTTTTGTCTGTTCTCGTTGTCCTCTGCTGGTTTTAAAGGCTTGCCAATCCTCTGGCTTCCCACTAATTTTCACTGCATTATGTACTTTGTCTTTTGCTTTTCTGCTGTCACTGACTTCCCTTGTCAGACATGGTTGGCTGATCTTCCCCTTGATATGTTTCTTCTTCCTTGGGATGCATTTCTGCTGTGGCTCCTGAATTACTATCAGAAACTCCTGCCATTGCTGCTGCATGGTCTTCCCTGTCGGACTGTCCTTCCAACCAGCTCTGGCCAGCACCTCCTTCATGTCTTTGTCGTCACCTTTACTCAATTGTAATACAGTTACATCTGATTCAATCTTCCCTCTTGCAAACTGCAGGGTGAATTCTATCATATTATGGTCACTGCCCCTTAGGGATTCCTTCACATTAAGTTCCCTCATCCAGTCTGCCTCACTACACATCACCAAATCTAGAATTGCCTGTTCCCCACTGGGCTCTACCATAAGCTGCTCCAAAAAACCATCTCATGGAAATCCATGACCAACCTGACTTTCTCAGACCACTTGCATATTTTAGTCCCCCATGATTATTGTAATAGTGCCTTTCTTACATGCCTTTTCTTTCTCCTGATTATTTTCTGCCCCATATCCTGAGTATGCTCGGAGGCCTGTACATAATTCCTATCAAACTTCCCTTTACGGTTCCTTAACTCTGCCCACACAGATTCTACACCTTCCAAGGAAACCACCAACCCCTCTGTGCATCTGTTGATAGAACATGCATCCTCATTCCACCACCATCTTAATCATTCCAACTACTAATTGGTAGAGCTATTGTCATGGAATCAGAGAATCATAGAGTCATGGAAGCAGGACCTTTCCATCCAATTCGTTCATACCGACCAAGTTGCCCAAACTAAACTAGTTCCACTTGACTGTGTTTGACCCATATCCCTCTAAACTTTCCTAATTCATGTATCTGTCCAAATGTCTTTATATTGTAAGTGTGCCTGCATCTGCTACTTCATCCGGCAGTTCGTTCCACATACAAATCACCTTCTTTGTGAAAAAGTTCCTTTTTAACTCTTTTTGCCTCTCACTTTAAAAATATGCCCTCTAGTTTTGAACTCTCCTACTCTAGGGAAAGGACCTTTGCTGATCATCTTATCTATGCCTGTCATGATTTTTAAAACTGATAAAGTCAGCTGTCAACCTCTGACGCTGCAGAAAAAGTCCCAGCTTAACAAGCCTATCCTTATACCTCAAACCCTCCAGTCCCAGCAGCATCCTTGTAAATCTCTTCTGAGCCCTCTTCAAATTAATTATATCCTTCCTATGTCAGGGCAGCCAGAACTGTACACTGTACTCCAAAAGTGGCCTCACCAACATCCTGTACGACCTCAATATGACATTCTAACTCCTATACTCAGTGGTGTGAGCAACGAAGGCAAGTGTGCTAAATTCCTTCTTAACCACCTTGTCTATCTGTGACAGAAATTCCAAAGAACTATGTACCTGAATCCCTGGGTCTCTGTTTGACAATACTACCCAGGGCCCTACCCTTGACTATATAAGTCTTGTTTATTTTACCAAAAATGCAATAGCTCACATTTATCCAAATTAAACTCCATCTGCTTTTCCTCAGCCCATTGGTCCAATAGATCTTTGTATTCTTAGATAGCCTTCTTCACTGTGCACTGTAGAACAAATTTAGGTGTCATCTGCAAAATTACCAACCATGCCTCCTAAATTCTCATCCAAATCATTTAAATAAATGCCAAACAACTGATCCCCGTGGAACCCTGCTGGTCACAGGCCTCCAGTCCGATAAAGCAAACCTCCAACACCACCCTCTGTCTCCTAACTGCAAGGCAATTTTGTATCCCGTTGGCAAGCTCTCCCTGAATCCAATGTGATGTAATTTTATTAACCACTCTACCATGTGGAACCTTGTCAAAGGCTTTACTAAAGTCCATGTAGACAATGTCTACTGCTCTGCCCTCAGCAATTCTTTTGGTCACATCCTCAAAAAACTCAACTAAGTTTGTGAGATATGATAGCCCATGCACAAAGCCCTGCTGACTATCCCTAATCATTCCTTGCCCCTCCAGATACATGTAAATTCTTTCTTTCTGATTCTCTTCCAACACCACTGATGTTGGACTCACCACACCATAGTTCTCAGGCTTCTCATTACAGCCTTTCTTCAATAAACATTAGCCACCCTCCAGTCCTCCAGCACCTCACCGGCAGCTATATATGATACAAGAATCACTGCTAGGGGCCCCACAATTTCTTTCCTAGCTTCTCACAACATCCTGGGATACACTCGATCAGGTCCCAGAGATTTATCTAACTTTCCTTTTGAGACCTCTAGCACTTCTTCTATAATGTGGATCATTTAATTCAAGAATTCAAGAATTAAGAACATAAATTTGTAGAATTAGTCCTGCAGGGGCTTGATTAAATCATTTTAAATATATTTGGTAATGTTTAAATTGAAGTGTTGACAATGTTACAGCCCCAAGTGATAAAAATCGTTGATTTTTTTAAAATCATAAATTACTCTTGACACCATTTAAATTAAAGCTAATTCACTTTATTCTTTTAGATCATTACTGTTTGGACATCTGTGGAATTTGATTTCTGGTATTAACTTATTTCGTAATCGTTCTGTTTGAAAGTTGCCTTTCAAATGAAGTCAAAGTCTTGTTCTGGTCTTGTGGAAAGAGCTATGTCCCAGTGTTCACACATCTGTATTGCAGTTTATCCCCTTACTTGCATACACAAGGGGTCTTACAACCAGTTGCTGGGGGCCAGGAGTTGGGGGATGAAATTCAGGGAAGAATGACAGCACAATGACATAAAACGAACACAGTTTAAAAACCAACTAACCACTCTACATGCAGAGCAATTAGTGTCAGTGCTCATTGTGTCGGAGTGTTTGTAATAAACTTATAGAGTTGTGGCAGCCTATTAAAAGTACAAATCATTTTGGACGCTTTTTCAAATATTTACCATTCGATCAACTGTCAGATTAGTAGTGTGTGCCTTGTTCATATGGTCCCGTAGAAAATTTCACACAGAGACTGTAGAATGTTAAGCAACGTAGCCAAAACATGAGAATATAAGTCAAGGGAGGTCATGATCAAACTGTACCGCACTCTAGTCAAACTAAACTTTGAGTACTGTGTACAGTTCTGGTCAGTGAGAAACAAGGGTGATATTCAAGTGCTGGCAGAATGTCGAGATTGATTCCTAGTAACAAGTCTGAGTTATGGGGAAAGGTAAGAGAGACACGGACTTTATGCTCAGGACAGTAAAGACATGGAGCTTTACACCCTGGACAGCAAGCATCTGCAACAGTCAATACCATGAGTATAGGATAAAAGGACACAGAAATACATTAATAACTTAACTTTCGGACTGATTTCAGAAGGTTCATCAGCAGTCCTTGAAAGAGGCTTCTGGTGCAAAGTAATAGGAGCAAATATCGCTGGATCTATCAATTAAATGGGAAACATTTATGTTAGTCACTGGCAGCTGAATTAAAATGATCCAAATAGCCTTAGCTCAACCACGGGTATCTTACATTTTTTGTGGAAACTAATCCATTTGTAATTGTGATTTAACACTAAGTGTAAGTATCAGTATCAGAAATAAGGCGGATGAACTTAGAGCATGGGTCGGTACTTGGAACTACGATGTTGTGGCCATTACAGAAACTTGGGTAACTCGGGGACAGGAATGGTTGTTGGAAGTTCCAGGATTTAGATGCTTTAGAAGAAATAGGGAGGGTGGAAAAAGAGGTGGGGGAGTGGCTAGTCAGGGCTAGTATAGTAGGTGCTGAAAGGTAGTTTGAGAATGATATGCCTACGAAGTCAGTTTGGGTTGTGGTCATTAACAAGAAAGGAGCAGTCACTTTGTTGGGTTTTTTTTTAACAGACCCCCTAATAGTTGCAGAGAAGTGAAGGAGTGGATTGGGAGGCAGATACTGCAAAGGTGCAGAAGTCACAAGGTTCTAGTCATGGGTGACTTCAAATTTCCAAATATTGATTGGAAACATTTTAGTTGTGGTAGTTTAAATTGAGTGGATTTTGTCCAGTGCATTCAGGAAGAAATCCTGACATAGTATGTAGATAGACCAACACAAAGAGAGGCCACTTTGAATTTGGTGCTTGGTAATGAACCGGGCCAAGTGTTAGACCTGCTGGTAGGAGAGCATTTTGGCAGTAGTGATCATAACTCTGTTACCTTTACAATAGTCATGGAAAAGGATAGGTACATACAGCAGGGTAAGGTTTATAATTGGGGGAAGGATAATTACATTTCTGTTAGGCAAGAACTGGGTAACATAAAATGGCAACAGATGCTGTCAGGGAAGAGCACTATTGAAATGTGGAGATTGTTTAAGGAATGAATACTGCGTATTTGTCCCTAGCAGACAGGGAAGATGCGGTCAAGTGAGGAAGCCTTGATTCTCAAGAGAGGTTGAACGACTGGTTAAGAGGAAGAAGGATACTTGTATAAGGTTTAGGAAACAAGTAACAGAAAAGGTTCTAGAGGGATACAAGTTCTCCAGGAAGGAGCTGAAGAAAGAGCTTAGGAGAGCTTTAAGGGGGCATGAGAAAGCCTTGGCAGTTAGGATCAAGGAAAACTCCAAGGCTTTTTACACGTACGTGAGAAATAAGAGAATGGCCAGAGAAAAGGGTAGGGCTGATCAAGGATTGTAAAGGGAATTTGTGCACAGAGCCTAAAGAGATAGGAGAGGTCCTTAATGAATGTTTTTATTCAGTATTCACAACTGAGAGGGACCTAATTGTAGAGGAGGATGTTGTGAAACAGGCAGGTCGGCTAGAGGAGGTTGATATTAGTAAAGAAGATGTGCTAGGAATTATGAGGAAGTTGAAGATAGATAAGTCTCCCGGGCCTGATGGGATTTATCCAAGGACTCTATGGGAAGCGAGGGACGAGATCGCAGGGCCTCTGGCGATGTAATTTTCGTCCTCACTGTCCACGGGTATAGTGCTGGAAAATTGGAAAGAGGCAAACGTCATTCCCTTGTTCAAACAAGTTTGATTTGTGATAGCATGAATTTGTGAGGGGTAGATCATGCCTCACAAACCTTATTGATTTCTTTGAAGAGGTGACCAAACACATGGATGAAGGTGGAACAGTGGATGTGATATACATGGATTTAAGTAAGGCATTTGTTAAGGTTCACCAGGGTAGGCTCGTGCAGAAGGTAAGGAGGCATGGGATAGGGGGAAATGTGGCAGATTGGTTCAGAATTGGCTGACCCTTAGAAGACAAAGGGTGGTAGTGGATGGAAAATATTCAACATGGTGCTCAGTTACGAGTGGTGTACCACAAGGATCTCTTCTGGGTCCTCCACTATTTGTGATTTTTGTAAATGATTCGGATGTAGGAATGGAAGGGTGGATTAGTAAGTTCGTGGATGATACAAAGGTGGGTCAAGTTGTGGATAGTGCTGAGGGCTGTTCTACGTTACAAAGGGACATTGATAGGATGCAGAGCTGGGCTGAGAAGTGGCAGATGGAGTTTAACCCCGAAAAGTGTGAGGTGATTCATTTTGGAAGGACAAACGTGAAAGCAGAATACAGGGTTAATGGGAAGATTCTTGGCAGTGTGGAGGAGCAGAGGGATCTTGGGGTTCATGTCCACAGTTCCCTGAAAACTGCCACCTAGTTGGATAGAGTTGTTAAGAAGGCGTATGTTGTGTTAGCTTTCATTAAAAGAGGGATTGAGTTCAAGAGCCGTGAATTTATGCTCCAGCTATACAAAAGCCTGGTTCGGCCACATCTGGAGTATTGTGTCCAGTTCTGGTCACCTCATTACAGGAAAGATGTGGAAGAATTGGAAAAGATGCAGAGGAGATTTACCAAAATGTTGCCTGAGATGGAGGGAGGGTCTTACGAGGAAAGGTTGAGAGAGCTAGGACTCTTCTCTTTAGAACGACGAAGGATGAGAGGTGACTTGATAGAGGTGTACCAAATGATCAGAGGTGTAGATAGAGTATGCAGCCAGAGACTTTTTCCTCGGGTGGAGGTAGCTATTGTGAGGGGGTATAGTTTTAAAGTGAGTGGAGGTAGATATGGGTGAGATGTCAGAGATAGGCTGTTCACTCAGACAGTGGTAGGGGCATGGAATACATTGCCGGAGAAGGCAGTGGAGTTGGCCTCATTAGGGGCATTTAAGCGGCTAGTAGACAGGCATATGGATGATAGTATAAGGGAGGGGTGGAGGCTAAATAGACCTCAGGATTAGGGTAAAAGTTCGACACAACATGGTGGGCCAAAGGACCTGTACTGTGCTGTACTGTTCTATGTTCTGTGTTCTATGTAAACTTTAACTGAGTAAAAATCAGAGGGTCGAGATAATTCAGCAAGGATAAGGAGACATAATTCGCTCCCCAGTTTAGAATTATACGTTGTGTATTTTTATATTCAAATTATAAATGACATGGTTCACATTGATAATAGAAATTGTTTAAGTGAACTTCTCATGCTACAGTTAGACCCTCTGTCATTGGTACTGTAATGCTTCCAATGACAGGGTGTAAATATGGGTATGACAGTTGTATAAAGTCACTTTCCATTATAGATATGGAGAGTATGCTAATTAATACTGGAAAGTAAGGGAATGCTGAATACTTTACATTTGTCATCATTGTTGAGGATACATGTAACATCCCAGAAATAATCAAGAGGTGAGAGAGCACAGAACGCAAATCAATTAAACAAGGGCAGGGTAGAGAAAAATGTTATTTGAATTATATGTTCCCAGGCCCTGATGGGCTTCATTCTCAGTTTGGAAAAAAGGTGGCTGCCAAACTAGTAGATGCATTAGTTTGAATTTTGCAAAATGTTTTGAGATTCTGTAAATGTCCCACATTTGAGAAATGACAACTGTGACTCCTCTTTTCAAGAAAGGGGGAGGCAGAAATCAGGAAAACACAAGTCACAGCCTAAGGAAAATGCTGGAATCTTTTATTAATGAATATAGCAGGGCTCTTAGAAAATTATGAATGCAATCAGGCAGAATCTGTTGTTGTTGTGGTTTGATGGTTTTTTTGAAATTTGACTAACTTACTGAAGTTTTATTTTTTGAGGAATTAACAAGCCGTATGGGTAATGGGGAACTTAGATTTCCAGAAGGTATTTGACACAATGTCACATAAAAGCCATTACGTAAAATAAGCTCATACAGTAATTGATAACATAATGCTGTGGATGGAAGCTCGATTAGCTGTCAGGAAACAAACACACCAGGTTATAGTCCTAGAGATAATGGGAACTGCAGATGCTGGAGATTCCAAGATAATAAAATGTGAGGCTGGATGAACACAGCAGGCCAAGCAGCATCTCAGGAGCACAAAAGCTGACGTTTCGGGCCTAGACCCTTCATCAGAGAGGGGGATGGGGGGAGGGAACTGGAATAAATAGGGAGAGAGGGGGAGGCGGACCGAAGATGGAGAGCAAAGAAGATAGGTGGAGAGGGTGTAGGTGGGGAGGTAGGGAGGGGATAGGTCAGTCCAGGGAAGACGGACAGGTCAAGGAGGTGGGATGAGGAAACCAAGCGGAGGCTTGGGGACCGCTTTGCAGAACACCTCCGCTCAGTTCGCAACAAACAACTGCACCTCCCAGTCGCAAACCATTTCCACTCCCCCTCCCATTCTCTTGATGACATGTCCATCATGGGCCTCCTGCACTGCCACAATGATGCCACCCGAAGGTTGCAGGAACAGCAACTCATATTCCGCCTGGGAACCCTGCAGCCATATGGTATCAATGTGGACTTCACCAGTTTCAAAATCTCCCCTTCCCCCACTGCATCCCTAAACCAGCCCAGTTCATCCCCTCCCCCCACTGCACCACACAACCAGCCCAGCTCTTCCCCCCCACCCACTGCATCCCAAAACCAGTCCAACCTGTCTCTGCCTCCCTAACCGGTTCTTCCTCTCACCCATCCCTTCCTCCCACCCCCAGCCGCACCCCCAGCTACCTACTAACCTCATCCCACCTCCTTGACCTGTCCGTCTTCCCTGGACTGACCTATCCCCTCCCTACCTCCCCACCTACACCCTCTCCACCTATCTTCTTTGCTCTCCATCTTCGGTCCGCCTCCCCCTCTCTCCCTATTTATTCCAGTTCCCTCCCCCCATCCCCCTCTCTGATGAAGGGTCTAGGCCCGAAACGTCAGCTTTTGTGCTCCTGAGATGCTGCTTGGCCTGCTGTGTTCATCCAGCCTCACAGGTTATAGTCCTACCAGCTTATTTGAAATGACAAGCTTTCAGAGTGCAGCCCCTTCGTCAAGCGTGGTGAGAGGAGATGAGCACACAGTCACAGAGTTTATAGGTGGAGGGATGAACAGCAGAGAGATCAAAGGATCATACAACTGGTGTGCGTGGAGTGAACAAACCCAAAATGGCTGACTGACTGCCTCCTGTTGAATCTTTAATCATTCAAACATCCCTGTTGTGCTCTGAAAGCTTGTGATTTCAAATAAACCTGTTGGATATAATGAATCTGCAAAAGGATGTAATATGTTAAAGGTGGACAGAAATCTAGCAGATGGAATATAATGTAACTGTAATAAACTAGGGCTAAGAGGAGATCCATAGGAAAAGAACGGGATCCGACCTGGCTCCTGGGAAAGAAAGAAGGTGCCTCAGACTGAACTGCTTTACAGCAAAGTTCTGCAAAGGTGAAGAAAACGGACATGATTCAGGGCCCAGCAGGGGGCAGTATAATCCAAAAGGGTTGGGATAATCCTGGTTAAACACTCAGAACCCAGACCATCAATGACAGAAGGGACTGTAGGAACTTTGAGTCAAAGCGGATAAACCTTAAGTTGAATTGACAGACCCGCTTCTTAGCCGAGTGGAATGGGAGTTCTGAGGGTTTTCATATCGACAGGCCAGTGGTGAATGATCCACCATCCAGTCAAATACAGCCAAACACAGCGAATGGCTAAAGTAGCGGAGATCGAAAGAGACGCAGCCAAAATATGGCCAGCAGAGTCATCTCCAGAAGTAGCAGGGGGATGCAGCAAGATGTTCCCAAACCAGGCAGAGGATTGTGGATGAAAAGAAGCCCATTCCCTCAATGGCCCAGTGAGAAGTCAGCGAACTGGAATCTTCTCTCATGTAGACAAGGTGAAAGTGAGAGAGATGCCTCACTTGGTTGAAAACCTGTAGAGCAGTACAACAGGGAAAGGACAGTAGTGTCCAAATTTCTCTCCGAAGCCGCCTAGAAGGTTAACTGTACTGACATTCAACCGCACCAACTACTTTTACCTAGTTCTTTTCCCTGGTGTGGGTGAGTTCAAAACTAGGGGGCATATTTTTTAAAATGAGAGGAGAGCGATTTATAAAGGACATTTTTACACAGAGAGTGATTTTTGTGGGGAATGAACTGCCAGAGGGGAGTGGTGGGTGCAGGTGCAGTTACAATGTTTAAAAGACATTTGGAAGATTACATGAATAGCAATGGTTTGGAGGAATAAGAGCCAAATACAGGCCAGTGGGACTGTTTTGGTTTGGGATTATTGTCAATGTGGACTAGTTGGACCAAAAGGACTATTTCCACGATGTATGACTCTATAATTGCCACCAGTATAGTTCAAGAGTAAGTATCTCTGAATTAAACACAGATCTCTCTCTTTTCACCTCCAGGCTCTTGTCTGCACTTACTCCAGCTCAAACCTTGCAGCTCAGTTTCCTAAGGAACAGAAGGGACCCAAAGATCTCCACAGAATCCTGAAACCAATACATTACCCCCACGACCACCTCAAACATAAAGGTTATCAGAGAACCCAACATTAGATTACTAAGCATCATGATAGGAACGCAGTCCTGAAACAGTTAATAACTGTTTATAGCGTCCCTCCACGAGCAGTCAGGGAAATTTTCAGACTAGAAGTTATCTCTCTCTCAAAAGCACCCCTTAAGAGAAGTAAATCTGAACTTTACAAAATCTCCAGAGTTGGGAACTTCTTCAGATGGGTCCAGATGGCATGGAATCGCCCAACAGCAAGTTTCAATTGCATGGGAAATTTGCAAGGAGTCAGCTGCACAGGGACATAGTTGCACCAGGACTTCCACCCGTCCCACTATGTTCCATGGAACATGGTGGTGTTAGTAGCAATGGATGGGGCCAGTACTGCAAAGAAAGTCATACTGACTGCATTGACACTGCTTTGCACTATTCAACACTAACCCATTACAAAATAAGTCCAGTTGTAATAAAATGGCTGAAGTGTGCCATATAGTTTACGTACTCCAAGTGCATTAGTTTCATTGTTGATTTGATTATTTCAGCCTGCCAACTACATAAATAACTCCAAATACAATTGTTGACAATGATATCAGAGAGCTTACAGCTATGATTTATAAACCAATTAGTTATTTTTTGATTTTTTTTCATTTGATTCATAATCTGTTGCATTATGGAGGAGCTAGATCTTAAGCAGTAGATAGTCAATTGTTTAGTCTGGGCATTAGTTTGTTTGTATGTTGGAATAGCTTGGATTGTTACTGTCAGACTTGATAAATGCTTTACTGTTAAGTTATTTAATTACAATGTGGAGAGAATCCAAATGCTGGAGAATTTGTGCAAAAACTCTTGCTATTTTCCATCGATAACTTATGACAGAGTTATGGTTCATGGCCCAAGCAAAAATAGAACTGTTACTTCCAAGCAGTCTTAGAATTAAACTTTGAACATTAATTAACCATAACTAACAAGCACTTTGTTATTTCATAAGATTAAAAGAACATAAAAATCCAAATATTTGCAAGTGATCTGTTGGACTCTTTGCGCCCAGTGCCTTGCACCCCTTTTGACATAAGAATATTAGAATATTATAGTTCAGAGTCAACAGGTAACGTTTACATTTAAAATGATCCATTTTTTCCGCTCTCACCTTATATTTCAGTCATGTAAAAAACCCATTTCATCTATAGAGACCTATCTAGACAGTGCATGATTATGCCAGCATGGACTGTCAGCATATATGATTTAATTAGGTGCCTGCTGTAGCTCAGTTGATAACTTGTTCAGCTCTGAGCAAGGAAAGGGAAGAGTTCATGTCCCACTCTAGTATTTGAGCACAAGAATCGAAGTTGACTCTAAAGTTAGTTGGAGATACTGTCTTGTAGGACAGTCCCATTGCATCATTTCAAAGAAGAGAAGTTATTCTTGGTGTCCTGGTTAATATTTCAACAAGAATCAACATCATCCAAAAAATTTGGTCATTATCACCTTGCTGTTCGTGGGACTTTGCTGTGTGCAATTTGGCTGCTGCATTTCCTACATTACAGCAATAACTACACTTCAAATTGTTCCAATTCCTGTGCTTATGAAAGGTACAAAAATGGAAGATTTTTATATTAGTCCCATTTTTCAGGAGATGATAATAGTTACCAATCCAACTCCTTTTCAAAGTGTGACTGTGTTTCAATAAACTACTTTCTCTGCAAATATACTCTGCATACCCATGACCTTGTGTGAAATTTTATTTTCCTACTGAGGTATTGCCCAGAACTCTTCTAATTGTACGATCTGAATATGTTCAAATTTATTTTTCAACAATAATATCACAAGCATAAAACTAATGAGAAACAAATCAGTTTTGAAATTGAAAAATCGGCTTTACAGATTTGCAAAAAGGCACTGTTTAATTTTTTTGTAAAGTGGTTTGATAATTAGCAGTAAAAAAGATATTGAAATAGATTCTAACAGGTGCTGTGACAAAGTTTTGAAAATATGTATTGTTCGAAAATATTCCCTTTGCAATCAAAAGTGTTCTAAGTAGAAAAACAGTAAAATAAATACGTGAAGCCAACCGTAAAACCATCAGAAGCAGTTCTGAATGGATTCCAATGGTACAGTAGTAGCTTTGTGTGAATAAACTTTAACTTCTGGAAAGCTGGAAGATTTTATTTAACAATATATAATACATTTTGTTCACATTGCACTGTAAAAGCTGACACCAATTGTATAATAAATGTGTGCCGTTTACATAGCTGGAGTATTAACTGAGAGAACAGATGCAGGAATGTTGGCTTCAAAATCACATCTGGCCCTGTTTTTAATTTTTGGCAAACCTACATAGGAATTGACAACAAAAGCCAACTCTAGATGAGAACTACTCTGTTTTTAGAAAGCCACAAAATTACACTTTCTCTGTAGTGTAAAAATATTAACTGTGCTCTGAAACTAAAATAGAAAACCATTACTTACGCAATAAGCTGCAATTAAGTTGTGATAAAAAGTATTTTCCTATTTTAAAATGGCTGGTCAGATAGTCACTTTTAAAATTGATTTTAGAAATACTTCTATAGAATACAAAGTTATTTAGTTATGTAATAGAAGGATGCTATTAAACTGGAAGGGTGCAAAAAAAATTTACAAGGATGTTAGTGAGACTGGAGGGTTTGAGTTATAGTGAGGGGTTGGATAGGCTGGGGCTGTTTTCCCTGGAGTGTAGGAGGCCGAGGGGTGACCGTTCAGAGGTTTATAAAATCATGAGGGGCGTGGATGGGGTGAATGACCCAAGGTCTTTTCCCAAGGTGTACAGGAGTCCAAAACTAGAGGGCAACGGTTTAAAGTGAGCAGGGAAATATTTAAAAGGGACCTAAGGGGCAACGTTTTCGTGCAGAGGGTGTTGCGTGCATGGAATGAGCTGCCAGTGGAAGTGGTGGAGGCTGGTATAGTAATGACATTTAAAAGGCATCTGGATGGGTATATGAATAGGAAGGGTTTAGAGGGATTTGGGCCAAATGCTGGGACTAGTTCAGTTTAGGAAAACTAGTCAGAATGGACAAGTTGGGCCAAAGGGCCTGTTTCTATACTGTATACCTGTAAAACTCAAAAGATCCCTTTCTTAAACTTTCAGCTTGTGCAAAATTGGTGTAAAATCTGCTAGTTCATCTACCTTTATACCTGATGTACAGAATTTTCTTATATTTCTGTACTGTAGTGGTTATCACGTTCACCAAACACACGAAAGGTCCCTGGTTTGAAACCGAGCGAAAACAGCAGCCTGCTTTCGTTAATTTTTGCCTGTCTTGGTGATGCAACAGGTTAGAGTGCTCAACTGCTAACAGGAAGGTCGGTGGTTTGAAAGCGCCCAGAGACGAAGGGCTTCCTTATTTTAAGGGCTGCACGGTGGCTCAGTGGTTAGCACTGCTGCCTCACAGCGCCAGGGACCAGGTTCGATTCCAACTTCAGGCAACTGTCTGTGTGGAGTTTGCACATTCTCCCTGTATCTGTGTGGGTTTCTTCTGGGTGCTCCAGTTTCCTCCCGCAGGCCAAAGATGTGCAGGCTAGGTGGATTGACCATGCTAAATTGCCCGTAGTGTCCAGGGATGTGTAGATTAGGTGCATTAGCAATGGAAGATGCAGGGTTACAGGGATAGTGGGTGGGATTCTCTTTGGTGGGTCGGTGTGGACCTTCTGGGCCGAGTGGCCTGTTTCCACACTGTAGGGATTCTATTCTATTCTAACTGTTTTTATTCTTCTTATTGTTAAGGTACTGATCTTGCTGTGAGGTTTAGTTTATTCATTTCATCTATTTTTGCTGATCTGGTGTTGTGCTTTTATTTATTTCTGAGTGAAACTTTTGATTTTCGTATTTTTTTTGCACTCAGTGTTAGTCTTCTCATTTTGCAAGCTCTGTTTCATTTGCACATGCTGGTATCCCTTTCGCTAATCAGTCTAACTCAGCTCACGACCCAACTTCCTCAACAGCGTGACTCATGGTTTCTCTGCCAAGTCGTAGTGAATAACCCGGAGTTCAGATTTAATTTTGTTCCTAGCGACCGTTGAGCTGATGAGTCCAAACAAAGGAGGTCAAGTTGTTGTTGAATAAGCTCCATTTCCACAAACAAACATGGAGTATATTTTATTAGTTTAAAACCTGTTAAGAACGTAGCATGCCACAAAGATAACACTGACCACGCAACTCCTGCCCCCCCCACCACCCCGCCAAGTTATCCCACTGACAGGGAAAAGGCCGAACTTGCATACAATCAACATTTGATCAGAAACAAATGACAGAATATGATAATTTTCAAGAAGGTGATGCATAAACCTTGGCAGACAGAACGGTGGAAGAGTATCAGAATAAAGTGCAATATGAAATCTATTATCTGCTGAAATTACTCAGTCTTTGAACAGAATTCCCACATTCACAGCTTTACCCCATAAGCATGTAGTTCAGAATAATGCCAACAGCCCAGGTTTGATTCCTTTCTGACCGAGGTAGACTGGGGACCTCCCCCTTCCTATTGCAGTGAGAGTGGAAGGCAATGGCAAGTTGGCACTCAAAATGTACATAGGAAATGTACTCTTACAGCAAACAATGAACTGAGCACATATGGTGAAGAGTCCAGTACCCCAAAAGACTTTGATATATTGGGAAGCTGTCAGAACTCTGGTAGCTAGTTGTTAAGGATAGAATATTAGAGCTTCATCTTTATTCAGTTACCAGCTTTTATTTACTGGGTCACACATTTAATAAAATGCACCACCAACACAACATTTTTTTCAACCTGAGCCTTTGTATATGAGAACTGTTAAGTCTCCAGTTATTTTTTGTTACCTGAATACTATTAATGGATAATGTGTTAAATGGACACCCAGCTCTTGTTAATTGTCTAAGTGTGTCTTATGATGTATCATTGGCGAGAGAACCAGGTGATGTGCTATACTGAAACTTGCTGTATATTGGGATCTATATTTTAGGTTTAAGTTAAGGATATTTACTAGAATACTGTTGTGAATTGACTACGTCTTGTGGTTCTTTTCATTCTTTCATTCTCCTGGACTTAGAAATAAACACTTGGAGAATGGTTTATGTGGTTGCATGAACTAGTAGGATGATAAAACAGCCTGATGATTGTCTTAGATAATAAAATGTGAGGCTGGATGAACACAGCAGGCCAAGCAGCATCTCAGGAGCACAAAAGCTGACGTTTCGGGCCTAGACCCTTCATCAGAGAGGGGGATGGGGGGAGGGAACTGGAATAAATAGGGAGAGTTCCCTCCCCCCATCCCCCTCTCTGATGAAGGGTCTAGGCCCGAAACGTCAGCTTTTGTGCTCCTGAGATGCTGCTTGGCCTGCTGTGTTCATCCAGCCTCACATTTTATTATCTTGGAATCTCCAGCATCTGCAGTTCCCATTATCTCTGATGATTGTCTTACTTCCTTTTTCATAGTTTGAATTTATAAAGAGGCATTGAGTATAATAGTTGGGATTCAGGGGCTTGTTGAACTTTACATTGTCACTACTGTATGTACTAGCCCAAAGTTGTATCATGACCATGATAACCAGCCATTACTTTGCCCATATAAAAGCTACTTGAAATAGGTTCCAAAGTACAGCTGATTCTAGTGACCATTGTTAATTTGTTAGGCAAAAATAGAACAGCCTTGAAGTATGTTCATCAAGCTTCAGAGTTTACTGTCTTATAGATCACCTTTTAATGCACAATCTTTGTTCAAATATTAACGTCAAATGTTGTATAAGCCAAGCCATGTTGCATTTAGTGGTAGGGGTGGATAGCTTTCTAATGTAATGATCTACTTAGTCAGTGAGCCGATGATGATTACATATAAGTACTTCGTAAGAAGAGAAAAATGATCAGGGTTTAAGTGATAAACCTTTGGGTCATTAGTATGTTGAGCTGGATGTTGAATAAGGGTGAATAGAAATCCCAATGTATAACGAGCATTCTCCCCTCAACTGATCGGTAATTTGGGTCATTGCTGTTTACAGGATACTGCAGTTTTCTGCGGAATTACAAAACCTAGTTAATTTCAAGACAGTCTAATGTAGTTGAAATATTTTGGGAAATTTGAGGAACGTAATGAGGAGCTACATAACTACTTTTTGTTGCTTTGTGAGACCAATCCAGAAGCAGGTTTAGTGTCTAGTTCCATCAACTTGTTCTTACACATTTACACAACTTAGACAGCATTCGAGCAAAATTATCCAGAAAAAATAAGTAAAACCCTAATGCAGCCTGAAGCCTGAGTACTGTAGTAAAATTATATTGTAGAAGGATTAATTTTAATAGTCTACGGTCTTATAAAATGTTAACTTTTTAAGGACAGAGCGCTATCATTAGACAGTTGTAAAATAGCGATGTGGACGGGTCAGGCAGGAGATGTGAGATTTTTAATAGATCAGATTTGAATGGTTTAGTACATAAAAAAGACTAAAACATACTTGCCGCATGGCTTCTGTGGAACTTGTCCTTATTTTCGCGATACGGAGGGGATTTTTACCTCATTGAAGTAGTGACGTGCAAACAACAAAGTTTACATGTGAAGTAAAAACAGGAAGTTGCCAGAGAAACTCAGCAGTTCCTGCAGCATCTGTAGAGAAGAAGAGTTAATGTTTTGAGTCTGATATGCCTCCTGTTTGGAACGCACATACATGTATCTTAAGTTTTGGAGCACATTGGTCATTAAGCAAAGGATAATTTCTGTTTCTGAAGAAAAACTATAAAACAAGAGAAAAGGCTGCCGAAATAGTAGGAACTGCAAATGCTGGAGAATCTGAGATAACAAGGTGTGGAGCTGGAGGAACACAGCAGGCCAAGCAGCATCATAGGAGCAGGAAGGCTGATGTTTCAGGCCTAGACCCTTCTTCAGAAATGGGGGAGGGGCAGGGGATTCTGAAATAAATAGGAAGAGAGGGGGAGGCGGAGAGAAGATGGATAAAGGAGAAGATAGGTGGAGAGGAGACAGACAGGTCAAAGAGGTGGGGATGAAGCCAGTAAAAGTGAATGTAGGCGGGGAGTTAGGGAAGGGATAGGCCAGTCCTGGGAGTACAGACAGGTCAAGGGGACGGGATGAGGTTAGTAGGTAGGAGATGGGGGTGGGACTTGAGGTGGGAGGAAGGACAGGTTAGGGAGGAGGGGACGAGCTGGGGTCATTTTGCAATGCGGTAGGGGGAGGGGAGATTTTGAAGCTTGTGAAGTCCACATTGATACCATTGGGCCACAGGGTTCCCAAGCAGAATATAAGTTACTGTTCCTGCAACCTTCGGGTGGCATCGTTGTGGCACTGCAGGAGGCCCAGGATGGACATGTCATCTGAGGTATGGGGGTGGGGGGGGTGGGGGGGGGTGGGATTTGAAATGGTTCGTGACTGGGAGGTGCAGTTGTTTGTTGCAAACTGAGTGTAGGTGTTCTGCAAAGTGGTCCCCAAGCCTCCACTGGGTTTCCCCAATGTAGAGGAAGCCTCAATGGGAACGGCGGATGCAGTATACCACATTTGCAGATGTGCAGGTGAACATCTGCTTGATGCAGAAAGTCTTCTTGGTGCCTGGGATGCGGGTGAGGGGGAGGGTGTAGACATTTTTCCCTCCCCACCCTTATCTGCTTTCCGGAGGGACCACTCTCTCCATGACTCCCTTGTCCGCTCCACACTCCCTTCCAGCCCCACCACACCCGGCACTTTTCCCTGCAACCACAGGAAGTGCTACACCTGCCTTTACACCTCCCCCCTCACCCCTATCCAGGCCCCAAGAAGACTTTGCACATCAAGCGGATGTTCACCCGCACATCTGCTAATATGGTATACTGCATCCGCTGTACCGGATGTGGCCTCCTCTACATCAGGGAAACCAAGTGGAGGCTTGGGGACCGCTTTGCAGAACACCTACGCTCGGTTTGCAATAAACAACTGCACCTCCCAGTCGCACACCATTTCAATTCCCCCTCCCATTCCTCAGACGACATGTCCATCCTGGGCCTCCTGCAGTGCCACAACGATGCTACCCGAAGGTTGCAGGTACAGCACCTCATATTCCACTTGGGAACCCTGCAGCCCAATGGTATCAATGTGGACTTCACTATCTTCACAATCTGCCGTTCCCACTGCATCCCAAAACCAGCCCAGCTTGTCCCTGCCTCAGTAAACTGTTCTTCCTCTCACCTATCCCCTTCTTCCACCTCAGGCCCCAACCCCATCTCCTACCTACTACCCTCATCCCACCCCTTTGACCTGTCTATCCTCCCTGGACTGACCTTTCTCCTCCCTGCCTCCCCACCTATACTCGCCTTTACTGGCTCCATCCCCACCTCTTTGACCTGTCTGTGTTCTTTCCATTTATCTTCTCCCTTATCCATCTTCTATCCGCCTCCCCCTCTCTCCCTATTTATTTCAGAACCCACTTCCCCTCCCCATTTCTGAAGAAGGGTCTAGGCCCGAAACATTAGTTTTCCTGCTCCTCTGATGCTGCTTGGCCTGTTGTGTTCATCCAGCTCTGCGCCTTGTTATCTCAGAAAAGGCTGCAGCCAGACTTTAGGAGGTAATATTAAATTCTACATTATGCGAATGCCGTGTAAAAAATTTAAATCCTCCTTTTTGTTTTGAGGATTGCAATGCCTTTTACAAAAACGAAATAGTATTAAATTTTCCAAATAAATAAATGAATTAAATGAATAAATTTAAATCAGTGAGTTGGAGGTAGGGTCCAAAGCTAATGTGCCAAGTTTGCAGATGACCAAGAGCTAAGTGGGAATATGTGTTGTGAGGAAAATGTAAAGTGGCTTAGCTAGATTTGGAGAGGTTTAATGAATGGGCAAGAACATAGCATATAAAGTGGAAAAATGTGAAGGTATTCACTCTGGTAGTAGAAACAAATATGCAAAATGTTTCCAAATGATAAGAGGCTGGAAAGTGCAGATGTACAAAGGGAAATAAGTGACCTCGTAAGTAACTCACTGAAGGCTAACAAGAGGTACAGCAAACTATAAAGAAGTCTAATGGAATGGTAGTCTTGATTGCAAGAGGATTTGAGTATGGGTGGTGAAGTCTTACTTCAGTTATTTAGAAGCATGGTTAGACTGTATCTAGAGTACTGTGTGAAGTTCACGTCTCCCTATTTCTAAAAAGATATTATTGTCATAGAGGGAGTGCAAAAAATGTTCAACAGACTTGTTCCTGGGATAGTGAAACTGTTCTGTGAGGAGAAATTGGGCAAACTGAACCTGTTTCTTCTTGAAGTATTGAAGAATGCGAGATAATCTCATTGAAACCTACAAGACAATTAAATAGCATAGACAGAATAGATGCAGATAAGAACCTTTGAGGACTCGTCTACTGAGGTGGTATGGGCTGAGGTTGCCGAGGAAGGTTTGTCGACTGAGTCAGTATGGGTGGAAGTTAGGAACAGCAAGGGAGCAGTCACCTCACTGGGAGTTTTCTACAGACCCCCAAATAGCAGTAGGGAGATCGAAGAACTCTTTGGCTGGAAGACTGTTGAAAAGTGCAAAACGTGGCAGGGTTGTTGTTATGGGTGACTTCAACTTTCCCAATATAGATTGGAACCTCCTTAGTGCAGATGGTTTGGATGGAGCCATTTTTGTCAGGTGTTCAGGAGGGTTTCCTTACTCAGTATGTGGACAGGCCGACAAGGGGGGAGGCCATTTTGGATTTGGTGCTCGGCAATGAGCCAGGACAGGTGTCAGATCACGTGGTGGGAGAACACTTTGGCGACAGTGACCACAACAGCCTCACGTTTACCATAGCCATGGAAAGGGAAAGGAGCAGTTACCAGGGGAAGATATTTAACTGGGGTAAAGGAAACTATGACACTATCAGACAGGAGTTGGGAAGTACAGATTGGGAGCAATTGTTCCACAAAAAGGGCACAGCAGACATATGGAGGCTGTTTAAGGAGCAGTTGTTGTGAGTGAAGTGTAAATTTGTTCCTCTGAGACAGGTAACAAGGGGTAAGATTAAGGACCCTTGGATGACGGGTACAGAGGTGCTTCTTGTCAAAAAGAAAAAGGCAGCGTACGTAAGGTGGAGGAAGCAAGGGTCTAGCACAGCTTTAGAGGATTACAGGCTTGCTTGGAAGGAGCTCAAAAGTAGACTGAGGAGGGCCAGGAGGGGGCACGAAAAAGGCTTGGCAGGAAGGATTAGGGAGAACCCGAAGGCATTTTACTCATACATGAGGAATAAGAGAATGATCAGGGAGAAGGTAGGGCCAATCAGGGATAGTGTAGGGAACTTGTGCGTGGAGTCTGAGCAGATAGGGAAAGCCCTAAATGAGTTTTTTGCTTCGGTTTTCACTAAGGAAAGGGACCTTGTTGTGAATGAGAACTTTGAGGAGCAGGAAAACAGGCTTGAACAGATCAAGATTGAGGAAGTTGATGTGCTGGAAATTATAGCGAACATTAAGATTGATAAGTCCCCAGGGCCAGACCAGATTTATCCTAGGTTGCTCCAGGAAGCGAGAAAGGAGGTTGCTAAGCCGCTAGCGAAGATCTTTGCTTCCTCACTCTCCACGGGAGCCGTACCGGAAGACTGGAGGGAGGCAAATGTTGTTCCTCTTTTCAAGAAAGGGAATAGGGAAATCCCTGTAACAGACCAGTCAGTCTTACGTCTGTGGTCAGCAAGGTTTTGGAAAGAATTCTGAGGGATAGGGTTTATGACTATTTGGAAAAGCATAGCGTGATTAAAGGGAGTCAGCATGGCTTTGTGAGGGGCAGGACATGCCTTACAAATCTTATTGAGTTCTTTGAGGAAGTCACGAGACAGGTTGACGAGGGTCGAGCAGTGGATGTGGTGTACATGGACTTCAGCAAGGCATTTGATAAGGTTCCCCACGGCAGGCTCATTCATAAAGTTAGGAGGTATGGGATACAGGGTGATTTGGCTGTCTGGATTCAGAATTGGTTGGCTGACAGGAGGCAGAGAGTGGTTATAGATGGTAAGTATTCTGCCTGGAGGTCAGTGCTGAGTGGTGTCCCGCAGGGCTCTGTTCTTGGGCCTCTGCTCTTTGTAGTTTTTATAAATGACTTGGATGAGGAGGTTGAGGGGTGGGTTAGTATGTTTGCTGATGACACAAAGGTTGGAGGTGCCGTTTATAGTATCGAGGGCTATTGCAGGCTTCAGCGAGACATTGACAGAATGCAGAGCTGGGTTGGATAAATGCGAAGTGATGCATTTTGGAAGGTCGAACTTAAATGCTGAATATAGGATTAAAGGCAGGATTCTCGGCAGTGTGGAGGAACAGCGGGATCTTGGTGTTCAAGTGAACAGCTCCCTCAAAGTTGCCACCCAGGTGGATAAGGTTGTTAAGAAAGCATATGGTGTGTTGGCTTTCATTAACAGGGGGATCGAGTTTAAGAGCCGCGAGGTTATGTTGCAGCTCTACAAAACCCTGGTGAGACCACGCTTGGAATATTGTGTCCAGTTCTGGTCGCCCTATTATAGGAAAGATGTGGAGGCTTTGGAGAGGGTGCAAAGGAGGTTTACCAGGATGCTGCCTGGACTGGAGGGCTTGTCTTACGAGGAGTGGTTGACTGAGCTCGGACTTTTCTCTCGGGAGAGAAGGAGGAAGAGAGGTGACCTGATCGAGGTGTACAAGGTAATGAAAGGCTTGGATAGAGTCGATAGCCAGAGACTTTTCCCCAGGGCAGGATTGACTGCCATGAGGGGTCATAGTTTTCAGGTGTTAGGAGGAAGGTATAGAGGAGATGTCAGAGGGAGGTTCTTCACCCAGAGAGTTGTGAGTGCATGGAATAGTTTGCCAGTGGTAGTCGTGGAAGCGGAGTCATTAGTGACATTTAAGCGACTGCTGGACATGCACATGGACAGCAGTGAATTGAGGGGAATGTAGGTTAGGTTAGTTTATTTTTGGATTAGGATTATTCCATGGCACAACATCGTGGGCCGAAGGGCCTGTACTGTGCTGTACTTTTCTGTGCTCTATGTTCTATAAGATGTTTCCCTTGGCTGGGGAGTCTAAAACCTGGGGACACAGTTTATAAATAAGGGGGATATCACATAGCTTGGAGTTGAGAAGAAATCTTTTTACTCAGCAATATTGAACCTTTGGAATTCTCTACCACAAGAGGCCTGTGCAAGATCAGTCTTTGAGTACATTAAAGGCTGTGATTGAGAGATTCCCAATTACCAGTGAATGTACAGGGTCATGGAGATAAGGTGGGTAAAAGGCACTGAAGTGTTCCATCAGCCATAATCTTTCTGAATGGCAGGATAACCTCGATGGGCTAAACAGCTTACTCCTCTTTCTATGTTCACTGTTTAAATGAAGGGAGTTGGAAATACTTGTTTATAATCTGACAGGAAAACACAGATGAGATTTAGAGACATGAGAAATAGATAGAGTGTAGGCTTTGATTGGTCGGGACTATAGGAAATTGGAGCAGCATTAACCATTGGTTGGGTAATGGTAGATCTGCTATCTCAGTGATAGTTTTTAACATTATCCATGTATGCCTTGACGTATTTATATCTATCAAAATATATCGATTTCTATCTTAAACATACAGTAACTGAGTCTCCATAGCAACGTAAGGTGGACAGCCTCAAAGATTCACAACACTCTGAGTGAAGAAATTGGATTATTCCTTGATCTGAGACTCTGCTGTTGGTTCTAGCTCTCTGTTTATCATCCAGCCCAAGCCCAAACAACCCCCACCCCCACCCCAATTCCTGCTTCCACTCATCAAGTCCTGCCAGAATGAGATCTCCTTTTATTGTCCAAATAGAGGTCCAGTTTCCTCAATCTCTCCTCACAGGCCAATCCCTCAATCCCAGGAGTCAGATAGTCTCATGAACTTTTGTTACAATCCCTCTATGGCAAATACATCCTTCTTTAAATAAGGAGACCAAATCTGCACACAATACTCCAACTTCAGTCTCACCAAGGCTTTATAAAATGGTAGCAAAACACCATTACTTCCAATTTCAAATCCTCGAGCAATAAACAGCAACACACCATTTACTTTCCTAACTACTTACTGCACCTTAGTGCTGTCTCTTCATAACTTATGAACCAGGTCACCTGAGTCCCATTTGGACATCAACACTTCCCAATTTTTCACCATTTGAGAAATACTGTGTATTTCTGACTTTCCTGCCGAAGTGAATAACTTCACATTTTTCCAATTATGTTCCATCTGCCACGTTCTTGACCACTCACCTTAGTCTGTCTAAATCCCATTGAAGCATCTTTGCATCCTCCACACAACTCACATTCCCACCCAGTATTGTGTTGTCAGAAAACTTGGAAATATTTTATCTGGCTCCCACATGCGAATAAATCATTGTTATTGCGAACAGCTGGGGGTCCCTGTCAAATTAGGTATTACCCATTTATTCCTACACTTTCTAACCATTAACCAATCCTCAGTCCATGTCAGTGTGTTACCCCTAATGTCATGTGCTTCAGTTTTTCTTACTAACCCTTTGCTGGGTCTTATCAAATGCATTCTGAAAATCCAAATATGCCATATCTCCCCCTTATCTATTCAGCTAGTTTCAAATCCATCAAACTCCAATAAGTTTGTTACACAGAGTTTCTCTTCCATTCGTCCATATTGCCTCTGCTGAATAAACTGTCATTATATTTAGGGCCTGTTGTGGTGCATTTATAGTGTTCCTAGCCCTGAGCTGGCAGGCCCTGGTTCAAGTCCTACCTTCTCCAGATGCTTATTACAACACATCTCAACATGTTGATTAGAAGTATTGAGATTCGAGCATTTTCCCCACCATTGATGTCAGGGTTATTGGTCTGTCAAATCCAGTTTTCTTTCTGCCTTATTTCAAAAATAGTGAGATTCCATGTATTGCCTTCCAAACTGCAGGAAGTATTGCAAAATCCATAGAATTTTGAAAGATGACCATTATCTCTGTAAACATCTCTTTCACCTCCATGGGGTGTGGATTTTCAAGTGCAGGGCCACCAAACTTCAGTCCCAGTAACTTGTATAGTATTACCTTTTAACTAATAATGGGTAATGACATGAGAGCAGCAAAATGTACACATACTTAGGGTTTTTAATTAAGAGAACTTATGTGAATGGGCAATCAACAAGTGGCATTTCCAGTGAAAAAATGTAAACTAAGAAAAAAGGCAGAAAGTCAGACAGCAGGAAGAAATAGTCAATATTTCAACAGTACGAACATGTGAACATGATGAAATGAATGCCCTATTAGATCAATGAATGTTAGGATTTTTAACAATTTCCTGCAGGTGCACACAGCAAATAGTTGTCATGTCAAATGATTGATTAACTGCTTTTTGTTTTGGAAGGTTACCTGGTTTTATTGGATGATTGGTTCACTGAATATACCTTCGAAGTGGTTGTGGACAAAAAGTACATATCAGCAGAGACTTTGAAAATAATGGAGGAGGAACCCAAAGTTCTACCAGCTTGGGATCCAATGGGCTCTCTTGCATGAACAACAAAGGTTTTATGTTCTTCAAGCAAAGTTAAAGTTGTTTACAAAAATATATTTGTTCCTACACTTAGCTGGATATTTCTTCTGACTATTGTGAACTAAGCATAAGATACGAAATTGTTGATTTTTGAAAGAAATATTCCTCAGAAGAAAAGACATTTTTGCCTAAGCTTCTTAAACTTGCAATTATAGGAACCATTAACAAGAAGTACCAATGTAACGGGAAAATGATATCTGTTTGAGAGGAGAATGCTGGTCAACGTTGCTGTGGGGATTGCACTGTTTTAATGATGACTGATAGTTAACTGCCAAGTGTAATTTACATTTGACTCAACAAGAGAAATAAACCGTAGAATGGCTGTCACCTGTTTCTGTTGAGTTGAAACACAGTGTGTATACACATTTAAACTGCAAGACCCTGTGTATTAGCATACTTACCTTTCAGTCTTCACAAGTGCACCACAGTGTGCGATTAATTGACAATCCTAGATTGTATCTTGCCTGTTGTAACACAGAGCATATCCCTTCAGCTATTCACTGTAAGCAAGCTACTGACCACATTGACCAGCAGATAAAACCCTAAAACAGTTTTCAACTTTGGATATGATTCTGCACTGGATAACATTTACTAAATCATCCTGAGTGTGCAAGAGTTAAACTGACAACCAATTTAGGATCGTCAGTCAGATCCGCATGTTGGAAACTACATATGTTAATGTATCTGCTCTTCACAGACAGCAATAACATGTACATATGTTGCACCTGTTTCAACTTAACAGAATAACAGCCACTGTCTGGTACAATTCTCATATGTTTAAGAAAGAGATCAATGATGTATGGATTTTAAAGGCATTAAGTGATATGAGGAGAAAATGAGAATATGGCATTGAGATAGAGGATTAGCTACTATCGTATTGAATGGTACAGCAGGCTTGAAGGGCCAAGTAGTCTACTCCTGCTCCCCGTTTCCATGTTTCTTTGTCAGTATCTTGACCATTGAGATGCAACCTGCTTGGTGTAAAATATAAATTATGAATAAAGTTTGGCAGTTAGCTATCAGTTACCATTAACTGGTGCATTCCCTGTGGCAGTATTAATCTCCTTGCCAACGAATCAATACACTCCTACAGTAGAAACCTTGTTTTCCCTTGTATTTCTTGCAAATTGTCCTAATGAGTGAAATTTGAAAGATTTGTGTCTTAGGGAAATGTATGTTGTTTTTCTGCAATATTCAAATTCCATACCAGCAAATGACTACTTGTATTCCTGTTTTGTTGTCCTAATGTTTAATGTCATTTAACTGATAGTGTCCTTTTCCAACCTTGACAAAAACTGGTCAATATTTTCATTAAGTATGCCTCACATGAATTCTTTGTTTGCAAATGAGATTTATTATGTTTCTCAAGACAAAGAACAAAGATGTCTCAGAACAAACACCCAGTGACTGCATCGAGTCACCTCTGTCCAAGTATAATGTGAGGCACAGCAGTGTACAGCTGCCACTTTATATGTCTAAGTTGTCAACCGTCCATTCTAAACCTTGAGAGAAGTCTACTGTATGTCAGGTGATGACAATTTGAAGTACCATCTATTAGGCAAGAGACATTTTAAAGTCCTTGTTTTAGGAACTTCATTCTGGCACATATTTCCTAGAAGAGAGTGTATGGTGAAGAATATTATCCCTTCTTTCGTGAGTTGTCTGGAGTTGGCAGAGCACGTAGTGAGGTGGGAGGGTAGCAGAGCAGCATTCTGTTGCTTTCTCACCTCTGCCAAACTTAAGTCAAGGATGGGAAGACCCATGGAAAATTTTCCATCTCACACCCAAAGTGAGGCCCATCTCACTAAGCATTTAATGACCACTTAAGGACCTCATCTTACCACTGTTAGTATTAAGCCAGCAACAGACTGGCCAGTTGGGAAGCACAAACGAAAAATCTGTGCAGTCTTCATCTGGTCTCTGACTGGGTAGGGATGGGGAGCCCTTTGTGCAAAAGACACTCAATGCCTACTCAAGGCAGATGTAAGTGAGGAAGGACTGCTGAATGCCGATCTGCTCCTGCCCACCAGCCTTAGTGCCGACACCGTCTCCTCCACAGTACCCAACCTGCGAAACCCCTCCCATTATCATCTCTGATCTGAGTGGCTCCAAGATTCTGGGCCTTTGGTGGCCAACATGACCACCTCCCCATTGACAAGTGCTGAGTGCAAAAAGTCACTGGCATTTCACCGACTGGCTGAATAGCACTTTCTGATCTTGATCTTGGAGCTCTGATCTTGTTGAGGGTCTTCCACTAGAGGTCTCCCAATTGCCTGAGTGGCGTATAGTACTGATGGGCTCTTCCCTGGAGAGCTAGCTGGGGCTCCTGCCCTCTAGCTGACTGGCAATTCCCCAAATCCATGGCTGTATCTTGCCTCATCACATTCACATTTTTCATTATTCCTGGCCTTAATTTCAGACGAAAGAACTTGTTTCAAACCAACAATTTTTTTTAAAAAGAAAAACAACCATTTTCTACCAATTTTCACTATTACTGCAATACACAGGTCATTGTTCTTTCCTCTCCTTAAATCTTCCAAGGACAGTGATTCTCATCTCGAAGGGAGGGTGAGAGATCTTGTTCCAGGCCTCACCGAAAACCACAATGAAGTAAATTACAAGGATGTATACAAATAATGTGGCGTAACGGACCTTCAAATTCCTTACCTACCTCTAGCTGACATCTACTTTGAAGTGTGCAACAGAAATTCTGGAATTCACTGCGTGGGAGTTGCCATGTGCTTTCATTTTAAAGTATTTGTTGTCCCAGTACATTTGCACTGTGTCATTCTTTGTTTCCTTTCGACGAGATACAAATAAAAGTCTGTTCTAAGGAACTGAGTTTGGGGAAACAGGATAGGAAGTCTGACAACCAGATTGCTACACTAGCAGGTTTCATTCTGCACACATGGATGTAAATGTTGGTGCTGTATAGAGTGTATAGAGACAAACGATAAGAAACATTACATTGCTTTTGATGCCCTAGTATATAGATGAAATCAAGGCATGGCAACTTCATTCTGTTTTTATTTGGTATTTTGTTGCCATTTAAAACAGCATGCCTTGTCCTACAGCATTAACTACTCACAAAGAATTCTTCTCTTTGCTTTAAACTCTTAAAGCAGATCTTGACCAGAAGTATGCCAGTTAGCCAACTCCTCCAGTTGATCAAGAGGCACTCATAATCCATGTAAAAACACACACTAAGTAATAAAACATAATGCAGGGGGTTTGCTCATCACTGTTATACTTTATTTACAGCTAACTCAGTTAAATAATAATGAAACCTTGCCTTAAATAACATTTAGTGGCAGAAAGCCTTCTCAATCACACCATCACCTGACTATTTGGACATAGTGGAGATTGCGGTAAAACAGTAAACTTTGCAGTATTTAAGGCACATGGATTTTGCTGGTTTATTGAGAGTGCCAGTTAAAACAAAGTGGACTGTACTGTAATAACTGTGAATTGGTGTTGTGTGCAAAATTATTTATTTATTTTTTACAAACCCTCTCTAAGATAAGATAGCTGCCTTGTGATTATTTTGTCAGATATTAGGATAGGTTAACCTGTTTAGAGATGTTATTACACATCTCAGGGGCAGACAGGACTAGAGCCTGGGAATGCCTCGCTCAGAGGTAGGGTTACTAAAACAGCCCCACATGAACCCTGAATTTTCTTTTATCCAATCTGTGAGATTCTGTTACAAGCTGCACAAATTCCATGCTATATTGTCCTAATTGACTTGTTCAGCAATGTTGTAACATACCTCTGGAGCAGTGGGACTTGAACCTGGGGCTCCTGGCTCGGAGATAGGGACACTACAACTGCATCACAAGTACGTCTAGATTACTTTGTTATCATGTTTCAACTGATCAACCGCATATTTGATAAAGTGAATTCAAACATTTATTGTTGAAAAATGCAATGTTAAAAATTGCCAATTAACCAGTTTTTAAAATAAACTGTACAGAAGGTGAACAATATACAAAAATAAATTTTTCAGTTCAACATGTATTACAACTTATTTGGTAAAGGACAATTAAATAGAAGAAAAATAGAGGTCAGTTTTTTTTCTGCATTGCCTCTTTCAAATGTGATATGGAATGCCCAAATGCCCACACTGCACTGAGTAAAAAATGAAAGAACTGAGGATGCCGTAAATCAGGAACAAAAACAAAGTCGCAGGAAAAGCTCCCCAGTTCTGAGGAAGTGTCACTGGACCCGAAACGTTACCTCTGTTTTCTCCCTTCACAGATGTAGCCAGACCTGCCGACCTTTTCCAGCAACTTTGTTCTCCTTCTGACACTGCCCTCTGAGGTGGATGAAAAGATCCCATGGCAAAAAAGTAGGCGCGACCTGCTGACAGTGTCCTTACCAATTGTAAGACCAAACCCGTAAGAATTTACCAGACTTTCTGGCTATCATTTCAATTGTTCTTTGTGGGACACTGACGTGGACAAAGTGGCTGCCAGGTTTAATACATTACAACTGTGGCTGTAAAGTTCTTTTGGGTATAAAAGCAAGAAATAAAGTGCTTTTGGAACTTTCTACTCCCATTCTGCAGTCAGTTTGTGCCCGGGTGTCCTTGGCGAAGGAGCACATGGTGTCCATCAATGCTGTCGATGCCTTCAGAGAGAGGTGGGCACTGCAGGGGATACGGTATTTATTTTCCCCTCCAACTCCAATCTGATTTAGTCCCTTCCCACTGTCCCTACCCCTCCCTCACTTTTGATGGTTTGCATTGCCCTTAATGGGCATTGCATGTAAGTACTTAATTGGCTGGTTAATGATAAGAAGAGTGAGAGTAATTTGCAGCTGGGGCAAACAAAAGCATTCAGTTGTGTATAAGAACACTAGTGGATGTAAGAAATAAAAAGAAAAACAAAAAAAAGTTTAAAAAAATCAAGTGCTTCTCATATAGAATCCCTCAAGTGTGGAAACAGGCCATTCAGCCCAACGAGTCCATAATGACCTCCAGAACATCCAACCCAGACCCATCTCACTGTAACCCACCTAATCTACACATCCCTGAACACTGTGGGCAATATAGCATGGCCAGTCCACCTAACCTGCACATCTTTGGACTGTGGGAGGAAACCAGAGCACCCAGAGGAAACCCGTGCAGGCACGGGGAGAATGTGCAAACACCACACAGGCAGTTACCTGACAATGGAATCAAACCCAGGTCCCTGACCCTGTGAGGCAGCAGTGCTAGTCACTGGGCCTCTGTGCTGCCTTAGTCACAGTGATGGGAATAAACCATTCAGTTGTGTGTACGAGCACTTCTGGACTTAAGAAAAGTGCTGTTGAGGTGTCTTGAGATCATGAAAGGTGCAACATAAAATGCAATTTTTTTAATGTTTGGAAGGGTGCCAGCTCATATGTTTTGAATATAAAACAGCTCCACCCACCTATCTTTGCCATAAATAAGTCACTCTCATAAAACCGTTTCCACAGAAATGAGCTATTGAAACATGCACACAATGTTAAACACAAGAGGCCAAACTACAAACACAATTTACTTTACATTTTAGAAAAAAAAACAAGCAATAAATTGCTTACTCTCCAAAGCGGCCAGGGTGATTCAAAGCAATAAAAATACATCTGCTGCATCTATTATCGATCAGTTTTGCCTTTGCACCATGGTACAACAGGTAGAGCCCGCTGTTGATTTACAGGTTCACAATTAAAAATTGCAAAAACAAAATGAAGAGAGATCTGTTTGTCAAAGTGTGTGTTTCCACGTTCTTTTCTGCATTGGGTTAATGGGAATGGGAAACAAGTTTGTAAAATAGTTAACAATATGTATGAAAAGTTTGCAAGGTTTGGGGTTGTTATTTCATTTGTCAATTTTTCAAGAAATGTCCTTGCCTTTTTTCTTTTCACCTTCAATAAAATATTAGGCTGAGCTTTGTTTGTATCTGAGCAACATGTACAATGGCAAGTCATTTGGAAATGTATGGTGAAATTTTGGAAAAAGAGATTTTCAGAGAAATTAACATATGATCCTGTAATAAGGTGTAGAGCTGGATGAACAAAGCAGGCCAAGCAGCATCAGAGGAGCAGGAAGGCTGATGTTTTGGGCCAAGACCCTTCTTCGGAAATGGGGGTGGGGAAGGGAGTTCTGACATAAATAGGGAGAGAGGGGGAGGTGATTAGAAGATGGATAAAGGAGAAGATAGGTGGAGAGGAGACAGACAGGTCAAAGAGGCGGGGATGAAGCCAGTAAAAGTGAATGTAGGCGGGGAGTTAGGGAGGGGATAGGTCACTCCAGGGAGGACGGGCAGGTCAAGGGGGCAGGATGAGGTTAGTAGGTAGGAGATGGGGGTGGGACTTGAGGTGGGAGGAAGGACAGGTTAGGGAAGCGGGTACAAGCTGGGCTGGTTTTGGGATGCAGTGGGGGAAGGGGAGATTTTGAAGCTTGTGAAGCCCACATTGATACCATTGGGCCACAGGGTTCCCAAACGGAATATGAGTTGCTGTTCCTGCAACCTTCGGGTATCATCATTGTGGCACTGCAGGAGGCCCATGATGGACATGTTGCCTAAGGAATGGGAGGGGGAGTTGAAATGGTTCGCGACTGGGAGGTGCAGTTGTTTGTTGTGAACCGAGTGTAGGTGTTCTGCAAAGCAATCCCCAAGCCTCTGTTTGGTTTCCCAATGTACAGGAGGCCACATCGGGAACAGTGGATACAGTATACCACATTGGTAGATGTGCAGATGAATATCTGCTTGATGTGGAAGGTCTTCTTGGGACCTGGGTTGGGGGTGAGGGGAGGTGTAGGGGCAGGTTTAGCACTTCCTGCGGTTGCAGGGAAAAGTGCCGGGTGTGATGGGGCTGGAGGGGAGTGTGGAGCGGACAAGGGAGTCACGGAGAGAGTGGTCCCTCTGGAAAGCAGATAAGGGTGGCAGGGGAAATATGCCTTTGGTGGTGTGGTCGGATTGCAGATGGTGGAAGTGTCAGAGGGTGATGCGTTGGATCCGGAGGTTGGTGGAGTGGTATGTGAGGACGAGGGGGATTCTGTTTTGGTTTTTTTTTATTGCGGGCATGGGATGTGAGGGACGAGTTGCAGGAAATGTGGGAGACACGGTCGAGGGCGTTCTCGATCAGTGGGAGGGAAGTTGCGGTCCTTGAAAATTGAGGACATGTGAGATGTTTGGGAGTGGAATGCCTCATCCTGGGAGCAGATGTGGTGGGGGCAAAGGAATTGGAAATAGGGGATGGCATTTTTGCAGGAAGGTGGGTGGGAGGAGGTGTATTCGAGGTAGCTGTGGGAGTTGGTGGGTTTGAAATGGATATCGGTTTCTAGGTGGTTGCTGGAGATAGAGACAGAGAGGTCCAAGAAGGAGAGAGAGGTATCAGAGATGGTCCAGGTGAACTTGAGGTCGGGGTGGAAGGTGTTGGAGAAGTGGATGAACTGTTTGAGCTCCTTGTGGGAGCACAAGGCCGTACCAATACAGTCATCAATGTTACGGGGGAAGAGGTGGGGTTTAGGGCCAGTGTAGCTACGGAAGAGGAATTGTTCCACATAACCTACAAAGAGGCAGGCATAGCTTGGGCCCAAGCACGTACCCATGGCCACCCCCTTTGTCTGTAGGAAGTGTTAGGAATTGAAAGAGAAGTTGTTGAGGGTGAGGACGTGTTCGGCTAGGTGGATGAGGGTGTCAGTGAAGGAGGACTGGTCAGGCCTGCGGGACAGGAAGAAGCGGAGGGCCTTTAAGCCATCTGCTGGGGAATGCCAGTGTGTAAGGACTGGATGTCCATGGTAAAGATGAGGTATTGGGGAGCGGGGAATCGGAGGTTTTAGAGGAGGTGGAGGGGGTGGGTGGTGTCACAGACGTAGGTGGGGTATTGCTGGACCAAGGCGGTAACAAACAGCTACACCTCCCAGTCACAAACCATTTCAACTCCCCCTTCCGCTCCTTAGATGACATGTCCATCCTGGGCCTCCTGCAGTGCCACAACGATGTCACCCAAAGGTTGCAGGAACAGCACCTCATATTCCGCTGGGGAACCCTGCAGCCCAAGGGTATCAATGTGGTCTTCACAAGCTTCAAAATCTCCCCTCACCTACCGAATCCTAAAACCAGCCGAGCTTGTCCCCGCCTTCCTCACCCTGTCCTTCCTCCCACCTCAAGCCCCACCCTCATCTCCTACCTCCGAGCCTCATCCTGCCCCCTTGACCTGTCTGTCCTCTCTAAACTGACCTGTCCCATCCCTAACTCCCCACCTACACTCACCTTTACTGGGTCCATCCCCGCCTCTTTGACCTGTCTGTCTCTTCTCCACTATCTTCTCCTCTATCCATCTTCTATCCGCCTCCCTCCACTCTATTTATTTCAGAACCCCCTTCCCCTCCCCCATTTCTGATGAAGGGTCTAGGCCCGAAACGTCAGCTTTCCTGCTCCTCTGATGCTGCTTGGCCTGCTGTGTTCATCCAGCTCTACACCTTGTTATCTCAGCTTGTCCAGCATCTGCAGTTCTTACTATCTATGATTCTGTAACCAAGGTTTGAACAGGAAGATGTGAATCTCAGTAGTGAACATCAAGAGGTGTATTTGCATGCCTTTACCCAATCTCACCTAATCACTGAAATGTAGTTTCTATTCTCTCACCGGTCAGAGTGAAACTAGACAGCAACAATTTCCAAAGTGGAAGTCAGAGAGGGTACCTGGTTTACATCCTCACAGCATATCTCCAACCCACAAGTTGTTCCCCACGTCAATCTGATACTTTGGAGTGCAGCAGCACCATTCACTGTAATGCTGCTGTCAAACAACTTTGTGCATAGCGATATACATCTGTCTCATGGATATGGCTAGGGTTTATCTAAAGCATCCTCTCTTAGTGCTCACTCACTTAGCTCTCTGCTCACAGCATCTCTGCATGCATTGTCTAACTTTTTTTTACATTTTGCTGCCTCGTTTGGAACTTTCAGGGTCGCAGTCCTTCCATGTTGATTTGTCTTCTAGTGCAGACACAAAGCCAGGCAGCTCGCTACAGTTGTCAGCAGTCAAAAGGGTAGATATGTTATTGTGTGGGTGTGCCATGTCAATGTCACACTGCAGCAGGTTCCAGCAGTGTATGTGACAAACGCATACTGAGAATGCGCTTCAACCAAACGGCCACATCTCAAAGTCCTAGGGGAGCTGTCTTCAGTCAAGTCATAAGCAGCTGCCTTTAGTCAATGGTAAAGGCACAGTGCGTCAAAGACATTGTTTGATCTCAACCCAAAAACTTGGACATGGTCAGTTTGCCACTTGGGGCTTTCAGGGTCAGAGAATCTTTTTTTTGTTTACAGTCCAGGGTCCAAAGTCGGTCCAGTTCAACCAGTCTGTGAGTTAGTCGAAAGCTGCAAATGAATCACTCACAGATCTGTTCAGTCACCAGCTGAGGCTATCATTCCCAGTTGGTGAGATAGGGTGAGCTCCAGTCAATCCAGGGAATTGAAATTCTAGTTAGTTGGGGTTGGGGGTGAGGAGGGCGGGTTGGTGTCACAGGAGCCACTGCTATGGACTTTGCTGGGGACTTTGGAGAATTCATTTGTGGGGATTGGGAGCAGCATGCAGAATTATAATTGTGAAGGTGGAGGCATGGGGGAATCCAACTAAATAGAGGGGAGATGCAAGAGCATGGCAAAAGGTACGACAGAAGAAGTCATTGATTACCCTGGTTTTAAGGTGTGGGTGTGTGTGTGTGTATGGGTGGGGGGAGTGTGGGGCTACAGCTCATGATTATGTTTGACATGACCGAGCTGTATGCCTGGGGTTCTGGTGGTGAATGGGAAGATGAGAATTTCAATAAGCATGTTGGGTGGGAACTTGGGAAGAGCAAACAATGAATGCAAGGAAAAAAGGTACTTAGAGGTTTAGGGAGGGAGCAGGGAACTTAGCCAGACAGGCTGAGCCTGTGATTCACTCTACAAAACACTTACTTGAGTTGTCTTGCATCTTCATCCAAATCATGAATGAGCAACGAAAATACTCAGCACATCAGGTCTGGGACGAGTGTGTATTCTTTCTCTGAGGGACAGGGCTCTGCTTTCTGCAATATGAGGCCCTTTGACGGGCAATAGCATGAAACAGACACCCACCAAGTAATGATGAAGGACATCACAAATGTGAACCTCATGCATTGTCTTACAGAGCTGGCTAGTGATCAGGGCCCCAAGCACCTTTGACAACATTATTCAACATTACAAATCAATCTTATTCATGGCCATGAAGCACATGCAATGTCTTACAGGATAGAAAGATTCACCCTCATTGCCAATCACTTTCTCAGGTCCCACATTCTGCAAGAGGTGCTCAGCTCACACCTTGGAACATAAAATGCCCACAACATTCACTTATGCACAATGCTGCCTTTCCTGGGTACTGCAAAGGTTTGGGGGAAAGGTTATCATTATTTCTTCCACATGCACAATCTGTTACTGTATGTTCACAAAAGGGCTTGAACAATGGACAGCAGGATCAGGACAATGATGTGTAAATTTCATATGATGATATTCCATTGGGCTCCATTACAGATGTCTCCATGTCCCAATGTTTGAAAGACTGTTCCAATGTTATTTTTGTGTACTGCAACTGCTGAATGATCACATTACTAAGAAGGCGCCTTATTTCTGATATTACTTTCATAGGCTCATTGCAACTGTCCCAGCCGTCATACGCCTTGGACTATGTGTGTTCCTGGCACCCAGCCCCCCCCACGCCACCCACTAAGTGACCTTTCAGTGAAGTAAAGAAACAGGCACCATCCTCGAAGGTGTTAGCACACCATGGTCCCAAGAAAGATCTGGTATTGACATTTGATGCCTCCCTGTATGGAACCAGGGTGGTATTCGCTCATAGGTGGCCCAATGAAGGGGAACACCCAATAGCATATGCATCCACGTCTTCAGATAATGCAGACTGTAAATATGCCCAAATAAAGGAAGAAAATTTGGCAGTCATATTTGGAGTCAAGAAGTTCACCAATACCTTTTTGGTCCTGGAGAGACCAGCTCACAGCAGAGGATGGCATATTGTTATGAGGATCAAGAGTGATTGTGCCAAGCAAAAGTGTCTGTCAAATACTGGCTGAACTCTACCAGGGAAGTTCAGGGATCTCCAAAATGCAGATGTTGGCAAGAAATTAAGTCTGGTGGCCAGGCCTGAATGCAGAGATAGTCACATTGGTGGGACAATGCCTAGAGTGCCAACAAGGACAAAAATTACCACCATGAGTTCCCCCACATCCATGGGAATGGCTGGGTAACTTGGTCTCGGTTACTCGTCAACATCAAACCTCATTCATGGGCTCAATCTTCTTAGCCATTGTGGATGCCCGCCTAAAGTGGTTGGATGTGCATAGGGTCCATTCATCAAACCCAGGGATGATGATAGAGAAACTGCGTGCATCTTTTTCAAGAAATGGACTCCTGAAAGTGCTGGCCACAAATAACAGAATGTTATTTACCAACACAGAATTTGGTCTTTCCTAAAGTCAAATGGGATTCAACATATAAGGACAGCTCCATATCACTCATTATCTGATGACCTAGCAGAAAGAGCAGTCCAAACTTTGAAGGCTGGCTTGAAGAAATAGGCTACAGCTTCACCGATATCAAACTGTCCTGGTTCCTGTTCGATGATAGGACCATCCCACTTGCAACTACAGGAATAGCACCAGCAGAGTTGCTAATGAATACAAAACATCACACTAGGTTAAGTCTGGTCTTCCCGGATCTTGGTGGGGAGGGTGAAACAGCATCAGGAATGCCAGTGCTGGATACAAGACTACAAGAGAGACAGTTTGATATGAGGCAGGGGGTGGGGTCATGGTGAAGTTTGTTGGAAATGATCCTACATGGATAAGTGGCATGGTCATAGCGAAATCAGGACGAGTCATGTATAAAGTTTGGGTAAATGTGGGGTCCTGAACAAGCACATGGACTATATGAAAGCTGCAAATTCACATGTGCTCTGCCCCTCAGAACAGTCAGAAAGCAGTCAGAACCCATGGGTTCACCCCCTCCTTGTAGTCCTTGTAATCAGTATGTAATGGATATGATGGATGTAGTTGCCTCGATGACATTGCTGCTGGAAAAAGAATGAATTTGTACCAAGGCACTCCTGATGCTCAAGGTAAGCTCCCATGTGTTACACACCATATTTATCAGATGCCGAGTTGGAGGAACCCAACCCAATGGTAAAACATCCCAGGAGGTTCTCCAAGAAAAAAGGGCTAGCCTATGTCTGTGGACTCAGAATGGGAGGGATGTAATGATTGTAACAAGGGTAACCGGGTGGATCTCATAGAATAGGAGTTCCCTGATTGGGTCTGTTAACCTGGTCCAATCAGGGAGCCTTGGCTGACAGATGAAAAGGGGAGTGTCAGAGATACTGCCACTCTGACAGCTGACTCCAAATGAATCGTGCCCTTCTATTTACTCCTTTGTACATTCACTTTCCCAACCATCATCATCCTTGACCCCTCCACAACCCAGGCTTCTGCTTCCCTTCCCCAACCTTAAATCACCCCTCCTCCCTCTTGCAACAGTGGCCCCTTCCATCCTGCCCTGACATTCCATTGACAGGCACACCCCCAGGATGGACTGCTCCCTACCCCTTTGACCATCTTTGATGGACATCTCTGGTGAAAGACTGACCAGATGGTAGTTCTCTTTGTTACTCCCCAACTGATGATTCACCAGTCCCCAACTGCTTGCTGGGCCTGCAGGACAGATGCTGGTATGCTTCCTGGTGTGTAGTAAGACTGAACCCCTCTCCATGCTCACCCCAAGCAGCCAACAGACCATTCCCAAGCTTCTGGATGGTGAGTGGATACTGCCCTTAATTGACTGTCCCAGTATCCCCTGACTAAAAGGTGTCCCTTTTGACTCAATGGTGGGCTGCTCCCCATGGACTTTGACACATGGCCATTTAGTTGAAGCAAAAGCAGTGTGTTTGCTACACAAAGAAGATGGCACATGGTGTAAGTGTGACATAGCACAGTACCATGTAGCAAGATGCCCAATCCTTGCAATGATCACTACCATCAAGCACAACAAGCTGCCTAGCTCAGTGTTAGCATGAAACAGCAAGTCAGTGAAGAAGTACAGTTAGCCTTTATGCACTGAGTGAGGCACAAACATGCTAAAAGGCATGACATAGCAAGGCATGGTGGGGTTGCTGCAAGCATGCTTGTGGAAGAGAGCACGAGAAACGCTGACATACAACTCCATCTGTGAGCTGGCTTCCTGCCTAAGCACCAAGTCCCAGTGCCTTTGCAGCACCATATCAAGAGTAGTTGCTTTCTGGAGTTGAGAGGGTTGGCTTATGAGGATAGATTTAGTAGACTGGAACTATAACCATTAGAATTTAGAAGAAATGGGGGGTATCCTATAGAAACATATAAAATTATTGATGGAATAGATAAGATAGATGCAGGGAGATTGTTTCCACTGGTGGGTGAAACTTGAACTAGGCAGCATCGCCTCAAAGTTAGAGGGAACAGATGTAGGATTGAGTTGAGAAGGAGCTTCTTCACCCAAAGGGTTGTGAATCTGTGGAATTTCCTGCCCAGTGAAGCAGTTGAGGCTACCTCACTGAATGTTTTTAATGCAAAGATAGATAGATTTTTGAACAATGAAGGACTTATGTGTAATGGTGAGCAGTCGGGTAAGTAGAGTTGATTCCACAAAAACATCAACCATGATTTTACTGGATGGTGGAGCAGGCATGATAGGCCAGATGGCCTACTGCTGCTCCTGTTTCTTATGTTCTTATGTTCTCCAAAGTGAAGCATTAGAGTGCAAAACCATACTGCATGTGGAGCAGAGATGTGCCATAAAGGTACATAAAGGCTGATATGTGTCAGATGCCAAGGTCCATAGACATGGGTTGTTCACGACTGCTGCCCAAGAGTACCCTGAGAGGGTGGTACTGGATATTCAATATGGAGGTCCAGACGTGTAGACAACACGTTGATGTTGCCAACTGTTCGTTCTAACCTTTATGTCTAGTTTCCATTTGTTCCATGTTATGAGAATAAGTTGCATTTAATGAGGCAATATTTGGTGAGAACGAGGAATAATCCCCATTAAAGGCCATCTCACTGCTCCATAATGAGAACTCTCATCTTGATGTCTGGAAATCTGTTGGAAAATGTGGCTACTTGCTCCTAACGTCAAGAAAGGCCTTGCTAGACTTTTCATGCAATTGTCTCAGATTTCTATGACAAATTATACCATTAGGGTACTAGAAGATTCTGCCTACCATTTCTTTTTGTCCACTCTCACATTTCCATGAAAAATTGCTTGATCTCCATTAACGACCTCAACGAGAAAGTGCTGCTCTTTTTGAGCATATGTTGAACCTTTTAGATTCTCGTACACAATAATAATATCAGGGAACCAGAAAGCAGAGTGCCAAAAATGATCTGCCTGTCTATTAGAAGAAAAATGATAATGTTGATTGTGCCAGGCAAGTGGATTTGTGAGATTACATCAACTGTCAGCATGAATTAAGTGAATATTTTGGCTGCAGTTTGGAACTACATCGTTGTTCTAATGGAGTTGAAAATTGAGATTTAATATGCACAAGGAAACATCCGACAAAGTTCTTGACTATTGTATGGTCAAGTATTTTACACATAACATCTGGTAGTGGTATATTCATCTGAGAATGATTCCCTGTAAATAAAAAACTTGTTTATGAAGGCTTTACTAAAGCTCTCCACTGTCACAATGGATTAAATTGATCTGAGACAAAACATTAGATTATGGCCTTCAATTTTCACATTTTCACTGAAATAAAATGTGACCTATTAACATGCTAGGTCAGACTTTCTAAGAGAGGTGCCTGGACAGAAAGCCGCTTAAACCTTGAGACAGAAGTATCAAATCTGTTGTAGAATCACAATGTGTCCTTTTTTTAAAGAAAGGTACGAATGGCACTTGAGCCATAAGCTGGAAATTTGTTGTCATTTTTTTATTAGTGAATATATTCTACTAATCCTAAATATGCCTCGTGAACAAAATGGATACTTGACAGCAAGCACACGCATGTTAGAACTGTTCAGATATGATTAATAAAACATGAGTCTGAAGTACTCAAATATCCTATCAAAGTTGTGTGCCAAGCTGAACTAGCATAAAAGTTAAAAGTACCCCTTTCTGATCAAGGATGCCAGTAGTTTCTTCATTGTACACAGCTTTTTGATGAAAAAGCCTTTTCAATCTTCAAACACTAAGCTTTTAAACTGAGCTATTGGCATGCATCGGTAGAAGGAATAAGCTTCAAAGCAAAAGGTGACTTTGTAAATTCCTTTCTGTACAGCTGAACATTGAGTTTAACTTCTTCATTTCCAGTCACAAATATGTTGCCAAAATACATTTTAATTCCTTATGAAATAATACCTTTATTTCTTGACAAGAAACATTACTCCCATCGTAGAAATACATTTGTAATGCAATTGCTTGAAAAGAGGTAAGAAGCAAATTTGAAGGAATAGTATTAAGCAAAAATGGAATTCTAGGAAGTGAAGAGGTTAAATTTGAGCCATACACCCCCATTGTAAGATCAATACAGAAGAAACAGAATTTAACTTGGACCTGTAAGATCTGGAAACTTTAGAGCTTATGAGGCATACTTTTGAAGTGTATTACGTGTGTGCTGTTTACGGAAAGATAAATAATCACAAATAGAGCCATGATCATAATCTGTGGCAATGTGCAGGATTCAGACATGTAGGCTACACAATGTTGACTCTAGTGTTTGGTATATGTTTGATAAAATAGTAACTTGCTAGACTATAGGATTTCTTTGGCTGCTTAATTTATTCAGCATCATAGTTTTAAGAACCTTGTAAAATATATTCTGCTATTAAATATATCCAGAAATTACAGATCCCAAGAATAGTGTAGAAATGTTTGATACAATTATATGGAGATTTCATTGTCTGCTATTTTCAGAGATGTGTTAATATATTCACAAAAATTCTAACCAGTTCTATTAAGCAACACACAGAGGAGTGCCTTATGGATGTATAATCGTTGGCCCATTATTGTCAGCAACTTTTGTTTTTAGTTGTAGATGTGAACAAAATTAGAACACTGGATTGTGCACCATTGATCATTCAGATGAAGTGTAACTTCAGACATAAAAAAAACTCCTGAGGGTACCTGAGACAAATTTCCTCAATGCATTTCTGTCATATTGACCTGAGGCTTTTCTATTTTCTTGTTTCCCCAAGGGCATTACATGACTGTGCTAGGTAGTAAAGGTTGGAGGGGTGCTAGATGGAAGGTAAAGCGGGGTAGTGGGGTCAGGGAAGGGTGTTGGATGCTGTCTGGAAGTGTTTGGTAATGATGCTCCACCAATTATGAGCGTGGGGTAGCCTTGTTGAAACAGTTGATTTTTACCTCCCTGTCATTTGAGCATGTTCCTAATCAGTTATTTGTGGGGGCTACATGTGCACCTGCTTTATCCTCAGAATTCAGACATTATTGTGGATCATACATTTATGCAGCATTACCCAAACATTCTAAACTTTCAGATCTTTATTTCTCATGGATATAGGTCCTGACATACTTGGAACATGCAATAACTTAAATTGTTATTAAAAAAAGGATACTGCCAGCAATTTCCATAGTTCAATCCATGGTTGATTGGTTTGTTGTATAATTTAAGCAGTGATGAACACCTACATACTGGTTTCAGATTTAAATTTGTAAAAATACATGCACTCACACGGCTGTTTATTGTGTAATGATGTCTTGAAATGCATCAACAGAATTAATGTTTGGGAAAAAGTATTACTCAAAGGAAGGAAGGTTGTTTCACAAATAGGGGCTATTCTCATGTGCCGTCGGCTGTCAGACACAATTGATTGAATTTAGAAGCTTTTATTAATTTATACCTTTTTGATCAGAAAACTTGAATAACATTATGAGAATTGGCCAGCTTTTAAAAGGATTACCATGCAAAGATGGTATCTGTCTTCAGCCAGCTTATTCAACTATGAGGAGAGACGAGATAAGCTGGTTTTGTGCAATAGAGCAGACAAAGTCTAGGGGAATTTATTGAGTTGTGTTAAGTTCTGAGGTGCACGGACAGGGAGAAGCCTTTCTCCTCCTGGGTCAATAACCAAGGGGCACAATTTCCAGGTAAAGTGCAGAAGGTTCAGAAGGGATTTGAGGGAATACTTTCTCTCCCAGAGGATATTGGGTATCTAGAACTCACTGCCTAAAAGGATATTTAGGTGGGAACCTCAAGACATTTAAGAAGTATTTAGATGAACACTTGAAAGACCATGGCATGCAACACTAGCAGCCAAATGCTGGGATTAGAATAAACAGCCTAGCATGCCATGCTGTAGGAACATTGACTCTCTATGACATCTGCTTTGCAAGTGATGGCAACTTGCAGCTAGATTTAACAAAAATGATAAATTAACTAAAAATATTAAACAAGACTTTAAGCACAGAGTAATTATGACCTTGGCCTACATCCAATATTTCATTGATTCTTTAAGGATTGCTAATTGCATGTTATTTTGTGACATAGCTGATTGGAGAGACCTGAAGTACCAAATACTACGCAAAAGTGTCAGATCAAAGTTGAGGTACCACACATTGATTAATGCATCCTAACCATGTAGCTATTAATGGGCATGAATTCAAACTCCTTAATTAAAAGGACAACTAGCTAACAAAATATAATTATTTGATAGGAGGAAAAGCGTAGGCAATCAAAAATTCAAAGAATGACACTGTGAGGCTGAGCTTGCTGATATCACACAGAGTGCATCGAATTGGCTGGTGACTGGCATCTGTGATACAGGGGTTTGTGATATGGGGATATCTGTGATAAGGGTACCTCTGAAACGGCTGAAATGGATCACCCACTTGGCATTTCTGGCTAACGATTGTTGTGAATACTTCCGCCTTATCTTTTGCAGTGATGTGCTGGGTTCCCCAAACATTGAAAATGGGGATGTTTGTGGAGCTGCTTGAGGATAAAGTGAAATATGTTTTCCCCTCTTGTTTGTTTCCCACCACTTGCCTTAGAACCAGTCTGGCAGCAATGTTCTTTACTACTTGACCAGTTTAATCAGTAATGGCATTGTCAAGTTATTCTTGATGGTGAGTCTTGAAAGCCCCTTCCAAAATATATTTCGTGCCCTTGCCACCCTCAGTGTTTCCTTCAAGTGATGTTCAACATGAACAAATATTCACTCATCAGCTGAGGGAGGACAGAACATGGTAATCAGCTGGACACTTCCTTGCCCACGTTTGATCTGATGACATATGTGAAATCAACGTCGAGGGCTCCCAGAGGAACTCCCTCCCAACTACTTGCCACTGTGTCTTCACCTCTGCTGTGTCCACCCTATCCATGGCTAAGGAAATATCCAGGAAGGGAGATGGTGGTGGGACATTATCTGTAAGGTAGGAATCCATGAATATGACTATATCAGTCTTGACTAGTCTATGGACAGCTCTGCCAATTTTGGAAATATGTCAGTAAGGAGGGCTTTATGGGGTCAAAAGGGCTGCATTTGCCATTGTCATTTCTGGTACCTTTGTTGATGCCAGGTTGTCCATCCAGTTTCATTCTTTTTCTGAGACTTCTAGCAGTTGTTGCAAGTGAATAGATCGCTAGGCTATTTCAGAGGGCAATTGAAAATTAAGCCCAATACTGTGGATCTGCATGTAGGCCAAGCCAGGTATAGATGCCAGCTTTCCTTCCCTAAAGGATATTAGTGAGCCAGATGTATTTTTACAAATATCAAAAATGGTTGCATTCTCATTACCAGACTTTTAATTTCAGGTCTTAATTGAATTCAAATTCCACCCTCTGCTGTAATGTGAGTCAAACCCAGTTCCCTCGCACATTTCCTGGGTCTCTGGATTAATAATTCAGTGACTACATTTCTATACCATTGCCACCTCCAAATAGAGGTCAGAAGTATCGAGATTTGTAGTCCAGTTGCATCAATAGAAATTAGCCATTATTTGCAGCTCATAATAGTCTTCCAGTTATTTTACTTTGTTTTTAATTGCCAGCACACCTCCTATAGTATTGCTCATGGTATTGCAGCACAGATAATCACAATATTGTAGAGCTACAGCACCACCTACAGATCCCAACCTTCAACAATAGTGACATCAGGATCAGTTTACATAGGAAATTCCTATTAAGAGGGTGGAGGGAAGGAATTCCTTCACTTTGTCTAACCTATACCCCTATTGTTCAATGTTAAATCAATGTTAAGGATTTTCAGAGACAGATCTATCCAACTATATAGTAAGTTATCACAATCAGTTCTGAAAAAAAGTCAGATCGGACTTGAAACATTAACTTTGTTTCTCTGTCCACAGATGCTGCAAGGCTACTGAGTTTCGGCAGCATTTACTTTTTTTGTTTCAGATCGCCAGCATCCACGGTACTTTACTTTTCATTGAGTATATCCCAGTGCACATGCTGGTAGGGCAGGACATATTTGGAAATGCAGATCTGAGGCTGTGGATATGGCAGTTCCATGTGATTCTTTAAGCAGGAACCTTAGCGGGGGTATTGCTTGACTGATTTGTAGCATCGTCGTCTCACCTTTGGTACTAACAGTCAGGCTACAACAATGTAGGGTTAAATATGCTGGAATGTCATGAGACCTTACTTGAACTGATCTGACACCTGAATCTTTGCTAACTGTGTTTTGGAATGGATGTTTCACATCTGAATAGACAGCTTCAGAGATTGTTAGAGGTTTATATATTTTTAATCAATGTGTGAAAGAGTCAAAGTCATACAACATGGATCCAGACCCTTCAGTCCAACTCATCTAAACCAACCATATTCCCACATTTCTGGTCCTGGTACGAGTTGAACCCAAGCCTCCTGTTTCAGAGATAGGGAATCTATCATCGTGCACCATCTGACGTAGAACTGGATTAAAATGAAAGCTAGTGTGTTTATTGTGTATGACATTTTTGTTCCAATTAAACAGTAATGTATCAACTGAATTTAAGTTCATGAAGACAGGGTTATCTCCAATAGCATAACCTCTGGACTACCACAACTTTTTAACAAAAAAGATAAATACACTTTTTAAACTCATTCTTGCTAGGAAAAAATCTTTTAGGTCAATGCTGAATCAGTCACTTCTTTTACTAAAATTTCCAATTAGAAGGGAAAATGTTAGTTGATTAGCAATGGACTTACATATATGTGGCCTTCAGTTTGATAAGTTAATGTCATTTTTGCCCAGGAAAACAGTTTAATGGAATAAAAACTTAATGTATGGTCATGCTATAAATGAGATAATAAGTGAGTTTTGAGAAGATTTGTAGCTCAGGTTGAGGTTCTGGATGTAAGTTTGCTCGCTGAGCTGGAAGGTTCATTTTCAGACGTTGTCACTTATTTTTAATTTAAAAATATACTTTATTCATAGAATGTACAAAAAATAAAACATTTATACATCTACCCAGTCATGCAAGCTGCTCCGGGTTACCTAGGGGGTACGTACACCAACTAAAGGAAAAAAATAAAAGAAAAATAAAGAAAAAAAAAACAAAGCAAAGAAAATACCCCAGCAGTCGTCTCCCCGCACAGTCCCTGTTGGCCCCCTGACCAGTTGGGGAAGGCGCCAGCTGGGCCCAGTTACCAGATAGGGCCCTTGTTTCTATTCTGGATGAGGGGTTTCATACGGTGGTCTTTCCCCACCGCGCCTTGGTGGCAGCTGCCCCAAGCTTTAGCGCGTCCCTCAGCACGTAGTCCTGGACCTTGGAATGCGCCAGTCTGCAACACTCAGTCGGGGTCAGTTCTTTCAGCTGGCAGACCAGCAAGTTGCAGGCAGACCAAAGAGAGTCTTTCACCGCATTGATGGACCTCCAGGCGCAGTTGATGTTAGTCTCGGTGTGCATCCCGGGAAACAGCCCGTAGAGCACGGAGTCCCGTGTCATGGAGCTGCTCGGAATGAACCTCGACAAATACCACTGCATCCCCCTCCAGACCTCCTGTGCACAGGCACACTCCAGAAGGAGGTGATCGACAGTCTCGTTCCCCCCGCAGCCGCCCCAAGGGCAGCGTGCAGTGGCGCAGAGATTCCGGGCATGCATAAAGGATCTCACTGGCAGAGCCCCTCTCACTGCCAGCCAAGCAATGTCCTTGTGCTTGTTTGAAAGTTGTGGTGATGAGGCATTCTGCCAAACGACTTTGGCAGTCTGTGTGGGGAACCACACGATGGGATCCACCCTCTCCTTTTCCTGAAGGGTCTCGAGGATACTACGTGCTGACCACTGCCTGACGATCTCGTGGTCAAAGGTGTTTCCTTTCAAAAATTTCTCCACAACGGACAGGTGGTACGGGACGGTCCAACTACTTGGAGCGTTCTGCAGCAACGAGGCCGGGCCCATCCTTCGCTACACCGGGGACAGGTAGAACCTCAGTAAGTAGTGACACTTGGTGTTTGCGTACTGAGGATCTACGCACAGCTTGATACAGCCGCACACAAAGGTAGCCGTCAGGGCGAGGGTGGCGTTCGGTACGCCCTTTCCCCCATTTCCCAGGTCTTTGTACATGGTGTCCCTGCAGACCTGGTCCATCCTCAACCCCCAAATGAAGTGGAAGATGGCCCGGGTGACTGCAGCAGCGCAGGTCCAGGTAATAGGCCAGGCCTGCGCCACATACAACAGTACCGAAAGCCCCCCGCACCTGACAACCAGGTTCTTACCCGCAATGGAGAGGGACCAGAGCATCCACCTGCCCAGCTTCTGCTTCAATTTGGTGATACGCTCCTCCCAAGTCTTAGTGCACGCCCCAGCTCCACCGAACCAAACACCCAGCACCTTCAGGTAGTCTGTCCTGATGGTGAAGGGGATGAAGGAGCAGTCGTTCCAGTTCCCGAAGAACATGGCCTCGCTCTTACCCCTATTGACTTTGGCACCCAAGGCCAGTTCAAACTGGCCGCAGATGTCCAACAGCCTACTCACCGACCGATGATCGGTGCCGAAGACAGTGACATCGTCCATGTACAGTGAGGTCTTGACCTGAAGGCCTCCGCTGTCTGGGATAGTCACGCACTTCAGGCTCACGTCCTTCCTGATGGATGCGGCGAAGGGCTCCACACAGCACACGAACAAGGCAGGAGAGAGCGGGCAGCCCTGCCTGACTCCAGATCTGACGGGAAAACTGTCTGAATCCCACCCGTTGACCAAGTCTGCGCTAACAGTGTTGGTGTAGAGCAGCTGGATCCAATTGCGGACGCCCTCCCCGAACCCCAATTTGGAGAGGACGTCCCTCATGTAAGTATGAGAGACCCTGTCAAAGGCCTTCTCCTGGTCCAGGCTGACGAGGCAGGTGTCCACCCGCCTGTCCTGCACGTAGGCGATCGTATCCCTGATGAGCGCGAGGCTCTCAGCCATCTTCCTGCCCGGCACAGCACAGGTTTGGTCAGGGTGAATCACCGACTCCAGGACAGACCTGACCCGGTTGGCTATGACCTTGGCCAGGATTTTGTAGTCCACGTTCAATAGTGAAATGGGACGCCAATTCTTAATTTCTTCCCTCTCCCCCTTCCTCTTGTAAATGAGAGTGATGGTGCCCTTCCTCATGGACTTGCACATTTCCCCTGCCCGAAGCGCACTATCGTACACCTCCAGCAGGTCCCGGCCGACCAGGTCCCACAGAGTGGAATACAGCTTGACTGCTAAGCCGTCGCTCCCGGGAGTCTTATTCCTCTCCAAGGACTTGAGAGCTCTGGTCAGCTCATCCAGGGATATCGGCCGGTCCAGCCACTCCCTCGTGCCGTCGTCTAAGACCTCCGTGATAGACGACAGGAACAACTCGGAGGCTCGGTGGGCTTCGCGTTGTATGCTGATCCTCAAAATGTCGGGCCGAGACGACGTCACCGAACCATCGTCCTCCTTCAGCCGGCTAAGCACAGAGCTCTCTTTGTGCACCTTCTGAAAGAAGAAACGCGAGCACGTCTCGTCCCGCTCCACGGAGCGGACCCTGGACCGGAAGATTATCCTGGAGGCCTCCGTGGCGAAGAGCGAGGCTTGCTGGCCCCTCACCTCGCGGAGGTCCTCCGTGACATCGACCCCCATCGACTGCAGAAGGAGCAGGTTCTGCATCCTTTTCTGGAGTCGCGACAGCTTTCCCCGCCTCTCTCTCGCCTTCTGAACACCCTTGAGGACAAAGAACCTCTTGATGTTCTCCTTCACCGTCTCCCACCAGTCGCCCGGAGACTCAAAAAGGGGTTTCACGGTTCTCCAACCAGCATACTCCCTCTTAAGCTCCTCGACGTTCTCTGGGGTCAACAGAGTCATGTTGAGCTTCTACATCCCCTTGCCGCCCTGCTGGTCGTCCTGTAAGTGACAGTCGGCCAGCAGGAGGCAGTGGTCAGAGAAGAACACCAGCTTGACGCCGGTGGACCTGACCGAGAACGCCCATGACACAAACAGGAAGTCTATCCTTGAGCGGATAGACCGGTCTGGCCATGACCAGGTGTATCTCCGCTGCGCTCCGTCTGCAGGGGTGCTGAAGATATCGAGCTGCTTGGCCGTGCCCATCAGGAATCCGGACGTGACGTCCAGTTGACTACCCCCACCCACTGTCCCCAAGACAGATCTTCCATCTGCATCGATGATGCAGTTGAAATCTCTGCCTAGGATGACCGTCCTGGACGTAGCCAGCAGGGGTGGAAGCCGCTGCAGGACGGCCAACTGCTCACTCTGTACCGCTGGGGCGTGCACGTTGATCAGCCTCAGGGGAGCGTTCCTGCAGGTGACATCATCCACTAGGAGGCGCCCCCCCCCCCAGCACCTCCTGAACTTGAGAGATGGTGAAGTTGTGCCCCCGCAGCAGAAAAGCCAGGCCCGAGGAGCGACAGTCGTTACCCCGCTGACCAGATCGAAGGCCCACAGGTCCAGGCGCCCGACCATTTCCCGTACCTGCTGAGGTGCGGTTTCCCGCACTCCTGCAGAAACAGGAGGTCCACCTTGACGGTGGTCAGGTAGGCCAACGTGGACACACATCTTGCGGTGGACTTGACACTGCACACATTAATGCTTGCAACTCGTACTCACATTGTGGGCAGTAACCGCAGTACCCTCCCCGAGTCCAAGGTCCAGCCCCTCCATCTGTCCCTTCATGCCCTTTGCCCGGGCGAACTGCTGGACACTCTCTGTCCTCAGGAAACCGTCCGTACTGCCTTCCAGGTGGCATCTCCCCATCGGGGGTACGGAGGCAGAAGAGTCCAGCTCTGGGTCAGGTTGGGGGCATGTTGTTTCCTGCTTCCCGCCTGCAGGTTCCAGGGAGCCCTCTAGGGCCCCAGGGCACGTGGCTGTGTGTCAGAGGAAGTCTCAGGACGCCTCCCGTCACCTGGAAGCGGGGTGCTGCTTTCCTTCTCAGTGGAAGTCTTCAGCTTCTGCTTTGGGTGGGCCTCCTCCGAATCCCCCTCGTCAGAGGAGCTCTTATAGCCCCCCTGTAGCTGCCTCTTCCTGCCTGACTAGCCACAAAAAGACATGACCCACTATCTCTAGTATCCTTACATACAGATGAGGAAGGACACCACTTTGATTGGGACAACACATCCATCCTAGGACAAGCCAAACAGAGACACGCACAAGAATTCCTAGAAGCATGGCATTCCAACCGGAACTCCATCAACAAACACATTGATTTGCAGTCCATCTACCTCCCTCTGAGAAAAAGAACAGAAAATGACATCACCAACACAGGAAATGACATCAACACGGAAATGACATCACCAACCCAAGGAAACCTAAACACATAAATAGAAAGCGGGACATAACACCAGCGCTTCACTGGAAGCTCACTGACGATGTTACCTAGAATGGTGACAAAGTGTCTGAAAATGAACCTTCCAGCTCAGCGAGCAAACTTACATCCACAAGATAATAAGTTTATGTTTATTTACTTGTAAGAGAAAAATAAGCAACCAAATATTGTACAGAAACTGGCAGATTATTTGTCTATTTATGCTGAATACAGAGATATTGTAAGTCAGTGATTGAAAGATGAAAATATACCAGTTGAAGATTCATATAAGATTCATCCACTTAATTTATCAAAAACAAGGTAGGAAAGAACATAAGAGCAGAAGTAGACCATTCTGTTCGTCAAGCCACCTCTGCCATTCAGTTAGGTCATGGCTCATCACCCATCTCAAAGTTGCTTCTCAAATCCCTTGGTGTCATTTGTCTCTTGCAACCTATTGATTACTGTCTGGAATGTGCTCAATGATTGAACTCCCTTGGCCTTCTGGGGTGGATGGTGCCAAAGATCCACTGCTTTCTCAATGAAAATATTCCTCCTCATCTCAGCTTAAATGGCCTACTCCATATTCTTTCCCATTTTTTCACTCATGGGGCGTTGGCATTGCTGGCTGGCTAGCTAGCATTTATTGCCCATCCCTAGTTGCCTTTGAGAAGGTGGTGGTGAGCTGCTTGCCTGAGCCGCTGCAGTCCTTGTGTAGTAGGTAGACCCACAGTGCCATTAGGGACACAATTCTGAGACAGTGTTACTTGATTATTAACTCATCAGCCAGAGGAAACAACGTTCCTACATCCAACTTGTCACGCCCTGTAAGAATTTGTAAGCATCAATGAGATCACTTTTCAGTGTTTGAAATACTAGTGAATCAAAAGGTACCCCTGTATTTAACACTTCTTCCTCTCAAACTGTGGGTCCAGTCTATGGGGCCATTGCCCATTGAAGTCAGCTCTCCCTAGTTACTCTGCGTTGTTCATAGTTCATTTCCATCATTAGGCTAAACCTAATTACATCTAATAATTACTGTCCCCTGCACGTTACCCCAGTGACACTTGATCTGCTTGGCTCACCTCATTCCCAAGAACTAGGATGAGTCTTGCCTCCTTTGCCATTGGATTGGATACAAACTTCTGTAAAAAATTATATGTCATATGGAGAAGGGAAATTCAAAGTCATAAAATCCCTGCGGTGTAAATGGAAAGCATTCAGCCCATCAAGACTGCACTGACCCCTACCCTGTATTTACCATAGCTAACCCACCTAGCCTGCACATCACAGGCCAATTTAGCATGGCAATCCACTTAACTTGACACTGTGGAAGGAAATAAGAGCACTTGGAGGAAACCCACATACACATGGGAAGAATATACATACTCCACACAGACAACCAACCACGGTTAGAATCAAACCTGGGTCCCAAGTACTGTGAGGCAACAGTCCCATTGAGCCACCATGCCACCCTGAATGTAATCTAGGAACTCATGTCCACTCTGCTCTTTCTAGGACCACGTCCAAGTCTACATTTGGATAATTAAAGTTCCCATTCTAACTATTCTATAATATTTGCAACTCTCCATAACTTCCCTGCAGATTTGTTCCTCTGCTCCTTGCCACTAGGCTACATCAAGCAAAGTAATTGGACATTTCTTTGCTCCTTAGTTCTAGCCAAATTAATTCTATTCTTGAACTTACTGGGACATTCCTTTTTCTCCAGTCTTTCTTCCTTTGCAGAACACCATGGATTGAGACATATTTAACACCCAATCCTGCTCTTTCTTGAGCAAGGTCTCCATTATAGCCACAACATCATAACTCACATGGCAATATGCAGCTGTAACTTACCAATCTTGTCTACCATGCTTTGTGCATTCACATGTATGCTCTGTAACCCTGGTTTAGAATGTTTCAATTTCTCCTGTATTCCAACTCCACCCCAACTTGCATGTGACATAGGCAGTTTGTCCAGAGATTACTACTTTGGAAATCCTACTTGTTAATTTTCTGCCTTTTTAAAAATTGTTTAGTGGGATGTGGGCATTGCGGGCTGGGCCTGCATTTATTGTTCATCCCAGTTGCCCTTGAAAAGGTGGTGATGAGCTGCCATCTTGAACCACTACTGTCCATGTGTTATAGGCAGACCCATAGGGCCAGAATTCTAGGATTTTGACCCAGTAACAGTAAAGGAACAGCAAAATATTTCCAAGTCAGGATGGTGAGCGGCTTGGAAGGAAACCTGGAGGAGGTGGTGTGCCCATGTATCTGTTGCTCTTGCCTTTCCAGATGGAAGCATTTGTGGGCTTAGAAGGTGCTGACAAAGGATCATGGGTGAATTTGTGCCGTGCATCTTATAGATACACACTGCTGCTACAGAATGTTGGTGGTGGAGGGATGGATGCTGGTGGTTGTGGTACTTAGCTCCATAAATTCTATCTGGAGGATCAGATGTCCCTTCCTAACTCTGTTAGCAGTCCTAACATGGGCTAAGCTTTTCACTCTTCCCAGAATGATGTACTGCAGTAGCAAAGGTGACATCCTTAACCTGAGTATGAGGGCATAACATATCATCCTGGAGTTATCTCTATGGCTTCCTCTCCTGCACATGTGCTTATCTAAGTGACATAAGGTATCCATGATTCCCCACATGCCACTGGATGTGCATTCTGGGTGGCCAAATTGCCCTGTCATACCTTCAGCTTAATTTATGGCTTATTTACAAGAGGTTAGAAAGCGAAAAAAAGAAATATTCACTCAACATCTTACTTTCCTGTAACTATAAAGAGAAACCAATTTCAACAGGTTGAAAAGTTTAAAAAAAAGAACTTCCTTCTCTAATTCTACCAACTCACCAAACCCCCAGTATCTGTTCAAGGCATACTCTGCTAATTTGCACTGTGATACTCTATAATATATATATATATCCTATATATATACTAAAACTGAAGAATTAGCTGAGTTTCAGTTTATAGAAAAAGCTGTTCAAAGGAGCTTTTCTACTTCAACAGACAGTTTGCACTCCTGTGTTTAAGCCCCAGTCCCTGAATTTAAACAGCAACAGTTAAAATGTTAACTGTTCAATGTTAAATACAATCCTGGCTAGCTAGCTTCTAGAAAAAGTGTTCAGGTTTGTGTAACAATTATCAAAGCAATGTTGGTGATCTGACCAGAGAAACAAAAAGTGCTTGACAAATTCATCAGACGAAAAGTCATATTGAGCATGAAACATTAACTCTGTTTCTCTCTTCAGATATGCTGTTTGTCGTGCTGAGTCTCACCAATGCTTTCTGTCCTTATTGCTTAACTATCACGTTTCTCATATTTCATACTCATTACAGAATACTGAGAGGCATGGCTCACTGGTTAGCACTGCAGCCTCACAGCGCCAGGGACCCAGGTTCAATTCCAGCCTCGGGTGACTGTCTGTGTGGAGTTTGCACATTCTCCCCATGTCTGCGTGGGTTTCTTCCGGGTGCTCCGTTTCCTCCCACAGTCCAAAGATGTGCAGTTAGGTGGATTGGCCATGCTAAATTGCCCGTACTGTTCAGGGGTGTGTGGGTTATAGGGGGATGGGTCTGGGTGGGATGCTTCAAGTGGCGGTGTGGGCTTGGTGGGCCGAAGGGCCTGTTTCCACACTGTAGGGAACCTAATCTAAGAAAAACAAATAGATGGTACTGGATGACTGGCAGGAGATTACATTGTAATACCAAATCTGAACAATGCTTCAAAACACAAGAGAAAACTTGAATGTTTGTTTTTTTCTGCAGATGAATTGCAGGATTAGATTATTGTCCCTGGGCTTCTATTGCAGTTTAAATGGCAATTTGTTTTGACATTGCAGGCAAACACAAAGCGCCAAAGGACATTTGAGGGTATTTGGCTAATTTAGGTTATGGAATACCAGAGAATTCACCACCTCCATCATAACAAATGTATAATCAGCAAAAAGCTCAAATACACAACTTTAGAAAGTCATGTGATTTGAAATTGCTGCATGTATCCATTATTGGAAGTTATTAATATTCCAGGTTGGGACAAAGTGATGTTTGGAAGCTATGATAATTGCTTAATTTCCAGTGTTTAATTCAAATTTAAGTGAATGCCTCACACTTGAATGTCCTAAGAAGTTTAAACATGGCTGATCTGATTGCAATCTTAAATATGCATTCCTACCTCTCACAATGGCATTTCTTCCCTTTGCTTAAATATCTATCAGCCTTTGACTTACAAATATTCAAGGGCTTTGCTTCCACCATCTTTTCAGGAAGAGAATTCCAAAGGCACATGAACTTCTAAAAATAATTGTCTCATTTCTCTTCTAAATGGGAAACTCCTGATTTTTAAACAATGAATCTGGTTCTACATTCTCTCCTCAGAGAACCTCTCCACACCTACATGTGACGAGCCCTCAGGATTTCACAGATTCAATCAAGTCACCTCTTACTCTCCTAACTTCTAACAGATATAAACCTGTCCTCATTAAGACAACCAAACCATTCAGGGTACTTGTTTAGTAAATCTTCCCTGAACAGCCTCCAATGCATTTACATAATTCCTTAAATGAGTTGACTAATACTGTGCACAGATGTGGTCTCATCACTTCCATTTATGACTGAAGTATAGCCTTCCTACTTCTGTATTCAGTTCTCCTAATGATTGCAATAACCACAACAAGATCCATGAAGAATCACTAGTTAATCTCCGTCAATGAGTAGGAACTCCTTTGGTAACAGGGAATGGTCTTCACAGCTGGAACTCATCTGAATCCTTCATAAAGCAGATACAAAAGGGTGCTTGTGGCTCACTGTTAGCATCCTTACCCTTGGGCCAAGAGACCTGGGCTCAAGTCCCATCTGCTCCAAAGGTGTGTAATAACATCTTTATTACATTTTAAATAAAAGTAAAGCAGATACAATGTTGTGGTGAGTTAGTGGTGGGCAAGTTGTTCAGTTGTGTGTGATAGCACTTCTGGGTATAGAAAAGGAAAAAGCAGACCCAATGTCATGTTGTTTTGGTGATGGAAAAGTCTTTGGGTTGTGTGTGATAACACTTCCAGATATAAAAGAAAGGTCATTGGTTAACTCTGCTTTCTCTCCACAGACACCACCAGACCTGCTGAGATTTCACAGCAATTTCTGATGTTGTTACTCATGGCCCGGTTTGAAGATATCATTTTTAAACACAACACTACAGTTTCTAACATTTTCTTTATCACGGATGTTAACTGGCTTGTTGGTTCCTGCTTTTTGTCTCCTTCCCTCCTTGAATAAAGGAGTTACTTTCAGCATCTTCTAATCCAATGAAAGTTTTAGAAAATTGAATCCAATACATCAACTTTCTCATTAGTCATTTCTTTTAAGACCTTCAGATGGTGTCCATCAGGACCTGGGCACTTGCCAGCTCCCAGGTTGAACAACTTACTCATACCAGTTCTCTGGTAGTTGTGATTTTCCCAAATTCCTCTCTCCTTTCCTTTTCTTGATTTATCACTGCTTTTTGGATATTACTTTTAATCTTCTGCAATAAAGACTGATGAAATAAAAAACTGTTAAATTCATCAGTTATTTCCTCACTTTCCATTATTAATTCTCCAGTCTGACCTTGTATGTAATCAATTTTGCTAACTCTTCTTTATATTTTTATAGAAACTCTTTGTACTGTTTTCATGTTTCTGGCTAGCTTTCTTTTGTACACTAATTTCCCCCCTTTATTCAATTTTTGGTTTTTCTTTTTAAATATTATGTCAAATCTTCTGAGCTGCACCTGTCTTTGCAGAACTATATGTCTTTTTTAAGATTGGTATCATGTTTAACATTTCTAGTTAACTGAGGATGCTGGTTCCATCCCTTGCAATTTACCTTACCAGTTGGGATGTATCTATCCTGTATGTTCTGAAGCATCCCCTTTAATCCCTACCACTACATCCCTACTGACCTGTGCTTTCACCTAGTTTGCCAATTCACTTTAGCCAGATCTATTTTCGTAACCTCATAATTACTATTCATTTTTTAAAAAAGGTCTCAGGTCCACTTTTCTCTCCCTCAACCTGAAGCAAAATTATGTCTTATTATGGTCACTACCTCGGGACACCTTTATGATGAAATCATTACTTAATCTTATCTTGTTGCATTTCACAGGTCTGGCATAGCTTGCACACTGGTTGGCTTCAGAATGTGTTATTCTAAGAAACTATCCTGAAAACATCCAATGATCTGGATATCTGTGCTATCTTTTCTCTGCCTTTCTCAGTCAATATATAGATTAAAATGCCCTCTGTTCTTCTCCAGCCCTGAGTAGATATCCTGAGCCCTGGCACTGCACAAGCAACACCTTCATCTCTGATGAAGGGTCTACGCCCGAAACATCAGCTTTTGTGCTCCTGAGATGCTGCTGGGCCTGCTGTGTTCATCCAGCCTCACATTTTATTATCTTGGATTCTCCAGCATCTGCAGTTCCCATTATCTCTGATCACAATCATCTGTGCATATGCTTTTTGCTCCAGAGAATGATGTCAATCTCCTCACTGTACTGTCTCTTGTTACCACTACAATCCTTCTTAATCCCTACTTCTGCAGGTGTCCTGTAGCAAATTGCCAACATCAGTGAGTTCATTCTCCCAGCAGCCCACATTCTCAATTAGACAAGTTGAATTAATCTGAAACCAGTTGGACAATTGCAAAGGCTAAGGCTGTGTGCTCCTTTCCTCTCAGTCTCCTTACCTGCTTCACCCACAGTCCCTCATGTCCTGGTACACAGACCAAAACAGAAAACCCTAAGACTGCCTCTTGGCACAAAGAATTCAGGTAAGTTCTCCTTTACCCTGATATATTGTGGTTTGTGTAGTTCAGGTGTCAGCTCATAAGGTCTGAGCTGACACTGTTTGAACTTCACGCATGTACTACAGATGTGTTTGATCTCGGTCAAATTGATATCCAGTGACTCCTACAAGCTGCAACCTTGACACTAGGCCTGCCATCCTCAAGATATTCTAAGGATATACTTAATTATTATTACCAACATTAAAATTAGTCAGTTAAATCTAAATTTAGTTAGGTAACAGTACCTGAGAAGGAAAAGAAACCACTGCTAGTGATTTTATAGCTGGGACTGGATAGATAAAAGAACAGTCAAGACCAACCCTCTATCCCAAGTGAATACTTTGGAGAGGATTTGAATGAGGATTGTATGATGTACTGTGTCCAGCTAGAGCCCAGCCATCAAATGTTAATGAAATGTAGCTCTCAGAATGAATCTACGGGTTGTTGGCTGGCATGGGTCTGCAACTATTCACCCACAGTCTACTTAAGGTAAAAATCTAACTCAAATTCTTTTCAGTCAAGCGCCCAAATATTACAAATGCTGAAACCATTGAAATCACAGGACCAAGGAAGGAAGGAGGACTTTAGCAATATCAGGTTATCTCAAAACTCTTTACATAGAACATAGAACAATACAGCGCAGAACAGGCCCTTCGGCCCTCGATGTTGCGCCGACCTGTGAACTAATCTAAGCCTCTCCCCCAACACTATCCCATCATTATCCATATGCTTATCCAAGGACTGTTTAAAAGCCTCTAATGTGGCTGAGTTAACTACATTGGCAGGCAGTGCGTTCCATGCCTTTACCACTCTCTGAGTAAAGAACCTGCCTCTGACATCTGTCTTAAATTTATCACCCCTCAATTTGTAGCTATGCCCCTTGTACAACCTGAAGTCATTATCCTTGGAAAAAGACTCTCACTGTCCACCCTATCTAATCCCCTGATCACCTTGTATGTCTCTATTAAATCCCCTCTTAGCCTCCTTCTCTCCAATGAGAACAGACCCAAGTCCCTCAGCCTTTCTTCATAGGGCCTGCGATCCAGACCAGGCAACATCCTGGTAAATCTCCTCTGCACCTTTTCCAATGCTTCCACATCCTTCCTGTAATGGGGCAACAAGAACTGCACGCAATATTCCAAACGAGGCCGCACTAGCATCTTGTACAGTTGCAACATGAATGAAATGTTTTTGAACTACATTGCTGTTGCCAATTTGAGACATCACTCTCCTAAAAACAGCAACAAGTGTATGTTTCAGATAATGATAAATGTTTTCAGTTTTCTTGGTTGAGGCATAAGATATGGCAAGAACTCCTTACAAAGTAGATCCATGGAACCACTTACCAGAGAGGGTGAACATTGCTTTGATTTAATATCTCATCTGAAAGACTGTACTTCCTCAGAGCTGCAATGGAGTGCCTAACCAGATCTTGGCTCAAATGTCTAGAAATTGATGTAAACCCAATACCTTTTGACTCCGACCTTTGGTGATGCTCAATAATGGAACAATTGCATGTGATTGGGTGAAGTGAAAAATTGAAAAGGGATTAATAAATTTAATCTCATGCCTTAGTCAGACTGCTTTTCTTATCCTGCTCTGAAAGCTTCTGCATATGAAGGATGTCAGATGATAATTTCAGGCTGATCAGCCTGCTTCTCCAAAGCAGCAAAGCTGCAGAATTGTTAACAACATGATTTATATTGTGGTTTTTTTATGTGGTTACACATGTATGTAATAACATTGAAATGACCTTAATGCCAGTGGTCAGAGCTGTGCAACAAAGCCTCAGTGTGAGATAAAAATCAGTATAAGGCATAATGTTACTTTTGTATACTTCTCTTATTCACATCCCATCAAAGGCATGTCCTGATTCAGCACCTTTTCTTCTTTGGGACACTCATCTCAACTAGCCAGAAATGGAGTAAATGAGGTGGTTGAAGCACACATGTTGTATTAAGTGATGCAGTTTCACAAATTAAGCTTAGTCAGATAGTGGAAAACTACCTCAAGGGGATGTAGTAGTTTCACACACTTCAGCTTCACACACGTATCTGACCCGATAATTCAGTGAGCTACAGACATCCAACTTAATGCTGGGGATCTAGGTACCTCTGTTAATGTTAGCAGAGAGATTATAATTTCTTTATTAAAATTAAAATGTACCTGCCATTTATCAATTACTAAACATTAACTAGTCCAAGCATAGATACAGGAGCTGAATTGCAGTGATGAGTGACTGAATGGTCACCTTTGATACCAAGGCAATGTTTTAGTGAAATGCCAAGCAGCCATTGAAAGAAACGGAAATTATTGAGAGTCTGGTGTAAAATTTTCAGCTGGTTGGAGTGATATATTGCAAAGCAAGATGGTTTTGACCGTTGAAGACTAATCCTCTCTGCCTAGAACAGCTCTGCAGGAGTTCCTCAGGGCAGCACCCTAGGTCCAAATATTGTGAGGTGCTCTGTCCACCATCTATTCTCTATGATCAGATCAGAACCCAAATGTTCACTGACAGTGATAGAGCATTCAGTACCACTTGCAACTTGTCAGGTGCTAAAGCAGTCAATGCTCACTCACTGCAAGCACTTGAGAGTTTCCAGAGTTGGCACATAAATATCTGGTCACAGAGGTATCAAAAATGATCAGGCAAAAATCTTCTCCAATAAGAGTGAGCGTAATATTGTATTGACATCGAATCACTTTACCATAACTACAACTATCATTGACCAGAAACTGAACTGGACCGGCTATGTAAATACTGCGGTTACAAGAGTAGGTCAGAGCTTGGGACATTGGTGGCGAGTAACTCACCTCTTAACCTTCTAATGCCTGTCCACCATCTACAAGGCACATGTCAGACTCTCCATGTGCCTGAATGAATGAAGGTCCAACAGCAATCCAGAAGCTTGACAGCATCCAGGAAAAAGTAGTCGCTTTTGCTTGAAACCCTTTCCAACACTTTCAATATTCACTCCCTCCACAACACACAGTGACAGCAGCGCATAGTGTCCACAGAGGCACCACAGAAACTCACCAAGGTTCCTGCTATATCACCTTCCAAACCCACAAATTCTACCACCTAGAATAACAAGAGAAACAGATGCATGAGAGCACTATCAAATGCAAGTCTCCATCCATGCCCACTCCATCCTGACTTGGAACTGTATCACTGTTCCTTCAGTGTTGTTGGGTCAAATCCTGAAACTCCCTCCCTAATAGCTTTATGGGTGTATCTACTCCCCATAGACAGCAGCAGTTCAAAAAGGAGCTCACCATTGTCTCCTCAAGGGCAAGTAAGGATGGGCAAAGATGCAGGTCTAGCCAGCAATGCACATATTCTAAAAACAAATAAGAAAGACCCTAAATAAAATACATCTTGTGGTTAGGCTTTTTATAATTTACCTGTGGGATGTGTGCATTTCTGGTCAGCCAGCATTTATTGCCTGTCGCTAATTGCCATTGAGATGATGGTGATGCGCTGCCTTCTAGAACTGCTGCAGTCAATACAGTGTGGGGCTGGAGGAACACAGCAGATCAGGCAGCATCAGAGGAACAGGAAAGCTGATATTTCAGTTCAGAATCTTTCATCAGGACTGGGGAGGGGGAAGGGAGCTGGGAAATAAATAGAGGGAGGAGGGGTGGGCTGGGCGAAGGTAGGTGGGATGGTGATAGGTGGAAGCAAGTAGGATTAGTGGGGATTGGTCAGTGGGAAGGGTGGGGCTGATAGGTGGAGAAGAAGATGGGCAGGTTGAATCAAGTCAAGGAGGCGGGGATGAGAGGGCAGGTTGGATATGGGATGAGGTTGAGTGTGGGGAGATTTTGAAACTGGTGAATTCTATGTTCAAGGCCATAGGCCTGTAGGCTCCCAATATGACATATTGTTCCTCCAGTTTCCAGGTTGCATCATTGTGGCACTGGAGGAGGCCCAGGATGGACATGTCGCCAAGGGAGTGGGAGGGGAGTTACAATGGTTGATGACTGGAAAGTGTTGTTGATTATAGCATGCAGACCGCAGATGCTCTGTGAATCAGTCACCAAGTCTGTGTTTGGTCTCCTCAATACAGACAAGGCCACATCGAGAACAACGGATACAGTAGACCAGATTGGAGGATGTACAGGAAAACCCCGGTCAGACATGGAAAGATTGTCTTAGACCTGAGATAGAATTTGTTCATGTGTGAGTGCAGGGGAATGAATGTGAGTCCTTTGCTGAGGACTGACAGTTTGCCTTACATCGCAACCTCAAATTCATCTGGACCATCTATGATACCTCCCTCTCCTTACTAGACCGCTCTGTCTCCATCTCTGGTAACTGTCTCAGCACCAACATCTATTTCAAACCCACCGACTCCCACAGCTACCTTGGCTACACCTCTTCTAACCCACCCTCCTGCAAGAAGGCGATCCCTTACTCCCAATTCCTCCAAATCCACCACATCTGTTCCCAAGATGGAATGTTCGGCTCCCGCACATTGCAAATGTCCTGCTTTTACAAGGATCGCAGCTTTGCCCCTCCATTGATCCGAAATGACCTTAAACGAATGTCTTGCATTTCCCGCACTTCTGTCCCTCCCCCCAACAATAATAACAAAGAGTCCCCCATATACTCACTTACCACCCCACCAACCTCTGCATCCAGCATATCATCCTCCGTCATTTCTGCCACCTACAGTATGACCCCACTACCAAAGAGATATTTCCCTCCCCATCCCTATCTGCCTTACACAGGGACCACTCACTCCATGACTCCCTCGTCCACCCCACACACCCCACCACACTCAGCACCTTTCGCTGGAACCACAGGAGGTACTACACCTGCCCCTACACCTCCTTTCTCACCTCCATCCATTGCCCAGGACAATCTTTTCATTTCCGATAGAGGTTCACCTGTACATCTTCCAACTGATCTACTGTATCGGGTACTGCCGATGTGGCCTCTTCCACATCGGTGAGACCAAACACAGACTTGGTGACTGATTCACAAGCATCTGCAGTCTGTATGCTATAATCAACAACACCTTCCAGTTGCCAACCATTTTAACTCCCCTCCCACTCCCTTGGCAACATGTCCATTCCTGGGTCTCCTCCAGTGCCACAATGACACGACCCAGAAACTGGAGGAACAACACCTTGTATTCCGCCTCAGGAGCCTACAGCCAATGGCGTGAACATAAAATTCACCAGTTTTAAAATCTCCCCACACCAGCCTCATCCCATGTCCAAACCTCCCTCTCATCCCTGCCTCCTGACCTGATACTACCTGTCCATCTTCTTTCCTACCTACCCACCCTATCCTTCCCACTGACCGATCCCCACTACCGCTACCTGCATTTACCTATCACCATCTCACCTACCTCACCCCAGCCCCACCCCTCCTCCCCCTTTTATTTCCCAGCTCCGTCTCCCCTCCCCTGTCCTGATGAAGGGTCCTGACCCAAAATGTCAACTTTCCTGCTCCTCTAATGCTGCCTGACCTGCTGTGTTTCTCCAGCTCCACACTGTATTGACTCTGACTCTAGCATCTGCAGTTCCTGCCATCTCCAACTTGTAGGTGATGGTATTTTCATGTTTCTGCTGTCCTTGCCCTTCTAGACGGAAGTGGTCATAGGTTTGGAAGGTGCTGTCTGAGGATCTTGGGTGAATTTCTGCGGTGCATCTTGTAAATAGTACACACTGGGCTTTTTTACATCAGTGGTGGATGGAGTGGATAGCATGTGGGTGTGGTGCGTAATCAAATGGGCTGCTCTGTTCTTGATGGTGTCAAACTCTTTGAGTGTTTTTGGAGCTACATCCATCTAGAGAAGTGGGAGTATTCCATCACACTCCTGACTTTTATGTTGTAGATGGTCGACAGGCTTTGGGGAGTCAGGAGGTGAGTTCCTCAATTTAGTATTTCTAGCCTTTGACCTGCTCTTGCAGCAAAAATATTTATATGGCAAGTCCAGTTGAATTCCTGGCAAATGTTCACCCCAGGATGTTGACAGTGAAGGATTCAGTGATGGTAACATTATTGAATGGCAAGGGGTGGTGTTTAGAATCTCTCTTATTGGATATATTCATTGCCTGACATTTGTGTGTCATGAATGTTAGTTGCCATTTGTCAGCCCTCAACTGGATATTGTCCAGATCTTGTTGCACTTGAACATGGACTACTTCAGTATCTGAGGAGTCACAAATGGTGCTGAACATTGTGTAATCATCGGCAAACATTCCCACTACTGACATTTTGATGGAGTGAATGTCATTGATGAAGCAGCTGAAGATGGTTGTGCCTCGGTCACTACCCTGAGGAACTCCTGTAGAAATGTCCTGAAGCTGAGATGATTGTCCTCCAGCAATCACAGCCATCTTCCTATGTGCCAAGTATGACTCCAACCAGTGGAGACTTTGTCCCCAATACCCACTGATTTAATTTTTGCTAGGGCTCCTCAAATGTGGTGCTGGGGGTCAATGAAGGAGACCAAGATGGATCATCCACTTGCCACTTCTGGCTGACGATTGCTACAAATGCTTCAGCTTTATATTTTGCACTGATGTTTTGGTTTCTTCCATCATTGAGGATGAGGGTATTTGTGGATCCTACTCTTTCAGTGAGTTGTTTAATTGACCACCACTATTCCTGACTGGAAATTGCAGGACTGTAGAGCTTCGATCTGATTCATTGGTTATGGGATTGCTTAGTTCTGTCTATCACTTACTCCACATGCTGTGTGCATGTAAGTAGTTCAGTTTGGTTGCTTCACCAGGATGACACCTAATTTTTAAGTATGCCTGATGCTGCTCCTACTGTTAGTGATTAAAATCCAACTAGAACAGCCACATATATACTACGGCTATTCATTATTATTGGCAACACCACATGTCGAGGGAGGTAGCTGCTCCCACTGGAGCAGGTCTGAAGCTGGATATCCCATGACACTTCCTGACTCCCCAACATATCTATTCACAAGTCAGGTGTGCTGTGAAACCCTATACATGAATTAAATAGTCACACTCTCTAATATCTACATACCTTGAGTGCACTACACATTGTCTGCAGGGTATATTGCAGCAAGATACCCAGGCTGGAGGCTCCACCATCTAGAAAAACTAGAACAGCATATGCAAGGATCTACCAATGCATCCGTGTTCCCTCTCAGGGTGAGACCGATTACTGATTCGTTTTAATGATTTATTTGTTTGCAATGTTTGGGCAGCATTGGTTAGGCCAGCATTTGTTGCCTGTGCCCAATTATCATTGAGGTGCTGTGCCAACTTCTTGAACTACTGAAGGCCATGTGGTAACACATTGCTTTCTTTCACTATCCTTCGGTCAAAATCCTGGAGGTGCCTACCTAACAGCATATGGGGTACCTACATGGCATGGAGTGCAGAGGTTTAAGTGGCAGCTTACCACCACCTTTTCAACGGCAATCACGGATGGGCAATTTTTGTCTGCTTTTCCTGACGGGCACGTCCCTGAATTGAGCGAGCTATAACATAGGCATTCATTCTTGTTTTGTAGGCAACGCTATGAATAAGATACCTTTAATCCAAACACACCTGTGATATCATTCTATTTTAAGAAATGGCGCGACGATGTGATTTCCGGTAGTATTCTCGTTGCTCCTTTAGAGGCAACTTTAACACTTTGGAATTGCTGCACGCTCCAATGTGCATTTGGTTTTGCTCAGGCATATGGAGTTTCTACATTTAGAGAAGAGCTCTAAAACGAAAGCCATCTGTTTTGGCCAAAGTTCACTTGAAGGTCAAAGTTGCAGAAAATATGCACACGCCTCACATGTAAATACCGTTTAATTGCAGCAAAAACCTTTTCCCGGCCATGCACTGCATGAGATACGTTTGAGCTGTCTGCAATACCCCGATCTCCTGAAGGGTGGCGACTTTTCGACAATAAATAATTGAATGACTGCTGAGAGTGACTATGCTATTAGCAAGTTTTGCATTGCCGGAACTGCCGGACATTTCAAATGTATCACCATTGTATCCGCCGCTATGGTAGAACGATACGGCGAATTATTTAAACTTTTAATACCTCATTGAACCAAATTTCTATTAAAAATGACAGTGGTCTGCACATCATTCTTCCAACTCTGTGAAGCTACAAACTTCTGTTTCGACAAACATTACTTTTGTTCTTGTCCAATGAATAAAAAGTTGAATGACAGCTAGAGATGTAGATTGCATGATTCTCACTTTTCTCACTTACCTGCGCAAGTTGAAACGTCCAAAGAAAGCCATTCAAATACAACCTAGCTATGCACAGACTTTAAATCTTCATATCTTTATATGATTAAGAACATGCAGCCATTGTTTGAAGGGGTTGATATTGTAGCATTCCTTAGATAAAGGTACGGATTAGTAACCTAACTTCAACCTAGTTTATGCAAACATAAGGTCACCGTAGGATCGCTGTTGGTTAGCAGCATTCTAACAGGTCCGAATACTGGATCCTTGCGAACCAACTCACGGAAGAGAGGGGGGAAAAAAATCAATGACCGTCCTCGTTTGCCAAAGTGTAGAGCGCTGTGTGTAAAACATAAACTTTGCTTGAGTTAATGTGACGTGAATAACGCGCTAAAGAGCTCTTTGGCAGCCAGATTATCTGAAAATCAAACCATGTGAGACAGCTCGTCTACAAAAGCTCTGAAATATGTTGGATTGCCCATATTTCCTGGGAAGTGTTGACCAGTCCATCTCGGGTCGCCCACAGCACGAAATCAGCACAAGTTCATGAACAAACTTCCGCTTGACTGTCCAAACTCAGCCACAGGTAAGTGTTGTTTGTGTTCAAACAGCTTCTAGATAGCATTTTTTTTTTCATTCTTTTGCGGGCTGTTTCAGGAAATCATAGAAAATAAAGAAGCCGGCTGTTCGCAATTAATGCGACCGAGTCTTGCCCCAGTGCCTCGGGTACCATTAAAAGACTGTGCTCCAAATGCGAGGAAGTAAGCGGAGAAGATGAGGCTTCACAGTACAGGTAACTTCATTGCCAGCACATTGAAATCTGCTGGACTCATTGTATCTTCAAGATAAGTACTTTATTACCGGTACAAGGCAATTTATTGCAAAATGTTAATTGAGGGCTTTAAACGAATGCAGTTAAAAAGGACGGTGCTCATCTACGTTGTACCAGTGATTACAGTTTTTAAAAAGCGCTTAGTCAGATGTAAAACGCCTTTGAGGCCGTAAAAAGCATGATGTACGCAGCAAATGTAATTCCTGCACTCCTGGGCGAATGAGGATGCAAAATGCACTGCTAATGACTTAAGCTGTCAGGGATTTAGCAATAAATTTTAAGTACAATAGCGAGCGTATCGCGGGCTTTTCAAAACTAGAGAACGACTGGGAGTGTTGATTTACTTCTAGTTTTGTTCAATTTCAATAACTAATCAGGAAACGAACACCCTATACCTGACTGAAACGACGCTTCTGTGGCGTCTTTCATATAATGAAACATATTTAACGGGAACCTGATCAAAAATCGGAACCGAGCTACAGTAAGCAGGTAACAAAGTGTAGAGCTGGATGAACCCTGCTGTGTTTGTCCAGCTCCACACTTTGTTATCTCGGATTCTCCAGCATCTGCAGTTCCTATTGTCTCTGATACAGTAAGCAGGTATTGGATGACGTGTTGAACATTTTGGTTAGGGGGAAGGTTTTAACGAGTGTTTTAGGAGAGGAAAGCCAAGAGAAATTTGACGTGTTTGATGGTCAACAGTCCTGGATTTCTCCGCTTGTCATTTCAAAGGCAGCTGACTGGAGTCACTTATAAATTTGCGACGAAGTTACCGGCGAGTGTGTAATTGTGGGAAATCGTACTGTTAGAAAATGAAGCGTCGTCACAGTAGACACCCCAGTCTGAAAATAGTCCTGAAGAAATCATGATGGACTCGAAATGTTAACGTTGTTTCTCTCTGTCCACAGATGCTGCCAGACCTGCCGTGTTTCTTCGGCATTCTCTGTGCTTGTTTCAGATTTCCAGCATCTGCAGTATTTTCGCTATGCCGTCGAAAACAGATCCCCGACAGGCCGGCAACAGCCTTCAAATGATTTGTTGATTCTATTTCTTAATTTCTAATTTCGCAATTTTATCGGTGACCCCCGCGGGAGGAATTGGCTGTGTTTTTGCAGCCCTGTGCAATGCCCCGGGTGATTGTTTACAATTGTGCCTGAACTCTGACTGGCATTGCTTGTTTATGTTGTTAGGAGTCCAGATGTGAAGGCACAGTTATTTGCTTTATCCAAGCTGACCAGTTAGAGAAACTAGTTCAGATTGTTTTTACAACCTGCGCCTTTATGTTTTGATAACATTTCAGGACGCCACACGAACAGTTCCAGATTCAACTTGTCAGCTGTGACCGCTCTTTAGCATCTGAAAGAGATCCAGCAAAAACAGCGGAACCTTAAAGCAGGTATCGATAATCCAAATCTAAATCAGACACACATACCTGAGCACGGGCAATCGCCGAAAACGATCGAACATGAAACAGCGGCTGGACATTAGGTTAAGTTTTGTAAATGGGAAATATATTTGGAATTCGTATTTCTTCATAACACCATTCCTCATCGACCTATCACCAAAACTAATCGAAACGTCTGTATTTACATTAAAGTATTGTATGGGGAGAATGTAATGCTGCCACGGTACACTGAGGAACCTCGGATCACTAACGATGGCATTGGTCTTATTTCTAAGGGAGTGATGGGAGAGTTAACTACCAATTTCCAATCCGTCTCCAGTGTGTTTGCAGCGATAGATAGGACTGAAAAAGCGTGATCACTAAAGGGAACACCACGGCTGCCTATGTTAGGGCGATGCTCCCATCCCTTTTAACACAAAAAAGCACTTTTCGATTTCAAAACAAAAACTCCTGGAACTTATTCATTAAATATCTGTTAGCACACCTGGGAATTTCCACTTGCATCACACTTACAATTATCGATTAGTCCTCTTGAAGAGTTAGTATTTATAAAATAAAAATTGAATATTTTGAACATGTTGATAGGCCCCCACAGTCATTTTTAAGATGTTTAACAAGATCGGTGATAGCCATCTGCAAGGTTACGTCTGGTTTGTGTTGTTACATAGCTGGCGTTTCTCTGCAGATCAATCAACAGGGGATAGGTAAGTTCATATTCAGAAGGTAGTCAATTCCAACACTTAAGAGTTTCAGAAGGAGTCGAGCAACGTACATTCAATGTAGATAAACGAACGCGTCTTTCTCAGGAGACGGGTTACAGTTTTCTCGCACAAACAACCTAACCTGTATTAGTCACGCTTTATTTTACACAGTGTATGTTCTCGTACTTAAGAGTAAAAGCGTAAGTGAAACAGACTATTATCAGGGTTTCGGGCGAACTTTTTTAACGCACCAATTCCTTTCGTTTATCTGCGTGTGTCGTGCGGTATTATCGTGTCATACAAACATTGCTTCGCCTTGTTGATATAGGAAACGCCTTAACTTTCTGTATAAGAGATGCTGGAACTCAGGTTTGTGTTGCTTGTTCAATTCGTGTTGATACTTTGTGTCTCTGTGTGTACAATGTCCAGGTGAGTACGGAAATCCCAGCGGAACAGTGCAGCAACTTTGACCCGGGACCAGGTACCACCCGGTGCGGCTTGACCTGCTGAAGCAAGGAGAGTTCTTGCTGCCAATGGACATCAAAGAGGTCTGTTAAAGCAGAGGAATGGCGGTGATTCTCCCCCTAAACAACGAGATCTCTCCCCTCAACTCCGAAAAAGAGGGCTCGGAGCCCATTAAAGACGAGGATTACAAGGAGAATGGCGTGTTGATTAAGAACTCCATTTCCGGCCACAAGCTTTCCGAAGACGACGATAAGTCACCCTCCGGCAGCTTGGAGAAAGGGGACGCGGGCCGTATGTTCAATGGGTACTCGGCTGTGCAGAGCCCAGGGGGACGGAGCAGCCCCGGCGATGGAGACCGAGCTGTTCCCCTGGCCTCAACGCCGCTGCAGGAGATCGACAAGGCGCCGGCTACAGCCCGGGAAACCTGGAGCAAAAAAGCCGACTTCTTATTCTCGGTCATCGGCTACGCGGTGGACCTGGGCAACGTCTGGCGTTTCCCTTACATCGCGTACCAGAACGGGGGCGGTAAGTGCTCGAATAATAATAATACCAGGAATTGCAGGAAGAAAGAAACGTCTGTGGAGAGGAATCCGAGTTAACGTTTCGGGTCCACTGACCCTTCCTGACGCAAGTCCAGCAACTGTTTGTTGGTTCCACTCCTCCTGCCATTCCCTCCTCCCCCAAACCTGTTACCTTTGTCACCGGGTGGTAGGAGGCTGGGGGTGACCTTATAGAGGCTTATACAATCAAGAGGGATAGAGCTAGGGTAAATGGCAGGTATCTTTTCCTTAGGGTGGGGGATTTCAAGACCAGGGACATAGTTTTAAGGTGAGAGCAGAAAGATTTGAAAGGGCTGGATGGGGCTTTTTTTTACACAGAGAGTCGTTTGTATGTGGAATGAACTTGTGGTGGATGTAGCTACAGTTCCAACGTTTAAAATGTATGTGTAGAAGTTCATGAATAAGAAAGGGTTTGGAGGATAAGGGCAGGCAGGTGGGACTAGTTTCGTCTGGCATTATGGTTGGTATGGACTGGTTGGATTGAAGAGTCCGTTTCTGTGCTGTATGACTATAATAAGTATTTATTTTGAAAGTTACTACTAAATCTGTTTCCACAATCCAGTTAAACAGTACATTCACAATGTCCTTCAAAAATGATTCTCCTCATCATACCTCATGTTCTTTTGCCAATTATCTTCAATCTGTGCCTTGTGGTAACTGTTTGTTATCTATGCCACTGAAAAAAACCTAACCCTAACCCTAATCCTCAGCTATATCCTTCGGCTATATTTCCTTCTCTGTCCAATCTTTGGGGTAGCTCAATGGATAGCACTGTTGCCTCACAGTGCCAGGGACCTGGGTTCAGTTCTACCCTCAGGTGACTGTTTGTGTGGAATTTGCACATTCTCCCTGCGTCTTTGTGGGTTTCCTCCCTCGATCTGAAGATCATAGAAATCGTCATAATTGATACCTACGGTGTGGAAACAGGGCCTTCAGCCCAACCAGTCCTCATCGACCCTCAGATCATTCCACCCAGACCCATTCCCCAGAACCCACCTAATCTGCACATCCCTGAACACATTTAGCATGGCCAATCCACCTAGCCTGCACATCTTTGGACTGTGGGAGGAAACCGGAGCACCCGGAGGAAATCCACGCACACACAGGGAGAATGTTCAAACCCCACACAGACAGCTGCCCAAGGGTGCGATCAACACCGGGTTCCTGGCACTGTGAGGCAGCAGTGCAAACCACTGAGCCACCATGGCGGATGTAGGTTAGGGTGGATTGGTTGCGCTAAAGTGCCCACAGTGTCCAGGGATGTGCAGGAGATGTGGATTAGCCATGGGAAATGCAGAGTTATAGGGTTGGAGGGTGAGTCTGGGTAAGATGCTGTTCAGTGGCCATTGATGGACTGAATAGCTTGCTTCGACACAGTAGGGATTCTGTGATTCTCTAACAATCTTGTGTTGTTTGGTCCTTGTGAAAAGGGGATGTTGTAACAATAAGGGCAGTTAGCCCTTTCAAACAAACTCCAGGGCTTTCAAAAAAGAAACTTCAGACTCAAGCTATCTGAAGAAGGTTCACTGGATGTGAAATGTTAACTCTGATTTTTGCCTATAGATGCTACCAGACCTACTGAGCTTTTGCAGCAATTTTTTGTTTCTGATTTTCAGCATCCACAGTTCTTTTATTTTCTTTGCAAACATTCATCTTTAGATTTCCATAATGTTTGTGAAATGGTAACTAGATTAAACATTATTTTCTAGTCGGAAGTGTTTCCCTAATCATTACTGTGAATACACAGTTCCTATTTTTTGCTACAATAATATAATTAACCTACGTTATTCAGCAACTTTGATCTGCCTTCTGCTTCCCAAATGAATGTTACAGCTTAGTATTTAACAATATTAATACATCTATTAATATTATTTAAAACAGAAGCGCATGGCATTATGTGGAATCATTCCCACACCAGAACTAGCTAATCAGCCAGCAACTTTTCCATAATAAATGGTTACATGAAAAAATAATATTTATCCCTTAATTATAGAAACTTTTCCCGCTCCTGTAGTCAATAAATGTCGGTGATATTATTTTAAAGTGTGAATTCTAGATTAACTTCAGCAGGTCATCTTATGTAGTGTTCAGGTAACTTGTTCCACTGTGTAGAACGTCATCATCATGTTCTAAGACTGACCAGTCTGCCAAAGCTGCTTCAGTGAGTGGGTAGGTCAGTATGCTGCCCTATGTGGTGCTGAACCAGACCACAAAGGTTCAAGGTCCATTTTACATCTGTTTAAAGTTAACCTATCTCTGCAGGGGCCACCTAAATTTTGATTTCCTTTCCCAAGCTGGAGAAGCAGAGAAAAGATATCTTGTCTGAACTATTTTTAACCAGTGATTCCTGTTTAGGATGTGAGAAGGTCAGCCGTGGTAATGACCATGTTCCTTTATCTCTCATCCTGTCAGTAACAGCATGTTTATACCCATATTTTTAAACTCTCATTAAAACTGGTCATCAGTGTGAGTTTCTGGGAAAATTCCAGCGTCCATGGAGCTGTACCCCAGCAACAATTGACAGTAGTAGAGAGAAAAAGAAATACATGCAGAATTTGTTTTTATGGAGCCAGTTTGCTGCTGCTGTCCCGTTTGGGGAAATAAAAGGAAACCCCAATGCATTTTGTAAGGGCACTATATAAATATAACTTGTGATGACCTGTGTGTTTTGAAACTTTCATGTTATTATTAACCTTGATTAAACACACCACTTAGCAGTGACTGCTATGTTTGAATCATGACCATGCTGAGGATTAAATATTGCACAAGGCAAGGGTAGAAAGATCAGAACATTACATTGAAAGCCATTTAAATCATCCTGTCGGTCATTTACATGACATAAAATGGAAATACTAAATAAGACATTTCACTCAAATTGACCCGACTACTAATTAGACAACTTCATTGATGAAATTTAGCAATGGATTAATTACATTTGGCTTAGCAGTGAATTCAGACATCATATTTCTTTCAACAATTGTAATTTGTATTTGGATCATATGTATCAAGAGGGATTTCAGTTTTATACCACAAAATAGCTTGGACTGTAATAATCAATGTGACAATATATTACAGACAGGTTACAAAATGAAAAATAAATGATGGAAGTAGTACTGATGATAAGTGTAATTTGCATCTCTGGCACTACAAATTATATTATATTAAATTATTATATAATTTTTCCACATATCGCTTTTAAAAAGAAAGTAACAAGCCAGGAAAACTGAAATCTTCATACAAAGAATATATTTCTTTTGTCTCACCTGCTGCTGTAGAATCTAATTAATGATCAAACATAGCCAATATTTCAATTCAATGATGCTTATCGTAGAACCATAGTGCACAGACTGAAGCCATTTGGCCCCTTATGTGTGTGCAGCCCCTTGACAGTGTTAATCAATTATCTCAACTTTCCTGCTGTTTCCCTATAGTGCTGCGGATTTTTAATTACATATCCACTGCCCTTTCAAACATTGAACCTGTACCCACCACTCTTTCAGCAGATCATGATAACTCACTGCTTAAATACATTTTCATCTCCTCTCTGATAATTTTGCCAATTAATTTGAATCAATGTATTCTGGTTACCAAACCTTCTGGTACCAGTATACCCTGTACTTGACAATTATTAGTTTTGGTTGCATTTGTTTCTCATTCCCTCAGGCGTGCCTGGATGTTTAAGCCATTATATTATTGACTGTCTGAATTGAGTCATGTGGAGAATATCACACCTCCTTTGACACAGGGTATTTCTGAATCATATTCATTCCCTGTTAGAATATGTAATCAAATAATTCGCATCAGAAACAACATCTCACTAGGCACCAATATGTAAGATGATTCCCTCTTGAATCTTACATTTGGACCTTTTAGACCATGATATCAATAAATAATTTGGATAGTTGTTGGGTGAAGCAAATTATTTTGAGAATTGTTACACTTTTCCTTGTTGATTAGGATTAACAAGGTGTTGAGTTTTGATTGTATTCTAGGATTAGGTTAATTAGGTACTGTCTCAAGGATTCCAAAATGTAACTGTTCCTCAGGTATTTGCGATCAGTCATTAAGTGGTAGGAAGCATTTCCAACACCTTCCTTCTGCCTACAATCATCACAGATTTGTTTCAGGGAGGCATCTGCTGCAAGCCAGACATTAGTTCTACAAAAAGCTGGTAATTAAATAGAATAATTGCGTATTAAATATGGACTTCTATTAAAAATGCAATTTATTGAAAAGATACCCTGAAACCCATGTGATCTGAAATTATATCTGTACTGTAAATATTATCATGCTGAGTCTTTACCCAGAGAGTGGTGAGCCTGTGGAACTCTGCTACAGGAAGTGATTGAGGCCAAAGTACTGAGTGTTTTCAAGAAGGAGCGAGGTGTATTCTTGGGCTAAAGAGATCAAAGGGCATGGGGAGAATACAGGAACAGGATAGTGAGTTGGATGATCATCCATGATCATATTGAATGGTGGAGCAGACTGGAGGGGCCGGATGGCCTCCTCCTGCCCTTATATTCTACATTACGAAATTTCTATAATTATGGTTACTATGATCAAACACACAACCAAGATGTGAAATAACTTGAATGATGTGTAACAAAAAGAGGAGATTCAGTTGCTTGGGATGATTAACATATTTGAATATTACGCAATAATTGCCATGAAATTGACAGAAGGCATCTTTGAGGCAAGTATGGCACATATGCTTCCTTTTATGAATGAAAAATCAAGAAATATCAAGAAAACCAAATCAAGATAATCTCAGATAATAAAATGTGAGGCTGGATGAACACAGCAGGCCCAGCAGCATCCCAGGAGCACAAGATGCTGACGTTTCAGGCCTAGACCCTTCATCAGACCCTTCCACTCTGACCCTTCCACTCTGATGAAGGGTCTAGGCCCGAAACGTCAGCTTTTGTGCTCCTGAGATGCTGCTGGGCCTGCTGTGTTCATCCAGCCTCTCATTTTGTTATCTTGGATTCTCCAGCATCTGCAGTTCCCATTATCACTGTTACAAGATAATCTCACTGAGTTTTTGCTAATTTGGATGTGATGCCTTAAAATGAGTTTCACACTGAAGTTCACATTTCCAAGCCTATTAAGATCAAACATCGTTTTCCCTTTTCATGATTTTATTTGATCATTGTCTTTCCTCCATTGTGTATTCTTATTGCAAACGTAATCAAGTTTTTTTTCTTTCATTGCTACCAGCAGTTGTAGTTTAAACTTGTGTTCTCTATTTTGAAGCTTTGTGCTTTGCTGTAAAAAACATTTCTAGTATTGTAAACTGAATTCAAGTTCTCTGACAACCATACTGGCTCTTGGGCTCATGTTCATTGACTTACTCATCAAGGATTCTGAATTATTGACTTCTGAATATGTACTTATCCTAACAAATATCTGAACATTCAAAAGATTTGCTAAAATTTGATAGCTATCTAATTTGCACAGGTCATTAACACATAATCCAGAAGCCAGGGTTAAAATCATCACATTCTGAAGATTATTCATTGTCTTGGTAATGCTTACGGTGTCATTACACTTTGTAAATTCCAGGAGCCTTTCTCATCCCCTATCTCCTGATGGCTGTGTTTGGAGGCATCCCACTCTTTTATATGGAGTTAGCATTGGGACAGTATCACAAAAATGGAGCAATTTCTATATGGAGGAAAATATGCCCAATTTTCAAAGGTAAGGCCAACTTTCTTTCATACTTGCTTCAACCTTTTTCCTTTTCATAGGTGTCATTTTAAGCAAAATGTAGCTTGAATAATAGTTCATGAATTAATTCTGAGAGCTATGGATTTTTGTTTAATTAATTCGTAGGATATGGGCATAATTTGCTAAGCCAACATTTATTGCCCATCCCTAATTGCCCTTGAGAAGGTGGTGGTGAGCTGCGTTCTTCAACCATTGCGGTGTTGGTATGTGGGTATGGAATAACCTGACTGGAAAGGAATATTTATTAGTGATAGTGGGAACTGCAGATGCTGGAGAATCCAAGATAATAAAATGTGAGGCTGGATGAACACAGCAGGCCCAGCAGCATCTCAGGAGCACAGAAGCTGACGTTTCGGGCCTAGACCCTTCATCAGAGAGGGGGATGGGGTGAGGGTTCTGGAATAAATAGGGAGAGAGGGGGAGGCGGACCGAAGATGGAGAGAAAAGAGGATAGGTGGAGAGGAGAGTATAGGTGGGGAGGTAAGGAGGGGATAGGTCAGTCCGGGGAAGACGGACAGGTCAAGGAGGCGGGATGAGGTTAGTAGGTAGGAAATGGAGGTGCGGCTTGGGGTGGGAGGAAGGGATGGGTGAGAGGAAGAACAGTTTAGGGAGGCAGAGACAGGTTGGACTGGTTTTGGGATGCAGTGGGTGGAGGGGAAGAGCTGGGCTGGTTGTGTGGTGCAGTGGGGGGAGGGGACGAACTGGGCTGGTTTTGGGATGCACGAAGGTTGCAGGAACAGCAACTCATGTTCCGCTTGGGAACCCTGCAGCCCAATGGTATCAACGTGGACTTCACCAGCTTCAAAATCGCCCCTTCCCCCACCGCATCCCAAAACCAGCCCAGTTCGTCCCCTCCCCCCACTGCACCACACAACCAGCCCAGCTCTTCCCCTCCACCCACTGCATCCCAAAACCTGTCCAACCTGTCTCTGCCTCCCTAACCTGTTCTTCCTCTCACCCATCCCTTCCTCCCACCCCAAGCCGCACCTCCATCTCCTACCTACTAACCTCATCCCACCTCCTTGACTTGTCCGTCTTCCCTGGACTGACCTGTCCCCTCCCCACCTCCCCACCTATACTCTCTTCTCCACCTAACTTCTTTTCTCTCCATCTTCGGTCCGCCTCCCCCTCTCTCCCTATTTATTCCAGAACCCTCACCCCATCCCCCTCTCTGATGAAGGGTCTAGGCCCGAAACGTCAGCTTCTGTGCTCCTGAGATGCTGCTGGGCCTGCTGTGTTCATCCAGCCTCACATTTTATTATCTTGGAAAAGAATATTGTTTCATGTTCTACATCAGAATACCGATGGCATATGTAGGATAGTCTCCGACCAAGACAGACAGCTTTGCTGACCTGCTTTAATTTTATTTATATCGAAAAGTGTTACCAGCACAACTTAACTTTTTTTTGCCATCACTGAATGACCATGTTTTTGTTTTCCTTCAATTAACAACCACCAATAAAGTACCATGCTTCCAATGGAATACTTCAAGTGCAAAACCAGTTATAGACAATGCACACTATCAGCAATAAGAGAGAGGCAGGCCTGCTTTAATTTATATTTTCTAATCAATTGTCAGAGATGTTACTGCACACTTCTGGAGTAGCTGAGACCTGAATCCAGATCTCCTAGCCCAGAGGTTGGGACACTACTACTGTGCCATAAGAGCCTTCCAGACCTGTTTTATTTTGTTTCTTTTGTTATTAACCTGCTCATCAATGTTATTACACACCTCTGGAACAGGTGGGCCTTGAACCCAGGCCTCTTATTTCAGAGATAGGGTCACTGTGCTACGAGAGCCTGCTGACTTTTTTTTTAAAGTGCTCAGGTGATGAGTTTCAGTTGGGCAGGCCATTGCCTGCTACCAGGGAACTCATACTCAAAGAGCTTCAAGCAAAGATTAATCAGTGATTCTGCATAAGCCTTGTAGGGGGTTAGTGCAGGGTGAATCCACGGTGTTGTTATGGGAAATTCCAGGATTTTGACCTAATAACAATGAAGGAGTGACAATGTAGTTATGAGTTAAGATGGTGTGTGGCTTGGAAGTAGTGGCGTTCCCATGCATCTGCTGCCCTTGTCTTTGTAGGTGGCAGAGGTCACAGATTTAGAAAGTGATGTCAAAAGAGCCTGGGTGAGTTACTGCAGTGCATCTTGTAAATGCTACAGTCTGCTACTGTGGTACAGTAAATGTGGAAGTGGTGAATAGAATGCCAATCAAGTGTACTGCTTGGTTCTGGGTGGCATTGAGCTTCTTGAGTATTGTTGGAGCTGCATCCATCTAGGCAAATGGAGAGAATTTCATCCCACTCCTGACTTGTTCCTTGGACAGGCACTGAGGTGTTACTCACCACATAGTTTACAGTTTCTGACCTACTTACAGTACCCACAGTATTTATGTAGCCAGTCCAGTTTAGTTTCTCATCAGTGGTAATCCTCCAGGATGTTGATAGTGGGAGATTCAGCAATAGTAATGCCTTTGACCAGCAAGTGACAATGGTTAGATCCTTAGATAACACGGTGTGAAGCTGGAGGAACACAGCAGGCCAAGCAGCATCAGAGGAGCAGGAAAGTTTGACGTTTTGGGTCGGGACCCTTCTTCAGAGAAACGGTTAGATTCGTTCTTGTTTGAGTCAGTCGTTGCTTGGCGTTGGTGTGGTGCAATTCATACTTGCCACTTATCAGCCCAAGCCTGACACTTGTCCAGCACATGAACACGTGCTGCTTCAGTACCTGAGGAGTCATGAATGGTGCTAATCATTGTGCAATCATCAGTGAACATCCCCAATGCTGCCTTCAAGTTGGAGGGAAGGCCATTGAAGCAGCTGAATATGCTGGGCTTAGGACACTACCCTGTGGGTCACCTGCAGAGATGTCCTGGAGCTGAGGTGATTGACCTCCAACAACTAGAACCATCTTCTGTTGCCCTAAGTATGACTCTAACCAGTGCAGAGTTCCTCTGATTCCCATTGATTCTAGATTTGCCACAGTTTGATGTCAAGGATAGTCACTCTCATCATACCTTTGAAGTTCAGCAATTTTGATCTTGTTTGGACCAAGATTGTAAAGAGATCAGGAGTTGGGTGGTCCTGCCCGAACCCAGACTGAGTGCCACTGAGCAGATCATTGCTGAGCAAGTGCTGTTTGATGCCAGTATTGACAACCCCTTCCAACACTTTGTTGTTGATTATGAGTTGATAGAGCAGTAAGTGGTTGGTTATGTGTGTGTTCTGTTGGTTTTTTTTGCGGACCTTGGAAATTTTTCAAATTATTGGATAGCTGCCAGTGTTGTAACCATTCTAAAACAACTTGGCTAGTAGCGTGGCTAGTTCTAGAGCACAATTCTTCAGCATGATTGCTGGAATGTTGTCAGAGTGCATACCTTTTCAATTTCAGGTGTCTTTACACTTTATTGATGTTGTGTAGAGTGAATTGAATTGGTTGATTGCTGGAAACCTCAGAAGAAGGCTGAGTTGCATCATCCAGTCTGCATTTCTGGCTGATGATGGATGCAAATACATCAGCTTTGTCTATTGTACTGAAGTTTCATGCTGTCCTATTATTGAGGACGTTTGTGAAGCCTCCTCAAAAATTTTAATTAGCTGCTGCTATTCACTAGGTTAGATCAGATTATACTGTGTGTTAGTTGCACAAAGTAAAATATCAAACGTCAATTTTTATGAGGACAGAGGTTCATACTCTGTTATCAAAGATCCAGGCATAGATGTTAAATTTCATGCATACTGTCTAAATTTCAGGTCCTCCCAAACTCTGTTCACCATAAAATACCGAAATAATTGTGGATGCTGTAAATCAGAAACAAACGCAGAAATTGCTGGAGATACACAGCAGGTCTGACAGCATCTGTTGAGAGAGAATTAAGGAAGTTTTCAGGAAGCGTCTCTCAAACCGAAGCGTTAACTCTGATTTCTGTCCACAGATGCTGCCAGACCTGCTGAGCTTTCTCTGTTCCCCATATCCTAACTAGCACAAAAGTTGTCACCTGTCCTCAATATTCTACATTATTTCCATTCTGCCAACAACTAAAATTCACAATCTTTATCCTCAATTTTAAATCTTTTCATGATTTTACTCTTAAATGTGTTCATACCATGAAACCTCCCACACAATTCTCCATTCCTCCAATTCTAACAGAGAGCTAGGTGCAGTTTACAAGGTTTTAGGTAAGTAAGTCTTAAAGTTGCCTCTGATCGTCAATTTTATTATTATAACTATTGCTAGTGCACAGCCACTGAATGTCTTGTTTGTCACTTGAGCTTGAAAATACGCTGTCTAGAGTAAAGAGAGACTTAGAATTGTGGGTTAACTTGTGTTCCATTCCTATTGTAATTGGGATGCAAGTGATGATTAAAATGAATTTAACCCAGCCAAAACCAATTCCATTACAGATAACGAAAATCAGGCACAATAACTCAATTTGGACCTTCACTTATTGCTGTCTGGGTGTTCTCATATTATCTCAAAAGAAACAACAAAAATCACACTTGAACATTGCAATCATACATGCTGAGAATCTCATTGTGAAATATTTGTCTCATAGAAAGTAGCAGTAAAACACAATACTGAATGCAAGCTAAGCCCTGCTTCATTAGAGCTGTTTTGCCTTTTTATTATTCTGTACTTCAGTTACCAAGGTTGGGAAGTCAGGTATCAACTGAAATCTTAGTTGATTTTTATATGTAAAATATCTAACTATTGTAATGGTTCTTCAGCTTCTGCTTTTTCCAGATTCCTTCAAACATTATCCCCTTTCATTCTTTGTAGGGATTGGATATGCAATCTGTATAGTAGCACTATATGTTTCCTTTTACTACAATACCATTATCGCCTGGGCTTTGTACTACCTCTACTCATCATTTACTTCTGAGCTCCCATGGACCAGCTGTAACAATAAATGGAATACTCAGAACTGCACCCAATACTTTGTAAAAGATAACATCACCTGGACCAAGTACTCCACCTCTCCTGCAGAAGAGTTTTACATGTAAGTGCATGTAACTGGATGCTGTGCTTCGGGCAAGAAAACTCAGCCAAGTTAAGTAACTGGCTTGCCAGTCTGTTTCAGGAAGCTGGAGCATAGATAGAAAAAAATACTTCCAACTTCATGCCACCCAATGACTCTTGGCAGAGTCTGCCTGAATCATTGTCACTTTAAAAGCAAAACTGCAGAATCCATTTGTCAGTGCTTGATCAAGGTACTATTGTCAGTCCATTTTGATTTCCATTGTTGTCAGCACAGTCATGATGAGCTGAATGGCCTCCTACTGAGCTGTATTATTCTGGGAATATCTCAGTAGACAGGGAGTAGCACTTGATAATTTATAGTGGTACTAAAAGAGCAGAGTGTTTGGGATACTAGCTATTCACCTGGACTTTTCTCAAAGCAACAAAAAGGCAGCGTTTTCTGCGGCGGGGGAAGGAAATTTAGTGCCATTGTCTCCTTCAGTAAAGGAACAGCAGAGACAATATCATTAAGTGTGTCCTGTCAGATTACCTTTAGTGTGTATTTTATACCATTCTGCAGTCCAACCCATCACAACTGTTCTTTACAGTCATCATCCGCTTCTTCATAAACTGTCGATGCACTGCTCACATAGTGTGATATATGATTGTGATGTATAGGGATATACATTCATGAAATCCACAAGCTTCTATATAAAAATAGGAAATTTCATAAAATCATCACTGAAGCATTCAGTTCCTCAGTTAATTATAAGTTTTTTTTGTCGGTGATTATTTGTCTACATGTACTTGGGTCAGAATTGCTTTCATGTGGACTTTTGGCTGTTGCCCAATTCTGACCTTCGTTTTATTTCACTTTGGCACTGTTTTGGCTTTATCCGATTACAGTTCCTTGTACAGTAGTGACATTGTTTATTGATTTTTCAATCTCTCATGTGAATAGTTATGCATAAATTTGTGTTTCCATCACTCAGGAAGGTTTCTCCCTCTTTCTTCTACCAGTTTCTCACACTAACAAGTGGTAGAGTCATTACTCCCTGCATTTCAAACCTTAATGTGGCTTAACTAAGAACATTTTCCATTCTTAAAGTTGAGAAAATATGTTAGACCCTGGCTGTGAAAAGATGTTACTGCACTTAGATATGTGCATATTTGTGCCTAGAAAAGTCTCACTTGTTGAAGTATGTGGATGTATTTTAATAAACACACTCAAAAGAGGATTTTTTTGAAAAAACATAATGACCAAGTCAACAGTGCAGCACAAGTTGGAAGGGATACAGAGGAGGCCAGATTTAGAACAACCTGAGCTAGAACGTAAAGCTGGCGAAGATTTATGGTGGGTGTGCTTAGATCATGGAGCTATTTCAAAACAAGAACGAGAAACTTGAAAGCAACCCACTGGAGGACAGAGAGCCAGTACAGGTTGGTGTGGACGCTTCCGTCATTGATATTATTGTACTCTGTATTTTAAAAACAATAGGAAAAGTAGAAGGGACTGCATGTTAGGGTTCTGCAAAAAACAAACCAGCTAAAAGTCTAGCTGATGCTGAAATTCACATTGAGCAACAGCACAAAGAAGGCAGTAGCTATGTTGAAATCTGTTTAACACTCTGCCTGATTTCCTTTTCCAATGTCAGTTGCTTTCCTGAGGACATTAGTGAATTAGATTGATTTTTACAATAGCTGCCATTAGACCACCTTTTAGTTCCAGATTTTCTTTGATGCAAATCTCACCATTTTAGGCTGGTTGGTAGGATAGCTGGTTTACAATGCAGAGTGATGCCACACGGCATGGGTTTAATTCCTGCACTTGCTGAGGCTTTCATAAGGGTCCAACATTCTTAACCTTGACCCTCGCCTGAGGCATGGTGACCGTTAGGTTAAACTCATCAATAGCCTAATGAGAGAGCAGCCCTATAGTTCTCTGTCACTCTGATAACTTTTCCTTCATCACTTGTGAAGCCAACATTTGTCGTCCATCTTTAATTGCCTTGTGGAAGAAGGAGAATGAGAGATTGTAAGGCAACAAAATCACCCAGGGAACTTTGAGACTAAAATAAATCAATGATGCATTTTGTTTGCAAATTGACATCTGAAAATATTGCTGTAATCTGTGACATTTATTTTCATTGCAGTCGCCAAGTACTTCAGGTTAACAAATCAAACGGATTGGATGACCTGGGTGGCATCAGCTGGCAGTTAGCACTTTGTCTCTTCTTTATATTTGTTGTGGTGTATTTTAGTATTTGGAAAGGTGTAAAGACTTCTGGAAAGGTAGGTGGACCTAAATCATATGAAAAAGAGACTGTCTGTGTGTGAGTGTGAGAGAGTATGTGTGTGTGTGTGTGTGTGTATGTGTGTGTGTGTGTTGATCTAGCATTTTAAATAACTTTCTTGGGCTAGAAGTATCATTGTCAAGGTCAACATTTATTGCACATCACTAATTATCCTTCAGAAGTTTGTGCTGAACTTCCCTGCTATAGTCCATCTAATACACGCACACTCATTGTGCTGCTCAGAGAGGAGACCGTCCAGGCAATAGATGGGACCCATTACTGTGTTAATAAATCAAATGTAAAGTATTGGACTGAATAATTAGACACAGGACGAGCAACTGAAGAAGATCAATATTGCCTTTAATGAGTTAATGATTCTTGGTAAAGTTATGTAGACCATTTCAGTAATTTATTTTGGTAAAATTTTGCAGTTAGTAGCTGCATTTTAATTCTTACAATTTTCACAGCAGACATAGACATGAACAGCCAATCTTATGCAGATTTTAAAAATTATTAAAAAGTCATTCATTTTCTTGAGTGGAGCAAATGAAATTTGGAAGAGCATAATATCATCACTGGACAAGATATGAAAATTGTTAACAAATTTTGAGGAGATTTGTAGCTCAGATTGAGGTTCTGGATGTAAGTTTGCTCGCTGAGCTGGAAGGTTCGTTTTCAGACGATTCGTCACTTATTTTTATTTGAAAAAATATACTTTATGCATAAGATGTACAAAAAATAAAACATATTTATACACCTACCCAGTTATGCAAGCCGCTCCGGGTTACCCAGCGGGTACGTACACCAACTAAAAAGGAAAAAAAACAAAGCAAAGAAAATACCCCGGCAGTCGTCTCCCCACACAGTCCCTGTTGGCCCCCTGACCAGTTGGGGAAGGCGCCAGCTGGGCCCAGTTACCAGATAGGGCCCTTGTTTCTATTCTGGACGAGGGGTTTCATACGGTGGTCTTTCCCCACTGCGCCTTGGCGGCAGCTGCCCCAAGCTTTAGCGCGTCCCTCAGCACGTAGTCCTGGACCTTGGAGTGCGCCAGTCTGCAACACTTGGTCGGGGTCAGTTCCTTCAGCTGGCAGACCAGCAAGTTGCGGGCAGACCAAAGAGCATCTTTCACTGCATTGATTGTCCTCCAGGCGCAGTTGATGTTGGTCGCGGTGTGCATCCTGGGAAACAGCCCGTAGAGCATGGAGTCCTGTGTCATGGAGCTGCTCAGGACGAACCTCGACAAATACCACAGCATCCCCCTCCAGACCTCCTGCGCACAGGCACACTCCAGAAGGAGGTGATAGACAGTCTCATCATCCCCCTCGCCCCCCCCTCCCCTCCCCCCCCTCCCCCCCCCCCCCCACCCCGGCAGCCGCCCCGACGGCAGCGTGCAGTGGCGCATAGATTCCGGGTATGCATAAAGGATCTCATTGGCAGAGCCCCTCTCACCGCCAGCCAAGTAATGTCCTTGTGCTTGTTTGAAAGTTCTGGCGATGAGGCATTCTGCCAAACGACTTTGGCAGTCTGCGTGGGGAACCACACAACGGGATCCACCCTCTCCTTTTCCCCCGAAGGGTCTCGAGGATACTACGCGCTGACCACTGCCTGACGGCCTTGTGGTCAAAGGTGTTTCCTTTCAAAAATTTCTCCACGAAGGACAGGTGGTACGGGACGGTCCAACTACTCAGAGCGTTCCGCGGTAACGAGGCCAGGCCCATCCTTCGCAACACCAGGGACAGGTAGAACCTCAGTAAGTAGTGACGCTTGGTGTTTGCGTACTGAGGATCTACGCACAGCTTGATACATCCGCACACAAAGGTAGCCGTCAGGGTGAGGGTGGCGTTCGGTACGCCCTTTCCCCCATTTTCCAGGTCTTTGTACATGGTGTCCCTGCAGACCTGGTCCATCCTCGACCCCCAAATGAAGTGGAAGATGGCCCGGGTGACTGCAGCGGCGCAGGTCCAGGGAATAGGCCAGGCCTGCGCCACATACAACAGTACCGAAAGCCCCTCGCACCTGACAACCAGGTTCTTACCCACGATGGAGGGGGACCGGAGCGTCCACCTGCCCAGCTTCCGCTTCAGTTTGGTGATATGCTCCTCCCAAGTCTTAGTGCACGCCCCAGCTCCACCGAACCAAACACCCAGCACCTTCAGGTAGTCTGTCCTGACGGTAAAGGGATGAAGGAGCGGTCGTCCCAGTTCCTGAAGAACATGGCCTTGCTCTTACCCCTATTGACTTTGGCACCCAAGGCCAGTTCAAACTGGCCGCAGATGTCCAACAGCCTACTCACCGACCGACGATCGGTGCAGAAGATGGCAACATTGTCCATGTAAAGGGAGGCCCTGACTTGAAGGCCTCCGCTGCCTGGGATAGTCACGCACTTCAGGCTCACGTTCTTCCTGGTGGATGCGGCGAAGGGCTCCACGCAGCATACGAACAAGGCAGGAGAGAGCGGGCAGCCCTGCCTGACTCCAGATCTGACGGGAAAACTGTCCGATTCCCACCCGTTGATCGAGACTGCGCTAACGATGTTGGTGTAGAGCTGCCGGATGCAATTGCGGATGCCCTCCCCGAACCCCAATTTGGAGAGGACACCCCTCATGTAAGCACGAGAGACCCTGTCGAAGGCCTTCTCCTGGTCCACCCGCCTGTCCTGCACGTAGGCGATCGTATCCCTGATGAGCATGAGGCTCTCAGCGATCTTCCTGCCCGGCACAGCACAGGTTTGGTCAGGGTGAATCACCGACTCTAGGACAGACCTGACACGGTTGGCTATGACCTTGGCCAGGATTTTGTAGTCCACGTTCAATAGTGAAATGGGACGCCAATTCTTAATTTCTTCCCTCTCCCCCTTCCTCTTGTAAATGAGGGTGATGATGCCCTTCCTCATGGACTTGCACATTTCCCCTGCCCGAAGGGCACTATCATACACCTCCAGCAGGTCCCAGCCGACCAGGTCCCACAGAGCGGAATACAGCTCGACTGCTAAGCCGTCGCTTCCGGGAGTCTCATTCCTCTCCAAGGACTTGAGGACTCTGGTCAGCTCGTCCAGGGATATCGGCCGGTCCAGCCACTCCCTCGTGCCATCGTCTAAGACCTCCGTGATAGACGACAGGAACGACTCGGAGGCCGTGCTGTCCGTGGGCTTCGCGTTGTACAGTCCGGCATAGAAGGATCTGCTGATCCTCAAAATGTCGGGCCGAGACGACGTCACCGAGCCGTCATCCTTCTTCAACCAGCTAAGCACGGAGCTCTCTTTGTACACCTTTGGAAAGAAGAAACGCAAGCACATCTTGTTCTGCTCCACGGAGTGAACCCTGGACCGGAAGATTACCCTGGAGGCCTCCGTGGCGAAGCGCGAGGCTTACTGGCCCCTCACCTTGTGGAGGTCCTCCGTGACATCGACCCCCATCAACTGCAGAAGGAGCAGGTTCTGCACCTATTTCTGGAGTCGCGACAGCTTTCCCCGCCTCTCTCTCGCCTTCCGAACACCCTTGAGGACAAAGAACCTCTTGATGTTCTCCTTCACGTCTCCCAGGAGACTCAAAAAGGGGTTTCATGGTTCTCCAACCAGCGTACTCCCTCTTAAGCTCCTCAATGTTCTCTGGAGCCAACAGAGTCGTGTTGAGCTTCCACGCCCCCTTGCCGGCTTGCTGGTCGTCCTGTAAGTGACAGTCGGCCAGCAGGAGGCAGTGGTCAGAGAAGAACACCAGCTTGACGCTGGTGGACCTGACCGAGAACGCCCGTGACACAAACAGGAAGTCTATCCTTGAGCGGATAGACCCATCTGGCCGCGACCAGGTGTATCTCCGCTGCGCTCCGTCTGCAGGGGTGCTGAAGACGTCGAGCTGCTTGGCGTCCTTCACCGTGCCCATCAAGAATCTGGACGTGACTTCCAGTTGACTCCCCCCACCTGCTGTCCCCACGCCAGATCTTCCATCTGCATCGATGATGCAGTTGAAGTCTCCGCCTAGGATGACCGGCCTGGACGTAGCCAGCAGGGGTGGAAGCTGCTGCAGGATGGCCAACCGCTCACTCCGTACTGCTGGGGCGTACACGTTGATCAGCCTCAGGGGAGTGTTCCTGTAGGTGACATCAGCCACTAGGAGGCGCCCCCCCCACCACCTCCTGAACTTGTGAGATGGCGATGTTGCGCCCCCGCAGCAGAATAGCCAGTCCCGAGGACCGACAGTCGTTACCCCCCGACCAGATCGAAGCCCACAGGTCCAGGCGCCCGACCATTTCCCGTACCTGCTGAGGTGCGGTATCCCGCTGTCCTGCAGAAACAGGAGGTCTGCCTTGACGGTGGTCAGGTAGGCCAACGTGGACACACATCTTGCGGTGGACTTGACACTGCGCACATTAACGCTCGCAACTCGTACCCCCATTGTGGGCAGTGACCACAGTACCCTTCCCAAGTCCAAGGTCCAGCCCCTCCATCCGTCCCTTCATGCCCATTGCTCGGGCTAACTGCTGGACGCTCTCCGGACTCAGGAAACCATCCATGCTGCCTTCTGGGTGGCATCCCCCCGTCGGGGGTATGGAGGCAGGAGAGTCCGGCTCTGTGTCAGGCTGGGGACGCGCTGTTTCCTCCTTCCCGCCTGAAAGTTCCAGGGGGCCCTCCAGTGCCCCAGCGGCTCGTGGCTGTGTGTCGGAGGGAGCCTCAGGATGCCTCCCGTCACCTGGAAGTGGGGTGCTGCTTTCCTTCTCCCTTGAGATCTTTAGCTTCTGCTTTGGGCGGGCCTCCTCCGAATCTCCCTTGTCAGAGGAACTCTTATAACCCCCGTGTGGCTGCCTCTTCCCGCCTGATGGTTGCGGTGCCTGGGCCCGCTGGCGCGCCTTCTTCCTCGCTTTCCAGACCATCGTCCACTCCCCTGGGTCACCTGTTGCCTCCTCCATCGACTCCGGGTTGCTGGGGGGGGAGTGGAGCCTGCAGGGGCGCTTTGCTCGCCTCGGGTCCATCCTGCGGGGCTGGTCCCTCCTGCACGACCTGGCCCTCCTGCACATTAGGCGGGGGGTCCTTGCAGTGCCTTCCTCTCCTCCAGGGGTGGGGGGGGGTCTTGCCCCGCATTACCCCTGCCAGCGACCTGGGCGTAGGTGGTCCCCCGCTGGGGGCATGCCCTATAGAGGTGGCCCACTTCCCCGCAAAGTTTGCAGCTTTTTTCTTGTGGGCAATTCTTTGCAAGGTGTCCCTCCTCCCTGCAGATGGTGGCTTTGCAGTCGGCCGCCATGTGACCTGAACTACCACAGGCATGGCAAACTTTAGGTTGCCCTGCGTAGGTCAGGTAGCCCTTGCTCCCGCCGATCGCGAAGCTGGACAGTGGGTGTATGGTGTTCCCGTCTGAGCCTGTCCTCAGCGTCACCCTGACCTGCCTCTTACTGGTCCAGATCCCGAAGGGGTCCATTATGTTGGTTACGTTCCCTTCCAGCTTCACGTACCTTCCAAGGAAGGTCAGGACATCAACTGCTGGCACATGCGGGTTGTACATGTGTACATTCACCATACGGCTCCTCTGCACCGGCATCACAAACAGTGGGACAGCGGTCAATACAAAGAGGGGGCCCTCACCTCCTTTCTCCTTGAAAACCCCCAGGAAGCGCTCGTAAAGCGTGGCACTCCTGAAGGTTACATTGTAAAAACCCTCCTCCAGGGAAATCCTGCAGGCAGTAAATGTCCGCAGCAGCGAACCCACAACAGTCCAACAGGACCGCCTTCACGAAGAAGGTGCAGTCCACAGGTGCACCTTCATCCACCTTCTTCACGGAAACGCGGCTGGTGTTCCAGACCCCCTGACCCGGGGCACGAGCACTCGCCGCAGCCATTGTTGCAGGTTAGCTGCTCCCCTGAACCAGCGTTAGGCCGAAGCCAGTATTAAGATCCACCGGTTGCAAGGGTGCACAGCCAACCCAATGTCTTCCTTCCAGTTGTGCTCTCCTTTTCTCTGTCCACAAAAGAGTGGGTCTTTATTTTGTTCTGGGTGTAAGCTGATTCACTCATGGAAATGAACATCACCAACGCAGGAAATGACATCACCAACCCAAGGAAACCTAAACAGATAATTGGAAAGCGGGACATAACACCAGTGCTTTATCGGAGGCTCACTGATGTTGTTACCTAGAATGGTGACAAAATGTCTGGGAACAAACCTTCCAGCTCAGCGAGCAAACTCACATCCATATGAAAATTGTTATCAAGCAGTTATTGTTATCAGTAAGCTCAGAACATTTATAAAAGGGATTCAGCCCAAGAAAGAGAATAGTTGTAGACACTCCCTCACAGGTTTTTTTTTCTACTGCTGCCAGAATATCTCATGTCTCTGCTTTTCAGACATTCCTTACTCCCTAAGTTGGGTCATTTCTTGCCTGTGATCAGGTTTGATAGAATCAGGACTTTTAAGCTCTAAACATCTAATACTAAATGTACAATTTCAGTTGTGACATCTCTCTGGAAGAGCTCCAAAGTGCACTTCTTATGGTCATACTGTTTTGTGGAGATCAACTTCTCCATTGATTCTCTGACAATTCTAGTCTCCATTTATCACTTCTTAAATTATGCACTGATCCAGCTCTACAACATATATTTGACTGTGCTTCCACTAAATTTCCTAATATTGATTGGAACCTCCTTCAAGCAGAAGATTTGAATGGAGCTGTTTTTGTAAGGTGTGTTCAGGAGGGTTTCCTAACACAGTATGTTGACAGGCCGACAAGGGGAGAGGCCATTCTAGACTTGGTGCTCGGAAACGAGCTGGGGCAGGTATCAGATCTTGTGGTGGGAGAGCATTTTGGGAATAGTGACCATAACTGCCCCACATTCTACATAGCTGTGGAGAAGGAGAGGATTAGGCAAAATGGGAGGGTATTTAATTGGGGAAGAGGAAACTATGACACAATTAGACATGAGTTAGGAAGAATGGACTGGGGGCAATTGTTCCATGGTAAGGGCACTATAGACATGTGGAGACTGTTTACGGAACAGTTGTTGAGAGTGATGAGTAAATATGTCCCTCTGAGACAGGCAAGAAGGGGTAAGATAAAGGAACCTTGGATGACGAGAGCGGTGGAGCTTCTTGTGAAAAGGAAGAAGGTAGCTTACATAAAGTGGAGGAAGCTAGGGTCAAGTTCAGCTAGAGAGGATTACACGCAGGCAAGGAAGGAGCTCAAAAATGGTCTGAGGAGAGCCAGGAGGGGGCACGAGAAAGGCTTGGCAGAATGAATTAGGGAAAACACAAAGGCATTTTATACTTATGTGAGGAATAAGAGAATGGTCAAAGAAAGAGTAGGGCCGATCAGGGATAGCATAGGGAACTTGTGTGTGGAGTCTGAGGAGGTAGGGGAAGCCCTAAATGAGTTTTTTGCTTCTGTCTTTACGAAAGAAACGAACTTTGTAGTGAATGGAACCTTTGAAGAGCAGGTGTGCATGCTGGAATGGATAGAGATAGAGGAAGCTGATGTGCTGAAAGTTTTGTCAAACATTAAGATTGACAAGTCGCCAGGCCCGGACCAGATTTGTCCTCGGCTGCTTTGGGAAGCGAGAAATGCAATTGCTTCGCCACTTGCGAGGATCTTTGCATCCTCGCTCTCCACTGGAGTCGTGCCTGAGGACTGGAGAGAGGCAAATGTAATTCCTCTCTTCAAGAAAGGAAATAGGGAAGTCCCCGGCAATTACAGACCAGTAAGTCTCACGTCTGTCGTCTGCAAGGTGTTAGAAAGGATTCTGAGGGATAGGATTTATGACCATCTGGAAGAACATGGCTTGATTAAATGCAGTCAACATGGCTTTGTAAGGGGCAGGTCATGCCTCACAAACCTTATCGAGTTCTTTGAGGATGTGACTAGAAAAGTTGATGAGGGTTGAGCTGTGGATGTGGTGTATATGGACTTCAGTAAGGCATTTGATAAGGTTCCCCATGGTAGGCTCATTCAGAAGATCAGGAGGAATGGGATACAGGGGAACTTAGCTGTCTGGATACAGAATTGTCTGGCCAACAGAAGGCAGCGAGTGGTAGTAGAAGGAAAATATTCTGCCTGGAAGTCAGTGGTGAGTGGTGTTCCAGAGGGCTCTGTCCTTGGGCCTCTACTGTTTGTAATTTTTATTAATGACTTGGATGAGGGGATTGAAGGATGGGTCAGCAAGTTTGCAGACGACACAAAGGTTGGAGGTGTCGTTGACAGTGTAGAGGGCTGTTGTAGGCTGCAGAGGGACATTGACAGGATGCAGAGATGGGCTGAGAGGTGGCAGATGGAGTTCAACCTGGATAAATGCGAGGTGATGCATTTTGGAAGGTCGAATTTGAAAGCTGAGTACAGGATTAAGGATAGGATTCTTGGCAGTGTGGAGGAACAGAGGGATCTTGGTGTGCAGATACATAGATCCCTTAAAATGGCCACCCAAGTGGACAGGGTTGTTAAGAAAGCATATGGTGTTTTGGCTTTCACTAACAGGGGGATTGAGTTTAAGAGTCGTGAGATCTTGTTGCAGCTCTATAAAACTTTGGTTAGACCGCACTTAGAATACTGCGTCCAGTTCTGGTCGCCCTATTATAGGAAAGATGTGGATGCTTTGGATAGGGTTCAGAGGAGGTTTACCAGGATGCTGCCTGGACTGGAGGGCTTATCTTATGAAGAGAGGTTGACTGAGCTTGGACTTTTTTCATTGGAGAAAAGGAGGAGGAGAGGGGACCTAATTGAGGTATACAAGATAATGAGAGGCATAGATAGAGTTGATAGCCAGAGACTATTTCCCAGGGCAAAAATGGCTAACACGAGGGGTCATAGTTTTTAGCTGGTTGGAGGAAAGTATAGAGGGGATGTCAGAGGCGGGTTCTTTACACAGAGAGTTGTGAGAGCATGGAATGCATTGCCAGCAGCAGTTGTGGAAGCAAGGTCATTGGGGTCATTTAAGAGACTGCTGAACATGCATATGGTCACAGAAATTTGAGGGTGCATACATGAGGATCAGTGGTCGGCACAACATCGTGGGCTGAAGGGCCTGTTCTGTGCTGTACTGTTCTATGTTCTAAATTCATGTCAAGATTACAAATGACCAGGGATCTTGGCTGTTCACACCAATAATTGGGTTCAGCCAAAACAATCTTGTTTTATTTTTGAATAATCTCATCCTTTTGTCTTTGAAATTGCTGTTTTTTTGGCCAAAGACATGAGTTCTATTTCCAGAGAAACAAAATGCAACCATGTACAAATGACCCCACAATAGCTGTAATTTAATACATCTGTTGAAATTCATGAAAAAAGTTAAAAATTAAAACTCATTTTACGCCACCTCATCCAAGACAGAACTTGCCCTTTGCTTCCATTGCCAAGGTTTGAATCCCTTTTCCAAGTTTAATACTCCAATTTCTATTCCTAACTTTATTGAATCATGGGAGTTCTCTTCTGTACATACCATGAGTTGATATTTATGATGCTTGCATTAACCCGTTAACAATTGTTTTAATACTGAACTTCTGAATCATTTTAGTTGAGTTTGAACTAGTTTATCACTAGGCTTGTACTTGTAATTAAAAATATTGCAAAATTTCCAATTTTAAATTCACTTGCTTTGGCTATTCCAGGTCTTTTAAAAAGCTCTCACATTGGCTACACAAATATCTGTCATGTAAACTTATGCACTGTATGTTATGCATTTTTTATTGAAACATTATTAATTGCAGAGTTGATGAGTTCTTGTGATTCACATTTTAACACCTAAAAGAGTCTGGCTCACAATTAACAATGGGAAAACAAAAATACTTGCATTCACAATTTGTCATTCATGACCTCCAGAACCTCTCAAATGCAGAAGTGCTAAAAAGCAGGGATATTTTCCTGGTGCTTGCCGTTGTCCAATGAATGGAGGAGGGTGAACTTGCACCACACAAAGACATGGACACAGGAAGGGGTTACAAATTTTGAGGATAATTTCTGGTGAAGCCCAATCAGACGGTTGCACTAGATATTATTCTAGTAGCATCAATACCCACAATGCATTTGATAATGGGGAAACCCACCAGTTTCAGAAGGTACCAGCAGTGGACAACATTAGCAGTAGGTGCAGGAGTGAACCAAACATCTCCTTCAATTTGCTGCACAAATTTAGTATCAGTAAAGTTGATCTTTTCTGCTACTCCACTTTCATAACTGTCCCTCACTTTCCTTGTTTCCCTGAGGAAGCAAAAAAAAACTGTCCACCGCAGCCCTAAGAGCCTTCAACAATGGAGAATCCAAAACACTTGAGGTAGAGAATTTGTAAGATTCACAACCCTTTAAGTCAGGAAATACCCCCTCATCACAGTGTAAGATACTCAATCCCTTGTTCTGAGATATCTCCCCCAGGTAGGGCAGTCAACTGCTGGATATCTAGTAGTTTCAGAATTTTGCATGTTTAATCAGATACTTGCGTTCAACACTTGTGATTCGTTTTAAATTCCAGAGAATATAGGCCCAATTTACTCAACTCTTTATCATAGGTCACCCCTAATCCAGGCACCAATGTGCTGGAGCCCAGCGAATGGAGCCAGTGGGTGGCACGGTGGATCAGTGATTAGCACTGCTGCCTCACAGCACCAGGCTTTGATTCCAGCCTTAGATGGCTGTCTGTGTGGAGTTTGCATGGTCTCCCTGTGTCTCTGTGGGTTTCCTTCAGGTGCTCCAGTTTCCTTCCATAGTCCAAGGATATGCACGTTAGCTGGATTGGCCATGGTTACTGGGATAGGGTGGAGGTCTGGGTGGGATGCTGTTCAGTGGGTTGGTGCAGATTTGATGGGCAGAATGGTGTCTTTCTCCATTTTAGGGATTCTATGATCCTAGCTGTACTGACAACAAGACAGTGTTTTTCCTCTTAAATATGGAAACCAATTGGTGCACAGTAATGCAGGGATGTCCTCATCAAAAATCCGCACAACGATAGGAGGGCTTCTTATTGTACTCCAGCCCCCTTCCAATACAAAGCCAACATGCCCTTTGCTTCCTAATTGCTTGCAGTACCTGTGAGTTAATTTTCTGTGTTCCTAATATGTGTAAACTCAAGTCTCTCCAGACATCAGTATTTACAAGTTTCACTTTTAAAAGGCATCCTGCTTTTCTTTCTTACTACCAATGCGAATAGCATAACACTTCAAACATTTGCCATCTTCGTGCAGACTTATTTAACTCATCTATATCTCTTTATGGCCTCTTCGCATCTTCCTTGCAACATCCATTCCTACCTAACTTTGTATCATTCACAAACTTGGATAGATTACTTTCAGTTTCTTTGTCTAAATCATTAAGGTATATTGTAAATAAATGAGACCCAGCACTAAGCCTTGTGATACGCTAGTCTTTACAAGCTGCAAAATTGAAAATGTCCCATTTATATCTACTCTTTGTTTCTAGGACATTAACTAATCTTACATCCCTAGTAACGTATTACCCTCAACTCTACATCCCATTGCCTTGCATATAATCTTTTAGTGCAACACCTTAGTGATTGGCTTTTTAAAATCCAAGTGTAATACATCTAGTGGTTCCCCTTTATCTTATTCTATTAAGTAAATCGTCAAAACCTTTAATAAACTTTCCGAGAACAATTTCTTTCATAAAACTGTTTGTTTTGTTTGATTATGCTGAGGTTTTCTGAGTACTTAGTTAAGACTTCCTTAATAAACGACTCCAGCATTTTCTTGATGACTGATGTCAGAACAGCTGGCTGTTTTCTCTCAGATTGCTTTCTCAGACTCCAGTCTGCAAGGACCATTCTGGAGTCTGGGAAATTTTGGAAAATCGTAACCAGCATATCCTCTATCTCTGCAGCAATTCCAGTTAGAATTCTTGGATGTAGGCCATTAAAATTCGGTGTGCTGGTCAGATTTTAGCTCCTTGAGATTCTCTACATTAATGCATTTTTTAAACTGTTCTTAACTACTTTATGAATTCCTTACTTTTATTCAGCTTCTTGGTTAACCTGTGTGTAATGTGCATGAATTTATGTGAATTCAAACACAATATATTATTGTATGTCATGGCTGTTTCCTTAATTCCTGCACCAAAATTTCTCCAGGTTTTGCGGTTAAGGGACCGATGTTTTCTTAAATTCTACTCTTTTTAAGCACTTATTATACCTAATTGACCATGATGATCTCTTAAAGTTCTTACAAACAGTTTTCATTTTCCAAGCTAGCTTACTCCTGCATTCTGTTTTCTTCATTTCCACCAGTTTAGAAATACTCCTGATCTTCTGTCTTAACACGGATCTTTGCAACATTAAGCCTTTGCTTTCAATATAACGCTATCCTTAACTTGCTTAGTAGGTGGATCTCTCTTGCTTTCTTTTTGGTTTTTCATGAAATACATTTTAGTTGAACATTTTTAATTGTTTCTTTAAATATTCCCCATTATTTATTTATAACCATACATTTCAGTTTATTTACCCAACCAGCCTTAACTAGCTCCCTTCTCATACTGTGTTATACACTTTGCTTTAAGTTTCAGAATTTTGCTTAGGACAGTGTATCTTGCTGTTGTACTTAAACTGCATATTGCTGTATGTTGATCATGTTTCTCAGCAATTTTTATTATGAGATTACTGGTTTACACTACTTCCCTGCACAATGCTCAATTCGAGGTAACTCTTTTCCTAATTGATACCTTTATGTATTGTTCCAGAAGACATCCTATAAATCCATCTTCCAGCCTAGGGTGACCCAGTGGCATGGTGGCTCACTGGTTAGCACTGCAGCCTCACAGCGCCAGGGACCTAGGTTCAATTCTAGCCTCAGGTGACTGTTTGTGTGGAGTTTGCACATTCTCCCCATGTCTGTGTGGGTTTCCTCATACAGTCCAAAGATGTGCATGGTCAGTGGATTGGCCATGCTAAATTGCCCATAGTGTTCAGGGATGTGTGGGTTATAGGGGGTTGGGTCTGGGTGGGATGCTTCAAGGGGCAGTGTGAACTTGTTGGGCTGAAGGGCCTGTTTCCACATTGTAGGGAATCTAATCTTCCCTCTGACAATTTGATTGGTGCCTTGTATATTTAAAACAATTTACAATTGTTCTATTACTTCTGTTACAGTTTCAATTATTTCTTGCTTAATGTACAGTTCACTGGTTACTACTGTTAGGGGGCTTAAGAGCTTTCATTTTCCTTTTTTTCAAATGTTGATTCTACTTCCTGGTCTTTTGACAAAAAACCTTTCCAACTAATGTTCTAATGTCATTCTTTACTATTACGGCTACTCCTCCTTTTTCACTCTGTCTTTTCAAAATATTCTTTACTCTATAACTGGTATTTCTGAGCTATGGCCTCCTTGTAACCATGGTTTTACATTTATCAGGGTATCTAGAGTGAGTTTGGAGGTAGAGTGCGTGAGGGACCAATAAGAGGAGAGGGTGCGCAGGCCAGAGATGAAGAGCATATCAAAAGATATGAGCCCTGAAAAGCCAATCTCCAGGAAAGAGTGTAGCCCTCCCAGAGACTGAACCTTATCCAAATACCCAAGTATTGAGCTTAGTGAAGATTGCACTCTAGGGAGGCCATTCCCAATCTCTGTTCCTAACATGTGCTAACCCCAATCTCCATCTCCAATTTCTGCACTGTGCTGGAGGACAAGCTGAGACCCATTGGATCTGGTGGACACCCAACGTCAGTGGTGCTGAAGATCACTGTGACTATCAGCTTCTGTGGCAGTGTCTATGAATGCATTGGAGATTTCCTTTTCGAATGTCCCAGTTTGCAGAACTTTGATACATCAAGGAGGTGACTATTGCTGTGTTCAAGATGATAAGCAATGCCACAGCAATTTGGAAAGTCAGGCAGAGAGGCCCATTGGCTTTGGGACTGTTGCTGGATCCAATCAAGTGCAAGTTGTCAATGACTGAATACACAAGACTATCAAAGCTCCCATGGACCTGACAGTGTCTTTATTAACAGCAACTGGTCTGCCCTGGCAGGAGTGTGACCATTTAGAAAGGACAATCATAACATCATAACATAACATGCCAACATCTATGTTGGCAGCCCCAAGTTGGTCAGCCCCAGTGGCAGCTTCTCCAATCCTTTGTACACTTTCAGGGTTGAATACATGGAAATCAGAGATCAAATAAAGACATGGCTATTCTTGCCTGTGAAAGTCCACATGGATGCATGCAAGAGAGACGATACGTACCATAGATGACCTGAGGGAGCAGTCCATTGGCCTTGGGGCTTCTGAAGTTGTGATTCAAGAGCCTAGATCAATCTGCTGGAGTGTGTCATGCCTCAGTGTAGGTTTCCTGAATTAAAATGATCTGCTGTGTGCTGAACAACTTCAGAACATCATCACAATTTTGCCTCTGACGTGGCAATATGCAGGAGTCAGCTGGCCAGTCTGAATGAGGGATCTTTGGACCAGAGGCTGTGCATGGTGAAATATATGTAAACCAACTTAAGGACATCCTGGTTCCTGTAACCTTGTTGCCTTTACAGAAAGATTCAATAACACCTTACCTGTTTTCACTTCTCATGATGCATCCTTCATTTTGCCCTGCTCGCCCAGTGCCTGGGTGTGCAGTGACAAAGCTGAGGAGCTGGATGGTCACACCACGTTCCACCCCTTCTAGTTCATTGTAGGAACAAGGTTGTTTTGTGGGTAAGAACTCTCAAAGCAGAAAGCAGTTGGGGAAACAGTAAGAATGAGTGAAAGACATAACAGAAACAAGGCTTGATGTTTCCAGTTAATAATAATAAGCAATCAGCTGAAGTGAAGCTGTGTGTTTCTCCTGGCTGGTGGAGAATTCAGGCTGCCGTCATTTTGCAGTTGGTGTGTTGAGCTCATAGATAAGGCTGTTGGAATGCAGAGTTCTGTGCAGCTCTGGCATCCACTGAGTGAGAGCTGGAGCAGGTTTTCCATGATAGCCACTAACCTCTTGAAGTTAGAAATCATATACATGCACACACCTGACTTAGGGCTCGGTTGGTCTCTTCGTAATCTGCACATGGATGTACATAACCTCTGGAAGCTCCACCAATGTTCCATTACCTCTTGCTGCAGCAGTTGTCACATTCCAACGACATGACACCAGCCTGTAGCTCAGAATGGGCCTGGCCTCCCACAGTCTTTGTCCATTCGGATAAAGAGATTACCCATGGGGCTGGGATTGCTGTCTCTCAGACCTGCAACCTTGCTGTCTTTTCCCGCACCAGGGTTCTAGAGAATTGTTGGTCATTTGTAAGCCCAAATATCCAGATATGTATTTAATTTTGAGCTGTATTATCTATTACTGTTTTAAAGACACTTTTAAAGTGAAGAGTATCCAGGAAAGTGGTGTGGTGTGCAATTTTCAGTCAACAATGTGCTGCGTCATGGTTGATATAGGTTGGAGGGCAAGGGTTGAAATAATTAAATATAGACTTTTATCTCCAGTTTATTGAGGTCCCGAGCTCCTATAGCATGGATAGTCACTAAAACCCAAGCACCTTTAGCACTGCTGGAGGAAAATGGAACCAGAAAATGAGTCATCCTGGACTATTCATTGACATTATATTGGATGGCCAGTGACACTGTAAATACCTTGTTAATTTAACCAGTGCAGATTGTACAAAGAGACATTGATTCAAATGAAGAGAGACAGCTGTAGGCCTGGTAACATAAGGTCTTTTCCGCACTTGGTCTGAGTGGGGCAGATACAGTATTGAGAAATTGTTTCTCAAATATTTACTCACAACGCTGAATGGAAATGTTGGGTTTATCTGGATGAATGAATGAACCAGTAGGCTTTTCATTGTTAGTCAGCTCCTCCTGGCAGCCAGTTCAGAGTGGCACTGGAGTTCCTGGACAGGGCATGTTGCCTTGCATATGACTGGTGTCCTGACCTGGTCTCTGGTGGAGTTGAGAAATTCCTTCTGGGAGATGACCACAGCCAAATGTTTATACCTGCTGTCCGCAGTGGAGCATGTTTCATGAGGCCACTCATGTGGCTTTAAAATTTAATTTGTGCCGTGCAGAGCTGTCCTTGTTCTTCTTCCAACCTGGGGCACTGTGGATTGCAGCCTGAATCTGCACTGAAGCATGTAATTGCAGAGCTCTGAATCTCAGGAACCATGTTCCCCAGCAGAATAAAGTACCACCACAGTTTTTAAACTGACATGCACTAACGTCATCATGTCATAAATTACGCAGGTTGGTTTGGCACCTTTGCAGCAGTTAGTCTGCTTATTGCAAATATCTCTGGATATCGAATGCATGTTTACTTTAATTTTTAAAATTGCCTAAGTTGTTATTTCTTGTATAGGTTGTGTGGGTGACAGCCACTCTCCCCTATGTTGTACTGTTTATCCTCCTGATACGCGGTGCCACTCTACCTGGAGCCTGGAGAGGACTGCTGTTCTACCTTAAACCTGAATGGAACAAACTGCTTACCACCCAGGTGAGTCAACCAGAACCACAGTGGCAGTGATAATGGGAACTGCAGATGCTGGAGAATCCAAGATAATGAAATGTGAGGCTGGATGAACACAGCAGGCCCAGCAGCATCTCAGGAGCACAAAAGCTGACATAGGCCCTAGGTCTAGGCCCGAAACGTCAGCTTTTGTGCTCCTGAGATGCTGCTGGGCCTGCTGTGTTCATCCAGCCTCACATTTCATTATCTTAGAATCACAGTGGCCCTTGCTTTAGTACTGCTGACTTACCTCATTTCAGATCCTCTGGGACTTAGCAGGCAGCCAAAGTATGTCACAATCTCAATAGTTTAACGCTCTAAATGCTGTCAAGATACTATGAAATTAGAAGAACAGTACTTGTACAATACCATTTTAGGACCACATGACACTGTCAGGGAACTGTATCAAGTTTTTTTTTAGTGAAAGGGACATAAGCAGTGTGCACCATATCCAGTTGTGGTATTATTGTAGCCTGTCCCATTCAAGGAATAAAGTAAAAGCCATTTTGCCTCCTCCAGCTCTCTGTGTTTTCTTTCATGCCACAAAGATCTGCAGTGTGGCTTCTTCACCCTCCCTGATGCTAAATGCAAATGAGTAAACCTCATATGTGGAATTGAGGTGATGTGAAAGTGGAGGATAAGATCACTGAGCTAGCTAGCCATGGGGATAGGTCTTGCTACAAAACTGGAGTGAAACCTCTAGGCTGACAATTTAGTGTGCTACTGAAGGAATGTTGTGTCCCTGGAGGTGCCTTTTCTTTAACCATCGTCACTTAGTATTACTGAATTTGAGCACTGCTGAGTGAAGAAACAGCTCATGAAGCTTTTCACCTTGCACTCATCAGGACAAATGTAAGGATGCCAATTTTCAATGGAAATAATAATTTATACTGCATGAGAAATAGCAGTTATAAAATCAAGAGGGGCATTGATGAGGTGAATTGCAAAGACTCTTCGGTAGGGTGGGGGAGTTTGAAACTAGAGTGCCTTAAGGTGAGAAGAGAAAACTTTAAAAGGGACCTGAGGGGCAATCCTTTTCACATAGACAGTGGTTCGTATATGGAATGAATTGCCAGAGGAAGTGGTAGAAACAAGTCCAGGTACAAGTTTTAAAAGACATTTGGACAGGCAGACAAATAGGAAATGATTAGTGATATGGGCCAAATGCAGGAAAGTGAGAGCAGTTTAGTTGGGAAACTTGTTTGACATGGACGAGTTGGACAGAAGGGTCTGTTTCCATGCTGTATGGCTTAATGACCCTAAAAACTTTGCTGACTGGTGAACAAGTGAACTCTGGTTATTAACACATTGCTGTGACAACATCTCATGCTATCAGAATCCATCAGAGAAGATGACGGCAGTGGTAATATCACTGGTAATGTTGGCTAACCCAGTGGACGTGGGTTCAAATCTCAATTTAAATTTACTTTATGCATCTGAAATTGCAAGCTGGTCTCCATAATGATAATGACTGCCATCTACTATTACTTGTTGTAAAACCTCATGTGGTTCACTGATATCCTTCAGGGAAGAAAATTATTGTCCTTAGCTGGTCTGGAAGATACATGACTCTAGATCAACAGCGTATGATCACTCTTAACTGCCTTCTGAAATGGACAAGCTAGCAACTCAGTCAAGGGCAGTTAGAGAAAGGCATCAAAATGCTATCCTTGCCTGTGATATCAACATGTCATGAAAGAATTTTTAAAAATGCTGCCCAATCAGCTTGCTATTGTGCATGCTGTCTAAATTACTGTTACTTTGAAATTTGATATTCTTGCATCTGTCCTGCAAGACTAAATTTTCAACAGCATGTCTCTATATATCTTCCATTAATTTTGTAGATTTTTGCCTGACCATCTTATAGAAAATAATGAATATTAACTAAGTGGAGAGGCTTGTTGGAGAACTAAAGAATCTAAAGGTTGAATATTTACAAAGATGACATTCAATCCTTGCAAGTGAATATACAAAGATCTCCCAAAAAGCATGAAACATGCACCTCATCAGCCATGATATACATAGATCATACATACTCAGAAAGCCACTAAGAATGAACCCAGAGAGCCCTCACTAGGCTGTTAAAGTAAAATTATTTTTACAATTCCATGCAACGTCCAGCCCTAGCTGTATACTTCTACAGTTTATTGATCGGCATTTATTTAAATTCATCTTCTGTCCTGCAAACTATAAGTTAGCATCTCTACTTGGTTATGCTAGATTCTTCTGATGTAATTTAATTGAAGTTGACCCAACAAACAAACCTACAGCACAGAAACAGGCCCTTTGGCCCTCCAAGCCTGCGCCGATCAAGATCCTCTGTCTAACCTGTCATCTATTTTCTAACGGTCTGTGTCCATTTGCTCCCTGCCCATCCATGTACCTGTCCAAATATATCTTAAAAGACGCTAACGTGTCTGCATCTACCACTTCCGCTGGCAACGCATTCCAGGTGCCCACCACCCTCTGTGTAAAGAACTTTCCACGCATATCTCCCTTAAACTTTCCTCCTCTCACTTTGAACTCATGACCCCTAGTAATTGAGTCCCCCACTCTGGGAAAAAGCTTTTTGCTATCCACCCTGTCTATACCCCTCATGATTTTGTAGACCTCAATCAGGTTCCCCCCCCCTCAATCTCCGTCTTTCTAATGAAAATAATCCTAATCTATTCAACCTCTCTTCATAGCTAGCACCCTCCATACCAGGCAACATCCTGGTGAACCTCCTCTGCACCCTCTCCAAAGCACCCATATCCTTTTGGTAATGTGGCGACCAGAACTGTACACAGTACTCCAAATGTGGCCGAACCAAAGTCCTATACAACTGCAACATGACCTGCCAACTCATGTACTCAATACCCCGCCCAATGAAGGAAAGCATGCCATATGCCTTCTTGACCACCCTATTGACCTGCGTTGTCACCTTCAGGGATCAATGGACCTGAACACCCAGATCTCTCTGTTCATAATTTTCCCTAGGACTTTTCCATTTACTGTATAGTTTGCCCTTGAATTTGATCTTCCAAAATGCATCACCTCGTTTTGCCCGGATTGAACTCCATCTGCCATTTATCTGCCCAACTCTCCAGTCTATCTATATTCTGCTGTAATTTCTGACAGTCCCCTTCACTATCAGCTACTCCTCATCAGCAAACTTGCTGATCAGACCACCTACACCTTCCTCCAGATCATTTACATATATCGCAAGCAACAGTGGTCCCAGCACAGATCCCTGTGGAACACCACTGGTCACAGGTCTCCAATTTGAGAAACTCCCTTCTACTACTACCCTCTGTTTCCTGTTGCCCAGCCAGTTTTTTATCCATCTAGCTAGCACACCCTGGACCCCATGTGACTTCACTTTCTCCATCAGCCTGCCATGGGAAACCTTATCAAACGCCTTACTGAAGTCCATGTACATGACATCTACAGCCTTTCTCTCATCAATCAACTTTGTCACATCCTCAAAGAATTCTATTAAGTTGGTAAGACATGACCTTCCCTGTAGAAAACCATGTTGCCTATCACTGATAAGCCCATTTTCTTCCAAATGGGAATAGATCCTATCCCTCAGTATCTTCTCCAGTAGCTTCCCTACCACTGACGTCAGGCTCACCGGTCGATAATTACCTGGATTATTCTTGCTGCCCTTTTTAAACAAGGGGACAACATTAGCAAGTCTCCAGTCCTCTGGGACCTCACCCGTGTCTAAGGACGCTGCAAAGATATCTGTTAGGGCCCCGGCTATTTCCTTTCTCACTTCCCTCAGTAATCCGGACCTGGGGACCTGCCCTAAAGATTGAAGAATTTTAAGTACTTATGAGGTTTGATACAAATCAGATGTCCACGATCTCAAACATTACTTTCAAAACCATTGTGTTAGGCTCCAGCCCTTCCCACAAAACTGCCCACGTTCCCAGAATGAATTAATCTACAATGGGAGTCTTTGTTATTGGCATTCATCCACAGGAATTTGGAAAGGCAAAAAAAAAATGTTTTTTTTGGATGCAAGGAGGCCAATAGAAGTTTTTTTTTAAAAAAAGAAATGTTTGCATTTTATGAAATTTACGAAGTAACTAGTATAACTAAGATACAGTTTTGTATATTTTGAAATCTCTTCCAGGGCCTTTTCGAATCAGGGTATAGTGGTGGATTGATTAAGTATCATTTCAACCTCATTAGTCAAACTGCTGTAGGCTACCTGAAGAATACCAAGGAATATTTTTGAGAGCAATTTTAAAAAATTTCTTAATTCATGGATCATGGCAGCTTTTGTATTCAGTAATATGTAAAAGAGTTTGATTGGAAACACATGATAAAATAACATATCTCAAAATGGGCGCAATTTGGAATATTAGGGTGGGGTGGTGGCTCAGTGGTTAGCACTGCAACCTTATTGCACCAGGGATCTGGGTTCAATTCCAGCCTTAGGTCACTGTCTGTGTAAAGTTTGTATGTTTCCTCCCACAGTCCAAAGATGTGCAGGTTAGGTGTGTCCAGTCATGTTTAGGCTAGGTGGGTTCGCTATGGTTAAAAAACCCCATGCAGGGTTATGGCATGGGACTGGGAAGGAGGGTTAGTGTAGACTTGATGAGCCAAATGGCCTCTTTCTCAATGTGTAAGGATTCTATAATTAGTGGCCAGATCATTATCAGTGCCTAAAGCTGAAACTTTGCTACCAAGACCTAAGCAGTTCAGTATGCTTTTAAAGGTAAGTAAACAGTAGGCTTTGGTGTAATAGCTTGGCTGATGTCTGCCACTAAAATATACAACAGTATTGTAATCAGAATATCTTCCATCTGTTTATTCTGTCTGATGTGGCATCTTCTGTAAGAAATCTGAGGAATACAGCACTCATTCAATACTGCACTGAAGTGTCAGCCTAGACTGCGTTCAGCTCCTTGAGCGAAGCTGCACTTCATGTAGATGTTGAGATTAATTCCATTGACCAAAGCTGTCACTAGCTTTTTACACTACACCTGTATCCATTAATCAAAAACAGTTTCATCAAGTCATAGAACAATGGAGGAAACCACCAACGTTTATTTACTTATTTGTTCTTTACAATATGCAAATATTTCTCATTTTCTCTAATTCAACAAAACCTGTCAGCTACATAACTGCCGTTGTTATCTATGGAAGATTGCTAGTTCAGTTTTCACGTTTATTAGATGTGAACTGTTACTGAGCTTGACAACTGTATTTTCCAAGTCAAAGTATGAGAGAGTTTAAAGGCATTTTGTTCCTGTTATAGAGTGACAGGAACGGCTGGTAAGACTAAGGAACAATGGTAAATTAAGATATTGAGATACTAGTCAAGAATAAAAGAAAATCTTCTTTCAGATATAGTTAACTTGGTTCAATTGAATCTCTTAATCAATATAAAGAGTTTAGGAACATTCTTAAGAGAGAAATCAGGAAGGCAAAGAGAGGATATGAGATAGCATTGACAGTTAAGGTTAAGAAGAATCCAAAGAGATTCTACAATACATTAAAATCAAGAGGGTAACTAGAGAGAAGGTAGCGCTTCTTAAAGATCAAGGAGGTTCTCTTTGTGTTGAACCCCATGAGTTGATACTAAATGAATATTTCATGTCAATTTTTACTGTGGAGAAAGAAATGGAGCCTTGAGAATGTAAAGAAATAATACTTTGATGTTTTAAAGGCAGTTCACATTACAGAAGAAGATTTTTGGGAGGTCTTAGAGAATATAAAGGTGGATAAATCTCTGAGACCAGATCTAATATACCCCAGAATGTTGTGGGAAGTCAGAGGAAATTCTAAGACCCCTTGCAGAAGTATTTGCATTCATTTGTAACAATGGGTGAGGTGCCTGATGACTGGAGGGTGGCTAATGTTGTACCTTTGTTTAAGGAATGTTCTAAGGAGAAACTGGAGAACTGTAGACCTGAGAGTCTGACTTTGATTGTGGGTAAATTGTTGGTGGTGATTATAAAAGATAGGATTATGAACGTTTACAGAGGCCAAAATTGATTAGTGATAGTCAGTATGGTTCTGTGTGAGGAAAAGCGTGTCTCGCAAACTTGTTTGAATTTTTTGAGGAAGATACCAAAAGGATTGATGATGGCAGAGCAGTAGACATTGTTATTTGGATTTTAGTAAAGCTTTTGATAAGGTTCCACATGGTAGACTAATTAGTAAACTGAGGTCACATGGGATTCAGGGTGAGCTTGTCAATTGGACACAAAATTGGCTTAATGGCAGGAG